>NC_051185.1:2026266-2636265 GCF_013339695.2 Rhipicephalus sanguineus | reverse complement strand
ATCAGTTGATCGCGCACGATAGTCGTGCGAGGCAAGGAAGAACGAGTGGGCATGGCAAAGTACTGCAGGAGACAATTCACATCTACCATATCGCGTATATGGACCAGTCGAGAGTATGTACTATATAGACGTCACGAGAATCACTATTCTGCATCACGAAGTGCGCCAGAAAGATGAGAAATGCCTGGAGAGAATATTGGCTCGTTTTTTGTATTTTCAGAGGCTGGTGAGGGGTCTTTTAAGGTGTCCACCACTCGGCCAGTAAGAGGCATTCCTCCCTTCTGGTCTTTTTTAGCGGTTTGGCTTTGGGTATCTGCTCCTGCTTTGCCCGTTTCAGCCATGTTGAAAAGAAAGACACCCAGGATTGTGTTGATTTGACAGTGGACACTTTACTCACCATCAGTGGTGGGCAGTATCGAAGATACATGTATCTTAGATACTCCTTGAATATCTTGTATCTGTATTGTGATACGTCTTGCAAAACATGTATTAGTGTCTGTATTTCCGATACATGGAAGAATGTATCGTGTATCTTAAGATACAAGATACCGAGATCGCAGAACCACTGTGCGACACAAACTTTGGCTGAACTCCGCTTCTCAAGCTGATACTGCTGCCACTAAGTCACCGGAGTAAAACTAAAGGCAGTGACATTATTTTATCTTTCCGCCAGAGTTTTCCGGTGAGGATAAGCGTTGAGCTCTGAACGACCCTGTTGGTGAAGCAGTCACATGGTGGTGCTCGCGCCGTCTCGACAGACAAGTGCACGAACGTCCATGCCGTCACCGACAAGCCCGCATCGCTACCCTCGTCTATGCCGACATTTTCTTCTTTTTATTTGTGTCACACTTGGCACTTAACCACTGTCCTGTGACACATACTCCAATGCTTGGGGCGTCTATCGCACACATTCTGATGGCACTGTAGTGTCATTGTGGAAGTTTCTCTTGCGTGGTGCTTTGTTACAAAGTCTGAAGAATGCAAGAAAGGGGGGGGGTGTACTTTGCATCTCGTGGCTTCCACACATTGGTGATTTGAAGGATCTTGTGGATGTAAGTTTGACTTGCATGCAATAATAATAATATCTGGGGTTTAACGTTCCAAAACCACGATATGATTATGAGAGAAGCGACTTACATGCAATGAGATTTACTTATATGCAAATCAGATCCTAACAGCTATAGCACTACCGGTACCGATGCTAGATCTAACAGAACAAGCATTCATCTAACAGACGCCATCTTGGTGTACGTCTCTTTTTCTTTTATTGAAACAGTTTTTAACATCCTAACTTGATTGTTAGCACAAGTTATTTCTAAGCTGCCCGTCTTATCCATCCCATACATTACCTATGCCTCTATATCTTTTTTCCCGCTCTGCTTACTGCAATATGTCTCTAACGTGCTGCCAAGGTAAGCTGTCTGCTTTGTTCTTTCTTTGTCTGCATGTTTACATGTCTGCTACTGTTTACATACTTATATTCCACTTGAATTTATTGGGATGTAAAGGCGATATTAAGAACAAATATATAATAAACTGGGAGCACCTGGAGTCTACAGGAACAAAAATTCTGCTTACTACTGAGTAAAATAGCTAAATTGAGTACGCATTATAATTACGTAAGCTATTAGGAGCCATATTAAATTTGTTGGCAAAGGTATTCGTCAAACATTGTTATACCAAATGCTCCATGTTTCTTATTGCGTCCCAAACCCAGACAACACAATAACAACCTCAGGACATCCTCAGTATGCCACCTTGAGGACATTATAATGCCCTCAGAACGTCCTGTTAAGGTACTAGAATGGCACTAATCCAGTCCTGTTGTCCGTACTCATAACAACCTCAGGACGTCCTCAAAACAACACTTCAGGACTTTTTTAGTATGTTTTCAGAACAACCATTGTGCAGCCGGTTCGGTACCGTAGGCTGTGATATTTTGTATTACTACATATGATTTATTTCTTTTGAAGGTATTTACATACATTAAAGGAAAAACACCTCTGTAAGGTCTTATGTATGTATACTGCCTCAAGAAACGGAGAGGAGGCTTGACTATGACAAAAAAACAAAAACAAAGCTTGTTGACTGAAATTCACTTATTTAAACAGTAATTAGTCCTGACTGGTTATGAGGACCGCTTTCTCAGGCATCCGAGTCCGAGTAGTCAGAGGCAGTGTCTGAAAAAAAAAGCAATATTAAGGCATTCAACACAAATTTGCAAAGATGTTTTACTGTACCGGGCTACTCCTGCAAAAAAAAGAGAAAGACGTCAAATAAAGGCAGTTACGATTTTAATGAAAGGATTAATACATGCAAAAGGAACCAGATGCTGTCCCGTGTAGAACAATGCTACATTTCATGACAGTCTCATGTGATGTCACCGCAGCATGCGACGACTGCGACTCAATGGCCCACGTTTGTAAACTTCCTTGGAAGTCTGGCACAATGTCCTCGTCACCACGTGTATTGTGCACAGTGCACTCATTAGTGCTAGAGGCTCCGCTCTGACAGCCCACCAGTGCACTCGACACGGGCATCGAGTTAACTTGCCCGAGGTCGGGCCATGTGTTAGACGCAGACGTCGATTGCCCGTTATTCACATTGGGACTTTCCGAAGCACAATTCACCGCAATTTGTTCGACTGATGCCGATCCATTCATCGGAGCATCAGTCAGAGCGTTGAGTAACGTGAAGCACCCATCAACGTTTACGATTTGCTCTTTCAGACATCTCACTTTTGTTAACTGTACACTGCACTGTACTGTACACACAAACAACAAATATGCGGTTTGCACTAACCTTCATTGCAAGATCCCACTCCTCCGTGCAAGATCCCATCTTGACAGTCAGTTGACTTGGAATGGCTTGGCTGGTTTGGCTACTTGACTATCCAGAATGGCAACGCGCGGCATGGTCAATGGTTGCCAGCGGCTAGTTTGTTATTACACGCTACAGCGGCGGATATTCACTAATATATGGCTGCCACATTTAGGAACATACTATGTTAAATGACCATTTCGCAATATCAGCTTCGATACCCAAGATGATTAATTACTTGTGCTTCAGAAAGCGAAACGCGTAATTTGAAGCTTTTCAACCAAAAGAGAAGCAGCGAGGCGAAAAAATGCAATGACTGTGTGAAACAACCGTGCTGAGAAAATTTTCACATAGGATATGCATCTACTTAGCGTGAAAAGGACGCGAGGAATCATATGTAAGCGCTCAGTGCATGCGTTGCATTTCTCATCCCCAAAAGGTCCCTGGAAGAACCTTTTCAGGACAACTTGTTAGCGCGCTCTCGATATTGCTTTTGTCATCCCCAAAAGGTATCTGGAAGAACTTTTTCAGGACAACTTGTTGTCCTCAGAAAGCACTCGCAAAGACGTTTCCGGGTCAAACCAGCTCGTGTCGTACTCAATACGTACCAAGGACATCGAGAAATGTGCGAGGACGATTGTACCATTTGAGGACGACCTCAGGACGTCGAGTGTTGTCTGGGAAGTTTATGCTATTTTCCATAGTCACTGAATTTAATTGTCATAGCTCTTAGGGGCCACCCACTGCGGTGATCTAGTGGTTATGGTGCGTGACTGCTAGCTGACCCGAATGTTGCGGTGGCCACATTTCGATGGAGGGAAAATGCTAGAGGCCCATGTGTTGATATTTGGGTTTTAGAACCCCAGGTGGTCGAAATTTCTGGAGCCTTCAATTACAGCGTCTCTTATAATTATATTGTGGTTTTGGGACATAAAACGCAACAATTATTATTGGCTCTTGGAGGCACCGCCTGTATGGTGTTTCTATACTTATTTGCTGCATTTGATATGGGACCACTTTTCTATTTTACTCAGATATATTTGTTTTTCTTTTTAGCCTTCCCTAAATTCTTTTACTGTTATACTAATCACCAGGTAATCGAAAATGTATGTGGGAGTAGTGTGAATAGCGGCTGTGTCCTGCGGTGCTTTGTGGAACTGTACCATACGTCTAAAACGTTTCTGGGCTGCACATGTTCTTGGTGGCGAACACCTGTCTGGTGATCTGTTATTGCAAAAACCGTAATACACATACATTTACGAGCAAGGTAGAACTCCACAGCGGTATTTGCGCCATCGTGCGCCAGCTTCTTATTGAATTCCTTTTGATTAGATGGCAACCTGCTAGCTGGTCGGCAAGCAGAGCAGCGACTCCCATCAATTACAAAAGCGACAAGCAAAAAACCGCTGTTCCTGAAGTCTATAAAGAGCTGTCATGTTAAGCAGCTAAAGCAACGCCAATAAATTGTTTTGGAATGAAACTAATATGCATTGAGCAAGAAGTACAATACATTTCACATACTAAGAGACATTTCATTGAAATGAAACCAAATTGGTCGCATTTAATAATTTTCAGGCGAACATTTTTGTGCATAGAAGTTTAGTGCTACATAATATAGGTATAAGAAATTTGTGAATGTATCGAAGTATCTTAAGATACAATTGGAATGTATCGTATTGGATACAATCAGTGTTGCACTATCTTGTATCTGTATCTCAAATACTTCTTGCGTATCTTGTATTGTATCGCGATACAATTTCAAAGTATCTTTACCCACCCCTGCTCACTGTGCTACAGAATAGATGGGGAGACTGGGTTCTGCGAACCATGCAGGAAAAACGACCATTGCACGGCTATGTTCAACTGTCGGCGCTTTTGTGCCATTGTAAACATTTCTTTGTTTTCCTCTCGTAGGTACAGCTTGTGCACATCTTTCGTTCGAAATTATTGGGGAACGGAGAAGGGTCTGAGAGAGCATAGGAATAAAAAAAAAAATAGAAGAAAGGGAAGAAAGAGACAGAAAAAAGGTAGAAAAAAGAGAGCAAGCATAGCCATGTGTAATATAGTATAGCATAAGTATAGGGTGGGAATGAGAGGTGAGAGGGTAAAAGCCTAGCCAGCACCAGCTATGACCAGCCAGGACCAGCTCTGCTGTGACCCAGCTAGGGTGGCTAGAATTCTAGCCACCCTAACCCAGCCTTGTGGGACTTAGTGCAAGCTGTGCTAAATTTTTTTTTTTCATTTAATTCAAACATTTATTGCGCCTATATTTACGATGTTCGATGTCTAAAACGTTGTTTTACCTGCCTATAGGCTTCTCAAGCTCGGCCAGAGGGCGCACGCGTTTCACCGCCTTTCTGGCGAAAACCGGTGGCTTGTCTCCCCTCTCACGGCTTTTGGCTGCGCTCTCCCTGCACATTCACGCACCCTACACGCGCAGGCGCTGCGCCGTGCTCCCGACCGCGCTGCAGAAATTAGGCGCCTTTTCCTCTTCAAAACACTACCACCAAAACATTTTAACGGTGTGGAGAGCGGTTGATCGACCACTTTTGCGATGACCACATTGTCCTAGACGACCAAGCAGGTCGTCTAGGACGATGCTGTTGGTGTGAGCGCTACATGCGTGTTGATGCGACTGCACGGGCTCTGCAATTATGTTGCCAGTAAAACGCGCATTCGTTGCGACGGTCCTGTCTACTCGGAGATTTCAGCAAACAACCGCCATGCTTTCGCGTGCGCTTGTGTAGCGCTCGACTTTCGATTGCTTGGATGCCAAGTTTGTCGTGCGGCTTTAAACTTATTATGAGCTCAATGTGAAGAGCATAAATTTACACCTGCCCTGTTGAGTTACTGGTGGCATTGCAATGTGCAGTGTTCAGTTTCATGGGAGTTTCACTTTTGTCGAAGTTTGCATCGGATAATAACAACGTCGGATCGTGAGTTTAATGCCAGCTTGAATTTTTTTACAGCTCCCATTGACAGCATAATGATGTGGAGCAAAAAAATGTTTCATGCCTACTTCAAACATGCATGTTTCCTGCAGTGGCGTGTTTAATTTTGGATAATATCGACGCCTGATCACGCACCGTGTTCGCTGATTCGAATGTCGCTTTGGTTGCTTCGACAGCTCGCTAGGTCAGCATTGTACTATGCAATACCCATGGGGATCGCGCAGTTTATCATTGCGCCGAGATTTGTCCCTGATGATAACTGCATCTGATTTCACGAAGCCATCGAAAATTTTATTGCCGCCTTGGTTCCTTTTTCAGCTCATTTCCAAAGCGGCAGCTGTATATTGCCCGCGGCTCACACGTATTCAAGGCTGTAATATTTTACTAGCCAAAACTACTAGCCAAAAATTTTGGCCACCTGGGGTTTTTTAGCGTACACCTAAATCTAATTATGCCGGTGTTACTGCATTTCGCTCCCATCGAAATGCAACTGCCTTATGCGGCAGTCGAACCCATGACCTCGATCTTAGCAGCACGACACCTCAGCGTGCTAAGCAATCACGGCATGTTGCATGCAAGGCCAATATCAACGCTCAGTGCAAACATGCAGCTTAACCAAAGTTTGAGATTGGGCTAGTTGGTAATCAATCTTCAAAAACCAACGCAGAACGGGCAAGAAAGGAAACAGAGACAAGCGCTGTCTTCGAACTGAGGGTTCATTGAAAAAAACGCACATGTATATATGTCAGCATACCACATCACGTGAGTGCTCACAAAAAATCGCGTAACTATCTTCTACATGACATTTCCGGTTGAAGGCTGTAACTGTATATTGCAGAATCACAGTTGTCGCATTCTCTGTCAAGCCTTGGCGTATCAAGCGCAAAATGACACGGGGACGAACCATAGACACACACAGGACAAGCGCTTTCTAACAACTGATTTTATTATCGAAACAACTCAGACTTTTAATCCATACGGAACTGCGCAAATCACATCTGCTAATGCCTTAGCACACATCGCTAAAACAACATAAAAAGACGTTCACAAAAAAGCAGAAAGACGTTCACAAGAAAGCAGATGTGCGCTAAGGCATTAGCAGAGGTGATTTGCGCAGTTCCGTATGGATTAAATGTCTGAGTTGTTTCGATAATAAAATCAGTTGTTAGAAAGCGCTTGTCCTGTGTGTGTCTATGCTTCGTCCCCGTGTCATTTTGCGCTTCTTAAATGATGAACCATTTCCAACTAGGCCAAACAGCCGTTTTGCTGAGCCTTGGTGTTGCTGCTTTGCATTGACCATCAAGTGCCGCATGTGCTCTCTCTTTCTTGCTCATCTGGCAAAGCGTTAAGCTGCGTAACTTGCAAAAACCAAGCTTTTTGCTTGCCTTTATGAGCTTTGCTGTATCCATCTTTTGCGAGGTTTATTTCCTTGGCTGCGCTGCTCCGACCTTCATAGATAAAGTCACAAATTCTACTGTTATGATTTTTATTGGTGTGTGAGGATGAGGTGACAACACGGCGCACAAACATGTATTGAAACATGAAAAGCATTGGAATTCCAAGTACTACACAACAGAGACATATTTGTGTCCCTGGTTTGGTGGGACATGGGCTCTCACAGACTTCTGGAGGCCACAGGAGACGTGTTGCTTCTCGCGCATGTTGGCGCACCTTCCTACCTTTCTTGGCCGTTTATTCTAGCTGTCTCTTTACCACGAGGGTGTATGCACAGAGGTGACATCAAAGCATTCGATCATCGATGCACTTGCATGTTTTGAATGCTGCCTTGTTTCTGGGATGTGGATTGGCACTTCTATACAGCTGTCCAGTACATTGCTATCACTGCCTTTTGGACGGGACTGGCGTCTTTCATCTATGCTTTGAATGTCTTTAGAAGTGGCATGCTGCCCAATTGTACATACTGGTTGCACCTCTTATTTCAGCGAGCCTCACAGTTTTTCATGAAATGGGGATCTAATGAGTAAGCTGTCAGTCAAAATGGGTGTGGCTGTATGTGCCTTGTTAGGAGTTATCATCCTGAGGGGTTTCAGCCAGAACATAAGCTGCAGAGGCTGTAGGCTTGTAGACATGTTGTGCACACATAGAAATGAAATGAGTTCACAGAATCCAGATTGTGCATTTTTTTATTCTACACCCCTGTATATTGCCACGCCCACTTCTTGTTTTATTTTGATGTATTAGGCTTTGACCAGCAAGGACGGTTATCAACGCTCGACGCTGTCCGCGAAGCAGGGTTCGAGAAGCTTCCCTATCCCCTTCAGTCACGAATTAGGATGCGCTGTCTGCAATTGCGTAAAATTCGCATGGCATGATTCCGAAGGACTCACTATTACATTCAAAGAAAAAAAATGAAGGAATCTGTTGTTTTGTGTGAGTTTTAGTGGTTAACGTTAATTAGCGTGTGACTAATTATCTAATCATTTTGCAATCTGTCATCTTCAATACTTGCATAAAAAGACTCAACTATTAGGCCCAAAATGCACGCACAGTTTGTTTTTTGGTTGTATTCGTTTCGGCCAAAGAAAAAAAATTACTCTTCACATTGGTCCTGGAACGCGGCACGTCGAACGATCGTCTAACACAATAGTGTCACCAACAAAGTGATCCTCTGAGGCAATACGCAGCACAGTGAAGTTAAATCACGACTAATTGTCCACTCAGGAAGCGTGCACGAATGCGCACACTGAGTTTCAGGCCATTTGAAGAAACACGCGCCGCGTGACGCGCCTCCGAAGTTCGCGTACACAATTGTGTACACCGTGACCGAAGGGGCTATTGTAGTAGATCGTTTTGTTAGGATTGCGCGCTGCACGCGAATGTTCCAGCTTTGTCTGGAGATAACGCCGCCACCAGCGATATCGCTGGAAAGTTCGATAGCGCCTGTATAAAAGCCGACGCGCTTGATGACTTGTGAGTTGATCGATGGTCGACGCTCTGTTCGCCGCTATCAGTTTATTGCTGTAGCTAGAGTTTCATTTTCCCGGCCACAAGTTCGGCCTAATAAAGAGTTTCATCTCGAACGTGCTGACTGCTGCCTTCGTCGACATCACGCCCACGTGACAATATCTTGAGCTGTCCCCAAGAGCACTTGCTGTTGAGCCTCTAAGCACAGGCCGATTTCCTGAGCTGTGAACAAGTCTTTCTAAACGTTTTGCTTACTTCTCCTTATTTTCTCCCCTCAGGAATGAAGAGGCACTTGTCGACGCTATTGCTCAACTGGCCAGGCAGAAAAACCTTTGGCCCCTACAGCTTTATGCCAGTGTTCTTCATCTTTGGGGCTGCACTTGAGTTTGCAATGATCAAGTGGACTCCTGGAGGAAAGACCAACTTCTGTGAGAAGCTACTTTTCTTGCTTAGATAACCGGGAGCTGATCTAGTTGGTAAGCATTCATGTTAAAGAGACAGGGCTCGCAAACACGGACACAAGCGAGAAGTCAGGACACCACAAATGGCGTCCGAGAAGGAAACACGTGCATGCCCAGCACCGTCCGAGGAGAGAGAGTCCCTGCGTGCACGTGTCTCAGCCGCACTGAATCTTGCGGCTCCGAGACCACGCGCAGCGCCAGCACGAGAACCGGCGCATGGCAAAAGATGGCGCCACTTGCCGTCGCGGGAGAACGGGAGAGGGAAGGGATTAGCAGAACGGCGAAATACCCGCGCAGAGGCTTCGGGCGCGCCTCGGATCCTCACGATCTCCATTGGCTGGAGCACAGTCCAAGGTTTGACGAAAACTCGTCAGGCGAGGGGGATTCACTGAAGAAATAAAACAGGCACTCACCTCGTCCGAAGAAAAACAAACATCTATTGACGTTTCGGGGCCACTACGAGTCCCTTGTTCGCAATGAAGAGCATGCAAGAGGACGTGACTATTTATGTGTTGGGTGTCGCAGAGTGTGCATGTATATCTTGGGGAGATTACCCCGCGTCCAGTTAATCGCGTTTTAGTCGTTTGAATGTGCAGAGATTCTAAAAGTAGCCTTGTCGATAGGCGCTTCTCTGTTGCAATTATGCTTGCAGGATCCTAGTCGATGATGTGGTTACTGTTTGTGTGATGATCTGCCAAGGTGTTCAAGCTTGCATTGCCTGTCTTGACATCATTCTGGTGCTGCTGGATTCTTCTTTTAAAATTTCAGTTTCACCTATGTAGGATGCATCACAATCTTTGCAAGATATCTTGTAGATAACCCCCTGAAAATCTTTAGCTTTCCCAATGGTCTTCTGCTTTAGTTTGTTGGTCAGCACGTGTACAAATTTTAAAGCCGTATGTGCCAAACACTCTGGCAAGAGACTCACTGAGGCCTTGCCCTTAAAGGACAGCAGCATGTTTTGGCCTGTTGTCTTCACGCACCTCTTCAGGATCAGCAAATGACGATGGCAGTTGTTGAGTACTCAGGAGCTGTGAAGGGTAGCCGTTGCTGCCGAGGTCCTTCCTTACCTCTTGCTTGCGCAGACCGGGCTCAGAGCAAATGCATATTGTGCGAGAGAAGAGAGCAGAGGCAACAGAGCGTTTTTGCCCTATAGGATGCGCAGAGTCAAACCCATGTGGGCCGGCTTCCAATATACACTGGTTATAAGACCTTTGGCTGACCGTCTTACAAGGACGTCAAGGAAGGCAATCTGTCCATTATTTTCTTGTTCCATGGTGAACTGGATGCTTGGAACAAAAGAGTTCAGATGCTCAAGGAAAGGCATTACGTCTTGGTGATGGATCACACAAAAGCAGTCATCAACGTAGCAGACAAACAATTTTGGAGCCACCTTTTACGAGCTAAGCGCAGAATTTTCAAGTGCTCCAAGGGTGATGTTCACACAGGCTATGGAAACTGAAGTCCCCATTGCAGTTCCGAAACACTGCTTGTAAAATTGTCTGTTGAAAATAAACTACGTGTTTTCCATGCAGAATTCCGGCAGCTGGCATAAATCCTCCGTCTCAAAGGGCTTACGTAAAGGCAGAGATGCATCATTCTCGAGTAGATTCTTCCAACACCATACTGCTTAATCAACGAACACCCACGTGAACATTGACTTAACGTCAAAGGAGACCATCGCCTCGTCATCGTTGATGGTGACACCTCCAAGAAGTTCATTAAAATGTGCGGAGTTCTTGACATAGGTAGTTTGTTTTTCTTTGGACAAGACGAGTGCCTGTTTTATTTCTTCAGTGGCTGGAGCATGGATGCCAGTATACCGGCAATCACTACAAGATCTGTTTTGCCATCAGACAAGGCTCACTTTACATCGGCCGTGAGGTGGCCTCGAAATGAGACGAGGACCTACATACTTGGTCGTTGAAAAACGGCACCGGGTCTCTGATCGCACACGAACCGCATCCATTCCAGCATGAGGGACTAGTTCATAAAATTCTTTCACATTCGTTCCGACGATCACATCATGGGGAAAGCCCTTTTTCGGTAACCAGACTGCAGTTTCATCAGTGTTCCCCGCGTGCCCCATCATGTAGGTACGCTGTCGACGAAGCTCCATCACAAAGCGATAATACTTGACTGGCTTGTGCTCGAACTCTTCGGGCAGTTTTCGGCATACAGAAGTATGCCGCTGCAGAGCAAAGCCCTTCCGCTTCATAAATCGGTGCAACCATGAGAGTGAGCATTTGGATTGTGTCCTCATGAGCCCAGAGTCACGTGTGATCTTGACAGCCCTCACACAGATGCACTCCGCTGTCATGTGCAGCGACCTTGCACACAGCTCCCAGACGAACTCGATGCATTGTTCGGGATCCACTGCAGTCCGTCCATGAAATGAAGTTTTTTAACACGAAAGTGTCTTATGCTGGGGTCCACCAAGACTTCAGTGACGTATTTCCGTCACGGAAATTACGTCGAAAAAATATACACAATCAGATGGCAAAGAAAAAAAGGTAGCGTCAACGGGCATCGAACCCCGATGCCCGTTGTTGCGGACCGAGCCCGGTCCGCAACAACAGATGCCGGGCACGCTATCCACTGCGCCACGGTCGCTGACTCTGGAGGCTTTACGAACGCGCCTTTTATTGGCCTCGAGGAGTTACGGAGTCGCCCTCTATCGGACGTGCCTTGATTGCGTGCTAGGCAGGATACCGCCGGCGCGCTCCCCATAGGTTTTGCCGTCGGCGCTCTACAAAAACACATCGCGGAAGCCCTCCAGGGCATTTCTGTAAGTACTTTCGAAATGAACTGTGTTCTTTGCTGTCAAAATAATCATTTTCGACGAACTGAAAGCACAAGATAGTCTACAGTCGCTGTCTCTTTGCAGAAAACCGAGCACCCGCTTCACGCTGTCACCGCGTTGGAGACCCCTGAACCGGCTTCTTGCGTGACAGGTAGTTACTCGCTGAGTGCAAACTATGTGAAATATCTCGTTAGAGTAGACTGCCTGTACACTCAAACCTCATTATAACGAAGTCGCATCTGCTACGAAAATAACTTCGTTATATCCGAAAATTCGTTATAAACGTTTATTTGTAACACTGTAGCTATTACAAGACTGTTCTTCATTTACTTCGTTATAACCGATAATTCGTTATATCCGTGTTCGTTATAATGAGGTTTGAGTGTATAACCAAACGGAGCATAACAGAAAGAAGCCCCAAGCCAGCGATCGCACGGGTTCGCGACGACTGGCGGTGCCTCTGCATGTATGAGCGTCTGCATGTATGTTCGTACTGATGGTTTCGCTTTTGCTACGAGCGCATTTTGGCACCGCGCTGTGAACTTTAGGCCGCAAAATATGAGAATTTGTGAGTAAACAAACAACTACTGTTGCACGGACACTATCAGTGCAGTTCAAAAACAATTTCCTTACAACTGCGGCTTCGGTGCGCATGGCAACTTTGTGATCTGCCGTCCCGACGATTCAGTGTTTTTTTTTTCTTTTTTGGTCTAAATTCGGGTACGTTTCAATGTCATTTGACAAGTTGTCTTGCACTGCGTATTGATCGGTCTTCTCAGCGGGCAAATGCCGCTGCTTATGTTTCTTTATTCCGCGCATTCGTTTCGTTTGGTGCTCACACAAAACGTGAGCAAATGCGACGCCTTTTTTTAATGCTCCTTAATTATCGTTCCGTTTGCATTCCAGTGAACCTGCCGCTCTCTGTCATCAACAAATTCATAGACCAAAGCTTCACCACTTCGAGATTGCTGGTGGAAGAAAAACCAATCTACGAGACCGAGCATGTAGTAGCATGCGACGCCTAGGAAAAGAAAGAAAATACAGTAACGTTTGCGGACTTGTTCTGCAAACGTCGGTTGTGAACTAGGACCCACATGAACTTGAAATAGCGGTGAATAAAATAGAAGTTATTGCAGCAAGCAACAGCTGCAAAACAGGATAGTAATTATTTGGTATGTACCCCAGCAATTTTGGCAGCAGTGTCGTGTCTAACGCCAACAGGGTGGCATCCTTCCCACGTAAATAAATGAGGCTCCAAGAAAATACATGGGGTTGGCCGGTGGGCCGATCACGGAGGCAATGCAAAATTTATGTAGCTTATGAAGCAATGCATGCCTCATCAAATAGCAAGGTTGCCCGTCGGCGTCCCGCGTCGGCGGCGTCAACACGAGTGACGCAAAAAATAATCGTCACGTGATGGTGTCACCATATGACGTCATGATGACGTCACAGATCGCCAAAATATGTAGAGTCATTATGACGTCACATAATGTGACGTCACATGATGACGTATTCACACGTCATGGTCGCTTTGCATTGCCTCCGTGATCGGTCACGGAGGCCGTGCAATACCGCGTTAGGCGCAGAACGCTTTTGGAGGGGGGCGCGGGAGAATCAGTACAACTACTGACAAGAACAAGATGACTTTCGCCTTCTAGTCATCTCTAACGAATGCATAAGGGACCCTGTGCATTTTTTAATTCAACGTATCTAAACAATGACTTGAGCATCTGCAGCCGATTTTGTGGACGCTGAGCACGGGCTGACGATCAAGAGGTCGCATTGGAGTGTTCTGAGATGGCATCGCACGTGGTAAAAGGTAGCGCTTTTACCATCCTGTGGCAGATAAGCATCATTTGCCGGCGGGAAGCGCGTGCGAGCCATCGTCTCAGTGCGCGCTGTCTGCTACTCAGCGAACATCGCGGGCCCGAAGCAGTAACAAAAGTCTTCGTCGCGGAAGTGCTTGTTGCACACAAGACTCGTAGCGGATGGCTACTTGCCGGTTCTTAGCTTTAAAACCCATGCTTCACGAAGTTTCTTGTCCCGCGGTTACCGGTGCAGGCTGACACTGGGCTCCTTTGTGTAGGCGCGGCACTGCGGCACCGAGCGGTAGAGCCCCATGTTCGTCGCCTTCGGAGGCAGCCACTCTATTACAATGGTTTCAGTTGAGTAGAAAATGAGAGAAAACTTCCGAATTTGAACAGACAGCAGCGCATGTGGGACTTGAAACTCGTTTTCAAAGCACACGGCAGTGCGCCACAAGCAGCCGACGCGGCCGCTGAGACAACGTGATCCTGCCAAGCACGTCACGCCGACGGTGGCGCCGGCGTTTCCAGTGGTGGGCCTCGAGGCCAATATCTACCACTCTCCCGGTCGGCTTGGTGGTGTTGACCTCTGGGAGTGGTAAGGTAAAGTAATTCGTCATTGCTGTGGCCTCCGCGACTAGCACCTGCAACGCGTTACGCGTCCGTCCCATTCGGCGCGTTTTCAATAGAAGTTGAATTTTGTCAATGCCTTAACACACCGCGAGGTGGTGACCTTTGCCCAAGCGTCGTAAAAGCGTCGGCCTCGCTCAGCATCACGCTAATACAAACCAAAAATAGCTCTGCGACGCGCGCCTGCCTCACCTGGCTGTAAAACCGCGTTCCATACTCACGCGCTCACCCCGAGAAAAATCGCGGCCAGGCTACCGGGGCGGGACGACACACTTTGGGTTTCCCTCTAGTCTGGCCGTAGTGTTCAATCACATTTTAACATGCCGCGGGATGGCGACCAAGTTCTGCGTCCAATATGCGACGCTCTTCTGGCTATCACACCTCGTTCTCTGATTACACTTTCACCGTTAACTACTACAGCTACCACAAGGGTTTGTTCAATCATTTAACATGGGCGTTAGTCGTCGGGATGCAGATGTGCCACCAATCGTCAAAGTGGGTGCATCCACGTTAAACGGTGCCATTAGCTGCCAGACATCAATATACATTGTGCAAACTCTCTTATATCAATGTACAGTAAACATTCAGTTACTTCTGTAAGGGCACGCTTTACTTTCGTGTTATTCCAATTCCTATGACGGAGGGATCAACCATTTCTTACAGTGAAAGCTGTTATGAGATCACAACAACAGTGCCGTAGTTGTTCGCTGCCGCCGGTGTCCATAACCACTGCAGCGCGAAATAAGAAAAAATGAAATAAATATGCAGGATTGCATGTGATTTGAACCCGGGTCCTCTGCGTGGCAGTGTAGTATTCTACCAGAGAGCCATGCTGGTGCTTGAAATTCCTATGCAAAAAGATCCTACATAGGCGTCATGTCAGGAAAGGAATCGGGTTAACATGTGTAATATAGCATGGCAGAAGAGTAAAATAGCAACCAGGCATCACACAATGCTAATTGCACTATGAGTGTGTGGTTTAATGCTTCCCACCCACTGCAAAGTGCTCAGCCATAATTCTTCATCGTCATCAGCCACATGCAGCATCAACAAAGTGCACATAATGCCTCACAGATGTGTGGCCGGTACCTTGCTTATCTGCAGAATGATGAAGAATGGCACAGTGGGTGCTTCCCTACGTCAGAAAAATTATGATTTATGGTGTAGTGGATACCGTGCATGTGTACTTGTATTAGATGCCCCAAGAGAGTTTGGAATGGGAAGCTCTAGTCTTAAGTTCTGAACCTTGATGGGCTTGTTGGGTTTAGGAATCATGATTACCTCAGCATATTTCCATTCCGGTGGGACTTTACCGGTTTCCCAGCAGTCATTGATATACTTTAAGAGAGCGTCTAGAGGTGGTCCATCTAGGTTCCGGAATGTCATTGTTTATTCCGTCGTTGCCCGGTGCCGCGTTGCTTGCCGAGGGCCCTCTATCTCTCCTACTGTGAAGGGTCGATCCAATTCTGTTTGGGTTACCTCGATATTCGTCAAAGCGTGAATCTACATTAATGTTCCACTGCGTACCAAGGAACTTCTCCTTCACTTCTTTGATGATTTCTTCCGCTTCCCCCGGGTGGTTGTGTATGAGTCAGTCTACTTTCTGTTTGGCTGCACTCTTGGTCTCTTTCTTGGCAAGGAGAGTTTTGAGTATCGCCCAGGTACACTTGGTGCTGAGGGTTCCTTGAAGCTTATTACATGTGTTGTACCAGTTCTTTCTTTCCAGTTTTTCCGAGTACTCTTGCGCCTCCTCGACCAGCTTGGAGATTCGAACCTTGAATTTGCGGTTCCACTTGTGGCGTTGCCAGCGTCCCCTCCGCACCTCCCACAGGTGCAGGAAGTGGGGGGCGACAGTGAGTACGTTTCTCGACAATTGGATTACCCGTGTGTGCTTCTCCGCTCTTTCCACGACTTTTCGGGTCCACATTTCGATGTCGTCTATCATAGCATCAACAGCGCTCTCGTCTTTGCGAAAGGCTTGCCAGTCCGTTATCTTGGCCTTTCTGATCTTTGTCACCGATGCGATAAAAAAAAAACCACAGGCCTGCACGGAATGCGCAGCACTGTCACAGCGAAAGCTGCAAGAAGAAGGAGAAGAAACATTTGTTGCCCAGAGTCGTCTATAAGAAGAGGAAGTCTGCCAGACCATGCCTGTCAGCCACCTCCCCGGCTCTATTTATGGCCCAAAGCTGGACCCTTGGGTTGTCAGACGACAGTATTGAAGAGCGGCCTTTCTAGAGCTCGTTGTAAACCTTCTTGGAGTAACTAATACAAGTACACTTGCTGGGTATCCACTACGCCATAAATAATAATTTTTGTGAAGTAGAGGAGCACCCACTATGCCATTATTCGTCTTTCTGTGGATAAGGACATCTGTAAGGCATTATGTGCACTTTGTTGATGGTGCATGTGGCTGATGACGATGAAGAATTATGGGTGAGCACTTTGTAGTGGGTGCAAAGCTTTAAACCACACACTCATTCCGCAGTTAGCATTATGTGATGCTTGGTTGTTATTCTGCCACACTGTGTTACATAGGTTAACGCGATTCCTTGCCCGACATAACACCTGTACGGGGCCTTTTTGCAAAATAGTTTCAAGCACCGGCACAGCTCTGTTGTAAAATACTAGACTGCCATGTAGGGGGCCCGGGTTCAAATCCCATCTGATCCTGGATATTGTTTTATTTAGTTTTTTTCTCATTTTGCGCGATAACAGTTACGGACAGCGGCAGCAGTGGCGGACTACTATAGCTTCAAAAACAGCTGTTGTTGTGATCTCATAATAGCTTTCGCTGAAATAGTACCTTTTATTTTACACTTAATCTGGCACTTATGCAAGCAGAACAGGAACATGTTATATCTAACCGGGCATCACTCGAATAGGCTATGTTTTTATGGTAAGCCATGGGCCAATGCTGGCTTCACTCTTGCTGCTGGGAAGTTGCGAGAGCTTCCACTGCAGTATTTCTTTTTTTAAGCCTCCTTGGTGGCCACGGGAGAGAAAAGAACTTGGGAGGCAATGCGCCTAGCGTCCACAAGCCAAGCTTGGCCGAAGCCGCTACCTCCTCGTGTAGAATTCTCCTCATGTTCCTGTTTCATTTTCTTTGTTGCTGGATTCAGTGGACCCAGGGAAGATAACTGGGCAGTTGCTGCCCTGAGAAAGGGCTGTCAAAGCATTGGCTCCATTCTGTGTTGAATTGTTTGTCACTGCAAGTACCTATGGTTATGTGGGCATTATTTGTCACTGTGAGTGGTTATGTGGGCAGCGCAGCAAACCTTCAAGGTATGATCATTTGGGCGGGAAATAAGCTCATTACTTACTTAACCACATGCAGTATTTTCTTGCATATAATGGTCACCTTGATCACGTCCTCATGGTTGGTTTTCGATGCAGCTGCAGCTTCAAACTTGACCTACAACAAGCACCCTTGTGCTGCAGAGCAGTCTGGTCTCAGTGCCTTTTTGACTTGTTCTTTTTGTGGAAATTATCTGCTGCACTGAACTTATCAGTGTAAAAATTGAGACAGGGCATTCTTTTTTGTTTATACAGGTAATTTGTACTTGGCTTAAAAAATAGCTTTGGTATTGCACAAGGGCTGCTTTCACCCGAGCCACTTGTTTAGAAAGCCAGTTGGGGATGACATGTCTATACTAAATACCAAGATGCTGTGCCATGATGTCATCGTTCAAGACATGTTGCTTCTCCTGCTCACTTGTGTGTTACATTTCAGATGTGACGTTTAAGAGGAGACTAGCCAAGAACATAGTTTCTTCTCAGTCAAGCTAGTGATTCTGGTAAGTGCTACCAATCACTTTGAGAACACTCGGCTGCTTGCTTATTACGACAAGTGGGCATGCCATTCCTTATTTCTGTGCACTATTCCTTGGTGCTTACGGAGAAAGTGCGGTTTCATGCCTAAAAACAATAACATTACATTAATATGAGAAAAAGGGATTACTCTTTGACAACACTAAAAGCACAACTCTTGCAACGAAAAGGCGCCTGGTCACAGACTCTGTGTGACGTCATAGACTTTGACTGCATCTGCTGGGGCCTAAATTGGTAAAAATGAAGTAAGTTGTCCTTTGAAGGGGCCAGAGGCTCAATGTACCAAGTTTTGGGTAATTTCGTTGACCCATTGTGGCTACAATACGAAAAACAAAACACAAATTGCTGATGTCTGTGTGCAGAGATTTTGTCATGAAGTTTCAGAAATGAAACTTTGACCTTCATTTTCTGTTCTATTAATAAACCTGTGATGGTGAAATTATAGACAGTAGAGATTTAAAATAATAATTTATTCGTCTCAATCCGCCTTTTGCATGCCTCTACAGTGCATGCGCGGCCCCCTGGCGGCGACTCTGCGAAACGATCTGTGCGGCGCCGTCGCAGACGCACGCCGCCTCTCTTCTCGTCGCGGCATTGGTGGTGAGAGTAGTGTTGACATGTGCAAGCAGGCACAACAAACATATTTATCTATACATCTGGTTCTGTTAGCGTGATGCCGGCGACGTGTGCCGCTTATGGATGCACTTCCCTAGACGTGTCCGGCAGCAACATTCATATGTCCGCTTCCCATCGGTGAAACGTGATCGTCAGCACTGTGAAGCGTGGATCGGGGCTGCCAGGCGCCAAAATGAAGACGGCAGTCCGTGGCAGCCTTCGGATTTTGCACGACTGCGCAAAAAACACTTCGTTAAAGGTATGTGTGCTCATTATTGCTATAATTTAGGTGGCGTACGCGAAGAACATGCCACGTTTTCTGCAGGACGCGTAACAAGTGTGCACTTTGTGTCCGGCTCGTCACACAGCAGTTCACTAGCGACGAAGCTCTCGCTACGGCAACAGCAGTGTGTGGCTTAGAGCCCGCATGTTCGCTTCGGTTTCAACATAACTACGCTGTTGTTTACTGTGGCGTTGTAAAAATGGTCGCCGTAAGTCCTCCGCTTGAACATAATGAATTCCAAAGAGTGCAATTTCTTAGCCTGTCATTCACTGAAGTTCAGTGGTTCATTTCTGTCGTCGAAGCACATTCGCTGTTCAGCGAGAAAGAAAACAACATCTACGTATTTTGACTGTTGACGTGACTGCTGCGCACCGATTCATAAATCTTGTGGCATTTTGCTTGTGTTGGCGAAGTTTCAACGTGCTTGCTTTTTTCTGGTCACCGTAGTGCGATGTTCACGGATTTTGCAGGTTCGCCGTCAAACTCGCCCAGGCACCCCAATTTCGTGCCATCACTGTTTGTCTACACCGATGATTTTAAGAAGAATAATGCCTTTCAGCGCTATTGACACACGTCAGCGCGAACAAGACAAGGCACGAAACCGCCAAAGCAGAGGCCCGGTAGTTCATATGATTCGTACGAATGACACAATAAACAAAAGTTATACTCACCCAGCTGGGCAGAGGCAGCGGCATGCCAGTACGTCTCCTGTGGTTTTCCTTACGACTGCATGTACGGGGAGAGTATTTCGGCCTCGCGTTAAAAAAGTCACGTGGTACACAGAGCTGCTCCGCGTGCGGCGGTCGCGGTTGCCTAGGCGACGAAGACGCGGCCGCGGCGGCACTCTGACCGTCGTTGGGTTCTGCGGCAGTGCCATGTTTCCTTTGGTATTACAACGTATTCAGTGGGCATTGCGATGATGCAGTAACTGCATGAGCTGCACGTCACAGCACACAAATGCAACATTCAAGGGTAAAATTTAGCACAGCTTCACTGACTTGGCGTCGCGAAGACTGATGAAACTGCGGAGCTGGCGCCTTTTCCTTGGCTTTGGGGTGTGTTTTTTATTAATCACTATTTTAGCTGTCGATACAGCGATGAAAATATGACGCCGTTAAACGGTCCGTGAGCTCCTGCTTTGGCCACTCGCAAGCCAGGATCGGATTCCCTTCGTTGCTGGGCGGCCGACGTCTCTCTTCCCGATGAGTTTTCGTGCAGTTGCCACGACACGCCTCTCTCACTCGAAACTCGGGGTCGGCCCGTCATCGTTGGGCCCGTGGTCTAGCAAATTCCTATAATATTTCCCGCCGCGCCGCTTCTTCTCCCGAAGACAGAACCTTGTTCGTACTCGCCATACTCGTCGCCGAACGTCGTAATGCTCTGCGCCGACAGTGCACGCTGTTGTACTGCTTTGTTCACGCAAAATTTATTCTTGCAGCAACAACGAAATGAAGCAATGTTAGTGCTGTTAAATCAAGGTGTGCGGCCTAGAGGTAGGGGGCACTCTTGTAAGCTCAGTGCGAGCAGCCCGGCCGCATTAGAATTAACACCACAATTAAAGCACGATATGCAACACGAACTGACGATCACGAACATGCAACACGAACTGACAACAACAATAATAATAATAATATTTTTATTTGCACAACAATGTGAGCCCTCCGGTGACGTGCGAGGCTAGACAGAAAGGAAAGACCCTTATGCGCGTGCGTCTGCTGTTAATCAAGGTGTGCGGCCTAGAGGTAGGGGGCACTCTTGTAAGCTCAGTGCGAGCAGCTAGCAATAAACAAAGATAATGAAGATGTGCGTCTATCCTAGCCTCTCCTAAATCCATCGCACAGTAGTCAGGGAACACCAAGCCCAGCTTTTTACTCTGCCAAAATAACATAACACTACAGCAGAAGGGGAGCGCATACTATTGATACGATGGCAGGAGCCACCGCGTCTACGCGTCTCCGTCTCGCCGGTCTCGCTCGCCTGGCAACGGGCCAACGGCCAGACCCCCGCCAACTCCGCGCGCGCTGGCAGAGGGCAGCACAGCCGCACAGCGACGTGTACCATGTGACTTTTTTAACGCGTTGCGGAAATACTCTCCCGCATGTACGATGTGGTAGCCACCCTTCACAGAAGGGAGGCAAATACTTCTGAGAAGTCAGTACGTGGACGTGGCAGTCAACTCACTGAACGTGAGGTTGCGCACATACCCTTCATCGCAGAACTTCTGTCCTTTTGTGGTTTGCAGGGAGCACTGCCAACCACTTGCTGCCATGAAAGCATTCAACTGCTTTTTGCTCGGCATTTTCATTGATACCGGCGTTTTTGTCCATCCATTGGTCACGGAAAAGAAGCTGCCGGGTATGTAAATACTCCCGGGGGGCTCCATGCCTCGACACAATGCTCAGACGGGGCCTCTCAGCACATGTGCCGCAGTAATAAAGCTTCGTGCTACGCAGCAGCACTGGTGGCAGTAGCAGTAGACACGGTTTGTTTTTGGTAGTGTCCGCAAGAGGGCGCCACACAGACATGCAAAAGGCGGATTGATTCATTGTTTTACCTTGGGGTTTTTTAAGAATGCGCACTGTATTTGATGGTAACTTAATAGTGTGCGCATGTGAGCCAGATGGCATGTATCCATAGTTAAAAGCAGCACAAAATTAAACTATAATAATAATAATATCTGGGGTTTAACGTCCCAAAACCACCATATGATTATGAGAGACGCCTTAGTGGAGGGCTTCGGAAATTTCGACCACCTGGGGTTCTTTAACGTGTACCTAAATCTAAGCACACGGGCCTCAAACATTTTCGCCTCCATCGAAAATGCAGCCGCGGCGGCCGGGATTCGATCCCGCGCACAAAATTAAACTAGTACAAGATGCACACAGGACTAGCACTGTTTTTTTGATGGCTGTTTGTGCTTGAGTATTTCATCACGCCTTAATGTTTAATTAAGGAACATTTATTGTAAGCTTTACTGACTTACCTTATTGATAGGGTGTCAATACATTATGTTGGTGGATATTGAAGAATGAGAATAACAGCACGTAAAGGGACTGACTTACCTTATTGAGAGGGTGTCAATACATTATGTTGGTGGATATTGAAGAATGAGAATAACGGCACTAAAGGGACTGGTTTTCCTCGAGCCAGTTTTTTACAGCGCAATGAAAAGCTCCTCCTTGGTAGTGGTTGAAGCTGCAGCGGTTGATTCCAAAAGCACGGGGATATTATGTAAGCAGAACGTTTCAACTTTGGAAGCCACTCAAAAAGAACGAGTCCCTCCTCCAGCAACACCGAGAAGTCCTCCTTGCAAACCGTTCAGTATGTTCTGCTTTCACAGGAGTGAGTGCAATGGTGGTTAACCACCTTCATTTTGACATTTTCAACCGTTTTTTGTTATAAAAAGCCGATAGAATAAGATTTCCCAACGCTCGTCATCATGTGAAATCCCTTTACTGCTTCACGAGCCAGCCGCTCCTGGTACTAACTTGTCTACAGGTGCTGTTAGTCCCTCAGCTAACAGCTTTCATGCTGCACGATTATCTCTGCCAATGCGTTCACGATGCCTGCATACCAGTGTTCCTGGAGCACGGCAAGTCCTGCGCTGGACTGCGGTGACCTTTCAAAAAGACCGTGTTAATAATGCTTTATTAGACCGATCATGGGTTTTAAATGGATCGTTTTATCTTTAATCAAAAACAAATTTCCACTTTGTCACTTTCACCAGCACAATTCTCATTGCCTCGAGTATGGTACCCTTTCTGTTGCGATCAAGGACAGATCTGGGCCCCAAGTAACCTTACTGGACATTTTGGGAAACCTTCTGGAGGTACCAAGTCTGGCAAGCTGTTTGCTTGCAAGGAAATGTGGAATTCGAAAGGCAATGTTTCAAGTGAATTTTATGTGTGGAGAAGGAGTCGCCTGGATCAAAGAATCAGAATTCTGTTGGTCACAGCGCGTCTAAGTCGTACTTGCAGCGTATTGAGGTCACTTCAGGTCTTACCTGCTGAGAGCAGTCTGTAATCGCATTTTGCATTTTAGCCGTAAGCACATACTTGGACAAACTGTGCCATCCCGACACATGATGTCGTCAACTGGCGGAGCTCAGGCAGAATGATTAAAGAGTTAAGGGGCTTCACCCATTTAAAGTGAAGCCTGTTGGCTCTTCAATCTGACAAAACACTTGCTGCCAAATTGTGCAGATGCACGCGACTCCGTTTTGTGCGTAAGTATTCGTACCTTGTAGAAAAGAAAGATTATGAACTAGCTATGTTACAAGTGGCTGTACACAGTGAATATGAGCAGCAGCTTCACAGACGGCTCATTATTGGCTTTGCAGCGACAGGCTTTCCACCATGCCCTATGGACATCCCTGGCCGGCATTCTTGCGCTTTTGTGGAGCAGCCATGCTGTCCATGTTTGCTGGAGCGCAGTGTGTTCACCATTACTACAAGCCCCTCTCTGTAAGTGGGCATTATTTTGGGAAGTTGTTCCTTCTATTGCTCCTGTCCTGATCATGATTTATTTGAGAGCATTTGTGCCCGTGGGATGCTATTCCTGTGGAAGTTATGGATTAATTGTTGCCAGAATATTGTCACAACCTTTGCATACTTGAGTGCCTGGCAGATTCCAGGGACTGTCCACCGAAACTTTCCTCAAAAGCATGGGCAACCAGTAGTAGGTCCCTTTGTGTGCCAGCTAATAGTGGTTGTGGGACCAGGTCATAGCTGACAGAACGCGAAAAAACTAATTCCTAACTTGACGCAGTTGCATGCATTAGAATGTGCACATTGACTAGTTGCATCACAATGAACCGGATTGCGTTTCAGCAAATCTTGGGAACAATTATTGACAAGCACTAAAAGTAGAAGCACGTGTAGTACAGAATGAATAAAAGCACTGAATGTCCTTTTTTGCTTGTTCTGCAGCCAGAAGTCCTCGGCATAGTTTCTCAAAGAAAGAACTTCTTCCAGAAGTGCTTGTAGGAGCATGCTGGCCACTGTGCTTGGTCCTTCCTTAGATGGGCTGCCTGCATGTCCACTGAAGGACCATTGGGCATTGCTTAGGGAGCCATTTCTTATGATGTTTTTTTATTAGGGCAGTACAAAGGTGCCAGAATTGTTGTAAAGTACAAAATACTATAGCAGCATAAGCAAAAAGAGCTGTACATACACAATGGGGAAGAAAGAAGCACACTTCCTCATTTACTGTGGAAGAAAACATAACATAAAACACCTAGTACATTGGAAAATATAAGCACAGTGCAGTGCAGTGCAAGCCAACCGAAGGGCATTTATTTGTGCCTAGGCAGTTAGTTGATTTGTACAAGCACCAGCATGCTATTGTAACATGATGCCGAATCGAAGATCTTTGATATCGAGCAATAAAGTTCACCCCTGCCAGATGCCAAAGCCTTTGCGGGTCATGTTCAGCAAACTCGGGCATATTCGAAGAATCTGAAAGGTGCAAATGTACTCATTTGTAGAACTGATTGTTCTCATGTTTGTTTGGCCACAGCAATCAGAATGAGGGTAATTGTAAATAAATGAAAGATGCCTCTGCCAGCGGGAGGTGCCATTCATGAGGCATCTTTATGACTACAACAAAGGTTGAAATCTGTGCTATGCAGAATGGCCATAGAAATGCCGAACGATTGATGAGCAGCAGAAATGGTAGTCATTTCAAAACAAAGAAAAACAGATGATGACTTTGAAAGCATTCCTGGTAATAGCACTACTTTTGAAAAATGCCATCTTTCACTTTCTCATTCCTTTCTAGGATTTGCATGTGTATGTAGAAGAAGAAAGGCGTTTACAAGCATCACGTGTGCTCAGCCAGCAGGATGACATATCCAAATCAAAGCAGGAACTAATGTAGTAGTCTCGGTAGGTGTATTGGATATTATGAAAATAAACAGGCTACATGGCTGTGTTTTCACACAGTTGATGGTGAGATTGTCAACTGAAAGTTAGTGTGGCACTTGAGCATTAGCTGAAGGCCCTCTGGGTGAAAGGACTTTGAAAAGCAAATGGAATCCATGCAAGCGAGTAACAAATAAAGTGCACGTGTGAGTGTACCATGATGAACATGTACGCACAGGTATGAACGCTGTGCCCACTGGTGTACCCAGCCTCTGACCTGTTTGGTGTTGACTTTCGACGTTGTGATGAACGTAGCCAAAGTTTCACTTCTTTTTTTTTTCCTAGCAAAGGCAAAACTAAAGGAAGAAAGTGCAGCCACTTGTTAGTTGCAATGCTACACTGAACATTTAATGGAAAAATAGACAGTTGCTAGAGGCTGCCTGCACAAAAAAAAAAAAAAAAGACAGCATGCCATATTCAGGACAGCAGGTGAGATTTAGTAACTCTGGTCAATGAATGCGTGGGAATGTTTGACATGTCTTGATGTTTTTATGTATTGACATGTCTTTATGTATTGAGGTACTTGGAAGTATGTTCTTCAGGTAAACCTTCTGATAATAAAGTTGCTAAAATGGGCAATTTCCATTGTTACATTAAAACATTGCTCTACTAAAAGGCAACCTTTTATGTATAGTATAGTTGCTGTCAGGTTCTTTATTTACACGACAAGTGCGGTTAGAAATGTCAGAATAATAAGGCACTATGAAAAAAAAACTAATTTTAGCAACATTAAAATATATGTTATATTTAACGTGAGTCAGTGACCACATTTGCGGTATTTTATGATGGAACAAATTTTGGGGTGAAAAGAAAAAAAGAGAGGAGTCGTTGAACAACAGTGGTTGAAATGAGACAAAACGAAAAGCTTTGTATAGTACAGTCGAACCCACTTATAACGATCCCACGTATAACGATCTATCGGTTATAACGACCATATTTGGGTGTACTTACGATTTTCCAATGCTAACCATTGAAGCTGCGTCCACATATAGCGAACATTTTTCAAAGCCACCTACTTTTACAACGAACACTTCAGACACGGTCGCGGTAAAAATAGGGCGCATACGAAGCGAAAAAAAGTTAAAACAGGCCTTCTAAAGCGTGACAGGGGAGCGCGCTTGCGCGTGCCCCGCTCCAGTTAACTCGCGACCACGGTGCTCGCTACTAAGATATCCCAGATCGGCGAGCACCGCACGCAGATTTCGGACGCTACGAGCAAGGTCGCTCACTTTCCAGCCTTTTTCTTCAGTGGCAGAATGGCAGTGAGGAAAAAAAAAAAAAAAAAGAGGCAGCATGAAGCCTTGCGGTCAGCTTTCGCACGGTGACCTTTCCTGACGCCGTTCTCTGTGGCTACGACCGCCTACGATGAACCTAACAATGCCTTGGAACGCAAAAAGGCATAAATGCAAGAAGTGATAACCGCGATAACTTTCCATCGCATAAAGGTTCGTCCCTAAACTCGTCCACGCCACAATGTGCCGCAAAAGGTCGTCCGTCTTTTCGGTAACTGCCGAGACCGGTCGATCGGTGATAACGATTTCCGCGCGATAGCGGCTTTGCCTTCGCGGATTAGCATCAGAAAAGAGCGAAGGCGAGGTGGCGGCCGTCGATGAACGTGCAGTTATGACTTATAGCCGACAACCTTATATCACAGTCATCTGCAGATATCTGCTCGGTTGCGCGTGTGGCGTACGCCGTACACTGTGCGGATTGACGGCGGTACGAGCGCGCCACGCTGCCGTTCGCAAGTTGTCCGCCGCCGCGTAGTGCGAAACCGCTTTAAAGTGCGCGTCGCTTTGTAGAAACGAAAGTAGCTTGCTGTTGTTGAGCGGCGCGGGCACCGAAAAACGTCGATGCACTGACAGCGAGCGTATACTGCATGTTTGACTAAGTGACAACTCAAGTGCGCCGCGCATCGTCGTGCAGGGCCGCGAGAGCATCGCGGAGACGTATAGTGCGCGTTGCTTGCAAAATGCTCGTGCCGTTGTCAGATGGGAGGAGACGCGGTGCCCGGAGGCACTTTGTCCCAGAGTTCTACGATACTCATCAACCCATCATCATCCATACGTCTATCCCGGCACGACCTCCCCCCCGGGTTGAGGAGGGGAAGATTTGTTTCGGAAAGACGGTCCCTGCCCGGACAAGGGGGCTACCGCTCGGCGCAAAGCGCCAAACAGACGTAGCCAGTTTCACGGCCCCACGCCAGAGAGACTCGGCCATGGGGCTACAGTTTGGTGCGGCAACTTCGGTCGCCACACACAAAGCAGACGTACCCAGGAAATACCGCGCGGCTGGAAGCCGGGCTCGACGAGTCCAACAGTTCGGCTCGACGAGTCCAATCGTCGGGCGCTGAACTGCGACCGCATTGGGGCTACCGTTTGGCGCGGCAACCTTGGTCGCCGCACCCAAACTAGACGTACCCAGGAAGTACCGCGTGGCCGAAGGCCAGCGGTGTCCTACCCAGACAAGGGGGCCGCCGTCCGTCGCGGCGAACAAAATCACCGAGCACAGAACGGAAACGACCGACATGGACCTCGTGGGTGGATCCCAACAAGGCGACTGGATTACCCGGGCGCATGCAAAGCACGGGTAAGCAACAGCGGAGACCTCGACCGTCATCAACGCGGTGTAGCAACGGATGTCGCATGCACCCAGACCGGCTCGGGCTGTTGGTTCCGCAAACACAAGTGACCGGCACGCTAGGCCAGTTCGGTGTACCTTAAAAGGAGCCATCATTAAAAGGTGATGGTGATCTGCCCTCCTGACTCACTAAAGATCACTGCCGGACGGTGCCAGGTCTCGAGAAACTTCTTCACGCCCAGGCGCTGCCGTTCCCGGTGGAGGACAAACCAGATCTCCTTCCGCACTTTTGCAAGTACTTCATGAAGACCCGGCCGCCTCCCATCGAAAACGGCAGCGCACCGTGCCACCCAAACTTGGTAAGAGCACTCGACAAGAAGAAGCACGTACTGGTTAACCGCCTGCGCAGGCAGGGGATTCAAGAACCGAACGGTTTCGAATGGAACTCCGGGGTGGCCATACAAGCTAGCTATCCTTTGAAGGAGGGCTGCTGGGAGTGCACACTGAGAGAAGATGTGAACCAAATCCTCCCTACTGCCACAAAACGGACACTTTCCTCTGGTAGGGATTTTTGTGAAGGGCCTGAATGTTATGGGCAGGCACCCTCTTGCCATGCGGTACATGAATGTAGCGCGCTTGGCGTCCAGAAAACTGGCAGTGATTAACTTCCAGTTAGGACTGAGGCGGGACAGGTCATATCTCACACAGTGGGCCGGGAGGTCCGGCGTGAGTAAGTCGACTAGATCATGGAGCTCGAGAGAATCTAGCTCTATCCCTGGGTTGGCATCACGGAGACGAGCCAGAGTGGAGGCGGCCCCCGCATAGAAGGGTGAAGGAGTTCCCGCCCGAGGCACTGAGTTAGAAAATGCCTCAGGTGAGAACAGCCGCAGTCGTGTGCTTAGGAAAAACGACGTAAAGCTTCGAGTTAGGAGCATATCCGATTCGAGAGCTACCCGTGTCCATCTAAGATGCAGCGCAGTGGCCACGATGCCCAGGTCGGGAATTCCGAGTCCTCCCTTATTCCTGGGCAACTTGATCACAGGACGCGCCACATACATAGAGGAGCCACTCCATAGAAAACGAAAGAGGAGTCCCTCCAAGACTAGCTTGGTTCGGGTTGCAACCGGCATAACGGAAGCTACATAGGTCAGAAAAGAAAAGAGCAGCGATCGAATGATCGTTACTCTGGCCGTCAATGGGCATCCCAAGGCACCGATTTCCTGAATCCTGTCGGTCAGCTTTTGCTTAGCCAGCCTCCAGTTTTCAGTAGTCAGGCCATCCGGTTCGAAATGGAAACCCAGAATACGTAGGCGTTGTTGCACGGGTAGGCCGTGAACAGGACGCGGACTGGAAGGAGCGGAGTTCAGATACATGACTACACTCTTGGACCTGTTTATCCTGGCTCCGCTCGCCGAGCAGTACCCCTCCATGACGTCCAGGACGGTGCAAACTGTGGCCTCGTCAGGGACAACAATGGAGAGGTCATCTGCGTAGGCAAACAGTGCGACAGGAGGGGAGCCTGGTGGAAGGGGAAATCGACCGATGCTGTTGTCACTGGAAAGCCTCTGCAGAAGCGGCTCGAACGCAAGCACATAGAGGGCAGGCGAGAGCGGGTCCCCCTGCCTAACTCCACGACCCACGTCGAAAGGCTCCGAGATGCGATCCTGTATTACAACAGCCGAGCTGGGACGAGAATAGAGAGCCCTAACCATACTGATAAACTGGCCGCTGAAGCCGGCCTCTCTTAAAACCTTGAAAAGGTACCTGTGACTGATAACGTCAAACGCCTTTTCTTGATCGAATGAGCAGAGAATGCCGCTGAGATTCCGTGCATTCGCCCATTCGATCAGGTCCCTGATAGCAAAGCCATGAAGCTGGCAGGACCGCCCTGGAACACAACATGCCTGGTACGGACCCAAAACCGTGCTTAGCACTGGAGTGAGTCGTACGGACAGGCACTTGGCTATGAGCTTGTAATCGCAGTTCAGAAGGGTGATGGGCCGCCAGGCTCTCAGGTCAGTGCGTCTCGACTCGTCCTTGCACAGGAGAGTGATGAGCCCTTCCCTTTGAGTTGCTGACAGGGTCCCCTCACGAAGAAGCCTGTTTACAAGAGTGGTAAAAGGCTTCCCCAAAACCTTCCAAAACTTGACGTAAAATTCAACGGTCAAGCCATCCGAGCCTGGGCTGCGATTGCGCTTCATAGATTTGAGGGCTGCAAGAAGCTCCTCCTCAACAAGTGGGGAGTCGCAGATATCGACCTGTTCATAGGACTTGACGAAGGGAAACGAGTACGGGGAGGAAGGTGGTTTGGCATAAAGGTTCCTGTAGAACTGCCTCGCCAGCTCCAAAACTCCGTCCTGCGTTTCAACAAGATTGCCAGTACTTGGATCTGTGAGAGAGGTCATAACCGCTCTCTTTCGAGCTAAGTGCCTACGAAGGACGTTCCTGCTACACCATGCCTCCATTTCCCACTGCTCAGCACGCGCTGTGGCTCGCAAGCTGTCCCAGCGTCGCTGAAGCAGGACTCTAAGTTCTTTGCGAAGCGAAGTCAGAGCCGCGGTTACTCCGGGGCCACCGGACAGCGGCTTTGAGAGCAGGAGGATAGCGTCTGAGACGATTTTGATCTCAGCACGCTCCTCGCGTGCCCGCCGCTTGCCCCACTCCCGAAAGCACTCCGCGACACTGGCCTTCACTGCATCCCATTCGCTGCCGCCTAAGTCCTGTCCGCCAAGCAGCGAACGGCAGAGAAGCCCAGCAACATCTTTAGCGGCTTCTTCATCCTTTAAGAGCCGTGGGTTCAGACGCCACGGTCTCTTGCCCTGTGCTACGAGGTTGGAATCGGCGAATCTCAAAGCAAGGAGGCAATGGTCACTCAAAGCGGAAGAACACAACCAGGAGGAGTGCATGCTGGGAACGAGGGATGGCGAGACATAAAAGCGGTCGATCCTTGATCGGCTGCCCCTCCCTGTCCATGTCATTCCTGACTGTACAGGGCGAAGGGTGCGCCAGGCATCGACCAGTCCAAGCTCATCAACAAGCTCCCGCAGCTCTAAGTCGCCTTTCCTGTCTCTATACTTTGGATTTCCCTTAAGGGATACGCGATCCCTTTGTTCAAGAACACAGTTAAAATCACCGACTAAAATAACTCGAGAAGGGCCAACCAAATATGGATCCAACGAGGAAAAGAAATCCTTTTGTTCCTTCCTCTGAGTGGGAGCATAAATATTGACAATCCGAATACCAGAGTCAAGATCTACTGACAGGACACGGCCTTCCGAATCCCTGGCGTGGCGCAGCACAGAGCCGGTGAATCGTGGCATCAAGATGATGGCAACTCCCCGACAATGTGCCGCGCCATAACTCCAGTAGGATTTGGTGCCAAACTGTCTGTCAAAGTTGTAAATCTGACCCAGTCTGGACACGAATGTTTCCTGTAAAACGAGGATGTCTATTTTTCGAGACCGAGCTAAGTGAATAACCTCAGCTTGTTTAGCTGCTCGAGAAATACCGCGACAATTGAAAGTAGCTATAGTTAAAGAAGGAGTAGCCATGATGAAAGAAAAGGGGGGGAACAAGGCTAAGGACAAGAAGGGACTAGGGGGAACTAGAAAACAAGAAAAAAGGGGAGAGAATGGGGAAGGCTAGTACACAAAAATACTAGCCCCACTGAAAGCTACCTGTGGAAGGCTACTGAGAACTCTCCTCGTCAGAGGAGGAGTCCTCGTGTGTGGACGAGTACACTTTTCGCCGCGTTGAACGAACAGGCTACTCGCCGCACCCGTGCACGGTCCGGAGTGAAGCTGGCACGAAGAACGTACAAATGCGCCAGGGGCGTAGCCAAGGGGGGGGGGGGGGGGTTGGGGGGGTTCAACCCCCCCCCCGAAATTTTTCAATTTTGCTTGCGTATATAGGCACGCACACATACAAACGCACGCACGAACATACTTAAAGTATGGTTGAACCCCCCCCCCCCCCGAAAAAAATTTCTGGCTACGCCCCTGAAACGCGCGCATACGGCGTACAGCAAGCGGCCCGGCAGTGACTCCGCGAGCCGAGTAGGCGACGCGCTGCACGCAACTTGGCAGGGATGATCGGCTCCACATGGCAGTACCGCGCTACGGTGAAACGGTGTCAGTTAATTGCAAAGGTGGTTAATTCACTCGTTAGCACGTAGCGGGCGTCGCTTCATGACGCGAAAAGGCTTAGCTTGTCACCGGAGGGGTTGTTATAACACTTTAATAAAAGTGCACAGAAAAAAAAAACGGTTTGGCCGCTGAGTGCACTTTATTAAATTTGAGTCCATATACAACGAACTACTGATATAGCGACCACTTTTCGCGACACTTTCGAGTTCGTTATAAGCGGGTTCCTCTGTATACTCGCCAGCAAAACTCGGTGCAAAAGCTGATGGGCTCTACACCACCACCCTCTGTGGTGGGAATATTACGCTTGATACGCGATCGTGGTGTAATTAGCAATAAAAAAAAATCACAGCATATCCACGTGGTGAATGATGATGAGTGGGGCGAAGCTCCGGAGGGAATCATCAGTAAACCGTGAATCTTCCGTGTAACGCCCCATCAATCATCATATAAAGAGTGAGAAACACTGTGTGTATATTACAAACATCAAACTTTTCTTTTTCTTAATTAGATGATGCTTGGCTTGCGTTGTCCCTTCATTATCACGGCTTTATGGTCCGTGAAATGAAGGGTTAGCGGTTCCTGTACAGGTTGCAATTGGAAATTTGAAAATACCAGGTCTACACACGTCCCTCGGATGGTCGTTGGTTTCACATGATTAAAGGACGTGCACGTGAGAGCATATTTGGCTGCCATATGTTGTATTAACCACTCATTGTTCTTTTCGGTAATCTCGACATTCAGGTCACCAACTAACACAACTGGTCTATTCTTGTACTTGTCATAATTACACAATGCCGTGTCAGTGAATGTCTTAATATTCACACTCGACAAATTGGGTGCAAGGTACATGGTCATGATGATGCATCCATCAAAATCGATGGCAGCATATTCACCGTTGTGGCTCTGTGTCGTTGGTAGTAGTTTCAGATCTTGTGCCTTTCCTGTTTGTTTGACGTATACGGCCACACCACCTGCAGGACGCTCTGCATAATCGATGCACACGACTGGAACGTATCCTTTGATATACGGTCTTTTGGCGTTCCAAGTCTCGGTAAGACAGAGAACGTCCACCGCAGTAAGTATGGGGTCCCGTTCCACATCGTCTACGTGGGCATGCAAAGTTCCAACGAAAGCAGTTTGCTTTCAGCCATTTTACTTACATTCCTCCTGGCTTCTTCTACCTCTTCTTCTAGCCTCTTCTTTTCTGCCTTCTCCAACCAATTCCTTTGGTTCCTTTGGAACTATACTAAAACGAGCACCATCTAGCGATATTATATGCAATTATATATATATATATATATATATATATATATATATATATATATATATATATATATATATATATATATATGGTTCCTATGGAACTATACTAAAACTAGCACCATCTAGCGATATTATATGCAATTATATATACACGGTGTCCCAGCTATCTTTAGCCAAGGGTTAAAAAATACAATATTAGAGGCAGGCGAGGGAAATGACTTGCAAATTACTGACAGCCACCTTGCGCACTACAGACAATTTTTTGTTTTGTAATTAGTTTAACTAATTTGTTAATTAGGACGATTTAACTAATTTGCTAAATATTGACTTTAGGCAAGAAATCCTGCTTGCGAAGTTCGAGAGTGTCTTCAGAAACCCCACCTGCATTATTTGCGATAAAGAAAGTCTTACGTATACCATTTTTTCCAAGCTGTAAAGAAAGCCCGCGAAATACAAAAAGAACCACGTGACTAGCGCGCTCGCGCGCCGCGAGAATGCTGCCCTCAGCCGTGGTTTGAGCGAACAAAATCAGCTGCGGCCGCGACTCGGCGTCTCCGTTGCAGCGGTAGGCCGATAAGTTAAAGGTGGTTTCTTGGCCCGCGCTCGCTACAACTTGCACCGTCACGCGCGCCAACTGGCTGGCAGGGGCGTAGCCAGAAATTTTTTTCGGGGGGGGTTCAACCATACTTTGTGCATGTTCGTGCGTGCGTTTGTATGTGTGCGTGTATATATACGCAAGCAAAACTGAAAAATTTCGGGGGGGGGTTTGAACCCCCCCAACCCCCCCCCCTTGGCTACGCCCCTGCTGGCTGGCAACGGGCCAAGAAACCACCGCCCACTGTGACTAGCGCGAGCGCGCCAGTCACAGGTCTATGTACGTCCTCCCACCAGTATAGACGTCTGCAGCGATGTATTAACTGCAATGCCAGCTGCCGGGAAAGTGGACGTCCCAGTCGTCCTCCCCTTTCTGCTCTACTGCATTATATAGAGCGAGTCTTCCCTGGGCACTCGGATTAGTTCGCTCGGTAAGGTCGTTTGTCTGGGTATGGAACGCGAATTCGTAGTGGTGCTGGACACATTCTTGTGAAGGTTCCTTCCTAGTTTCAGGCTGCAAAATGTTGTTCACTTGTTCACATCAGAAATGTTGTTCAGATCAGATAGATGTTGATCGGATGCCAATGCCTTCGGCAAGCGATGTCTTCGCTTTTCTCTGCTGTGAGGGTTCGCTTTTCCCTACTGTGTCTTGTGGCCCGGCCGTTGGTGAGCAAGTCAAATGCATTTTGTATTCTACATTAGGAATGATTCAGAATAAAGAAGTGGTTTTCAGAGATTGTACGAATAGTTACTATATTATGTTGCATTAACAATCATTGTTGTCAGCCCAAAAACGCCAAAGTTCGCTTTTCTGAAACTCTTTGTTCTGATCAAAGTGGACGATTGGGCCAGTAAGCGATTCATGATGGACTTTGTGCTTGCTGAAGTGCAAAGTTGAAAAAGACTGCGCCTACAGCACATGAATGGAGAGCTTCACGAGAGCTTCCAGCCCATTAGGGTAACCTGTCAGCATATGAGTCAGTCGACTGTGGGAAAAAAAAAAGAAAAAGAAAGAAAGAAGAAGAAATGCAATAGGTTAGATAGGTGCCGTTTTTAGGTGGGATAGACGGCAGATCTAGATGTTATTACACAACACGTCTGTCGTATCTGTTGTACTGTGCGTTCATTCCTAACAAAAAACTAACGAAGTTCACATTTTCCTGTGTGCAAGATCATCTTCCAACGACTGTATCTTTTTTGCACACCCGCTTCGACGGCGCCAAGCTTGCGGTGGCAGCCACATTTCGATGAGAAATAAATGAAAACAAACACTATCGTTAACTTCGTCTTTTTTATTGTCATTCCTAGCGTTCTCAAAGTTATCCAGTTTTAATTTGAGGTAACGCGAGGAGCAAACGAGCAACACCTAAGTGGTACACCAAAGGAAATTCGGTTATTATGCAACCACAATATCCTGTTCGTGCCCAAACATAATGGTTCCCGCTAGCTCAAAAAGAAACTCGGAAAGCAGCGTGCTGCTCCAAAAGCTGACCGGTACGGCAGCGCAAGAAACTAAACAAACAAACAAATAAAAAAAACACGATCTTGATGCCAGACATTTGGCACGGTACGTCTAGAAAAACTGCCGATTCATTGCCAGTCGTCGCCGTCGAGATAACGCCGACACACAACGCTCTTTTCCGCACACTGAGGTGAGGCGACAGTCTCGGGGCGTGTGTACCGTTTCTTTCGATGCTCTTTTATTTAGTATCGCGTCACTGCATACGTCTTGGCGGGACTTTTGAATTCTTTAACGTCGATACGCCACGTGGTGTCGTTCACGCGAACTAGACCGCTGGTGTCCATCGGTAAATGCAGGAGAACGATCCTCAGGTCACGTGGGCATAAAGTCACGTGATCAAAGCGATAGCTCATCTAGGTACATCTTCACCTAGGAGCAGAGAGTGTGTCTAGGGACGGTTTAGGTACAACCACCGAACTCAGCGAACACGCGGAACACGTAGTACAATCGCGTGGTGCGTGATGGGTGTGTGTGAGGCATGAACGGGGTGGGCGTCCACAGCTTCCGAGCTAGTAAAGTTGCGTTAATTCGTTACCACTTAAAACGTGGCAGGCCGTTTCAAGCACGTCTTATTAGCACTGAAACCGACTCTTGGGAAAAGAAATACAGGCAAGTGAGGTGTGAAAACGCAATGTGAAGTGCTAAATGTTAAGAAAGCGCCTATGAACCAAATGTACTGGCAACAGCTAGGTTGAGGCATTTTCATTGGTGTCATGTGTGCTGACTCTACGTAGTTTCCGTGAATGGTTTGAGAAGTGTTTTGCGTTTTTTTTCCTTCATGGGGGGGGTATTGCATGAAGGTGCACACATTTTAAGTGTCCCGTAGAAATGCTTGTACGCAAGAAGAGTAGCTTGGGCTTGTTCGTGTACATACATAACGCAAGCGGAATAGCTCACACCGAGGCAGGGACGGTGTAAGCAAGTCGACACGAGAGCATGTGTTGTCTTGCTTGCTCCGTCTGTCTCAGTATGTGCTATTCCGCTTGCTCGTGCTAGGTCTAAGTTATTGGCAGATGCGGACATGTGCGATATATGTATTTTGCAGACGTGAGTACTAGTAGCGCAGTGCAATAGAAAATGTCCAAGGTAGTGCATCTGATGACGCACAGACATATCTAGAAGCTTCAAAAAGTACTTTGGACACAAGTCGCACGCGATAGTCCTTCCTTCACCGCACTCCTTTGTTTTTGCTGTTGCCAAGGCCTCTTCTCCATGGACATTTTTTATGTGCCTTTTTAAATTGCTCGCATTTGAAAAAGCCTTGTCGCAGAAAGTGCAGATCTTGTCGAGTCTCGTGGAGGTGCTAGCGCGCGCCCCGGCGCTTTCGCTGCCGTCCATCGAGAGCGTCCGACAGGAGAAAAGAATCGCTCTCCGCTAACTCGGGAGACGGGAACGCGAGGCTCACTTGTTGCGGGATCGGCAGGAACTGTAGGTAAACTGGGAAAACTTGGCATCGCCTCATAGGGAATAATCGAGCTCTTGATTTCTCTCGTGGTTGACGCTGCACCGTCCCTAGAATTCCCCAGAAAGCGATGTTATACGGAGCGGTGACGTCTGCATCGAACTAGCCAATGAGAGCGAGGATCACCCTCCTGGAGGGTGACAATCGCAGAAGTATCGCCTTTGGTGCGCGCTGATTGGCTATTGAGCAAACCGGAAAAGTTAGGGCGCCATCTGGTAATTCCGCGACGTCAATTTTGCGTCATGGTGCTCGACGGTGCTCTCGACATACTTGCAATAAACGAAGGCACCGTTAAACGTCGGTTCGTGGGGAAGTCTAGCATTTCAGTGACGTAGGCGGTAGCTTCTAGTATTCAATCCTCGGTGGATATACGCAGCATTTTTTACGCTGAAGCTTTCATCGAGCATTACCTTGGGGTGTTATCAGCACTCGTTCTTTGCCAGCGCGTGTTTTTTCGTGGTTTGAACGTCCCAGGAACATGAACCGTGCGTTGCTCGCGTGGCTTATCGCGAGCCGGCAACATGTTGAGATCTTGAGACGATGTCGCTGCGGCGGCACGCTACAGGTGAACTCTCCGAGTACGCCTTGTTAAACTTTCAACGGAAATACGTTTCACGCAATGTTGCATTCTTTAAATATTATACTGTGCATTAAATAATCGAACAAAAAACCGTTGAAAGCACTTTCAACACGTCTTATACTTCAAGTAGCCACAGCCAAGCCGGCCAAGCCTGGCCACTGCGTAGAAGCAGCAGCACACGCTCGAAAACGCCGCACTCGGGTTCTGCGCTCGTACGGTGCGCTCACTCCTGTGTTGTGTGACATTCGTACAACTACAGTGGCTAGAATACTGTAGTACAACCAACGGCCAGTTGCAACAATGACGTCACAGGCAAGTGCTTTTTTTTACTTACTGAACGCCTCAAATTCTACGTCACCAAACGCGATACTATCGCCTTTTGCGATCGTTTTAGAATACGGGCCCAGAAAAGCTGCATATGGGGGCAAAAATGTCATGTGGTCGCGGCTCTTCGGAAAGACTCCGTTCACTTAAGGTCCCTGTATTTTTCAAAGGTAGCGCAAACCATTGTCCAAAAAGGAAAGGGAGAATTTCCTCCCCGCCCTCTGCGTCTCTTCTCTCTTCTTCGCCCTTTTGTGCTCCCTTATTGGACTAGGCTCGACACGTGACCAGTTATCCCCGATGACCCCTCTTGCTCTGGCGCCGGAAAACGACGCCATTATTGGGCGTAGAAACACCGGCCGCACGTGCACGCTGTACGTGAGCTCGGGCTTCTTATAGCTTTTTACAGTTTGCAAGATGCCATCGGCTGCAGCCAGATGCCAACTTGTTGCGCTGTTGGCTGCTCGAACAGCATTGCCAAGGGTGTCAAGCTTTTTTTTTTGTTCCTCGTGGAAAGGAAAACCTCAAACGGCGAGCGATATGGTTCGATTTTATCGGGAGAAAGAATTTCGATTGCCACGACGGGAGGCTTTGTGAGGTAAATCGACCACTACTAAACCCTTTCGCGTATATTTGCATTCGAACTCTTTTAGATGGAGCTAAGGCTCGATACTGATGCCTAAGTTAGACAAAAAAAAAAAGCGGCGTGACATTATCGACCACGCTTTCTCGCACACTATATTTACAGCGAAAATAATTGTTCTGCGAAATATTACTGCAACGTTTGAGAAAAATATCTTTGCAAGATCTCTGTTTTCTCGCTCAACCCTGGCGCGGCCCGTTGATTTTACAAAATTCATTTGCCAAAAGTCGTTAAAAAGCTTACTCTGAGAAAGTCGGAGCTGTTCCTTTAGCGCTCATAAATAGAGGGTGGTGGTTAGATGTGTACGATAAAGAAAGAGACATGGCACGTAAGTGGCATCGATTGATCAGCGTAATTTGCTGAACGTAAAAAAAAAATTACTTAGCAATATGCTGCAAAGCTGCCCGTATGCAAACTATAATTTTAAACGCATGTTTGTTCTCCAACCCTCTCATTTTTTTCCCCTGAACAATATGTTTATTTGAAGCAGGTGTAAGTTTTTAGTCTTTGTGTTGTCAGTTTTTATATTTTTTTTAAAATTTATCCGCATTTCTCAGTGTTTCTGGTTCAGTGTTACTGATACTCTGTGTTCAATAATAATAATTATTATATGACAGTTGCTGCATGTTTCTCTTTGATGCGCGTTATTATTTGTTGTAGTTTTGAGCAGTTCGGCCGTATTTCGTTAGGCAAATTACAGAGTGCACATTGGATGATGTCTGTATATTTCAGAAACACTTCACGGACGGTCAGTCCGAGCCAGTCATCCTTGCGACAAATGGCTGCAAGAAGCTAAAGTCTAATGCGGTTCCCTCCATATTTCTGCATCGGCCAGTCTAGAACAGTCTCCAATTAAATAGCTAGCTCTAATTAATGAGCACGAGCAGCACACGATGGAACCAAGAAGATATTTATCTGAGGGGGCAACAGAAGCGCGTCAACCCAGTTCGAAATTTGAAAGAATGCGCGCTGGGGGTATTTAGCAAATAGGTGCCTCCGCCGTGTTGTGTGTTCATAATTTGATGTAGCGTCTGATTTTCCGAAATGCGTCTTGTGAACAAACACGACGGTATCCGAAAAGAAAAACGGCAGCTGCAAAGGCTTTCTAGGATTACGTTTAATATGTTCTGCATATTTAGCAAAATTAATGCATTGTGATAAGGCAAGAAAAAGAAGATTCGCACCATATGTCTCTGGAAGGGCCCAAGTTCATCAAATGCTTTTCTCCTTTTTTTTTTTCGTTTAGGAGGATCGATAGTTACCTTAGTTCGGTCCTGCCAAATAGAATTACGTTAGACCTCGTTTGCACGTAAAAAGTGGCGCTGATTGGTAAGACCGTGAATATAAAGTGCATTTTAGCGGTGACACCTGGCTATATACTTTAGAGCTTGCCGTATAATGATTGCCTTCATATTGATTTTGTGTTTTGTCACGGCCGCTTGATGAAAAAGCTTCATCCAGAGGGCGTGGTTTTGTAGAGCCCATCTATATGATGAAAAAAGCTTGTTTGTTTGTCGGCAAGGAGAGCGTACATTATTGACTATTTAGAGGAAAACAAAGGTGCTCCATGACGGACACAATTCGTGTTCACTATAATATCAAGGATTTAAGAAAAATTAACGAGAACGCCACCGGCATCGCAACAGGAAATGTTAATCACGCTTAAGCGAGTTTCGTTTCCATAGCGAGTAAGGCATTGAATGTACATGAAAGCGCTTGTTATTTCTATAAAATGAGTTTTATGACGTAGAATTTGAAAGAAGTTGCACATTCAAGGCAAAACCAACATATATTTATTGCGCAATTTCGTCGTCGCGCCATTAGTGCCATCAAATCAAGCCATGTGACACCGACAATTTATTGGTATTTAGGCACTTGATATCTTAATCTCTAATTACATTAGAAGCGTCCCAGTGAACCAGGTATAATTTGCATGTGTAGGTAAGTGCATTAGGTTTGCCCGTGTGAACCTGATAATAACGTTACAAACGGTAAACAACACTGCGAACTCTTGTTCTGGACAAACATGTATGTAGCACTGCGTACACAGCTGGATGAGCTGCTATACGTAATACTTTTTCATGTCGCATGCACTGTGCACCGACGTCTGTGGCCAAGTCACGCGGCGCATTATCATTGTACATAGCCCCTTTTAGACTTCCCCCGAGAATCAAACAAATAAAAAAAAAACAATAGCTTGTTTCGAAGATTCCGAAATATCTCCTTGCTCTATTGCAATAATCAGTGGGGGCAAGAAAAGAAGAGGGGTCAAACTGACGAACCGTGAAAGCATCTTTTCTTTCGTCCAAAGCCGCTTCACTGGAAGTGAACGCAGAGCCACAGAGCACGCGGTTTGCGCTCTTTCAGTTTAGGAGTAGATGGGTGAATACAACGTATTTCTGGAGTAAATGAGAGAAAATCGACCTCAGACCACCTCTTGAATTGAAATGACAACGTCTAAAACGCCCGTGATTGTGTACGCTGGATTCTCGGTGACAATGACCGTGAAGCAGTTACGGGGGGGGGGGGGGGTCAGGTCGGCCTCAGGGGGGGTTACAACCCCCAAAACCCCCCCCGTCGGTGCGCCACTGGGGCGTGCAAACACGGTGTCACAAATTAGCGTGTTATAAAGCGCGCGCGCGGCCGCTTTCAAGCAGCTGCGCGACAGAACGGCGCAAGTCGCGCGACCAAGAGGCGCGAACGACGAAAAAAAAACAAGCATCAAAAGACGCCGGCGCGCCGCATCCTCCTCACCCACTGGAGCCAGACGCAGTCAACACGATCGAACGCCCGGCAAAGCCTGGATCTTTCTAGAAGGAAAGGGTGACGCATCCGCGAGAGATGCCGCCGCGATTCGAACCTACGAGAAAGCTCTCGCCCTTTCTCTAGCCTCAGCTGTATTGCACGCCGAAGAACCCTCCCGACGCTTCGGGAAACCGGGGAAGAAGGGATAAGTGCGAACGACGAGAGTCGGGGAGGCAGTCGAGAAGGAGACAGTCAGCGAAGGAGTGAGCGAGTCAGTCGGCCCGGATATGGTGAAGTTACGCTAAGTGTGGCTCCGTTAGCCAAAGAAGACGTGTTTATGATGGTGTGCGGTCAGTCGATCGTCGATTTGGAAGAATCCGATGACGACACCGTGTGAGCCGTGACAAGTCACGACGACGGTTGAGCTACGACGATCAACGCTGGAGCTGGCGTGAGTGTTTCCTTGAAGAGAAGCATTCGATTACCGTCCAAGTATTGTGGACTGGATACGCCATTGTTTATTCAGGACTTTAACAGTCGTTGAATAGTTGTAATGCATGCGATTGCATTCGTAGCGTGTGATCTGTTTGTTTAGCTCCCGTTGTGTAAACACCATCTGAGTTATATTGTGAAGTTGTAACTGGTACCAGCCGAGTGTGCATGTGTTTGGGATATTTGTATTGCCTTAACCGAGAATACATTTCGTTTTCGTTTGTGTTGTCGACTCTCGGCTCTGTCTCGGTCTTTGGACCACAACCGGCGTTCGCTGGCGCACCAAAGGACCAACTCTAAATTGTCCGCGCTTTCGTGGTGCGTTTTCGGAGGGCCGTGACGCCAGCTTTTAGAATCCGCCCGGCGATTGCCAACCCGATTAACGGGACAAGTGACACACGGACACAAGAAAGAAGTCAGGACACAACAAACGCCGACTTCTTTCTTGTGTCCGTGTTTGCACGCGCTGTCTATTTAGAATGAATATTTACCAACTAGCTCAGCTCTCTGTTATTCTATGTATGTCGTACGAGTCTGTGCCCTCTGAGCTAATGTGTGCTCCACGCGCTTTGCGTTAGAATCGCCGAAGCACTTGTGCGCTTGCTCAACAAAGCGTTCCCAGGTCGTGAACATGTCCTCGTGGACAGCGGTGTCAGTTAGCGAAAATACGTGACTGAGCTGCGCTTCTGAGTTCCAGCCGTTGCTTCAGCTCACCCGCTTATAGTTCTTGAGCGTCGACGTCTTCTCTTGTGGTCCCGCCGAAGTTTGGTGGCACTCGGTGGTGTGGCATGTAATCCGTCGGAGTTGGCCTCGATGCGTCAGGGTCATCTGCGAAGGCGGGAGTCTGGCAAGGTCCATGCTTGTCTTACCCCGCATCTCTTACGTACTTCGGAGTAGCTTTGAAATGGGCACCGTCTCTCGCCTTGTGTTCCGCTGGCACTTAATTGTCGGGGCCCTTAACCACGGTATGAGTATAATGGAGGGCTCCGGAAATGTCGACCACCTGGGGTTCTTTAACCTCAATCTAAGTACACGGGCCTCAAGCGTCTCCGCCTCCATCGGACTTGGTAATATCGCACGAGCGTCGACCCCAGGATACGGTAGTTTCTAGTACCGGCGATAAGCGATACGATGATGAGCGTCACACCAGCTTTCTGAACACATGATCGCACGGATGAGGTTGATAGTGCGTATTGATCTCTAAGCTACAGCGTAGCAGGCGGCGCTCGCGCATCACGTAGGAAATCTCGCTTATATTAGGCGCTACCAGGTCCAGGGGTCAACGCTGTCGCGATATTATTAAAAATGGCAAGGGTACACTATCTGCAGACCGTCGTGTCGGATTGTAAGGTACACAATAAGCGACGAGCTGAAGTGAATATCTTGCAAGGCTGGAACCGTTTCAATCCATACAGGCATCAGCACGCCAGAATTTTTTTCGGGGGGGGGGGGGGTTCAATCATACTTGTATTTCGTGCGTGCGTTTGTGCGCGTGTGCGTATATATATATATATATATATACATATATATATATATATATATATATATATATATATATATATATATATATATTATAAGTGTAGGTATGGTTCAATGGGCCAGTTCTTCTCGAGCAATGGGTATAATACAACGGAGGCGTTGTCAACAGTGATATTAATATGTATTTCCCAACAGTTTCGGGAGGGGACCTCCCTTCCTCGGGAGATGAGTTAAAACTGAGTTTTAACTCATTCCCCGAGGATGGAGGTTCCCTCCCGAAACTGTTCGGAAATAAATATTTATATCACTGTTGACGACGCCTCCGTTGTATTATACCCATATATATATGAAGGAAAGAAGTGTTAATTTGTAAGGGCTCGTTTTCTTTGTTATACACAATATTAATGAGCACTAACAGACAATAATGCCAAGGAAAGTATCGGGGATGTTTTTAGTAGTAAATGTAAGGTAAATGTGAAGAAAGAAAAGTGGACGAAAAGATAGCTTGCCGCGGGCAGGGACCGAACCTGCGACCTTCGAATAACGCGTCCGATGCTCTACCAACTGAGCTACCGCGGCGGCCATCCCTCCGTCCACTTTATAGGGTATCTATGTACATTTAAACGTGGGAGCGTCAGTCAGCGCCGCCAGTAGCCATGACGGCGAGTGTGGAACACTCTTTTTTGCCTGTTGGCGTCACGTAGCACGTGAACTTATTATACGAGGTGGCAGCTGACCAATAATCCCTCGCATACCATCTGAAAGCATCAAGTCTTCCAGATCGAGACCCTTGATATGAAGAAGGAAAGAAGTGTTAATTTCTAAGGGCTCGTTTTCTTTGTTATACACAATATTAATGAGCACTAACAGACAATAATGCCAAGGAAAGTATAGGGGATGTTTTTAGTAGTAAATGTAAGGTGAATGTGAAGAAAGAAAAGTGGACGAAAAGATAGCTTGCCGCGGGCAGGGACCGAACCTGCGAGCTTCGAATAACGTATTAACGCAGTTACCTTACATTTACTACTAAAAACATCCCCTATACTTTCCTTGGCATTATTGTCTGTTAGTGCTCATTCATATATATATATATACAATAACAGAGAGCTGAGCTAGTTGGCAAGTATTCATTCTAAAAAGACAGGGCGTGCAAACACGGACACAAGAAAGAAGTCAGGACACCACAAACGCCGACTAACAACTCAGTTGTTAGTCGGCGTTTGTGGTGTCCTGACTTCTTTCTTGTGTCCGTGTTTGCACGCCCTGTCTTTTTAGAATGTATATATATACGCTTGCGAAATTGAAACATTTCGGGGGGGGGGGGGGGGGTCGAACTCCACAAACCTACCCCCCCCCCTGGCTATGCCAGTGACAAGCATCTGTTCAAGTGGCGCAAGAATTGTGTGTTTATCACCTTTGACGTTGCGAAAAAGTGTTTGTCCGCAGGCCTCAGTGGCAGGTATTGCCTCTTTATTTATAAAGTACCGTGCTGAGAATTTTGTCACAACTACCAGTGGTCGGCCGGGAAACCGTTGGTCGGCCGGACGCTGATCGGCTTCACCTTGAGCCCGTCGGCGTCCTCGAGTCGACGGCTCTTGCGCTCCTTGTACTTGTGGTAAAGCCACGTGGTCGCCTGGGTCCCGTATTCCAGCACATTCAGGAATGACACGCCGATCCAGATGCCGATGAAGCCGCCCAGGTACGAGAACAACTCGATTTGCTGCGTCATAAGAAATGGGTTGCTGTTGTATGTATATATACGAAGCAAAACCGAAAAGCTTCACATGTTTTATTACGGGGAAGTTTTTATTATCGCGGTGAATGCAGCGTTTGTGCTGTGGACTCTGCGATAAGACCTGCAACGCATTACACGTCCGTCCCATTCGGCGCGTTTTCAATAGAAGTTCAATTTTGTCAATGCCTTAACACACCGCGAGGTGGTGACCTTTGCCCAAGCGTCGTAAAAGCGTCGGCCTAGCTCATAGCATCACGCTCATGGAGGAAAGAAAAAAGTTCGGAGGGAGCGCGCCTATCTTCCACAAGCCAACCTCCTCTGAAGCCGCTCCCTTGTCGTTTCTCCTTTCCCTCTTGGTCTTCGGTGCGTTGCCTGCAGGGAAGTGAGCCTTGTTTGGTTCACGGTAGGTTCTAGTTGACACCGGGTTAGAAGCACGTTGACAAGCGTCGGCCGTCTGCCGCGGTGAGCTTGGTGCGTCGAGGTGCATTGATTTCGGTCGCTCGTTCCTTAGACGCTGCTTGTCGTACTTCCTGCCGATTTGAAAGGGCTTTTGTGTCCTCACTTTTAAAAGGGGGCATAAAATACATCACACGCGCGCACGGGATCAACGCGCGTAACGAATAGCTTTTTTTCCCTCCTAGTGGTGTCAAACTTGCACGTGCCACGCTCGTGCACCTCAACACACAGCACCTCATGGTATGTGCATTCCGGGGCGCGTCTTGCCTGCTCGATGATTCGAACGAGAACGTTGTGGCTGTTGTGGCAGATAGAGATGACCACAGGCGAAAGAGCGCCCAATGCGCCACGTGCGCACTCGCGAAATAATGCAAGCTGCGTGAGCCAGCACATATCCATGATGCCTCCACGGAGGAACGGGAAAAAGATACGACGCAGCCATCGACGCCGCCATGGAAGAAAATGCATGGGTTAATGGCCTCAGAGACGCTACACGTAAAACTCACCACTTGCATATCACGTGGGGCTGCTCATTTCCCAGCATGCCCCTGTTTCATTCTTCTTGGCTGGGCTTCAAAAGTGTCACGTGACGCTCCCTTCTAGTTTTTTTATTTCTCCATGATCACGCTAATCCAAACCAAAAATAGCTCTGCGACGCGCGTCTGCGTTACCTGGCTGTAACACCGCGTTCCCCGCTCACGCGCTCGCCCCGAGAAAAATCGCGGCCGGGCTACCGGGGCGGCTTGACGCGCTTTGCGTTTGCCTCCAGTCCGGCCGTGGTGTTCAATCACATTTTAACATGCCGCGGGATGGCGACCAAGTTCCGCGTCCAATATGCGACGCCCTTCTGGCTATCACACCTCGTTCTCTGATTACGCTTTCACCGCTAACTACTACAGTTACCGCAAGGGTTTGTTTAATCATTCAACATGGACGCTAGTCGTCGGGGTGGAGACCAATCATCAAAGTGGGTGCGTACACGTTAAACGGTGCCACAGCTGCCAGACATCAAGTCTGCGAACGCTAACTTTTTTGGACTACGTAACATAAACGCAAGCATAAAAAAGGAAATCAAATCGGTAGTATGTTCAAGTAAGGAAGCTTATCCCGTAAAGGATTTTCGTTTCTTGCTAGTCGGATGCATGCAACATGTCGGATTTATGTGTTTCACTGCAGGGGGCTTTTATTTCACTACCGCGAAAGTCAACGAAGCCTTCGTGTAAAAGTATTCTCTATTACACTTGTTTTGCGCAACGCATTCGTATCGTTCAAATATATTTATGCAAGCATGGCTGTCTAGCCCGGAAATAGGGACACCATTTTCGAAGGGGAGTTTACTCTGCCATACAAATCTCCTGTATACAGCAGAAGGAGCTTGACGTGGGCGAGTTGGTGTAGCATACTGAATGAAAAAACGATGCGCAAAAAAAAAACACACACAAAAAACACGAGGACTTCATGTCGCGATAGAGCCGTAGCCGTAGTCATGGTGGTGATATTGGTTTTCTTCATGCATGAGTATTCGTGTTTCTTCAAATAAACTCAGTTGATAGGTTGTGCTCGTCTGCTGTAAGTGTTCCTTATAGTCCTCGTGTTTTTTGCGCATCGTTTTTTCATTCAGTACACCTGTATACAGAGACGGCTCTGAGCAAGTGTGAAGCCTAGCAAATGCTGATATTTTACTTTGATATTAAAATCCATTTTTCCATGGTGCTCCTACCTACATCGACACTAGCTTGACGTCAAGCCACGGTACTAATATTGGTGACGTGGCGCAGCAGTCTGGCTAGTTTTGATAACGTCAGGGACCAAAACTTCCAAAATGGCCGCTTGTGCGTCACCAATGGAGCCACAGTGCGAAGCGGTCATGGAAACGTCACGATATCTTGCGCGAGCACGTGACGAGAAGCTTATACCGTGTTGTGTCGTCAGGGTGCAGTAGGAACCAAAACTAGCTTTTAAAAACACACTGTAATTACTTTTTCAGGGTACACTCACAAGAATGAATGAATGCTATAGCAACAAATTGTAATGTCACGCGAAAAACGGCAAGCAGCTCGAAACTTGCAAGGCTCTGCTCAAGCAGAAAGGACGCACGGAACGAACATACACAGGATGAGCGCGAACTGTCACAGTTGTAACTTATTTTTCTGTGAGCAGGGCGCTCCTTTCGCAAAAGCTGCCGCTGCATTGAGCGAAGTGACCTTCGTGCTCTCAACGCCAACTTGCGGTGAGAGCACAAGACATACAAACCACCGCCACCACGAGATAAGCGCGCGCACGAGCGACTACACCCTGTAGAAGCGCGCACTCATCGCGACGCGTGGGGCGGTGATCTTTAAAGGAGTCCTGACACAAATTTTCGCCCCGCGTTTTTTTGCTGCAATGTGTTGCTGGGGGCCTGTTAGTCATAACACGGCACATCGTTTGCTGCAGCGCGCGACAGATAATTAATTACATGCTCCTCATTACCGACACAGCCTCAGTTTCGGTTTGACAGAGCTCCAAAAACGACAAGCCGCCGGGTGCAACTATCACCACCTAGCGAGTGAAACGCTCGGTCACGTGAGCACGCAGAACAGTGACGCATTTCCGCGTGGTCTGTCGTCGTCTGATGGCGACGATTTTCTTGCGGCGGGGATGGAAGGAGTTTTCGACGTGGCGAATCACTTCAGGTTTGACCCACTGGCGAGGAGCGATTCGTCGGGAAGCGCGTCAAAACAGAAATGACGGCTACGACGTCATCATAACTTGTACCGGCTGAAACGATTACGTAGGGGTAGTAGGGGGGTCACCTCGGGTCACCTCCGAGGGTGTCAATGCACCAGGTGCGGCCTATAATGCTGGATCGCGCTCGCGAACTTCAAAATTCATATAAAATACCTTCCAAGCTTTATTCGCTGTCGATATTTTGCAGATGGTACATGCACGTACACGGGAATCGATCCAGCAGGCTATCTCGGCCGCGAAATTTTGTGTCAGTGCCCCTTTAAAGCGCACTCTTCGAACCCTTCGCGTCATCTCGCTAGTGATAACGAAAACACGCTGATGTACCACCGATCTCTAAGTACCGCCACCGGCAAATGGTGTATATAAATAGCTTGCCGTTAGCATGGCGAAGAACGTGCCGTCTGTGGCCTAATCATTGCACGCCGCGCGCTGCGGAGCGAGGGGTCATAAGTTCGACTCCCAGTGACGGAACTTCTTCTAGTTTTTTTTTCTTTGCCATCTGTTAGTCTATATTTTACAACGTCATATTCGTGACGGAAATACGTCAGTGGAGCCGTGGTGGACTCCGGCATAAAACACTTTCGTGTTAAAAAATCTAGCCCAGTGGTGGAGACACTCGCTTTTTAGCGTGAGGGCCCGAGTTGAAATGTAGCTCGTGCAAGAAAAAATTACTTTTTCTTTATTACGAGGACGTTTTTTTTTAACACGAAACCGTTTTATGCCGGGGTCTACCAAGACTTAATACGTCAACAAAATGAACGCCATCAGATGGCAAAGAAAAAAAAATCACAGCATATCCACGGAGTGAATGATGATGAGTGGGCGAAGCTGCGGAGGTTCATCGGTAAACCGTGAATCTTCCGTGAATTCTGCCCAGTACATCATCACCGACGTGAGATCGGGCGCGTTTATACTAGAGGTTCGATGAAAGTTATGACGACTTGCAGCTCACTTTAATTTTACATGTACGCTGTGAATTTTCATTGTTTAATCACGCACAGGAGAAATCGCACACACGCACTACCTTGGAGGTCAAAATCCAGTGCCTATATATACGGGGTGGTCAGTGAACGGTTGTGCAGCGCGAGCGGTCGGTTTTTTCAGTCAAAACGCTGCCGCGACGCTGCCTGCATCGGCGCCGCTGCGCCGCGAGGCAAGATAGGAGGGGGGGGGGACCGTAGGAGAGGAGAAAGAGGGGGAAGCGTAGGAGAGGAGAGGGCGATACATATCACGTACTGTCGCAGCGCATTGTCTTTAGGGAGTCTTCATGTGTGCACGCCCCCTCCGTTTTTAAGACGGTTATGGGAGAGGGGGAGGGGTATGGGAGAGGGGAGAGGGTGAGTGGAGAGGGAAAGGGAGAGGGGTAGAGGACATGGGGAATGGTGAGGGGGAGTGGAGAGGAGGTGTGTGGAGAGGGTATGCGCATGCGCAGTAAGGGTGGTCACGCCGCACACCACCACCACCACCACCGGACAGATACTGCCGTTTACCGCCGGTTGCCGGGAGATACGCCGGACAACGGAGACGTGACAAGGTTAGACTAAGAGGAGCTACGCCCCTAAAAAACAAACCCATAACCTCGGTTCGCGACGACGGCTGGCGGGCGATTATACCACTGAGCTACCGCCAAACACATAACGGAGCATACATGAACGCGCCTTTTATCTTTCACACTTTCCTCTCACAGTGCTCTTGGATGGATGGTTTGATCACTGACCTCCAGTGGAGATCAGTGGGTTTGATGCCATCAGCGTCCCCTTTATAACGGGGCGGTGACATGTGTGTCAACAGGCTCCAAAAAAAAAAACAGAAAAAAAAACGCGCCGTTGCTACGACCGTCCCAATGGCGCGTTTACAATAGAAGTCTTATTTCATCAACGCTTTCACACACCGCGAGGTGGTGGCTTTAGCCCAAGCCTCGCTCATAGCATCCATCCATATCGTATAATAGCTATCCGACGCTCGCCTGGCTGTCGCACCGCGTTCCCCGCTCACCCTGTGAAACGTAACGGCCAGGCTAGAGGGAAGACACGACGCTCGTGGCATTTCTCTTCGCGTTTTTTTCTTCAAATGCATTAGTTTCGTGCGGCTTTCCATAGAGGGCGCAGGAAGTTCCGTTTTAATGCTTCAAAATCCACAACTGCTTCCTAGGTGGCGCTGGGGTTTTTGGTCTCTGAACCTTCCCCCGTGGACACTCACGGACCGTCTGCTTCAAATGGGGCTTCACAATACAGCATCCGAACTATTCCAAGCACACCACACGAATCAAGTCATGCGCCTGGCCATAACTAGAACGGGGCGGAAAACGCTATCAGAACTTGGCATCGAAGCCCCCATTCAGAGGAGGGGAAAACGTATCCCGCATGAATGGAGGCAGGACTTCATCATCAAACCACTACCACGCAACATGCATCCACAGTTCCACGAACATCGACGTCGGGCACGGGCCAAGGCTCACGACAAATACTCAGACACTGAGGGCGCCTTCTTTGTCGATGCAGCTGGACCAGTGAACGGCAAGTACACGGCAAGCGTCGTTCATCAAGGAAAACAGATAGATTGTATATCAGCCCAGGACACAGACGCAACTAGCATGGAAGAAGCAGGAATCGCCCTCGCCCTACAAAACCCCGGATCCACCTTCGTTCTGACAGACTCACAAGCAGCCTACCGAAATTTCTGCAAAGGCCACATTGGCCCCATTGCACACCGAATCCTCACACAGCTATCGTCCCCACGCTCAGAGGGAGAATGGAAACAGCTGATATGGGTACCCGGCCACTGCGGAGTTAGAGGCAATGAGCTCGCCCACGCCTCGGCCCGAGAATAGACCGATGGATGGATGGATGGATGCTATGAGCGTCCCCTTTAAAACGGGGCGGTGACATGTCTGCCACCAGGCTCGAAGAAAAAAAAAAAAAAAAAAAAAAGCTTCCTTGTTTCATGTTGGCCTAATACCTTATCTACATTGATTAAATCTATGTTATTATACCAAAAATATAAATTCACGGTCCATCTCTCTGCCTCTTAAGGCAGAATGACCTTATTTTTCCCCCATTATTTATTTTTGTTCTTTATCTCTACTTTTCTGCCACCAATACTCTAACCGTCTCTTACTTATTTCTATCGCGGACGTGTTCAGCTTTCCATTGTTGTCCCTAAAACCCAAGGCTTCATGTAGACTCGTGCCCACACGTATACCTGGGTGAATATCGCCACATTCAATCAGTACATGTTCCATCGTTTCCTTAGTTCCCCCGCAGCATGTACATTGTTCTTCTTCGTTACTAAATCTCGCTTTATAACTACGCGTTCTAAGGCAGCCCGACCTTGCTTCAAACAGTAAAGCGCTTCCCCTTGAATTATCATAAAACCTTTCCCTCCTTATTTCGTTTTTTCCTTTTCGGTAGTCACTCAGAGCCGGCTTCTTTTCCATCGCTGTCATCCAATAAGTCCTCTCCGCCTCTCTGACCTTCCGCTTAATGCTCCTTGTTGCCATATCGCCCGCACTGCCAGCCGTATATTTACTGGTGAGCCTCCTAGTTCTTTTTCTCCACTGCGTGTCAACGCTTTTTCTATACAAATACCTGAAAACCTTCTCTGCCCATCTACTCTCCTTCATTTTCCTCAGCCTCTCTTCGAATCTCATTTTGCTCTGCGCTTCCCTCACTTCAAAGCCTGTCCATCCCATATCACCCTTTACCGCCTCATTTGTCGTCTTCCCGTGAGCGCCCAACGCGAGGCGGCCCACCGTCCTTTGATTTACATCCATTCCTGATTGCACCTCTGACTTCATGCACACCACTGAGTTCCCAAATGTAAGCCCCGGAACCATCACACCCTTCCACAGCCCTCGAAGCACCTCGTACCTATTGTATCCCCATAAAGCTCTGTGCTTCATAATTGCAGCATTCCTCTTTCCCTTTGCTACCGATGCTTTCTCTTGTACCTCCATATATCTATCCCCCTCATTTACCCATACTCCGAGGTACTTGTACTCGCTTACCCTCGGTATTTTTTGGCCCTGTATTAATACCGTATGGTCTCCGTGATCATTGAATACCATCAATCCACATTTTGTTGCACTAAATCCTAGTCCTAGAGCCTCACACTCCCTTCCGCATATATCTGCCAGTCGCTGTATATCATCTTGACTGTCCGCAAATAAGACAATATCATCAGCATAAAATAGACCTGGAAGCTTCTGCTCAACCATCGCTCCGACCTGTTTGTGTGACAAATTAAATCCAATGTTGCTACCTTCTAGCGCTTTTTCCATCCTCGCCATGTACAGCATGAATAACAGCGGGGACAAAGGGCATCCCTGTCTCAGCCCCTTGCTAATTTCAACGCTGTCCTTGCTACTTATTCCTTCCCATTCTATACAAACTGTATTTCCTCGGTATATTTCCCTCAAAAGCTGTACACAGTCGTCACCTATGCCCACTTCCTTCAATATATCCCACAAAATTTCCTGATTAACGTTGTCATACGCCCCGGTGATATCTAGATAAGCTACGTATAAGGGCCTGTTTTCTATTTTAGATATTTCTATACACTGGGTAAGAACAAACAGATTATCGTCTAACCGCCTGTCGATTCGAAATCCATTCTGAAGTTCTCCCAAAATATCATTTTGTTCTACCCACGCTTCTATTTTTAATTTTACTGCCTGCATCGCCAACCTGTATAGCACCGATGTAATTGTTAGCGGTCTATACGAGCGAATGTTATCCTTTTCTCCCTTGCCTTTATAGATTAAGTTCATTCTACTTTTTCTCCAACTGTCTGGTATTTCCCTCTCCTGTAAGCACTTTTCTACGGCTTTCAGCAGTGCTTCTTTAGTGTTATGTCCGAGTTCGTTAATGAGGCTGACGGGAACCCCATCTAAGCCCGGAGTAGTGCGCTTAGGAATTTTTCCTTCGGCCTTCTTCCAATTGAAATTCTCTAGTACTACCTCTTCGTCGGTTGCTCTCCTTTGCGTACTTTTACTCACCGGGGGAATCCCCTGGGGGACCTTTTTAAACGAATCGGCTGTTATCTTTCGGATGTAACCTAGCGCTTCATATCCTTCCAATTTATTTCCTCCTTCATCTACTATATGTTGTTGCATTGTGACAGACTTCCTACCCAGCGCTTTAGGTGGCTCCAAAATATCCTAGGCGCGGCCTTCTTCTTTTCGCGAATCTCTGTCATCCAGCGTTCACTTTCACCTTTAATTTTTGCCTCGACTAATTTCTGCACAATGGATTTTTGCTCTAAATATATTTCCCATATTTGGTTGACTTCGTCCTGTGGCCGCTTCTCCTTTTTTGCCTTTCTGTGCTCCCGTGATGCCTGACGTCGCATCTCGATCGCTTCCCGGATTTCTTTGTTCCACCAACTTTTTGGCTTTTTCTTTCCTTTCCAACAAATAGTTTTCTTCTCTATTTCCATTTCTTTCGTGATTACATGTAGCAGCTCACTATACTTCCAGTCTTTGCCTGGTAGTTCGTCTACTTTTTCCTCGACTCTTGCGGCTATATTTGTTATTTGTTTGTCATTTAGATACGAGCTGCCAAACTTTGATTCTATGTTCTTATTTTCAGTTTTATATCCCATTTGTAATATTATGCGTTTATGATCACTACCTAAGCTGTTAATGCCTTCTTCGTCTATTCTCATCTCTCTAAGTTTGTCATATATTCCTTCTGTCATGAGACAGTAATCAATGCTCGATTGCCTGTTTCTGACTTCCCACGTGATCTGCCCCTCACACTTAGGCCCCACGTTAACTATCTCAAGACTATGTTGCTCGCAGAGATCTAGCAATAACTTGCCATTGGTGTCTGAATATCCGTCAAGGTCATGAATGTGAGCGTTCATGTCCCCTAGAAGGATTATCTCGGCATCATGACCAAATTCTTTAATATCGGTGCTTATGCATTTCACTATCTCCAGATTCTTTTCTCTGCAGTTATTGCCTGTCCACAAGTAAGCTACACCTAGCCACGTTTTCTTTCCACCTACTGTGCCCGAAACCCACATGTGCTCTGAACACGTTTGTTTCCCTCTCTCCCATTTTGTTCTGCTATGAATTAGCATTCCAACCCCCCCACCGCTCCTTTCTGATGTGATCCTGTTACATCCTTCCCAAACATAATTTTCAATATGTGGTGGCTCTTCCAAGTCTCTAAGGTGTGTTTCTGTAACCGCATAAACACCTATCTGTTCCTTGTTTAACTGTCCCTCAATCTCTAACCATTTTGCCTTTTTTCTGCCACCCTGCATGTTAATGTAACTAATTGCAACACGCGCCTTCTCCCTTCTTTTACCTTTTCTCTGTTTTTTCGCTATACTACCTGTCAAAGAGTCCCCCTGGTTGTTTTCCTCATTACAAGCTACCATGGGCACCGAAGGGCCCGCGTGCCCCCCAAAAAAGCTACTGCGCGTCCTGCAAGACGCCAACCCACCTCATGGCCAAGCCTCCTATCGAAGTGTATTCCGTCTCTTCGAAAACCACCCCACCTGTGCACCTCTCTGTTTATTTCCACTACCTCGATGCCTTTTTCTCTACTCATCTGCCATATCTGTTTGTTTGCGTCGACAACCGCTCTTTGCAGGTTGCCGTCACGCACCGGTACCTCCGGTATTGTGCATACCACTATCTGCACCTGAGGGGAAATGGCGCGCATGTCATCGACCCCTTTCGCCAATGTGGTCGCTAGTTCGGCTGATTCGTTACTCAAGACGTCGTTTAGACCTCCCGCGATTATCACGAGGTTACGTCCATTAGACTTAGCTGCGAGTTTTGCGTTAGCTTGTCTCATCACTGATCCCAGCCTATGGCCCGGGAACTTTCCTATTAAAACTCGTTTGTCGCCTCTCACCCTTTCCTTGACTGCTTCTGCGCATGTAGCTAAATTCGAGTCCCCGGCGATTATCACGTGATCCGACTTTTCTGGTGGACTCTCCCGCACCTGGCCACTGCACCTGTTACTAGCGCGTGCTACTGCTGTTGTTTTGTCCCCTCCCGTTCCCAAGACTACTTCGCGGAAGGTGGGTCCTGTGTCCCTTGCACCTGTCTTTTCCAAACCTGTTTCCCCCTTCGCGCCTACCACTGTGGGGGTCGATGCCCCATTTTTCCCGCTGTCGCCTGCTTCCCTGTTCCCCGTGGCTACATTTGCTGGCATGGCTACCTTTGCCAATCCCTCCTCGGCTGACTTAAGCCTTTCCGCCATAGCCATCGTTTTTTTCCCGCTCTTGTCGCTACCGCTTTCTCCAGCTCGGAGATTCTCACCTTGAGCTCATTCTGGGCGGCCATCATTATTTCCATCTTCGCCTCTAACTCGCATTGCTTACACTTGGCGTCAGCTCTCTCTGTCGTCTCATCCTCACAAACCTCTATTTTCCGCCCCATTCCGCATCCTGAACACTTTACGGTCTTTTTGACCATGGCTATAGAGCATTCACGCGGCAGATTAGATACACTTAAAGCCAAATGATATCACAAAACTCCGCAAGTATGTTACACTTCAAAGCACCTGTGCACCTTTCAGCCACGTGGTGGCAAAAAAAACAAATATTAAAAAAAAAAAACACCCGAAGCGACTGTCACACCACTTTGTACCAACAGCACAAAGTTGTAAGCTCTATTAAGCTGCAATCTAGTGGCTTAACTAAAGAAACAAGCTCGAATCATGCAAAAAAAAAAAAAAAGCACTTATCTGACGCTGTCATTCCGGAGCCCACGAAAAACACGTCCGTCCTCTAGCAGCACCACTACACCACTCCCTTTTCGGAATTCAGCGCCACCTATTGAGAAGGACGGGAACTGAGACGGCCGCCATTAGTTGGGCGAACTTGGGTGTCTCTGGGCGCCAGACGCAGCGAACAGCGAACGGCTTTCCGCAAAATCCTGTCGTTTGTGAATTTTGTGACATGCCTGTACATTGCTGCGTGCCGCTTTGCAAACAGCGAGGAGTATTACACGATGACGGCTCCAAGGCAAGTCTGTGTTTATATGTTTTGCTTGCTTTCTATGTGTTGCTTTTGTTAGCGCGCGTCATTACGTCGCTTTTGTCGACTTGCAGGTGTCGTTCTTCTCCTTCCCAAAGGACCCGCTACTGAAGAAGAAATGGGTTGTGGCGATTAAACGCGACGAAGGACAGTTCTTTGCCGTGACGAAGCACACAAAAGTGTGCTCGACACATTTCACCGACGAAAACTACTTGCCGAATGTAGCCGGCGGTCGGCGTTACCTCCGGGTTGACGCCGTACCGAGCGTATTTGCATTTGGAAAACCCAAGCGCCCTGCAAGAAGCAAGCCAAGAGACCGACAGCAGTGCGTCTCGAAAGCAAGACGGCTGCCCGCCATCGGTCAGGCTGGCAGCTCCGAGCTTGCGTCGCAACCGACGCTTTCTCCCGGTGGTGATGTCGCCGCGTCGCGGGACTGTGCGACAGAGGCTATGGACACCGCCGAGTGCAGTGGTAGTGCTTCAGCGCCAACCAGTGCGACGGACCTTCAAGAGCACCACGAAGTGTATGAATGCACATGTGCAGCCACAGTGGTGAATCTGGAGGTACAGCTATCTGAGCACCAAACACGCATACACCAACTGGAAAGCGACCTAGAAGGTAGGACTGAAGAGCTAAAGTCTGCGAGTGCTAGTGCTGCGAGAGTGCCCGAGCTAGAGATGCAGCTCTCTCAGCTTCAAGCCCGCGTGCAACAACTGGAGAGCGACTTGAAAGCTAGAACCAATGAGGTGCAGTCAACAAAAGATATGCTTTATAAAGCTCAAAGAGAGTGCGAAATAGTAAGCATCGAAAACGAAAAGCTTGATCAGCAGAAAAGCAGGAGATTTTCAATCGAATGCTTCAAGGACAGCCCTGAGGACGTTAGTTTCTACACTGGGCTTCCTAACTTTGAATCATTCATGAGCTTTCTCCGTTTGATAAACCCCGGTGAGAATGCAGAAAATGTAAAAGTATGGTCTAGGACCTACTCAGGTAGACCAAGTAATGCAGGAAGGCCGCACATGTTGACAGCCGAGGACCAGCTTTTTCTTGTTCTTGTGAGGCTGCGCCTCGGGCTCTTCGAAAGGGACCTAGCATACAGGTTCAGGGTGTCCGTTGCTACAGTTTCGAGAATATGTACCACATGGATCAGCTTCATTTATTTGCAAGTTGGCCAGATGGACCTATGGGTGAGCAGAGAGGAGGTCGACAGAACTATGCCAGCCATTTTTAAAGAGCGATACCCAACAACAAGGGCCATCATCGATGCAACAGAGCTGAGATGCGAAGTTCCAAGCTCCCTGGTCCTTCAGTCAGCTACATACTCAACCTACAAGTCACATAATACAATGAAGGGTTTGGTTGTCATAGCACCTGATGGAGCGATCACGTTTTTGTCGAAGCTATTTACAGGGTCAGTGTCGGACAAAGAGCTTGTCGAAAAAAGTGGTTTTTTAAACCTAGAGTTTCAGCCTGGCGACTCTGTAATGGCCGACAAGGGCTTCAAGATACAGGACCTACTCAGCGCAAAAGGAGTTGCTTTGAACATTCCCCCTTTCCTGCGGAGGCAGCACCTGACCGAAGAAGAAGTTAGAGCAACAGAGGAAATTGCAAGCCTCAGAATACATGTCGAGCGTCGCATTCAACGAATTAAGGCATTTCATATTTTTGATAGGCCTATTCCACTGTCTATTGCACCAATTATCAGTGAAATTTGGGCATTATGTGCATTCTTAAGCAGTTTCCAAAGTCCTTTAATAGCAACGTAGGGTCTGCAGTAGCAACAGTCTTGCTCAGGCTGGGAAACACCTATTACAAGTGTCCCCCCTTGAGATTTCTTTCAAGCGCCATACATTTGAGTGGCTTGACAGCGCATTCAACATATTTTGTTAGTGCCTTTTTATCTTGTAGAGTATAGGCCTGTGTTCGATACCCCTCAGCTGTTCAAGACTATAATCGCAACTGCTGCTCGACTGCTTTCGGAGAAGACTCACTCGAGCAATGCGATTACACGAGCTGGGAAACCATGCCTTTTTTTTAAATATTATTTCAAAGCACGATTTTAATTTTTATATAAATAAAAAGAAAATTGCCGCCATGGCAAGATTTGTCTCTCCTTGTGTTTTTTCTGGATGTGTGCCACTGGCAGTGACAGCCAAGATAGCACGGTCAAAGCCACGACTTCAAACACTTTAGTTGCAAGAAAAGAACACAAGGCAGCAACTTTATTGACACATAAACAGGAATTGATTAGGTTATTTTACAAGTTCAAGAATCATCCTGTACATTGCACGACTTTTTTGCCAGGTACGGCAGAAGCGTCGAGAAATAAAAGCTGTCTAATTTATTTTTGCATTTCTGCCACTCAGATTCGTTGAATCGAATTCTTTCGACAACAAGAAATTGCGGAGCATACACAACAAAGTCACCCCAAGTCAACCCTGTAATGGCCATCTGCCCAAGGACCTGATAAAAGTAATAATGGGTGCGGTTCAACCTGTAGGTACCACGATTGTCCTTCACAAGGCATGAGCCTTGAGTACATGGGGCTTTAAGATCTTTCATCGAGTAGGGGCACTTAATTTCTACGATGCCATGAGGTTCCTCTTCCTCTGGGTCCCATACCACACGATCAGGAGAGGCACCAAGCCACGGACATCCTGGGTCCACGACAAGGCCGCAGTGAAAGGTCTGAATGTTGTGCCTGATGGTGTGCAGCGTTCTTTCGTACTGCTGTACTGCCACGGCTTCACTTGAAACTCCATACCTGAAACAGCAATATTTTGCAGGCGTGTATACATATGTTAAATATAGCATGCAAAGCTACTCCCATTTTTAAGGTTTTTTGAGCACTGCGTGATTAGTTGATAACGTTGTACCTGTGCAATTTATTTCTTTATTAAAAATACCTTGCAGGCCTAACAGGGCATTGGGAAAGGGGAGCATCAAAAGATTATGTACATGGCTATGCACAACTTAAACAATAAAATAAATAAATAATCGATCATTATACAATGTAGAACAGTTACAAAAAGAAAATGCAATAGAAACTAAACACAGATGATGAAACATGTGAGATAGTGACTATACAACAGGCTACAAAAAATAAATAGAAGTTCTAAAAAAGGCATGAAGTTACACAAGTCATAAAAACCAAAAGCACTACTCAAGATTATACATTAAAAATGAAGTGCATGTGTCTAGTCAATGAATATCACCAATAAAATGAAACAAGAAAGCACTGATAGTTAAATACATATGCACCAAACTAGATGCGAAAGAGTTCGTTCTGGAAATGTGTATTGAGGACACGGTCGTACACGTAGGTTGCGTCATCTATGTGCATTCTGGTAAAAGTAATAGTCGGTGCAGTTCAGCCTGTATGCATTCATTAGTGCAAATAACTTATAGCCACTGAGGTTTACTGGAAGCAACGCTCACTATAGCAGGTGTAAACATAGTGCTTAGGAAGTTACCTTGCCTGTACACTTTGTGTTCTTGTGCTATATTTTCTTGCTTTGTTACAAACCAAATTTGTCAAAAAATGTTCAACCCATACTTACTGTATGGCCCTTACTCTTGACAGATCTCTCTCAGTGGTGAGGTTTTGTAGGCCTTTTTCGGTCCACTTTTCACGTGTTACAGCAACACCAAAGTTAGATGCAGTCAAGCGGTTTTTGCGAGCAGCCCTCCACGTTGTGCTTTGGCTCTGTTGACGAGAGGTCTGCTCAAGTTTGCGAGCTTCATCGACAGACATCATGAGAGCCTGCATATGAGAGTGCAGCATATGTTGGGGTTAACACAGCAAAAGCAGATATAATCACATGTAACATATTTTTGTAGAATATTATTATTGATTGGTTGCTAAACAGAACAAAAGTAGTTGTAGAAATCGGTTGGTTAGTGCAAGAATTATGTTTATAGGACATGGAAAGAGCACAAAAGGAAAAAACAGGTTCTACTTGTAAGTTGTGCACAATGTTCTTGCGTTTTGCGTGCGTCATTCCATGCTACAAGTATACTATGCATTGACCCTGCTGGCAGGAGGTCGGTTCAAGCTTCTGAGCTTAAACCGACACCAAAGCCTGCATATAAGGGTCCAGAACGTTATCATTAACCCGCAGGTACAACATACATTTTATATATTACTGTTTCGTTACAAACGGAGTAAAATGGGTTACGAATGAGTGGAAGTGAGTTAGTGAACACAAGTTATGGTGTAGCGGATGGCTAGAGAATGGTACGTGCTATTTAGGAGGAAGACATACAGAAGTGAAAGTCGTTCACAACATTATCATGCTTTCTGTGCTTCGGCCCATGCTACATGCCAGCAGGCTAGTTACATGCATGTGCTTGCCTCAAATACAGCTTGCTGCCTTGGTGGTAGGCCCACACATGACACAACAGGGTGTACAGTTTTTGAAAAAAGTGCTGGCTGCATGGGTGTCAACTTCGTAGCTGACCCCATCTGAATTTCTGGGCACAAGTATGTGTTGAAGTCATGTGGCACAAGTGGTTTCTGACTCCACAAAAGGCTGCCTTCACATGTTTCGCCAAACAAACTGTCTGCTTTTTTCGGTGCTGCAGACATCCAGTGCCCCAGAAGTGAGCTCTTAGTATTCGCAGCCATCTCTGTTGCAAACTGCCTGGCAGCTTTTTGAACGTCTGCTATGCTCCTCGGCCTTTTTCTGGCTTCATAAAGACGCGACTGGAGAGGGTAAGACACACCGTCTGGCCTTGCGGCTCTCCAATCAACGTCGTCAACGCTGGAAGCTGGTATTTTTTGCCCCCGGGGCCGCCTCCACATTTGTGGCAGTTCCGTGCACGACATTTCCGGCGGAGCCTCTTCATAGCCATTTTCATTAAGGAGCACAAGGACTTTCAACAGTCCCATTGCATGGTGACATGCTCCATTCTCTCTGGCGGCGCATTCGCATGCACAATCTTGCACATAACCATCGTGCGTCAGTACGGCGGACACGGCGTATGGTGTTGCTGTCTTCTTCTGGCTCCTGTAGCACTTCGCGCGTACGTGCACAAGCGTGGAACCACTGCATCGAAGTAAAAAGGGCGAGCTAAATGCATTACAGATGTCGCATCGAGATATACTTTATGCATGGTAGGTTACTTCGTGCACACGTGCTAGTCAGCCTGCGCTCCTTATGAACGGCCGCTGTAACGTTTAACAACAACACCAGTAAACAAGCGAAAAGAAAAGGACAGCGAGTGTACTTACTGCGTTGTGACTGCACGTGTTTCTATGGTCGAGCACTGAACATAGCTTTCTGCGACGAACTTGTGGCTCCGCAGTTCGTTGCGGTTTGCGGCGCTTCTCGATGTCCGGTAGGTCTCTATTTTGCCTATATCAAGGCTTTTTGGTATGATGGTGAGGCTCTTGGTCCACAACATGATGCCGCTGCGCCTCAACTCACAGAAAAAACATAAACCGTCACCCAAGTCCAACCACGCACTACAACAGAACACCTACACAAGCACTACCGCCAAAGAACAACTCGTGTACCGCTGGGACGCACCGTACACTGCCGTACATTCTGCCCAACTAATGGCGGGCAGCGTATAGAGCGATAAGTAGCAGAGCAAAAGTGCCTCTTGAATCAGTGTTGCCAGACTGAATTAGGAAAGGGGTCTATTACTCTTCCGGACCTCCGACCCCGGCATATCGCACCCACCCTCGGCTGTGTCCATGGACCCGCTTCTCACCTATACAGAAATTCTACAACACCAAAGACTCAAAAGACGGAAACTTCCGCCTCCGGGGCCGAACCTCAGTAAGGAATCGCAGGTAGCGTGGCGTCGCCTGCAGACACTGTCGTACCCAAATCCATACGTACTATCTAAGATATATCCCGACGCACACAAACCACAGTGCAGGTTCTGCGACAACAAAACAGCCACCCTGTACTACATGGTATGGGAATGTCCGCACAATCCACCCATGCAACCCAGGACACAACTAAACATAAAAGGGTGGGAGGCAGCTCTGTCCAGCTCGGATCCCAAGTCCCAAGAGGCCCTCGTGAAACGTGCGAGGACAGCGGCCCGCGCCAGTGGGATCCCGGACTAAGGATCCCACTCACCGATCTTCTCAAGAACAAGAAATAAACGTTTTATTCTCTCTCTCACGCAGCGATTCGAGCTCCGCTGTAAAAAATGTGGGCATGCAAAACAAAAGTAAGTCACAGTTTCGCCGCAAGGACGAAGCAATGAATGCGATAACAAGAAATAGAAATGTCACACGAATAACCAGAAGCAGCTCGATACTTGCAGCGTGCCGCTGAAGCACAAGGAAGGACGCCCTAAATGAACGCGCAGGCATGCACAGGGCAAACGTGGACCAACAACTGTCACAGTTACGCCTATGTGCTTGAGCAATACGCTGCAAGTGTCGACAATGGAGAATCAGACGCTTGCTTGCTTGACCCTTAATTCTTGGCTCTTACCCACTACGGCGGATTGGCCGTGAAACCGGCGGTTAATATAAGTGGGGAAACATAGAATTTAGACGCCCTTAGATATACTTCTTCTTTTAAACTGTGGCGCGTGGAGTGACCCTCTGCGTCTCCCACCACAGGGGGCGTCTGATGCAAGGTGTGTCCGGTGTTCTTTGTCTTTTAGGGGCGTAGCTCCTCTTAGTCTAAGCTTGTCACGTCTCCGTTGTCCGGCGTATCTCCCGGCAGCCGGCAGTAAACGGCAGTATCTGTCCGGTGGTGGTGGAGGTATGCGGCGTGACCACCCTTATTGCGCATGCGCATACCCTCTCCACACACCTCCGCTCTCCCTCACCATTCCCCATGTCCTCTACCCCTCTCCACTCACCCTCTCCCCTTCTCCTCTCCACTCCCCTCTCCCATAACCAGTCTTAAAAAAATCACAGCATATCCACGGGGTGAATGATGATGAGTGGGGCGAAGCTACGGAGGGAATCATCTGTAAACCGTGAAACTCTTCCGTGAAATGCGCCCAGTACATAATATAAAGAGTGTGAAACATCGTGTATATATTAAACATCAAACTTTTATTGTACTGTTGGTTTACGTGGTCCCTTCATTATCACTTGTGATCGGTGAAATGCAAGGAAGAAGTCCGCTCCCGAGCGAAAGAGCGCCACGAGCGACCGCATTCCCCGCTCGCCCTGTGCGAAATAAAGGCAAGGCTAGAGGGAAGACAGGACGCGCGTTCCACGACGCGAGGTCGGTAGCATGCCCAACGAAAGCCAACGGAACGCGATCGTGCAAGTGCTCCGGCTTCGCATCGCCTCATGGTTCCATTTAGCGTCCCAAAACCAAACATATTGCTCAAGGTGTGCCTTGCGTTTTTCGTAGAAATAATTTCTTTATCATGTACATTAAGACGAAAAGTTGAAAGCTCACTAGAGTGTATCGCCCGCAAAGTATGTCTTTTAGTGTGATTTAACTCTCGTACGGCAGGGTCCTCGCGCCGTTGCCGGTCCACCTCGCCCGTTGACGATCGGGCGAGGTGGCTACATATAACTACTACCAGTACACTTTAAGAAAAACATCTGGCGTTCTTTCGTTCTGCTTTTACAAAACATCTGGCGTCTTTCGTTGGTTTATTTCATCAATCAACGGCGTTTTGAACAAAATTTTTATTGTTTAATCACGCACAGGAGAAATCTCACCAGGCACTACCTTGGAGGTAAACAATGGCTGCTAATGGCAATGAGAGACAGAAGAAGTCGGCTTTTAGCTGACACTTACACTTCTACTTCTACTAACGTTTCCTACTGGAACATGCCAATGGCTGCTAATGGGGAATGAGAGACAGAAGAATTCGGCTTTTAGTTAACGCGCACGCTGCGAATTTTTTATTGTTCAACAACGCACAGGAGAAATCTCCCACCGGCACCACCTTGGAGGTCAAAGCGTAAGACTTGTTACTCACTACTACGACCACGACGACTATGAGGGACGAACGGGTGCCGCCTTAAGGAGCTTCGCCCCTAAAAAATCACAGCATATCCACGGAGTGAATGATGATGAGTGGGCGAAGCTGCGGAGGTTCATCGGTAAACCGTGAATCTTCCGTGAATTCTGCCCAGTACATCATCACCGACGTGGGATCGGGCGCGTTTATACTAAAGGTTCGATGAGTTATGACGACTTGCAGCTCACTTTAATTTTACATGTACGCTGTGAATTTTCATTGTTTAGAAAACCATTGCTTTAGAAAACATCTGGCGTCTTTCGTTAAGCAGCTGGCGTCTTTTCGTTTTGCTTTAGAAACATCTGGCGTTCTTTCATTTTGCTTTTACAAAACATCTGGCGTCTTTCGTTGGTTTATTTCATCAATCAACGGCGTTTTGAACAAAATTTTTATTGTTTAATCACGCACAGGAGAAATCTCACCAGGCACTACCTTGGAGGTAAACAATGGCTGCTAATGGGAATGAGAGACAGAAGAAGTCGGCTTTTAGCTAACACTTACACTTCTACTTCTACTGACGTTTCCTACTGGAACATGCCAATGGCTGCTAATGGGGAATGAGAGACAGAAGAATTCGGCTTTTAGTTAACGCGCACGCTGCGAATTTTTTATTGTTCAACAACGCACAGGAAAAATCTCCCACCGGCACCACCTTGGAGGTCAAAGCGTAATACTGGTTACGCACTACTACTACGACTACGAGGGACGAACGGGTGCCGCCTTAAGGAGCTTCGCCCCTAAAACGGAGGGGGCGTGCACACATGAAGGCTCCCTAAAGACAATGCGCTGCGACAGTACGTGATATGTATCACCCTCTCCTCTCGTACGCTTCCCCCTCTTTCTCCTCTCCCCCCCCCCCCCTATCTTGCCTCGCGGCGCCGACGCAGGCAGCGTCGAGAGGCACCGTCGCGGCAGCGTCGTGATTGAAAAAACCGACCGCTCGCGCTGCACAACCGTTCACTGACCACCCCGTATATATAGGCACTGGATTTTGACCTCCAAGGTAGTGCGTGTGTGCGATTGCTCCTGTGCGTGATTAAACAATGAAAATTCACAGCGTACATGTAAAATTAAAGTGAGCTGCAAGTCGTCATAACTCTCATCGAACCTTTAGTATAAACGCGCCCGATCTCACGTCGGTGATGATGTACTGGGCAGAATTCACGGAAGATTCACGGTTTACCGATGAACCTCCGCAGCTTCGCCCACTCATCATCATTCACTCCGTGGATATGCTGTGATTTTTTTTTCCTTCCACATGCCGAGTGGGTACAGAAAATGGCCACTTTGTCGTGCGCGTCTCAATGGCAGTATTCGAAATGAAAGAAAATTAGGAGCGCATTGTCTGCAAGTGTCGACAATGGAGAATCAGACGCTCTTAGATATTTTTCTTTTAAACCGTGGCGCGTGGAGTTACCCCCTGCGTATCCAGCCACACGGGGGCGTCTGATGCAAGGTGTTCCCGGTGTTCTTTTTTTTCCTTGCACATCACGAGTGGGTACAGAAAATGGCCACTTTGTCGTGCGCGACTCAAGGGCAGTTTTCAGATTGAAAGAAAATTAGGAGCGTTGCGCGATATAAAACACGCTCACGCACTAGGGCAATGCAACAGGGGCATATATGATGCCATATTCATTTATATTAAAGAAACAAAGAGACTGCCATGTTAATATTATAAGTAGAAATATATCGTTTCATTCCCTTACTTAAATTTCTGTAATTGCTTATTTATTTAATTCTATTATTTAGCAATCGTTTAAATAATATTTCATTAAAAAACAAAGGAAAAAAATCGAAATTGCCCAAACATTTTTTTTCTTTACTATAAATGATCTTTTTCGCATATTCCTTTTATTTTATTTTTTCACAAAGTCTACTGCCGCACGCTTCGTGGCGGATCCCCCGTAGTGGGTTGAGCTATTCCCCTAAGGAACCAACCAACCAACCAACCAAAATCACGCTCCTCCGAGATTTGCTTACCACCAGCAGTACATGGCGTATATAAATAGCGTGCGTCGGCGCCTTCGGGCAGAGCCCGCCTGATGCGTTTTGCAGCCACTTCACGTGCTCGCACAGCCTCAGGCTTTGCCTGCCGGTACGCGCGCTTTCTCGCCGCTTCACGGTCCTTCACATTTTGAAGATCCGATTCGCGCCGCAGCCGTGCAGCTTCGGCCTCGCGGGCTCGAACGGCGGGGTCTACGCGCCGCAGCCGTGCAGCTTGTCGAGCAGCTTCGGCCTCGCGGGCTCGAACGGCGGGGTCTTCCCGCCGCAGCCGTGTAGCTTGTCGAGCAGCTTCGGCCTCGCGGGTTCGAACGGCGGGGTCTTCGCGCCGCAGCCGTGCAGCTTGTCGAGCAGCTTCGGCCTCGCGGGCTCGAACGGCGGGGTCTTCGCGCCGCAGCCGTGTAGCTTGTCGAGCAGCTTCGGCCTCGCGGGCTCGAACGGCGGGGTCTTCGCGCCGCAGCCGTGCAGCTTGTCGAGCAGCTTCGGTCGCGGGCTCGAACGGCGGCGTCTTCTCGCCGCAGCCCTGCAGCTTGTCGAGCAGCTTCGGCCTCGCGGGCTCGAACGGCGGGGTCCTCGCGCCGCAGCCGTGTAGCTTGTCGAGCAACTTCGGCCTCGCGGGCTCGAACGGCGGGGTCTTCGCGCCGCAGCCGTGTAGCTTGTCGAGCAGCTTCGGCCTCGCGGGCTCGAACGGCGGGGTCTTCGCGCCGCAGCCGTGCAGCTTGTCGAGCAGCTTCGGTCGCGGGCTCGAACGGCGGCGTCTTCTCGCCGCAGCCGTGCAGCTTGTCGAGCAGCTTCGGCCTCGCGGGCTCGAACGGCGGGGTCTTCGCGCCGCAGCCGTGTAGCTTGTCGAGCAACTTCGGCCTCGCGGGCTCGAACGGCGGGGTCTTCGCGCCGCAGCCGTGCAGCTTGTCGAGCAGCTTCGGTCGCGGGCTCGAACGGCGGCGTCTTCTCGCCGCAGCCCTGCAGCTTGTCGAGCAGCTTCGGCCTCGCGGGCTCGAACGGCGGGGTCTTCGCGCCGCAGCCGTGTAGCTTGTCGAGCAACTTCGGCCTCGCGGGCTCGAACGGCGGGGTCTTCGCGCCGCAGCCGTGTAGCTTGTCGAGCAGCTTCGGCCTCGCGGGCTCGAACGGCGGGGTCTTCGCGCCGCAGCCGTGCAGCTTGTCGAGCAGCTTCGGTCGCGGGCTCGAACGGCGGCGTCTTCTCGCCGCAGCCGTGCAGCTTGTCGAGCAGCTTCGGCCTCGCGGGCTCGAACGGCGGGGTCTTCGCGCCGCAGCCTTGTAGCTTGTCGAGCAACTTCGGCCTCGCGGGCTCGAACGGCGGGGTCTTCGCGCCGCAGCCGTGTAGCTTGTCGAGCAGCTTCGGCCTCGCGGGCTCGAACGGCGGGGTCTTCGCGCCGCAGCCGTGCAGCTTGTCGAGCAGCTTCGGTCGCGGGCTCGAACGGCGGCGTCTTCTCGCCGCAGCCCTGCAGCTTGTCGAGCAGCTTCGGCCTCGCGGGCTCGAGTGGCGGGGTCTTCGCGCCGCAGCCGTGTAGCTTGTCGAGCAACTTCGGCCTCGCGGGCTCGAACGGCGGGGTCTTCGCGCCGCAGCCGTGCAGCTTGTCGAGCAGCTTCGGCCTCGCTGGCGCGAACGGCGGGGTCTTCGCGCCGCAGCCGTGTAGCTTGTCGAGCAGCTTCGGCCTCGCGGGCTCGAACGGTGGGGTCTTCGCGCCGCAGCCGTGCAGCTTTTCGAGCAGCTTCGGCCTCGCGGGCTCGAACGGCGGGGTCTTCTCGCCGCAGCCCTGCAGCTTGTCGAGCAGCTTCGGCCTCGCGGGCTCGAACGGCGGGGTCTTCTCGCCGCAGCCGTGCAGCTTGTTGAGCAGCTTCGGCTTCGCGGGCTCGAACGGCGCAATCTGCTGCCTGGCGTCGACGTGCAGCTTCGGCCTCGCGGGCTCTCACCTCAGGATCCTGTCTGCGAGCGCGCGCTGCCGCCGCCTTCCGTGCCCTCCGTTCCGCAGCCTTGTCTTCCATCTGGCGACTCCGAGATAAAGAGAAAGCGTGCCAAGAGGGAGCCTCATGGCGCGTTACTTCTGAAATGTTGTCTTCGGGTGTTGTTGAAAACACGAGACGTAGTAAAGAAGAAAGAACGCCACACAGGCGAACACGCATGAGAGTGTCACTCGTCAACGTCGTCTTGTTCTTCTGCTGCATGCCAGAACGCGCGCAGTAAAGAAGAAAGAATGCCACACAGGCGAACACGCACGAGAGTCTCACTCGTCAACGTCGTCTTCTTCTTCTACTGCATACCAGAACGCGCGCTTCTGACAAGCTAGAGGTGGCTACTACAATGCTACAAACAAACGGAGGATGGACAAACCCACGGCATAAGGAGCTTCGCCCCTAAAATCAGCCGAGATTGTCCATATAATTGCTATCGCAATAAAAAGAACATGGTTGATGCCTCAGTCATCGGAATCGGTATAACATGAAAGTGAAACGTGTTCTCGCAGAAGTAGTTGAATATTTATTATACATTGATACACGAGCTTGCACAATGTCTATTGGTGTTTGGCAGCTATTCGCCGCGAGATCGGGCTACAGGCTGCAGCACCGTCGCCGCGCTAGTGTAGATAGGCAGTCACCGGCGCGTATACAAATGCACACAACAGCGCTTCGTTGTGAGCGATTTGACCCGATTTCCGGCAAACAAAATTCGTTGACTGCAGCTTTCTGGTAATATGTGCGCTCTTCATTCCCGAATCAATGCACGAAGCGCGTCGAACGTTACTATTACTTGTGAGAGAAGCGCATTCCGCCAACGAACGGATTGCTCGCCTTCGGCGACAGTCGGCGTTTTCGCAATGGATGGCGTCTTCTTGTTGTTTTATTTTTACATGTTTAGCTTGTGTTCCACCTACTACGCCCTGCTGTGGCGCGACTGAATTAAGTATTTACTCCTCGTTCATTTGGATACCCCCCAACAAATAGAAAGCCCGCATTCCTGCACGATGAGTTCAAATAGCACTTTGTGCACGCAGTGCACAAATATTCATTCGCATTTCTTATTCAGTTCTCCATGAAATGTAGGACATTTGACAGGTTTACCGAGGAAAGCTACGTGGCTGACAGCGCTTTAGCGCTACTGGGGCGTTTAACACGCACACGCTTGTTTTTATTCCAGTAACACTACACAAAGGTAACTGTACAGCACGGAACTTTCTTCGATTGATTACTTGCACGAGAGTAATGGAACAAAGGCCCGGTTATTTCACGGGACCAAAGTACGTTTTTGTCCGCTGCCTTCCGTCAATCATAACAATCCAACACAAACGCTCAAGATAATGTAAAAAAAAAAAAAAGATGTGGCTTCGCGTGAAATTACTACGACATAAATTTAAAGTACGCCGCATGGATTAATTTTTACTATCAGGGCTCTTTAACGCGTACCTTAATCTAAGTACACGGGTGTTTTTGTATAAATTTCGCCATAAAATAAAATTGCGCAAGGCAACTCAGTTTTGCGATGTCCGTGTCATTCCATTTTCTGTTCTTTTTAGGGGACAGTTTAAGTACCGAAGCGTCAGACGTGACCTGACAGAAATATTCCTCTGTAGTGGGACCAGGACCGTACACAACTAAAGCTTGTCGCGTAACCTATAAACGACAGTCCCGAAGTTATGTACCTAATCATAACGCACAAGTTCATGAGAGCCTTTTTTTTTACCACCGAGCCGCTAAAAGGCTATATTCACATGAGATTTAACACTTCTCATCTTTAGGACAACGCCAAGTGTACTTTGCAATGCGCTTGAACCACAGAGCGGCACCTACACTGACATGACTCTCGTGAACGGAGGGTACGACGACCACACACAACACTCTCAACAAGTGCACTCACTGATCTTATTACAGTACATATACAGCCGATCAAGGCCAAGTGCTTCTTTACATCGTGTTAGGCAAACGTACGTGCGGTTAAGGTTGCACTAACGCAACGGAAGAAACCGCCTTTGGAGGACCTGCGTGACGTACGCGCACATGCAAACACAACGTGACTAGCAGACGACGCATGGAGCAATCCACACTCGTGGCCTCCGAGATCTCGGAGGCCATGCCACACTAGGCGCGGTTCAGTCAGAAGCCGCCAGGCGTCGACTCCGCTCGATCTCGCGGCCAATAGCACCGCTTGACGTGGACACACCCATGTTGACGCCTGGTGGCACATCTCCATCTCCGCGACAAGCGTCCACGAACATGATTATAGCATGCAGGGGTTCCCCGGCACGAGTAGAATCTTGTCAGGGAGATTCGCGTCTTCCAGGTGTGGTGCAGCGGTAACGTGTCAGATTCAGGGTTCAGGGAGATTCGCAAACTCGGTGTGCGACATGCGCGCTACCTTTTGCTGCGCTTTATCGACTTCTTGCCTGTTACGACAGTTGAGATACGTGTTGTCTGCAGCGAGTTCCGTCTGGTTGTTTCTCGCTTCAAATGTAGTGACGAAGGTGCCGGAGAAGCGCCAGTGGGAGGAGTAATCGCGCGCTTGGCGAGGCGCCTTCTCTTGCGCGGCGCGGGTGTCAGCCACATGTTTTCCGAGCGTCTTGAACGTTTTAAGGTTAGTAATTGCGATTGATTGTGTTAATTATGTTAATTGAGGCCTTATTAGATTCTTTTAGCCCGGTTTTGACCATTGCTGGCCTTGTTTTAGGCCTGTATCGAGCACTTGATATTGAGCGTGATCACGCCACTTGAGATGTACGACGAGCCGGGCCCCTAATGTGCTACGCACTTAAAACCAAGGATTGGTCTGGGATCGTTTCATATCGTTACCGCTTCCACCATTCACGCTTTAATAAATCTATGTCATATGTATAACAGTACGATTCTGCTGTTGCATAAACAACAGGTGCCACCTTTCTTATAAAGAATGCCGAAAACAAAAGCTTTGTTCGGCGTAGCTTTACCGTGAAGCTGCGTATAGTTCCCTGTGCGGCACAAAAATTGGGCAACACTGACTAAACACGAAGGGAACACGCGGGTGGCAAATCGCCAAAGCATGTGCCACACGCATTGGCAGGGGTGAGACAGCTGCGCATATTGCGCATTTTTGATACGATTCCGTTTTTCTGCGCCGAGCTGCTCCGAACGCATAAAAATTGCAAAAATTGCGCCGAACTGCGCCGAAACGGCCCCGCAAGCAAGAATTTTCAAGCCTGCATCAGTTTCAGCGTGGGAAAACGTACCGTATTTACTCGAATCTAACGCGCACCTTTTTTTCGGCAAAACGAGTCGAAAAATCGCATGCGCGTTAGAATCGAGTACCGAAAAAAAAAAGAAGCTCGGTTATCGTATTGCCATCGGCATTTCAAAATGGCCGCCTCCTACGCGCCTCGGCCATTTCTGTCATTGTTTCAGTTCGTACGTGTGCTGAGGAGTTTGTCATCCCGTTCTACATTCGCATCGGTGGCATGGAAGTGCCCACTCCAAGTACTCGATGAGTGCACCACGATGTCGCATTTCAAAGAAAAGTTATTACATGTGCAGAGACGGACGGAAATCGGGCCGCATCGCGGTCGTTCGGAGTTGCCGAAACATGCGTGCGAGACTGGCGCAAACAGAAGCAGAAGATTGTTTTACAGCAAAGCTTCACGAAAAAGTTTCTGTGGACAAAAGCAGGGCCGGTTTGCCGAAATCGAAGAGCGCTGACAGCGACAAGGAGTTGTCCGACAGCGACGAAGACTGATCCATTATGCGACTCGTATCGCCGCCGTAGTGGTGACAGTTTCAGCGGCAAGGCCCGCCGTTTGACTTTGTGTTTTCTTTTTTTGAAACTTTAGTTCTTTAAAAGCCAAATACTTGTTCTTCTGAATATGCGAAGGTGTACTCCTACGGACTTCTTTTGTTCATTTCTCTCACGAAAAATGGGTGCGCGTTAGAATCGATGTTGTACTTTTTTTTTTTTGTCGCGGAAAACGGGTGCGCGTTACAATCGAGGGTGCGGTAGAATCGAGTAAATACGGTAACTTTAGAAGCAGCGCCAGGGATACGTTCGCAGAACATGTTAACGCGCCCAAGCGTGTCCTTCTACGCGCCTTTGTAATGGAGGCTTCCATAGTGCTGTGGTAATCGCCTCTGAGTGGTTGTAAATATATGTGACCCCCCCATGCGTTCATCGGTGGCCGCCATACCGCTTTTGTTCTTTCCTGATGTTACACGTGAAGGCGTCGCCGCAATCGCGTGCTAGTAAGAATCGTTCATTGACCGTTCAAAGACCTACTGCTATGTGACTACAATTCTTGTGCAATCAGATTTTTTTATTATTTGAAAAATGTGATGTTTATTCTTTTTTTATTTTCATATGTAAAGTGAACCTAGTTAAAAAACTTTTTTCTTCTATTTCATATGTTGTTACCCGGGTTATATAAATTGCGTAGTTTGTAAAAAGGTAGTGTAGTTCATACCTGGCAATAATATGTAAAAAAAAAAGCTTTCTCCAAAGGCTCTTTGAACGTTATGTGTATTCTAAGCCGATTAAAATGTGCGTTTCTTCCTCCAAGTTGCTACAAATTTGTTTTTTTTTCAAGCTCCAAAAACGACATAATAAATGCCACTAACTGCTCCCAAACAAGGTTCTCCTGCTCCTAAATTGAAATTTTGCTGCTCCCAAAACTGCTCCCAAATCGATTTCAGCCGTCTCACCCCTGATTGGGCAAACCCTACTGGCTAAGTAAAAATGACAAAGGGAACGCACGAATTAAGATCGGGCACGCAATGCCAAACGCATGTCGCAGACGCCATGCTGCTAAGGTGGACAACTGAAGGAGCATACGCCAAATTCGGAATGGACTTCCCGGACAGACATGTCGCATTTTGTTGCAGGGCGTGTGATCGAATATAGTTGGAAATAATCTGATGGGTCATCTGCTTCACTGGTCGTTTTAATAAGTACTGTAAAACAAGGAAACTTGCTTGGCAAAACTTGCTTCGGTCGACGTTTATGCAGTGAATGAATGGCAATGCACACTAGCGTCTCGACGTGTATTGTCTTTCCGCGAAAATCTCTGTAGTGAGCGAATAAAAATCGATCATGCACGGCTCACCTCGTATTTGGCCCTGTGGCGGTACGTGATTTTGTTGAGGGTTCCGTAGATCAGGTAGATTCTTGTCAGATTCATGCTGGAAGAGGAAAACAAGAAATGCGTTTCTATTCTGCTCAAATATTCTTCAAATATTCTGCTCACTTATGATGACGCATTGTTTTTGCCTCTGAACGCAACAGAATCGCGTTTGCTCTCTCTCTGCCTTCGCGTTCCGACGACTGACCCGTGTTCAGGCAGTGCTAAAGCTTGGGCAGTGGAATTTTGTGGTCGCATGCCGTGGATTACTGCTACCACTGCTTAGCACAGGTAAGGTAGCGCCGCACGTTATTTGGCTGTTCTGTGATGCTTGTAGGAAATTCTTTCGGCTTATAGCACTGATAAGCATACGTTAGCCAAAAAACACGCAGATTTCTTTTACAACAAAATTACTGCGCTGCATGCACTAAGGCTTCTTTGGAACGCTTTAGTTAAAGGGATGCTGATGTGGTTTTACACTTCGGTAAAACTTTGTTGTTAACAAGGACCAACATTATTGTCGACGATGGCGTAATTTTTTTCGCTGTTGTGGCAGCAGGAGCCTTAAAATACGCGAAAGAAAAGTTCGTCTTGCTCCCCCCAAGCAAGCGCGCCAAAAGTGTGGGCGTGGAAATGAACTAACCGGAACTACGTCATAGTCGGTAGTTTTGTCCACGGTGGTAGAATAACAGGTGGCCCCACGCGCCGCTCCGCCAATGCGCCGCGCGCGTCACGGAGGTGCTCGAGTTGCCGCCGCTTTTCCGCAAGGTGGCAGCAGGTATACTCTGGGCCGATATCTCCGCTCCGGCGCATTTGAAAGCATATGGCCAGCGTGCGTCGCGAGCATTTAAACAGCAATTTACATCTTAAGCTTTTGAGAAAGAGATCCGCGGTGTATTTATTACACCAGAGAGGCCTTGAGCTACACTGAAGAGTTGCCGTCGCTTAGAACGGACGCGCCACTAATGAAAGCATGCAACGCAACCAGCGTTGCAGAGGCGTCTCTTCCTTTCTGCTTGGTCATCTTCGATAAATGCGCAGGCGTCCGTGGGTGCAAGCGTCCGAAGAGCAAGAGCGTCCCTATGCGACGCAACCAAAGTCGCACTCAGCCTTCGAGTCATGATCACGGCCAGATCACGGTGGTCGTGATGAGGGGATCCCACGGCTTGAGATCCGCTCTGCGTTTGTTGCGCTCTGTCAAACCAACGCGCGCGACCGCATCGGTGTTTCCGCTCACTTTGTAGCTGGAACCACGGCTGAAACCACGGTGGCTCGATCTGTGCCGCTGATGCGGCGGCCACCATGGGACTAAAATGCTTCGCTCCAAATTGCAAATCTGGCTACAAAAAGTGCAAAGAAAAGCTGTGTCTTTTCTCCGCGCCGAAAGACGAAAAGCGACTGCAGTTGTGGAGAAATGCAATTCCGCGGAAAGACCGCCAGCTACAGTGCTCCCACATACATACGATAACGTGAAAACCAAATGCTTTTTTTTTTACTCTGTACACTCGCCGGTAGGAATTTTCACGCTTTCGAAAAAAAAAAAATGCGCGCGTCTCTTGCAATCGGCACCCTGTGACAGTCATATCGGGACTACCCGCGCCGATTAAAAAAATTTAAGCTTCATAAAGCCTGGCGCTCTTACTTTTGCGGTCGAAGCTGGCAGACAGCCACTAGACGCTATAGTAAAAGCACAAACAATCGTTTAAAGCCACGAAATTAGCTAGAGAAACCGGTTTTTACAACACAGCGAGAGCTTGCGGTGCGCGTCTTAGGCCCCAAAACTCGTCGCGAACCTAGCGGCGGCCACGAGCAACTCGAGCAGTACGGCGACGCGCTCGCGGCGCTCGATGGGCCATCTGTTTTATTCTACCACCTTGGTTTTGGCGGAGCCGTGGCCTCCGTGACTACTTCTGGCTGCGCGCGTTGGTGGAACTGATCGCGAAGGCCATGCTTTTACAGAGCTGATGGCCGATGACGCGGCACAACGAAGTTGACGTCACCGCCTTCGCTCAGCAGTTCAAGAAGCCCTGCGGCTGCAGCCGCCCTTTTTTTGCCAAGAAATGCCATTTGCGTTCACTTCTGTGAACTCTTACATTGGTTTTCGAATTCAGCAAGGATCAAACTATGATTACACATTCCAAAGTCATTTTTTTTTAAAGTGCTTCAGCTTCCCTTTAAATGCCATGCACGTGCGAATGATTGTCTTTCGCTGCGAAGCACCTTGTATGGACGATTTTCCGCAGCTGGTTTGTACAAATAAAATCAGATGGCGCCACTGGCACCATGGCGTTAGAGTCCCTGGAATGTGGCCTTGGGTAGCGCTGCTCAAGAGGGAGTTTTAGAATAGGGGCTCCAAAGCCCTTTGCGTGTGCTCGCTTTGGGTCAAGCAGGAACTAAGGAAGGAAGAAAGGAATAGGAGAGAAAGGAAAGGCAGGGATGTTAACCAGTCTAGAGGGACCAGTATGCTACCCTACAATGGGGGAAGGGAGATATAAAGATAGAGGCAAGGAGAGCACGCACGCACAAAAAGTCACACACATCTCACAGTCATGCTAACGTCGTTAGTTAGTTTTCGAATACGCTCTGCGGCGCTTTGGACACTCCCCCTGTTCTAGGTCACTCTAGTGTTGGCCAAGAGCCGTCGCTTCAGTGGGTGCCGTCATGTTTGTTTGACGCAAAGTTTTTGGGGCATGCTTTGGGGCTCTCGCTCAATTCGAGAAATAGCGTCCCCAACGCAAAACCCAAACGCTGTTTAGGTCTCGCGGGGACCGGAAGTTTGACTGAAGTACATGAAAAGATCGAGCTCATCCAAATCATGACTAGCCACATTAAACGGATCAATAAAAGTAAAATTAGTGATATACGAAACGATAACGTAAAACCAATAGAGGCCCACTTCAGAAGGGAGAACGTTTGGGCGTGTTGGTTTTTCATCGTTCTTCAGAAACCATAGCGCAAAAAAGAACACGGCACAAGAAAGAGCGCTTGTCCTCGTCTCTTTCTTGTCCCGCGTTCTTTTTTGCGCTATGGTTTCTGAAGAACAATAGAGGCAGCAGCAAAAAACGGCGGCCGCAGCAAGGCAGCTATATGTTGGAAAGAACATAATGTAGGCCGTCATATATAAACAGGGCAGCATTTCTAACAATTTTAATGGCATGTTGAAGTTGATTAAGGACTTTTACTCAGAACTACATGCTTGCAGCTTAAATGTTAATCGTCCTGCTCCAATTGGAAGCAAAATCGATCGCGATACCAAACTTCCAAGCGCAACTATCGATGGGGTTATTAAGACGCTTCAAGGCATGTCCCACGGTAAAGGAGTTGTAGTCGATGGCATAACAACCGATTTGATTAAAGACGGACTTTATATTTAAGAAGCTTGGTTATACGCCTTATGTCTTAAACATTCGAATGTACCAGAGTGTCGGAAAAACGCAAATGTGCTACAAATACACAAGGAGGAAGACGTGGAAGATAGTTTCTACCGGAGCCGCACTTGACTTTAATCAACCTAGAGAACAAGCTGGCTTCAGAAAAGGGTACTCTAACAATAATACCTGGGGTTTAACGTCCCAAAACCAGAAAAGGGTACCCTATATCATGGGTCGCATTCATGCGATTAACTAAATAATTGAAAAAACTACCGCGGTAGAGATACCAGAGGTTCTAGTGCCGTTGCGCCGACGAGGGGCACTGGAAACAAATGATTCGTTACACATATATAGAGGTATGGGGACCGATACCGCGCTCCTCCACCAAAGATGTTACGGGGAGACGACAGAAGAAGGCTGTATTTACAATACTGACACAATCACATTGAACAACCAAGATGGCGAAGCAGCAACGAACCAGTCCTCGTCTTCTTCGTCCTTTAGGTAATATATTCCACAGCTACTCTGCTCCTCCTCAATAAAAGCAGGAAAATGCCGATCGAGAAAGTGGCCCGTCAAGGAGACGCAATCTCCCCGCTGCTATGTAGTGTTTGTCTAGAGGAAGTATTTAAATGCTGGCATGAAATAAGAATGAAAAGTTTAACGGAGAATATTGTCACGTATAGTCGAGGTTCAACGCAGTCGAGCAGGCGCCAACAAAGAGAACTTGGGAAAATTCTTTACTGGGCAATCTTGTGGCCACAAGAAGAAAACTAAAAAAGGGAATCGCACGGCTGCGGATAGCCAGCCGAAAGGAAACGCCGCCCAGGGCCCGTATTCTCAAACGATCGCAAAAGGGTATCGCGTTTGGTGACGTACATTCTGATGCGTTCGATAACTGAAGGAACACTTGTCTGTGACATCATTGTTTCACTGGCCGTTGGTGTTACGAATGTCTCACAATACAGGAGTGAGTGTACCGTATACGAGCGCAGAGCGACCCGACTGCGGTGTTTTCGAGCTTATGCTGGCTTCTATGCAGTGGCCAGGCTTGGCTGTGGCTAGTTGAATTATAGGACGTGTTTAAAGTGCTTTCATCGTTTTTTTTGTGCAGTTGTTTAATGCACAGTATAATATTTAAGGAATGCAGCTTTGTGTGAATTGCATTTTCGTTGAGAGTTTAACACGGCGTACTTAGAGAGTTCAGCTGTGGTGTGCCGCCGCAGCGATATCGCCTCAACATCTCAACATGTTGCCAGCGCGCGGTAAACCACGCCAGAGCCATATATACCACGCGAGCAACGTACGGTTCATGTTCCTGGAACGTTCAAACCACGAAAAAACACGCGCTGGCAAATCACGAGTACTGAAAACACCCCAAGGTAATGCTCGCTGAAAGTTTCAGCGTAAAAAATGCTGCGCACATCCACCGAGAATAGAATACTAGAAGCTACCGCCTATGTCACTGAAATGCTAGACTTCACCACCAACCGACGGTGATAAGGTTTGTTCGTTTATTCCACGCTCTAAGCCGCAAAGGTGCGAAATGGGAGTAAGTGCTGCATTTCGTCCCCGCAACAGATAGTTAGTCCCCGGAGGGATTAACTGCATGCAAGACGAGGCTGCCGTGTGCAAAGTGAGGGAGGAACTGTTAGACCACAGGGAGCAACGTTTACTCCCATGGAACTTTCCGGCGCAGTGGCGGCCTCGAACGAATGGTCAGCATGCGCGTTTTCAAAGAGTCCGCTAAAGAAATCAACTGTTAACAGTTTATTTAAGTGTAAGCGGTCTTGTCAACTACGGCAACTGCGGCAGAAGTAAAGTAATATCGTTCATATGGCATAATAATAAACAAATGTGAAAAAGCTCCCACACAAAAAAAAAAAAAGTGCTCGCGCCCAAGCTGTATCGATGCGCGGCGTGGTGTTCTCGTCGTATGCACGCCAAGCTAGGACTCGGCGGGTTTGCGGTGTGTTGTGGATGTGTTCTCGTTTCGTGGTTGTGATTGCTGTCACTTCTGGTGCACTGAATCATCTTCGCGCTGTGGTAAACGTGATCCGCAACTGGAATGAAGTGCTACGCTATCGAAATGCTACGCGCCGACTGGGGCATCGCCTGAGAGGTGAGTGTAAAAAAGGCTGCCATCACTCCGCGTGATTTTACCTGTGTGCAGTTGATATGTAACGATCACCGCTTGTTTAACATTCACGTTCTGCGCGAACAAAACACGCATGATTGATGAGCTCGCGCGATACAGCGTCGCGAGTGCTGCCCCGCCTGCTATAGAATTACAAGCATGATGGTTGGGCCATCGAAGCATGGTAACCTCGGTGAAGGCTCAACATTAGCTGTAGCAAGTACAGCTGTTCAAAAATAGTTTTGTTTTCAGTGCTGCCCAAATAAGCGTTGTTTATCAGAAGTATTCGCGACTTTTTAAAAGAAAATGCACGTGAACTCCGCACAATATCTTCTATTGCAAGGTAAACAAGTCATTTGGGAAGATTGGCTGTTAAAATAGTACTAAAGGCTTAGCACCGCTAACACGGGCAGTCGGCGACGGCATCGGCGATTTCGCTCGTTTGCAGCGATGCTAGGAATCATTTAATTTTTCTATCTCTCAAATGAAGAGCAAGCTTCATTGATAAATAAGTGGGCCCACTAGCGTGTCGCTGTGAAAGCGTGAAACGTTAAACTCGAGGACGGGTTTTTCGAACTTCATAACACATTCTGAACTGTTCCATTGCACTAAATGACAGGTTCTGTGAAAGAGCAGTTTTCGTCAAATTTTTACGCATGCAGCATTTCTAACAGACGCCTTGTGACGTAACTGCAAGTGCACGACCAGTTCTGCCGGAAATATTAATGCTTCTGCAATTACTTTTTCAGGAAATTGATGAATGAGAGCGTTGTGCCTCCTGAGAAACGTCTTCAACATCTTGCAGCTATGAGCACGCTCTTAGCAGCTGTCGATGGTGCTGTTGCACTTCCTGACGTCGGCTGGACAGCATCCATTCGGATAAAACATTGCACTTTTCATTGTCTCTCCTATAATGCAGGGAAGCCATTCTATCTTCTGTATTCAACAAAGTTGTTCAATTTATGTGTACGCACGATGCTGCAGAATTGACACGAGTCGTTGAATGAACTTGGTTGTTTCTTTAGACGTTTTCGTGTTTTTGTCATTAAACAGACATTTTCGCTGAACGATATAACCAACCGTGTTCTGTACAGTGAGAAGTGAGCAAGCTTGGCACGTCGATGAGAGCATGTATCAGAACGTTTATATATACATACATTCATCAAGCGCCCAAATTCGCTCGAAACACGCGCGCAGAAAAACCAATCCAACGCATTTTACATTTTCATGCAGGTCTACTAGGCCTGTAACGTCGATATTTGCATGAAAAGAGTGCGAGCATGACACGAGAACCGAAAACAAACGAGGCGAGCAGTTCAACTTCCGTCGCAACTAGTGGTAAATAAAGCTAAGTTAGCTGCTTCGCAGCTGAGTCAGCAAGTGATGCTCCAGAGGCACAGGGGACTTGACTCTAACCTTCTCGGGCTTTTTAGTGCCATTGCCGTATTAACTGAGTTGTTTTTTTTTCTTGCGCAGCAAACCTTCGTTCGCCACAGTACGCGGCTGCTGCTTCCAGCATGCCACATCAAAACATAATCACATGTTTTTCATAGTCGACAACGCAGAACATCGAATATGGGGTACGCAGCTTTATTAGTTATTTGAACATATGACAGTTTGGGACTCGCCTAGAGTAGACGTATCGTATACGTCGTACACGGTAATATCGCGGACTTGGGAAATGAATTTTGCGCTAAGTCGGCTGGGTGTCATGTCGTCTGCCGTCTGCTCCAAATAATAAACGTGATTTACGCACATTTCTCTCTTAAGCTCGTTTTTCGGAACTGCCCGTTGAGCGGGGAGATCTTTTTGAAGTCGCACTGTAGGTGGCACATTGTGAGGCGCCGCAAATGCACCTCGAGAGCTCTGCACGTGCACGAAAGCGAGTGACAGCGCAGTGGCGAGAAGTGGAAGCATGCAACGTATATTCCGCGTTTCTCTTTTTCTGCCAGGAATGGCGCTGCCTGTCCAGAGTCGCAGCGCCACTAAGCGATGCTTGGGGAGCCTATTGACTGTGCCGTGGCGATCGGTCTCGTATACGCTGTGACTTGTCTTTCTGGGCAGCCAAACATTCTGGTGGGCAACATTGGTTGTGTCGGGGTGGTCGTTGAAGGTCTCGTACACGCGCTGAAGGAATGTGGTCGCTTGTAGAATATGGAGCTGACAGATGGTACTGGCTGATGCACAGAAAGAGACAACTTATTATTATATAGTAAGAATAGAAATTTAAGCCTGTGAATTTTTCTTCTTAGTTGCAAAAGCTGAATGTTGTGTACGGTCATTAGGTCACTTGGAGAATCACTGGGGCGATATTTAGAGAAGATGAACCTTATTGCTTTACGTTGGATCCTTTCTAGCGCATAGATGTTAGCTTTAGTGTAAGGATCCCATACGATAGCTACGTATTCGAGCTTGGGACGGACAAGTGAGGTATAAGCAATTAGACAGGTCTCAGCAGGAGCATGTTTTAATTTGTGTCTGAGATAGCAGAGTTTTTTGAAAGCTGATTCGCAAAGGTGAGAGATGTGCGAGTTCCAACTGAGATTATGAGTTATTGTGAGGCCGAGGTACTTCTATTCCTCAACCTCGGTAAGTGGCATAGATGCAAGATTATACGTAAATGACAGTTTATTAATTTTTTTGGTGATTTTCATAAATACTGTTTTATCAATATGAAGCTGCATATCCCAGCGTACGCACCATGCTAAAATAATTTGAAGGCTAGAGTTTAGGGTAATTTGATCTTGCCGGCAGGTGATTTCATTAAAGAGTAAGCAGCCATCGGCGCACAATTTTATCTGTACAGGTTCACAAATAGAGTCAACAATGTCATTAATATATATGTTAAATAACAAAGGTCCAAGAACACTTCCTTGGGGAACGCCAGAAGTTACAGAAAGGTCACCGGAAAAGCAATTATCAACAACAACGAATTGCCTACGGTTAGTGAGGTAAGCAGAAATCCAATTTACAAGATATGAACGAATATTCAGATTTACAAGTTTTACGATTAGTTTTGCGTGTGACACGAGATCAAACGCCTTACTAAAATCCAGAAATGTCATGTCAGTTTGTCCTGATTTGTCGACAACGCCGGCAAGGCTATTGTATCGTTGTGTCCAGTAAAACAAACATGCTGCACCGGGCGATGGGGGAAAACAGGGCGGCTTTATTGCACACCAGTACATATATAGGATTTAGAAGGGGGCGTGTGATTAGGCCGTTAACAGATAAGCTCTTCGAGTAGAACGTTCAACAGATACGAAACGCTATCGTGGCACGCGTGTAGTGCTCGGCGCCCAAAATACGATACATCTTCCTCTGTTTGAAAACAAAACAAGGAAAGGGAAAAGAACATCAATGAAAGTTGCGAGGCACGCTAGTTCAAGGCACTTGCACGAAGTTCTGGTCGTAGGCCAGGCGGTGAGGCGCTCGACGTTGTCTGAGCGACCTTCTTGGGATTTGTGTGGACGAGACACTTGTTGAGGCAATGGGCTGTGCGGCCGTAGACGGAGCTATGCATTCTGCACGTCGATGTGCGAGCGCGTTGCTTTGGCTAGACTTTACCTCGAAGTCGTCGTCGTCGTATTCCTGGTTGTTGTGTCGGAAGGGCTCCCGCGTGAGTAGTAGGTGCTGCCGGTTGCGCCTGAGCACCGTGCCGTTTTCTGTGACGACTGTATACGACCTGGGGTGACCAGCAGACTTGAGCACTTTAGCTTTCGTCGCCCATGTTCCTTTCTTTATCCGGACCGTATCTCCGGGGCTCAGGTGCGCCAATGGTCTCCTAGAGTGGTCTGTCTGAGGACGCCGGAGCACCTCGTGCCTGGTGTTGCCTTGAACGTCAGGAATAGTTGTGCGGAGCCGTCGCCCCATCAGCAGCTCAGCGGGCGATGCGCCGCACTCGAGCGGGGTGGTCCTGAAAGCAAGCAGTCCCAACCAGAAATCTTGTTTCGCTTCACTTGTTTTTTTGAGGATGCGCTTAGCTATCTGAACACCTTTTTCCGCCAACCCATTAGAGCGTGGGTATCCTGGACTAGACGTTACATGCTTGAAATCATACAGTTGCGAGAATAACGCAAATTCATGACATGAAAATTGAGGGCCATTGTCAGAGCAAACTTCCATCGGAATGCCGTGCCTAGCAAAAATGGCGCTTGTTACGTCAATGATTGTTTTGGCCGTCATATCTTTGAGGAGTTCAACTTCGGGGAAGTTTGTCAGGGCGTCGTAAACGCACAGGTACGACCTCCCGCCGTATTCAAAAATGTCAATGCCGACGCGGTACCACGGTTGGTCCGGCACGGGGCGCATCAGTAAAGGCTCTCGAGGCTGGCTATATGCGTACTTTTTGCAGATAGAACATGTCTGGACGAATGATTCTATGTCAGAGTTCATTCCCGGCCAAAAAACTAGTTGTCTTGCCCTGGCTTTGCTCTTGTTGATTCCCAAGTGCCCTTGGTGAATTCTTTCCAGTGTCTCGCCTTTCATGCTAGCCGGAATAACCACTTTGCAGTCTTTGAGCAGGACCCCTTTCACGTTTGATAACTCTCCCTCGAATCGTTTCCACGGCCCCTCCAAGCACTTTCCAGCTTCTAGGTCCCGCAGCACGTTCCTTAGTTGTTCATCTCGCGCCGTTTCCGTGGCTAGCCGCCTCCATGTGCCCTCACTAACAAGTGAAGAGACTGTACTCACGGCATGTACTTCTACATCGTTGCTGTCGAGGTCGCAGGCCGTTGTCTTCGTTGTGGCACGTGACAACATGTCAGCCAGGAGGAGCTGCTTACCTGGAACAAATTTCAATTGAACGTCATAACGCAGCAATCTCAGAAAGAATCTTTGCAACCTCGGAGGCATGTCACCAATCGCCTTCTGGGAGATTGCGATCAAAGGGCGGTGGTCTGTTTCAGCAATAAACTGGCGACCGTAGACGAAGTGATTAAACCTTTCACAGCCAAACACTACTGCCATAGCCTCTTTTTCTATTTGAGAATAACGCTGTTGTGTTTCGGTAAGCGCTCGTGACGCGTACGCCACGGGCTTCCATGTGTCATTGTGACACTGCAACAAAGCGGCACCGATTCCGTCTCGGGACGCATCACACGACACTTTTGTTGCTTTAGCCGGATCGAATACCGCCAACACGGGCTGTGTGCTAAGGTAGTCGCAGAGTTCTTTCCACTCTTTCGCGTGGTTGTCGGTCCATTCGAAGACGGTATCTTGTCTGATCAAGCTTCTCAAAAGAGCAGTTCTTTGAGCTAGTGAAGGGAGAAACTTGCTGAAATAATTGACGACACCTAACATCCTTTGCACCGCGAGCTTGTCTTCTGGGGTCGGCATATGCAGCATGCAATTAATCAGCGTCGGGCTTGGCCTGATGCCTGCTTTATCGATTACGTCTCCAAGAAACTCGATTTCCGGGACGCCGATACTGCACTTCTCAGGATTGAAGGTCAATCCGGCGAGCTGTGCAGCAAGCAACACAGATTTGAGGCGTTCATTGTGCTCTTCTACCGACGAGCCCCATACCAGAATATCGTCCACGTATATTTTTACGCCGGGAAGGCCTTCGAAAATTTCATTCAGCGTTTTTTGGAACACTTCTGAGGCGGATGATATGCCGAAGGGTAATCGTAAAAAGCGGTAACGACCAAATGGGGTAGAGAACGTGCAAATCCGCGATGTAGAGTCATCCAAGGGTATTTGGTGAAATCCAGAGTTAGTGTCTAAGCGGGAGAACACAGTTGCACCAGCTAGCTCGGCTTCTATATCCTCTCGTCGCGGCATCATGTAGTGCTCCCTCTTTATGCACTCATTTATTTTCCTAGGGTCGATACAGAGACGAATCTTTCCGTTCTTTTTGCGAACGATCACAAGAGGACTCACCCAGTCGGTAGGCTCGGTGACCCTCGTGATGATTCCGGCGTGCTCCATCCTGTCGAGTTCGTCCCGTAGTGGTTCCGTCAGGGCCAACGGTACACGTCGCACTGGTTGAATGACTGGCACAGTGTTGTCTTGAAGCACCATGTGATATACTTTTTTCACGCAGCCAGTTCCAGTGAAAAGATGACGAAAGTCTTTCACAATTTCTTCACAGCCGTCCTTTGATACGCTGTGAACGCGTGAGAGCAATCCAAGGCGTTCGGTTGCTTGTAGGCCCAGGATTGCTTGGCGACCTTTGCGTACTACAAAAAAATCGAGAGGAATAGCTCGGTCACCCAGCGTCACTTCCGTACAGACGACTCCAAGATGCTTGATCGTGTCTCCACCGTACGAATGTAGCACCACGCTACTCTGCTTCATTTCAGGGCTTGGGTGCATCTTATTGTATATACCAACGGGCAGCAAGTTGGCCTGAGACCCTGTATCTACTTTAAGTTCGACCGAAACGTTGTTTACGGTCATTCGAACCGTCCAATCACGTTGGCTTATTACTCCTCTTGCCGATACCTCTAAAACGCTGAAGTCATCTTCGTGATCTTGAATTTCGCCAACCAGCGCGGAGGATCTGCAGCAAATTGCAAAATGGTTCCTCTTTTGGCATTTTCTGCAAGTTCGTCCGAACGCAGGACAGTTTCCAGGCTGATGTGTGCGGCCGCATTTGGAGCACTTGTACATCTTCACTTGCGCCGTTTTGGGGTTCGGGCCTGCGTTACGAACGGCGTCCACTTGCTTTTGACCTTGTTCCCAGGTTTCTTGGCGAAGCGCTGATGTTTCGGCTGCCTTGCAGACGTGCTCAGCCTTCTGCAGTGTCAATTCGCAGTCCCTGAGCAGCTTTTCTCTGACCCTGTCGTCGTTGGTTCCGTACACAATCTGGTCTCGGACCATAGAATCTAGAAGCGCGCCGAAATTGCATGCTCGTGCCTGCTTCTTCAGATCCCGCAAAAAGTGTTCGAATGGCTCACCTTGGCTTTGCACTCTCTTCCGAAATACGTAGCGTTCATGTACTTCGTTGGTCTGCAACGTGAAATATTCGTCGAATTTCTTGATGACCGTCGCGTAGTCGGCCTTGTCTTCGCCTTCCGTGAAGTTCAGTGTATTGAATATCTCGATGGCGTCTTCCCCTGCGACACTGAGAAGGAGCGCTGTCTTCGACGACACTGATCGCTGCTTGTCAGTTGGTTCCGATGCCGCCAGGAAAAGCTCGAATCTCTGCTTAAATGTCTGCCAATTCTTGCTTGCTTCTCCCGTCGTGTTTAACGGACCAGGTAGCCTCAACGAATCCATTGCGTATTCCTCGCAGCGCTGGCCGTCGCAGATCAACCACTTCTGACACCATGTATCGTTGTGTCCAGTAAAACAAACATGCTGCACCGGGCGATGGGGGAAAACAGGGCGGCTTTATTGCACACCAGTACATATATAGGATTTAGAAGGGGGCGTGTGATTAGGCCGTTAACAGATAAGCTCTTCGAGTAGAACGTTCAACAGATACGAAACGCTATCGTGGCACGCGTGTAGTGCTCGGCGCCCAAAATACGATACAGCTATTAACTACAGTAGTTAATTGGGTTACAGTGGAAAGGCCCTTCCTAAACCCATGCTGCATAGGAGTTAGAATGGCTCGATCATCAAGAAACGTAGTGTTTTCGTTAGCGATAATATGTTCTAAAAGTTTACAACAAGAAGAGGTTAGTGATATCGGGCGGTAATTTTGAACTAATGATGGATCGCCTTTCTTTAGAATCGGAATGATACGAGCAGATAGCCAGGCGTTCGGAAGCACAGCTGAAGATAGTGATGCACGAAAGATGATAACAAGAAAATGCGATAGCATTTAGGCGTATCTGTGGAGAAACACGTTTGGTAAGTTGTCAGGCCCGGACCGTGGGCCCGGGTGATGATTTTGTTTTTGTATTCAAGAGCATAGAAAATACGCCTGGCAAAGAAATAAAACTAAAGTCATCTTTGACTGGTGGGTCATTCACGTGATGCTGAACAGGCGAGCTTGAGAAAATACTATTGAAATAGGCATTGAAGTGAGCAGCGATCTCTTGTTTAGCGACAACAGAATTGCCCTCGTGCATAATATGGTCGAATGGTTTACTTTATTTGCTGAGAAAGGGGTGTTCAACCGACCCCTGAGTATGTTCGTGCGTATGTTTGTATGTGTGCGTGTATATATAGCTCCAGAACTCGCTGGGAGCAGTTCGGATGAAGTTAGGCAGGGTAAACGGAAAGTAACGAAGTTTAGCAGCCTTAACAGCCTCGTTTAATTTAATTTGGTATGGTATTATTACGTCACGGTATGGTACTATTACATCACGATTCGGTGAATGAAATGCCTTCGGACAGTTTTCTTGTGATTCACAGAAGAAACTGTGGGTGTCTAACTCGGGTTCATCAAGCCGTTATAGTGGGATGTAGTAAGGATGAGCTCACTGAACTAATAATCGAGAGCGAGCACATCGACCCCTGTGACGCATTGTGTGTTAGTCAATCTTGCATTACCTTGTTTGACAAAAACTCGAATTTCCTCCTCATGCGTAATAGCACTCTACTCCTCGTGTATTATTTCTTTTGCAAGAGCTCAGGCCTATCCGATACTCCTATTGCCAGAAATGATACCTCGTAATTGGTGACATACTTCCAAAGGTACACATGGTTGGTATGTGAAGGAATTAAACGTTGCTGTGAGTAGCACCCGTGTGCCCTTTGTGTCTATCGTATGCCCTTGTCGTTTCTCGTGCTGAAAAAGCTCAGCCATTCACTACGCGTATGCTATGCTCTACTAAACACTGTGCAGATGGAAACATTCAAAAATGAAATATTTTAGCGATGCATAACTGAAGCGGAATGCACGACTAATACCGTCCAACTCCCAAGCATAGGTCGGCAATACAAGAGAATGCTCACTCACCCTGAGATTTTTCAGGCTTCCAACATACTTAATTCATACTCATGTCTACTGACATTCACAGGTACTCACTTGCATTTATACTTGCATATACTAATACTCCATGCTACTCACTCACATGCTTACTCACGCCTTCTTACTCTTCCAAGTACTCGCTCACGTTCATACTCACGACTACTAACACTCAAGAGCACTAATCACTCGCATTCATACTCATGCCTTCTCACATTCATTAGTACTCGCTCAGGTCCAGCTCATGCTCATCAGTACTGACGCGTGTTCATGTATGTGTTGCCCACCCGTCATGGAGAAATCAAGAGAGGCAGATGTCACATGACTAAACTGCAGAAAAGAGAGCTTGTCTCTCTCCTAACTTCAAAGTCACTATGATCTTGAAAATCTTGACTTGTTCAACTGTTCATATCAGGATGTTCCCAACTTATTTACTGGGGTGTGAAACTCGAGTTCAACTACTTGGCACTTCTTTTCTGGTACACAGCTTGTTTCTGTGTGGAATCGAAGCTGTTGTGTCTAATTATTTTATTTTGACTGTATGTAGGTGTCTGTAAGGAGGTAATGTCAATATTGTTTTTTTTCTCAGTGTCATTAGTTGTATACATTAGTCAGTGAATAACAATCGCATTATGACGTTACTGGAAACCGTATTCTGTTTACGTTTTTTATTAGACGTGTTCTAATAGTGAGTTTGAACCTTACGTAATGCAGTGCGAGATTCACAGTTTGGTTCTTTATTGTGTATGCACTGTTGCAGTATGCTACCTGTGAAATGTCAATTTATCTTTTTTGTTTACTGTGGTTCCGTAGCTACTCCAACTTTTCATTCTTTTGTATGCGGCTGTGAACTAGTCAAGCTCTTCATTCAAGAGACAGCTTTTCGTCACAGTTCTTTCTGTATACTACAGAGTGAAAATAAACTTGATTTGCTTTGATTCATGATTACGCCTACTCATGCTCGTGATTACTCTTACTCATACTCATGTTTGCTCACACCCTCGTCACAAGCTCATACTGACTTATGTCATCTGAATGAGTGTGACTGAGGAGGAGGTAAAACTTTATTTGACCAAGGGATTTGGGCACGTGCGTCCCAGGGTCCCCGCACGACCCCACTGCGCTATGCGTTCATGAGTTTCTCAAGATGCCGAGCTCTGCTCTCATGTGAAACAATGTTAGTTAGATAACAGCCTAATGGCCTGAACATGATGCATTGTTCAGGTATTTTATGTCTTATGAGACACATTTTGAAATTGTAGTGCAATTGAAAAAAAACCAATAACTTCATGCTCTGAAGCGTGTGTCATCACACAGTGGTCATTAACTAAATAAAAAGTGGACAGCTTTTGTTGCTCAAACCCACCTTGTCACAGTTTGGCCAAATGTATTCTACTTTCATGCAACAAGTTTATAGAATAAACTACTCATTGAAGCTGTACAAGTTACATGCCGCTCAGATTTTGTTTGCACTGAATTATCTGCTGTTATTGTCAAGGCAGAATATTTCTCTATTACATGTGCATCCATTACCACATGCTACATATCTGTATGTATTTTGTGTTTGTCACCATTTGTAAGTAACATATTTATTTTTCATAATGGTTAGTAACATTTAGACCATGTATTATGTTCCAGAAGCAATGATTTTGGGTTAGTAACGCTGTAATTCAAACCACTGTTTCAGTTAGTGAACCTAAATGCCGTTGTTGTTGCTGGAGCCCTTCTTTTGCATTGCCCTTGGGTGAAATGTAGGTAAGAAATGAAGAAATAAAAATTATATGGTGCATGAGTAATGTGGCTTCATAACATACGTATTATATTGCATTCCTACTAATTAACTGAAGCACACGTAGACACTATAGTGTTACTTTGGCTGGTACAGTGGGACCGACTAATTCTCCTTGGCGACATTAATGCACAGGGAGGGTGCAAGCGAGATATAACCAAGGGAACCAATCCGCTGCCACCTCCCATGTTCATCAGTTCCTACTGCTTACATCCCCAGGTGTTCCTAAAAGGGTGGGTAACAGTTTAGCTCCAGACGCTGCCAGATTCCGCCTTATCAAATATTAGCAGGAACATCTTGTAGAAAATTGATGCAGCAACCAATATATACAGTGTATGACTGTGACCATGAGAAAGGTCCACCTACCCTTAAGGATAGCCAGGCCAGCAAACTTGAAGCAATATTGCTAATGCCAGCAGAGAGCCCTCTCAAAACCCGCTACTGCAAAAGGATATGTATTTACTTCATGAGGGAATTTTATGCCGCCTCTGTTCAAGTGGCTGTACAGATAGGGTCGAATGTCATTGATTTGAAGTGCAGGCGGGGCAGGCAGATAGGGTCGAATGTCAATTCGTGCTCTGCATGCCCTGGCGAAAAAAATTATCTGGGGGCGGGGGGCACGGGCCCGGTGTGCCGCTGTCGGATGTGTCATCCCAAGGTTGCAGGTTGAAGGTCCCTGCCAGTGGCAGAATGTCTTTCGGGCCACTTTACTTTCTTCGCATCTATGTCGCAATTATGATACTCTTAAAACTGCACAGCTAACGTCCCTTGTACTTTACTTGGCTTTATTGTCTGCTGGTTTTTCATTAACGTGGTGTCAAAAAAAGAAATGATGGAACCCCAAAGGTCCCCTTCTTTCATTGATTACATATTTGGCTCAAGTGGAAGCCATTGCCAATGCAATAGGCAATTAATTGGCTCTGTAGGTGTTTTCAGATCACATTGTGCCTGCCACTTTGGAATCACCATCTAACACGATAGGCACGTTGCAAAGAGCTATCTGCAATTGTCACATCAGTGCTATCTTTATCTTGTGTAATTTGGGGTGAATCTTTCTAGGTAGAGGGAGCATCTGAAGCTGTCGTCGCACATTGTGGGGAATGTTTCCCTTTATACTGCCTCATGCTGTGTAGTTTACTATGTCAAGTTTATTGAGTGTGTCTGGTTATAGGTCTCTGGGTGAGTTGTATTATTGCACTATTCTTAGCGATCACTTCGTGATATTCCCCTGAGATTTGGAGTTTGGTAGGGGTTTGCATACAGAAAATGATAATGAAGGCTTGCAAAAGGCATACCAAGTGGACGACTTTCATGACAGAGTGATAATTGGATATCCTTAAATAACTAAGCCTCATCACTTGTTTGGTACATTGCTGAGCCTTATGTATAGTGTAATTGCCCATTTTTCTATGCATTCACTGCTGTCACCTGTTACCCACAGGCCACAGCATGATGTCATCAGCTTACAGGCCATGCTGTAACACTTTGCTACTACTCAGTTAATGTGGATAGACGTAAGAACGCTACATTAAGCAGAAAGGGTGACAAGACCAATCCCCAAGGTGTTCACCGATTTTTGAGTTCTACGTCATCTGATCTGATTTTGCCTGGTATGAGTTGCTTGACATGGTACATGTGGGTTCCCTCACACACATATAGGTATATGTGAAGCTTTTGCAGCTTCTTTAAATAGCCTTGTGTGTAACATTGTCAAATGCCTTCATGAGACCCATTCTAAGGATTGCTTCAATATCTGCAGTGTCACGTGCATTATTTAGTGTTCAGTTTGTATAATAATGTTGTGTGCAGACTCCTGTAATCAATGTCACTTGAAGCTACGTATGTATAGCTTTTAGCTTGATATGTCCTTTTCGTAATGTGAATAAAAAAAAAACACAGCATATCCACGGGGTGAATGATGATGAGTGGGGCGAAGCTACGGAGGGAATCATCTGTAAACCGTGAAACTCTTCCGTGAAATGCGCCCAGTACATAATATAAAGAGTGTGAAACATCGTGTATATATTAAACATCAAACTTTTATTGTACTGTTGGTTTACGTGGTCCCTTCATTATCACTTGTGATCGGTGAAATGCAAGAAAGAAGTCCGCTCCCGAGCGAAAGAGCGCCAAGAGCGACCGCATTCCCCGCTCGCCCTGTGCGAATTAAAGGCAAGGCTAGAGGGAAGACAGGACGCGCGTTCCACGACGCGAGGTCGGTAGCATGCCCAACGAAAGCCAACGGAACGCGATCGTGCAAGTGCTCCGGCTTCGCATCGCCTCATGGTTCCATTTAGCGTCCCAAAACCAAACATATTGCTCAAGGTGTGCCTTGCGTTTTTCGTAGAAATAATTTCTTTATCATGTACACTAAGACGAAAAGTTGAAAGCTCACTAGAGTGTATCGCCCGCAAAGTATGTCTTTTAGTGTGATTTAACTCTCGTACGGCAGGGTCCTCGCGCCGTTGCCGGTCCACCTCGCCCGTTGACGATCGGGCGAGGTGGCTACATAGAACTACTACACTTTAAGAAAAACATCTGGCGTTCTTTCGTTCTGCTTTTACAAAACATCTGGCGTCTTTCGTTGGTTTATTTCATCAATCAACGGCGTTTTGAACAAAATTTTTATTGTTTAATCACGCACAGGAGAAATCTCACCAGGCACTACCTTGGAGGTAAACAATGGCTGCTAATGGCAATGAGAGACAGAAGAAGTCGGCTTTTAGCTAACACTTACACTTCTACTTCTACTAACGTTTCCTACTGGAACATGCCAATGGCTGCTAATGGGGAATGAGAGACAGAAGAATTCGGCTTTTATTTAACGCGCACGCTGCGAATTTTTTATTGTTCAACAACGCACAGGAGAAATCTCCCACCGGCACCACCTTGGAGGTCAAAGCGTAAGACTTGTTACTCACTACTACGACCACGACGAGGGACGAACGGGTGCCGCCTTAAGGAGCTTCGCCCCTAAAAAATCACACCATCTCCTGCTAAAGGGGACCATGAGGCGATGCGAAGCAGTGTTTCGGCATGTAGAGCCCGCGTTCTAGAGGTGGAGTGGTGAGGGGGAAAGGGAGAGAGCGAAAGGGAGAGGGGGAAAGGGAGAGGGGGAAAGGGAGAGGGAAAGTGGAGAGGGATTGCGCATGCGCAGTAAGGGTGGTCACGCCGCACACCACCACCACCACCGGATTGAACTCCGCCATAAGATGCTTCACATCTAATAACAGTGACGTGATTTGAATGTACTCGGTCATGTGAGTATTACATGATAAATAAGCCGCGTGTCTGTGCACGATGTTAATGAAATGGGCCCGATATTATCTAGTTGTACCTCTTTTCTTGGCTTTGGGATTATTAGCACCTGTGCAGTTTAGCAATCATGTAAGCAGCTGTCCGTCTTGCCAGCATTCAATCAGATACCCTGTGGAAGCCATGATAGAATCCTCACGAAGATTTTCCCACATCTAGTTAATGATTCTATAGGGGCTGGGCGGGGATGGCATGCGGAACCTAAGAAGCTATACCCTGTCAACCCTCAATTATCGAGCTGTCTATAGGTCCCTCTTTTTCTTCCCAGCTGTACGGGTCCGTGCATTTTATGTGGGCAGGGCAAGAGAAGCTCACAGTTACTCACAGGCTTGCACATCTGTAATAGAAAATGCAGAATCTAAATTTGATGCTGTAACTTCTGGAAATAAAAGTTAGTACATCGAATTATTTCGCTTTTTCAGAAGGTCATATGTCTTTCAGTAAAAAAGGTCGGCCGAGTGCAGTGACAACAATTTGAGCAGGCACTTGGGCTTTGCCGTGGCCGCGGATTTATGACGCTAGGCTGAACTGAACTATATATATAATACAACTGAACTGTACCTTGTGGAAATTCTGCAACTTGCTGCTTTATATATATATATATATATATATAATTTTTTTGCATAGAAAGTTGTTGCTTACAGCATATATTCTGCAGTGCTAGCTGCAAAGGGAACATACAACTGGTGCAAGTAAGCATTTCATTTCATTGCATTTTGTGACGGGGCCAACCGGTGGCGTAGCCAGAAACTTTTTTCGGGGGATTGGGCGGAGGGTGGATCAACCATGTACTGTAAGCATGTTTGCGCATGCGTTCGTATGTGCACGCATAGGCATGTGCAAGTTTCCCCATCAGGGAGGGCAAAGGTTCATCGTAGCACCCCCCTGCCATATACTAAGTCAATGTATGGGGCAGATTTTGCGCCTCCCTCTTAGGTGAATAGGGGGGGTGGCCGCCCCCCTGTCCCTATCGTGTGCACGCCTCTGTGTGCGCATGTATACATACACATGGGTCATTCCACGCCAAACGTCCCAGACATTGCGCTCGACCCTCTCCAATTGTATTGTAAAAAATTGTGGACGTTCATATCAGTGCACTATTTTCCCTCGGAAAGTATTTTTTGGAAAAAAAAAAGATTTTTCTTGTCTGTTACAGTGATTTGAATTTTGCCGTAGCGGGTGAAACATAGGTTGCGAAAAAATGCCCTACAAAATACAGTACTTTACGGAACGCTTTAAATATCTGCTGTTTACTTGAAAAGGAATGGCACTATCTTATTATCACCCATTGACGACCACTACTTTGTCTCACGATGTGCTTTGTGGTGAAGCAATGCTGCAATTCTGCGCCCATTTTGATTATTTTTTAAAAATTCTACGAACATTACAGACAAAATAGGACTATATCACATGGCTGGATAGTTGGCAGTAAGCGTGTCAAAAAAGTATTGAAGTCGATGACCGAGTAGTTTCGAAGTGGAAGGGGCGCAAACATTGAAAAATGTGTCAAATGCCCCACGTTCAGGCACATGTAGAGTGGTGATGCAGTCCAAGTAAAAATGCAAGCTTGATCTCGTTGGGAAGAGTAAACAAAGGAGATTTATGTGTGAAAGTTTAATCGGAGTGTTTTTTGTTTTAGGCGAGAAACAAAAATTTATGTTGAGCGTTTGCGGCGTGCCTGGCGCGGGCCCGTAAGTCCGCTTCACTGCGCCGCCACTGTTCCTTGGGGCAACGGAAGTATACAGCGCCCACGCGGGTGGCACGATATGTGCTGCTGTGAGTTTTCACGTTTCGACACGCATTCTTCGGCTTTCCGCAGTGCCGCCGACGAAGTGTCAGGGAAAACGAGGGATGGTTCGTTTAAAATATATTAGTATATAATAAAAGTGGCTAACAGGCACCGGGAATACACTTATAATTCTTTTTTATGGGCAGCTCGCTTGAACGTACCTCGCGTCATTCGTGCCTCGGAGCCGAATGGTGCTACGTATTCTTACGCTCGGATCTTCGGCAGATGTGAACTTTGCTTGGGTGATCGCGTCGCCGAGCGAGCATGCGGCACTCGAAGGTTCGTCTTTCGGCCGCATCCCTTGGCAGCGCGTAAGATAAACATTGCCAACGGTGAGTATACTGCTATTGTGTCATATTTTAGACGGAGAGCCTGTACAACGGAAACCGAAAGCGATAAATATAAAAAAGGACGAAGCCGCCTTTAAGGCGGCTTCGTCCTTTTAAATGCCTGTCGCCTTCGCTTAGTAATTGCAAGGCGATTACTAAGATGAAGGCATCGCATGCAGCGTGGAAGAAAGTTGAGCTCTCAGCAAGGTTTGAGTGCAATCTCTCTCAAAGGTACGCGCACGTTTCACCATTTCGTGCCATCATCACTGACCACTCTTAAAGCCGGGCTCACCACCTACTCAGCAACACAGGCAAAGTGGCGAAGACCATACGTCGGCAACGGAAGTAAGAACTGCAACCTCCGCAGAGATCGAAAACACAACCCAACCTCTGCGCCTGTCGTACGTGTGCATGCAGTGACGTGGCAATGAAATCGTGCTCTGCTCCGACTACTAACCGGCAGCCTTTAGTGCCCTTCCGAAACATTCTGCCAGCCATATACACTGTTTGCAAGTTTTCAGCAACATGAAAGCTCACAGCAGCACACGATCGTGCCACCCGCGTGGGCGCTGCATACTTCCGTTGCCCCAAGGAACAGTGGCAGCGCAGTGAAGCGGACTTACGGGCCCGCGCCAGGCACGCCGCGAACGCTCAACATAAATTTTTGTTTCTCGCCTAAAACAAAAAACACTCCGATTAAAGTTTCACAAATAAATCTCCTTTGTTTACTCTTCCCAACGAGACCGATCTTGCATTTTTACTTGGACTGCATCACCACTCTACATGCGCCTGAACGTGGGGCATTTCACACATTTTTCAATGTTTGCGCCCCTTCCACTTTGAAACTACTCGGTCATTGACTTCAATACTTTTTTGACATGCTTACTGCCAACTATCCAGCCATGTGATATAGTCCTATTTTGTCTGTAATGTTCGTAGAATTTTTAAAAAATAATCAAAATGGGCGCAGAATTGCAGCATTGCTTCACCACAAAGCACATCGTGAGACAAAGTAGTGGTCGTCAATGGGCGATAATAAGATAGTGCCATTCCTATTCAACTAAACAGCAGATATTTAAGGCGTTCCGTAAAGTATTGTATTCTTTAGAGTATTTTTTCGCAACCTATGTTTCACCCACTACGGCAAAATTCAAATCACTGTAACAAACAAGAATTTTTTTTTTCCAAAAAATACTTTCCGAGGGCAAATAGTGCACTGATATGAACGTCCACAATTTTTTACAATACAATTGGAGAGTGTCGAGCGCAATGTCTGGGACGTTTGGCGTGAAATGACCCACATGCAAAATTGAATATCTTTTGGGGGGTGGGAAAAGGTGGCAGGGGTCCGCCGTTAGATTATGGCGCTACCCGCCCTAATCCGGCACTGCGCACATAGGCGAGAGCGAGGTTCCCCTTCAGGAAGGGGGGGGGGGGGTCGAAGGGTTATTGTAGCGCCCCCCCTCCCCATATTAAGCCAGTGTACAGGACAGACATTGCACCCCCCCCCCCCCTCTTAAGCAACAAGGGGGGCGGCCGTCCCCCTGCCCCTCCCCCCCTCCCTGTGCGCACGCCTGTGACTGCGCACTTCTGACATGAAGAGCTTGAAATTTTATGCGTGACCTACGTGTCCGCACGTCGCGATCGACGGCATGATAGTCGACAGCAAGCAACGGTGTTGCCGCGGCAGGCTCCCTACCTGAATCGTCGGGTTACAGGCGTGTGCGGGGACGCCGCGTTTTTGCTAGTCGACGCGCTCACACCTTAAATCGCTGCCATGCCACGCCGGATGCGATCTAGCGAAGATGGGTTGATTGATATGCTACGAGATGCGGCAGCAATAACTGAATTTGAACTATTTCACAAGTTGCTAAGCCTCTCTGTGCAGCATTTCGGGCGTCAGTGAGCGCAACCATGCCATTCGTGTTGCTGCAGAACAGAACGTAGCAGGGCGAATGCTTCGTTTACGCCACAATACTGAAAAACTGAACTCACATGGGCATAAAGTGTACGTTTGTGTCGTCTGCTACTAATACTCGCCGCCATCGAACTCTTCTGCTCTGCCAATTGGCTCTGCCGAACTGTTGCCAGCACTTCGGAAACACCACACCGTCCAATCAGCGTGCTCACGCCGGCTCCGCCTTTAGACGGTTAGGCCACCAACAGCACCGTCTTTCAGCCTGCTAACGCGAGCTATTTATATACACCGCGTACATCAGCCTGCTTTCTTAGTTACCACATAGATGGCGTGATGTGCACGCGTGGCGCGCTTTAAAAATCGTCTCCCCGTTTCTGCGAACGCCGTTGCTCTTCGACCTACAGGGCGTGGTTGCCTTCGTGCGCTTATCTCGAGGAAAGAAGGGGGCGGCTGGCGGAGGGGGGGAAGTCACAGAGCGTACGAAGGTCGCTTCACTCGCTGCAGCGGCCGCGTTTGCGAAAGGAGCGCGCTGTTCAAACAGAAATAAGTAACAACTGGGACAGTTAGTTCGCGCTCGTCCTGTGTGTACCTGTTCGTTCGTTTCGTGCGTCCTGCTTTATGTGAGCAGTGCGCTTCCAGTGTCGAGCTGTGACGCATGATAGTTCGCGCTCGTGCTGTGTGTTCTTTTCGTGCATCCTTTGGGCTCGAGCGACGCGCTGGAAATTTCGAGCTGCTTTCCGTTCTTCGCGTTACATTCCAAGTTATTGCTATCGCATTCATTGCTTCGCCGTTACGGCGAAACTGTGAGTTTTTTTCCTTCCACATCACGAGTGGGTACAGAAAAGGGCCACGTTGTCGTGCGCGACTCAAGGGCAGTTTTCAAACTGAAAGAAAATTAGGAGCGTTGCGTGATATAAAACACGCTCACGCTCCTCCGAGATTTGTTTACCACCAGCGGTACATGGCGTATATAAATAGCTCGCCGTTATTTCGCCGGCGCATACGTGGCATGTGGCTGAGTTGTCTAACGCAGCGCGCTGGGGAGCGAGGGCTTGCTGGTTCGAAACCGTGGTCGGGTACTTCAGAATTTGTTTCTTCTGCTTTATTTTTCTTTGCGCCTTTTTTATATGTATACTTACATATACATATCCGGGACATGACGGCGTCGACAGAAGGCGAAGGCGACGGCAAAAATCAGCCGAGAGTGTCCATATAATTGCTATCGCAATAAAAATAAGAGCTACCCTTTGCGTTAGCACCACGAGTCAAGGAACATACGCAGCATCGCAGGGTAGAATACCGCACATACACCCACCATCACGCGGTTACAACGTACACGCAACAACAGCAAATACTACACACTTGCGATTCACAACCTAACACCGACGACCCGTTATATATAGTCATGGTACCTTGGCCTGCCATTCAGTGCCGGTGGGAAAATTCCTATGCTTCAAAATTTTAAATTTACTCGTTCACAGAATACATGTAAATTTGTACTGGACGTTAGGTAGCCATATAAAACACACATCTGTTAATCTACGCCCGCCAAATGTGCAACGCTTTTTCACTTCCAGTTACCAGCTGCCAGGCTGTCGCATTGTGCTCCAGACAAGCCTTTCTGCAGAAATTGTATAGACCAGAACACAGCGACTTCCATGCGCATCGCCATATTTGCATCGCGCGTCGCGCCATCTATCGCACACGCGACGAAACAACATGCGCGGGCTGCCACGCCAGCAGACGCTACACAGAGCAAACGTGAAACTCCCGAAACTCAGCCCCTCGGAGAGCGTGTTTTGCGTCTTTTCTAGCCTGGACATTTTCGCTGATTTTATTGGAATATCAAGAACATCTTGCTCATGCAAGTCCACAAGTATACAGTACGTGCTGAGTGGGCTGCGGAAGCAACCTCGTCAGATACGTACGCTGTTACATTTGTAAAAAAACGTTCTCGCAGTAGTACGCGTGAATCGTAATTGCAGTGCAGCTCGCGAAAGAGTGAAACGATGTTTTGTTGCCCCATATTACAAGTTGTGCACAAAGTTTTGTGAAAGCTCATCATTTCAGCATGCATCGCGTAATAATTAGAGTACGCTTTACGGGTAGTTTCGCGGAACGTAATTTTTGTTTCACGAGCGCTCTTACAATAATGCGTCTTGCTCACAAAAGCGTGCTATCAGAGAGTATAATTTGCAGTATCGTTCAGCGATCCTTTTTGGAAGCTACCTGCGCGATTTTATTCTTCTAACGATGGTGCTTTACAAGCGAAACTGTGCTACTCTTAGTTAAGCCGGTTAGCTACGCCTGCGACGTAAAGGACACTGGCGCGAGTACTGTTTACTTACGTGCCAATATATCTATTATGTGCAGCTGGATGCCTCGTGTCCAAATAAATTTGGGGACATCAAACACTGAAATGAAAACACGAAATTCTGGCCAGCTGTTGAGGAGCACCGTGCCATTTATTACCTTTTGAAGACGAAATCTCGAAGGCGTCGATGCCACCAAAAGCACTAAAGCTTAATACTACGTTGAAAGTGGCAAAGCATGCTGATTGCTTGTGCTTGAAAGCACTACCTTGCACTAGATTTTCGTCAAAGGAAACGCTCAAAGGTATGAAGTGCCCCCCCCCCCCCCCCCCACACACACACACACACACAAAGCTCGCGCCTGCCTTCAAACCAGCTGCGTGTCACGCAAATTACGTTCGCAAAATGAAATAGGTGGGCATCACACTGCAGAATACACGCAGTTAGTGTACTTACTCGCGCATTTTCACTCGGCTCCTAGTTTTTCTGCTTGAATCACAGTTATCCACTCGCGGCGAAGCTGAAAACACCGCACCGGCACTATTTCCGAGGCGCGTCGTAATCGTCGCAGACAACGCTAATATCGTCTTGTTGCGCTGCTTGTTTTGACATCCAAAGACGACGCAGTAGTGCCCAGACGAGCTCTTATACGCTGAAGCGGCGTGAACGGGCACTTTTTCGCACTTTAAAGCCTCAGAACTGCAGCTTGCCCTGTTTACTTGGTGCAGCCCGCGCGCGCCTTGGCAGCCCCGGTCAGCCCGGCGTCTGGGTGCGAGAGTATCCGCTCGGCTCGCAGCAGCCTGGGTGCGAGACAGGCGTGCTCTGGTGTATAGACCGCGAGTCATATTGAGACTGGATGGGGCGCGCACACAGACAGGGACACAAGAAGGAAGCCACGCGAACATCACAAGCGCCTACGCGCTAACTATAGTTTATTGGAAAGAAAAGCGCGTGCATATATCACTCCTGTCACATGACTTGGCTATTAAAACAGCAAAAAAGAGAGAGGGAGATAAAGAAAAAAACCAAAATATACCCGTGTGGCTAGACACACATCTCCTTCATATCAGTGTACTGATGAGATACGGAAATTCATTGTCAGTTAATGTTACGGAGGGCGCACTCACGCATTTCCCCCCACATCTCCTAATGTGAAACGCCTCTATCAGCTCCCTGGTGGTGTGATCTGGGTGCTTAGATAAAACAGTGGCATCACAAAAAATTGGGGTGCAACGGCACGAGCTGCAATGTTTGGGCATGTGTGAAGCTGTCTTCTTTAGGGTGATTCCACGAGAGATCGAACATGCCTGTCCGGTCGCAATTTTTGTTTTGCCTGCGTTTTTTATATGTTATGTGGGCACATTCAAAGTGCACAGAACTGAAAATTTTATTTCCAAGAAACGCTGCCAGCGCGCCAAAAAAATATTTGAAGGTCCCGGCGCGGGCCTCCTGTTTTTGCTCACTGCAATGTTTACAGATTTCACTACCGAATTTAGCGCGAACTAGAAATGATGTGTCGAAATTTTTTTTTCCTGGTTTTAATACGCATTACTGTAAATTACGTCCATGCTTTTTTTATGCCGTCCTCAAAAAGAAGAAAATGTGAAAAAAATGGCAAACACGGCCGAAATCAAAAAAGTGTCCTAAGTTTGAGGCGCCTTGGCGCCTTTGCTATTACAAACAGAAACTTGAAAACAATGCCAAATATAGAAAAGAGCCTTTGCAACATTTATACGGAAGATCATTTTTCTACGGGCAGCGCAAAAAAAAAAATAAAAATATGGTTAAAGAAGGAAGTTTTTTCAAAAAAGTACATTTTCAAAAAATAAAAAACTCCGGTCTCAATTTTGACGACAATTTTTTATCGAAGAGCGCTTATGTCAGCGAACACACGGTTTTAATATCATATGTCCTCATTTGCTTTGTTCACGAGATATAACTGGCCAAAATGACCCTTGCTGTGTGTGCTCACTTCAGTGCGACTGATGGTTGTTATCAGCTTGCATTGTGCGTAAATCTCAGTCCTAATTATTCTGCTGCAGCAAAACTCTGCTCTGGTGGCTTTTCGTCAAGAAAAATGTGTTCTCAAATTTTATTTGGTCCTAGCGTGTGCGAAAGTGGGCTGCTGCCGCCCTCTAAAGCGTGATTCCACGAGAGATCGAACATGCCTGTCCGGTCGATATTTTTGTTTGCCTGGTGTTTTTATATGTTATGTGGGCACATTCAAAGTGCACGGAACCGAAAATTTTATTTCCAAGAAAAGCTCCCAGCGTACCAAAATAATATTTGAAGGTGGCGGCGTGGACCTCCTGTTTTTGTTCACTGCAATGTTTTCGGATTTTGACGGCCGAATTTAAGCGAACTATAAATGATGTGTGGAAAATTTTTTTGTTAGTTTTAATACGCATTACTGTGAATTATATCCACGCTTTTTTTATGCCGTCCTCAAAAGGAAAAGAAATCTGAAAAAAAAAAAATGGCACACCCGGTCCAAATCAACAAAGTTTGCTAAGTTTGATTCGCCTTGGCGCTTTTCCTATTTCACACAGAAACTTCAAAACAGTGTCAAGTATTTCGAGGAGCCTTTGCAACATTTATGCGGCAGATCGTTTTCCTACAGGCAGCGCAAAATACGAAGAAAATAGTTAAAGAAGCGAGTTTTTTTTTCAAGAAAGTACATCTTCAAAAAAAAAGAACTCAGGCCTCAATTTTGACGACATTTTTTATCGAAGAACGCTTATGTCAGTGAAAACACCGTGTTAATATGTATCTCCTCATTTGCTTTGTTCACGAGATTTAACGGGCCAAAATTACCCTTGCTGTGTGTGCTCACTTCAGTGCGATTCGGCCAGGGCGGCTGCATTTTCGATGGAGGCGAAAATGTTTGAGGCCCGTTTACTTAGATTTAGGTGCACCTTAAAGAACCCCAGGTGGTCGAAATTTCCGGAGCCCTCCACTACGGCGTCTCTCATAATCATATCGTGGTTTTGGGACGTTAAACCCCAGATAGTATTATTATATTATCAGTGCGATTGACAGTTGTCATCAGCTTGCATTGCACGTAAATCCAGTTTTAATTATTTTCCTGCAGTAAAACTTTGCTCTGGTGTCTTGTCGTCAAGAAAAATCTATTCTCAAACTTTAATTGTGTCTAGCGTGTGCGGGGGTGGGCTGCTGCCGCTCTGTAAAGGGCTAATGCGTGCGCAGTTTGCAGCTTACAGCCTCAACTTACCCTGCCAGTATTCGCTAATCAGAAGCACGCGAGACACCGCGAACACATGGTTTAGGTCACTTTGTCAAAACTCTCCTTGCACACAGAATAAAGCATCTGTATGCAGCGAAGGCCAACTAAATGCCACAATCAGCAGGCGCGCTGTTATGCAGTTGTCTTCTCACTGCCTGCTTGCTTCCCTTCCATTACGTGCATTGTACGCTCTAACATGCATCTTCCCCATTCAACGCACACTGTGCCTAAACAACATTTGTAAATAGTTAGCTCAATCATTTCCGAGCCGTTTATTTCACTTCCTGCTGTCGCATGTTTTCGGCGTCGCAGATAACGTCTTCCTGTATCATCTCGACCTTTACCTCAGCGTTTCAACAGCCAGAAAACGTGTGGTGCGGCATGGTTAAGCCATGAGTGGCCGAAGCTGCCGAATTGATGATGTTTTGTTGCCACTTTACTAAAGTGCTTTCCCACGTCGAAGACAGCAGAGGTCATTGGTGGCGCCAGACGGACATTGCCCTTAGTTTTGACAATGAGTGTAGCCTACAAATTAATTATTACAGCGCAAAGCGCTTACACACCCTTAGTCATAAAATGTTAACCCGTGAGCAGTTCTGGAAACGCATTCATGACAGCTGCGCAGATGTGAGATAATTTGTGCGGCGCCGTTCAGTATAAACGTTTCGGCTTGCTCTAGGTCTAGCTGTTCGCTACACGCGATGCGCGCGCCCCATGGCTACGTCTGATTATTCTGTGCCGATTATTTACGCGTTCACAAAAAGAAGATTGCTGAGGAAAACATTTTCGTTGCGCAAATTTTTTTCTTTGCTCTTTTTGTTGTTGCCTATGCCTCCAGAAGCTGCTGTCATAGGCTGAGGATCTTCGCGACACTTGCGAAGTCTGCTTGCATTGCTTTACGCTCCTCAAAGAAAACCTGTCTACATCTAACCGCGATGACGTAGACCAGGCATTTCTTCAGGAAGAAGAAGCGATTGATATCTTGAACAGGCGCGCCCATCTTTCCTCTGATGATTGTAGGCGAGGTTGTAGGCTGCAAACTGTTTACACGTTAGCCATTTAGAGGGCGGCAGCAGCCCACCCCCGCACACGCTAGACACAAATAAAATCTGAGAACACATTTTTCTTGACGAAAAGCCACCAGAGCAAGGTTTTGCTGCAGCAGAGTAATTCAAACTGAGATTTACGCACAATGCAAGCTAATAAAAACCATCAGTCGCACTGAAGTGAGCACAGACAGCAAGGGTCATTTTGGCCAGTTATATCTCGTAAACAAAGCAAATGAGGACATATGATATTACAACCGTGTGTTCACAGACATAAGCGCTCTTCGATAAAAAATTGTCGTTAAAATTGAGACCGGAGTTTTTTATTTTATTTTTGAAAATGTACTTTTTTGAAAAAACTCGCTTCTTAACTATTTTTTTCTTTTTTTGCGCTGCTCGTGGGAAAATGATCTTCCGTATAAATGTTGCAAACACTTTTTTCTATAGTTGAGATTGTTTTCAAGTATCTGCTTCAAATAGCAAAGGCGCCAAGCCGCCTCAAACTTAGGACACCCTTTTTTGATTTCGGCTGTGTTTGCCATTTTTTCATATTTTGTTCTTTTTGAGGACGGCATAAAAAAAGCGTGGATGTAATTCACAGTATTTCGTATTAAAACCAGCAAAAAATTTTTTCGACACATCATTTATAGTTCGCGTTAAATTCGGCCGTGAAATCCGAAAACATTGCAGCGAGCAAAAACAGGAGGCCCGCGCCGCCACCTTCAAATATTTTTTTGGCGCGCTGGGAGCGTTTCTTGGAAATAAAACTTTCGGTTCCGTGCACTTTGAATGTGCCCACATAACATGTAAAAAACCCAGGCAAAACAAAAAAGATGGTTGATCCCTCTGTCATAGGAATCGGAATAACACGAAAGTAAAGCGTGCCCTTACAGAAGTAACTGAATGTTTGCTGTACATTGATATAGTAGAGATTGCACAATGTAAATTGATGTCTGGCAGCTATAGCACCATTTAACGTGGATGCACCCACTTTGATGATTGATGAATCGTCCATCCCGACGACTAACATCCATGTTAAATGATTAAACAAACCCTTGTGGTAGCTGTAGTAAACGGTGGAAGCGTAATAAGAGAACGAGGAGTGATAGCCAGAAGAGCGTCGCATATTGGACACAGAACTTGGTCGCCATCCCGCGGCATGTTAAAATGTGATTGAACACCACGGCCGGACTAGAGGGAAACGCAAAGCGCGTCGTGCCGCCCCGGTAGCCCGGCCGCGATTATTCTCGGTTCGAGCGCTTGAGCGGGGAACGCAGTGTTACAGCCTGGTGAGGCAGGCGCGCGTCGCAGAGCTATTTTCGGTTTGGATTAGCGTGATGCTATGAGCGAGGCCGACGCTTTTACGACGCTTGCGCTAAGATCGCCATCTCGCGGTGTGTTAAGGCCTTGACAAAATTGAACTTCTATTGAAAACGCGCCGAATGCGACGGACGTGTAACGCGTTGCAGTTTCTAATCGTGGAGGCCACTGTAATGAAGAATTGCTTTACTTTACCGCACCAAGAAAGCAACACCACCCCGCCGACCGGCAGAGTGGTAGATATAAAAGGCGCATTTGTAAAGCCTCTACAGTCAGCGTGCAACTTGTTTCTAGTGAGCAAGCTGTGGTACGTCATGCAAGTTCTGCACTGCAGTAGAATAAACGTGCAAAATATACACAGAGTATTTGCAGTCTTCATTTGGAGTTCTGTCTGGGAAAAATCGAGCCGTACAAACCTCTTCAGAAAAGTACGAGATGGTGGACTTGGATTGGTTCATTTGTACATAAGACAACTAGTCAATCGTTTTCTTTTCCTTCGTGATGTAAATGACCCTTCTTTGAGAACTGTAATACAACTTCGGCTGTCTAGAGTGCTGCCGGAATTTATAATATCGTCAGAAAATGTGCAAGGGCCAATTCAGGGGTATCTAAAGGAAGTTGTTTCTTCTTTTCGCTTCCTGTCAGTGCGATTTTCGTTAGAATATCTTACTGAAGTCTCACGTAAGAAATTGTATAAAGACCTCGTCTGTATATTATTGCCAGTGCCACTGTACCGTCAACTATACTGTGAAGGCCCAGGACAGGATGTTCTGAAACGTGTTAAAAGGATGCTTGTAGCGCCAGGGGTTAAAACCTTTTTCTTTAAATTACACACTGGTACTTTACCAGTTAAAACATGGTTGGTAGATAGGGGATTATTCGTACCTTGGGGCACACATTGTTTCTTATGCAATAAACCGGAAACAATTGAACACGTTTTTATAGACTGCTGGAGCGGGGTGTTCTTCTGGGACATATTACAGAGAACTTTGAAAAAAGAGTTACCGTTAAGTCCACACGGCATCCGTTTTCTTTCTGTTAAAAATGATGATGGAGTACCTTTCGACCTAGTCATGCTCGTGGGCCTGCATAGTATATGGCAAACTCGAACTGCCTTTGACAATGCGGATGTACAAGTGAGATCTGTACGGGAATATTTCTGCGAATCAGTGTGCCGTTTTCTTGAAGTGCTGAAAGGGCAGGAGCATGCACCAGAGTGGATTTCACGAGTGGAACTATTGTTGCGCATGCCAAAGTTTTGATTGTAGTCAGCTCAGTGCTGACGGTTCATATTTTCACTTTGTAATTGTATAGCTCTACCCTTTTTTTGTGAGTATGTAAATAGTCTTGGTATGCGAGGCAATAAAGAAAAAAAAAGTGATTATGGCGCAGTGGATAGCGTGCCCGGCATCCGTTGTTGCGGACCGAGAGTCGTGGGTTCGATGCCCGTTGATGTAACTTTTTTTCTTTGACATCTGATCGTGTAAATTTTTTCGACGTCATTTCCGTGACGGAAATACGTCACTAAAATCTTGGTGGACCCTGGCATAAAACACTTTCGTGTTAAAAATTGCGACCGGACAGGCATGTTCGATCTCTCGTGGAATCACCCTTTATCCAACGATCTTCTGTGTTCTTGCAGCCTGGTATTAACACATCTTCCCAGTTGTCCTACGTGCGTGCGACCACAGAACAATGGTACCAAATACACAACACCTGTTTCACATTTTACATGACTGCCGATGATTCACTCCACATCCTAGTCGCGGCTAGGCACGGCCTGGACGCCACAACCGGCAGCCTGAAGGCCGCCCACAACGCTGCCCTTTTTAATGTTTTTAAATATCCTTTTTTTTTTACCTTTTTGTTTCGCCTTGTCAAAAATAAAGTTTTTCACCACCACCACACCAGTGGCGTCTCAAGTACCGCAAGAAGGAATGTCTTTGTCGCGGACAGCTGCAAAATTGGTTTATAAAAGCTTCCAGGTAGGACTGCGCATGCAGTGTCCGTCTCTCCACGCGTCTCCGCGATGCATTGAACGTTGGCATTACCAACGCCTCCTCAAGCGCTGACCTTACACACCCAGAAAATGTGCTGTTCGTTGGAGCTTGATGGTGACGTAGGCGAAACGCCAGGTCTGACCATTTTGAGTTGACGAGCGCAATGCATGTATTCACGATCACGTCTGCCAAATTTGCAACGCTGAACGCCGCTTGCCCTTCGTTGCGCCGGCGCGCGCCCCAAGGGGGAAGGGATGACGTATACAACAAGGAAGGGCACTCAGTGAGCTTCTTCTGAACCCCTCCCGGATTATGGAGGGAGAGAAAACTCAGTCCTAGACGTCCCCATCTCCCTGGCTGAGGTGAGAGCGCAGATCAATCGGATCAGGACTAGATCAGCGGCAGGGCCGGACAGATGCTCCGCAATTTAGACGATAGGTCCATCGCTAACCTCACAACGTACATGCAGGAGTGTTGGGAAAAGGGGACGATACCGCAGGAGTGGAAGCTCGCAAACGTCATTTTCATTCCCAAGCCGGGAAAAAAACTGAGTTTTGGGAACCTCAGGCCGATGTCGCTAACGTCTTGCGTGGGTAAGCTTATGGAGCATGTCGCTCAGACGCGGCTCAGTAGGTACATGGAAGAAAATGGTCTGTATCCTGACACCACGATCGGTTTTCGACCAAAGCTATCGGCATATGACGTGATGTGACAGCTCAAGGACCAAATTATAGACAAACCAACGCGAGACACAAAAGTGATCGTGGGGTTGGATGTGGCAAAGGCATTTGACAACGTGAGGCACGTGTCGATCTTGGAGAATCTGACCTCACTAAACGTCCGGAAGAGAGTTTACCACTGCATCAAGGACTTCCTTTCGAACAGGAAAGCCACCTTAAGGATAGGGGAAGAATCCATTGAGGACATTAAATTAGGCAAGACGGGGACGCCGCAGGGCTCGGTGTTATCACCAAGCCTTTTCAACATTGTGATGTTGAAACTGCTTGAACAGTTAGGAGATGTTGAGAATCTAAATCACACCATTTACGCGGACAACTTAACATTATGGATTAGCAAGGGCAGTGACGGGAAAATTGAAAGCTCCCTGCAAAACGCCATTGATAAAATTGTAGAGTACTTGAAACTCAAAGGACTTAAATGTACGGCCTCATGCCCCCCGGACAACGGAGGCTTCACATGCAGCCTGAGGTGGACATCCACTTGTATATTATTGGCGCAGAGATCCCCGTGGTCGACAGTATCCGTGTCCTCGGGCTGAGGATTCAGGTGAAGAATTATGAAACGCTTGCCAGGTTAGAAGCCAGTTCAAATCAGACGTGTCGTCTCATCAGACGAATAGCGAACAGGCACGCTGGGATGAAGGAGGCGAACTTTATCTTAGACTCGTGCAAACCTTCATAATAAGTAGGATAGTGTACGTGGCACCTTACCTCAAATTAAACCAAGCGGAACGGAACAAGCTCGATACCATTATCAGAAAAAGTCGCGCTCGGACTTCCCCGTCCACCGACAGACTTATGAAATGAGGAGTATCGGACACACTCGGTGAGCTGATTGAGGCTACATTTACCGCACAGCATCAAAGGCTACTCGGATCTAAAACGGGGAGAGCAATAGTAAAGAGCTTGGGCTACGAGCACAGGCGTGAGCAAGCGCGCTCAAACGACATATACCAGGACAGATCAGGTACAAAATAAAGATACTTTCGCTACCCAGAAACATGAACCCTGCTTTTCACGAAAGCAGACGTAAAGCCAGGGCAGATGCATTACAAGCCAGGTACAACGGTCGACAGGACGCCGTGTATGCAGACGCTGCGGAATATGAGAGCAAAGCGGCACACACAGCATGCAGTGGCGGTCAGGGATAACGGCGCCTGCATGATTACGTTAGCACATGTAGTCAGTGGTTTCGAGACTGTAGAGGCCGAGGAAGCGGCCATAGCCTTGTCCATCAGCCAAATGGGCGTCAGGGTGGTCATCAGCGACTCCAAAAACGCCGTGAGAAATTATAAATCGGGAAGGGTGACGGAGACTGCCGTCCGTATATTAAACACGGTAGGAGGACCCAGAGAGATGATTCTGCTCGTCTGGGCACCAGCTCACCAGGGACTTAGAGGGAACGAGGAGGCTCATTCGGTCGCCCGAGGTCTCACTTACCGGTCGACCCCCGGAACCTCCCAAGTTACCGAACTTACAAAAAGAAGTGAGGATATCATGAAATCGTAGCACGCTACAGGCTGAATCGGCAAGTATACTAAGGCGCGGACAGAAAGACGAGGTTATGTGGCGAAAGTTGCAGACGGGGGTTTTTTCCAAACCCTGTATACTTTACAGCAAGTGGCATCCAGAAGTTTTCCGGTCCCAGTGCAAATTTTGTGATGAGGCAGCGAATTTGGTTCACATGGTGTGGGCATGTCCGAGTCAGAACGATGGTTCCCACACTCTAGAATCCTGGGAGGCCCTGCTCAGCAGCCCAGACCCTAACGTCCAGCGGGACATCATCAACCAAGCCCTTGCTCCTGCCGAGTATCAAGGGATCGTCGTCCCTAGCCGACGGCCAGGGACGACGGGCAATGCCTGACGTGATTGACTGATTCTTTAAAATTATGTTTTGCCCCCCCCCCCCCCCCCGTCTATCTCTCGATTTACACGACCCGGACGGCTCCGGACGCCGGCGCTGGATTCGTTTTTCTCGGGGACAAACCGGAAGGTCCGCCTTCTGGTCCGGGACCGCTCGGATGCATGTTCGTTTGTCGCGTGCCTGGCGGCCTGCGGATGGCCCGAGACTGTCCGAACGATTTTTTCCTCCTGGCCGCTAGCAGACGACGGCGCGGTGCGTCACGCGTGCGGCGATCTTAAGTTGGACACGGAAAATTTTCGGCGTGTTCTTGCTCTCTCTTTGTTCTCTCTGTTCTTGCTCTCTCTTTGCTTTTATGTCCGCTTCTCGCACGTTTCCGGATTTCGCATTGTTTTCGCGCCCAATTCTTGTCGTCGGTGTTGCGAGCCGCGTCGAGCATGGGCGTATTTCTGATGGTCGGGGAAACACGCGCAACGCTCGCCAGAAGAAAACAGCGACGGAACACCCACGCGCGTCTTCGGATGCGCGCGCGCGCTCCAGTAGTTTACTTGGTAAGTTGTGCCACAACGCAAACAGGTATGATTCACGATCTAACCGCCGTTGCGGTCGGGATTGGGTCGGCTTTGTGGCTGGTGTTGCAGCCATAGACGGAGCAGACGGTGTGGCAGACGCCATAGCGGACGCGGCTGCAGCATTTCAAGCGCGCAGTGCGCAGGCGGCCCAAGGCCGCTCGGGACTTGGATCACGTGATAACGGCGCCACGTGACGTGTTACCTATGAGCCGAGGTACAGTGGCTAGAGTAGCCGAGGCATCCGCGGGCCGCCGGCGACTAGTCCGGGACGCGTCCGGGACTTGGTAAATCGAAGAAGCTCAATGCTTTGACGTCGCTCCTCGACGTAGACATCTGTGATCTGACGTCGCCCACAGTAGCACGTGACACTGCGATAATAATTTTACGCGACATGTGTAGCTTGTGTAATTTGTTGCTTGAATAGATGAATGAAATTTGAGAGAAATACTAAGACACAAACATACCGTGTGCGTGTTTTTCTTGTTTTTTATTGCGAATCGCAGCGAGATGCGGGACTAAGCTGCCTCCGTTTCGCATGCGTTCGTGTTCTCGCGGTTTACGCGTCGAGCAGACGCCAGCCCTGACAACGAAACTGTAATTTTCTACGGCGCTCCATGGCTCATTAGGCTCATTTATCCTCCTGCGTCTACCTAAATGTTCATGCGGCACTGGCTCTCGATACCGCTAGTGTCGTGCCCGTAAAATGTCGCAGCTTTCATGCCCGTCCCGCAGAAACAGGCGGTGCACCTCTGAGAGCGCCGACACAACGCCTCTCGCGTGCTCGGGCAACACCCCCCAGAAAAGAGGGTGATGGCTCGGGCTGGCTCGGCGTGTCATGCGCACGTGACCTTGCATGCGCATGACGTGTTGATGTGTATGACTCATGTGATCCTCCGGCTCCGATGCCGAAGAGGGCAGGGAAGGTTGCGAAGGCTACACGGGCAATGCCACCTAGAGGGCGCTGACACGGGGCGAGTTTTCAAGCTCGCCTCCTCGCATCATGGTTTCGCGCCGCTACAAATTATTGTTTTTCTCAGCTCGCAATGAACCGATTTGAAAAAAAAATGTTGCAGTGGCTTAGCTCGGCTATACCAGGATAACGTAGCGTTAGCAAAGGTTCAGCTAATTATTCTTAGCTTTTCTGATTGTCTAGGATTAGCTTGATTATCATACTTACAGCTGCTCCAATGACACACACACACGGTATACGTATTATGTGGCACATGTATATTTATTTTGCCAGACAACTACTTCGGGATCCGATGAGTTAAGCTTCTCCGCTCTTCTGCGCCGTTGAGCAGCATTTGCGCTCTCCTTCTCCATGGCTAAACCACACTGACAAACGCCAGTCAGAGGCGCTATCAAGCGGCTCCAGCGCAGTGTCAGACGGCGACTGCACAGCGAAGGCGAATAGCAGCGCGCCGGCGCCAATACGTTTGCCACGGCTACGACGTCACTCCTCTGGAAAGCGCAGACCGGCGGCGGCGGAGTGCGCGGGAGCTGCCGGCTCCGGTGTGTGACATCACTGATCCTCGCGCATGCGCAGCACGGCTCTTGAGGAGCCCCGCGAAACTGGCTCGGCTAGACCAGCGTAGCTACCGCTACAAAATTCTTGCGGCACAATGCTCTTCAATCGGCACAGAACAACTTCAAGCGTCTCACTAAAATTTGCTATGTGGCCTGGTGAGGGGCCCTTTAAGGAAGTATCCGCCACGCGCGCACCTTGCACAGGTCGGAGCAAAGGACGTGGGCCTGCGAGGCGCCGTTGTCGAGACCACTTTTTTGTTTCTTTTTGAAACTTGCTTGACGTTTGCTCGGACACATTGAACAAGGTGCTATCCTGTTCGGTGTGGAAAGTGTGCAAGCGAGAGTCCGGCGTGATCGCAGTGAGACCTTTCACGGGATTTGGCACGAACACCACAACGGCAGGACAAGACGGTACTTACCGGGCCTCTCGAACCGTTGTAATGTTCAGGCGGCTGTACCTGTCTCGTTCCTGCAAGGTTCAGATAAAGGTGAATCATGTGACAAAATGAGAGACGTTCACCGATCAAACAAAACTTAAAAAAACGTCTCCCAGACTGCCTGTGTCCGACAGAAGCCGTAAAGTATACAGGCAAGCTTCTTTCCTGGCCGATTAGACCAGAGTTGACCCGCTATATATATCATTGAGAAAAGTCCTTGCTGCGTGCTTAGCCAGAGAATTTCTTTTGTCGTATTTACCGACACCACAAAGCCAAACAGCGCACCTCACGGGGGTTAACTCTAGTCTAATCAACCAAAAGAGGAACTGCTAGTCACGGCGGCATATCTTACGCGCCATGTGTAAGCGAGACTTTATCAAGCGTGCTGCGTTTATATTACCTCGAAGTTGCTCACGTTCCTGTGCCCAAACTGAAGCATGCACTCGTGAGTGCAGAGAGCGCAAGCTGCTTGGAGAAGCCTTTATTCTCTTAGCAGCTTCACGCAACTCACGCAAGTTCGCCGACCAGAAGGGCAGCGAAGGGTTTACAGCGGGTAATAGTTGCTCTTGCACGCCCGCTATACATAAAAAACGGGTGCGGCCTGCTGCGTGGCGCCGAAACGGCGTCTAAGGCCTAGTTCTCCTTGCGCTCGCTCTGGCGCGACCGCTCCGGTACAGTCGTTCACGGAGAAGCGCTTCGACAGTCGCGTTTGTACGCGCGACACTTCAACAGGCCGTAGATAACGCGTTTTATAGTTGCACATTACAGGTTGAATATTGAAGTCGTTATTAGAAGTGCCGATTACCCCACATATGTGAACAGTTTGTCCTAGGAGTACCGATGTTTTGTAGAGTAGGCCCCAATACTCTCCATGAATGCTGCCCGTTTGACTCACCTGAAATTAAAAGTGTCACTCAATCCCTGATCCCGTTAATAAGCAGGCAGTCGCCGGGCAGATTCCAAGGGCTGACTTATCGGCTCACCGAAACGCACCACGAAAGCACACACAATTTAAATGTAGGTTCTTTTAGTGCGTCAACGAACGCCGGTTGTGGTCCAAAGACCGAGTTAGAGCCAAGAGTTGACAACACAAACAAAATGTATTCTCAGTTGAGGCAGTACAAGAATTACCCAAACTTGCACACTCGGCAGGTATCAATCACAACTCACAACATCACTTAGATGGCGTTTTGAACAACGCAGGGGGTCGGAACGAAATGTTTTTTGTTTCGGTTTTACTTTCGTTCCAACGCAAAAAGTCCCGTTCCGTTTCTGTCCCGGATCGAAAAAAAAAAGAACCTTCCGTAACGGTTCCTAACGGTTTTTTTTTTGTATGAAAAAGTTCGAAGTAAAGATAATCATAAAAAAACATCGCATTTGTGATGTAGTTACTTGCCCTCCTCTTAAGAAAGTGGGACAAGGGTAAAACACGTGCTTCAGAGGAGTGGAATTAACTGTACCACAATTCCTACCAACTAGCACAAACCAGTAATAATTTCAAAGTTATAGTATTTATTTTCTCAAAAGACAAACAAGATTTTTTTTAGTGGGCTCAATGCTTTGTGTCAAGGGAGTGAGCACGATCTGAGAAGCATCACGTCATTGAGTGTACTCTCTGATGTGCGAGACCGCTGTTCTGATAGAAAGATAGCCAGGCCTGCCCAGAATATGCAGCACGGTCACAGCGAAAGCTGGAAGAGCGGACTTTGTAGATCATAGAGTCTCTTCGGGCAACTAAAACAAGTACACATGCAAGGTACCCACTACGCCATAAATCATCACAATTTTTCTGAAGTAGCGAAGTTCCCACTATGCCATTTTTCGTCATTCTTCGGAGAATCGTGGTACCCGCTACCCATCTGTAAGGCATATGAGCACTTTGTGCTGTGGCTGATGATGATGAAGTATTATGGCTGGGCACATTGCAGTGGGCGGGAGGCAGTGTTGCGGAATGGGCGCCTCCATTCCATTCTAATTCCATTCCGCAGAATCAGAACTTGCCGTAATTCCGTTCCTTTCAATTCCTCGAAATGAAAAAAACAGCCCATTCGGACACTGGGAATGGCCGGGCAGCTCAATTCCATTCCTGCAATTCTTCAACGTAGGAAAGGCATCTTGATAGTTTTATCGAGTTACGAATGAACGCCCCATAAAGCTGATGCCATCAGATGCATTAAGAACTGCAAAAGTACGCAAATCACGTTACCAAGGTCGAGGGATAGTAGCTTGGTGACATATCTCGTGCAGTACAACCACCCTACTAATTCCCATAGGGGCAGTTCTCCCGCTACCTATAGTATTTTGCATGGTCAGCGTGTTTGAACGAATGGTGGTGTTTTAATAATGTTTAAGCTTAAATGTGCTAATGCTCAATCGTTTTTATTGCGATAGCAATTATATGGACAGTCTCGGCTGATTTTTGCCGTCGGTGGCCGCCGTCATTCACCGTATACGTATATGTATATATATATATATAGAAAAGCCACAAAGAAAAAATAATTCAGAAATTCTTCCCGACGCGCGGAATCGAACGGGCGACCTCTCGCTTTGCAGCCCGCCGCGTTAGACGTTAGGCCACGACAGCACAGTCTTTCAGTCTGCTAACGGCGAGCTATTTATATACACCATGTAATTCAGGATGCTTTCTTAGTGGCCACATAGATGGCGCGACGTGCGCGCGCGCTTTAAAGATCGTCGCCCCGCCCCTGCGAACGCCGTTGCTGTTCGCTCTACAGGGCGTCGTCGCTTTCGTCCGCTTATCTCAAGGAAAGAAGGGGCGGCCGGTGGGGTGCTTCGCTTCGCTCGCTGCAGCGGCCGCGTTTGCGAAAGGAGCGCGCTGTTCAAACAGAAATAAGTAACAACTATCACAATTAGTTCGCGCTCGTCTTGTTTATATACACCTCTTACATCAGTATCCTTTCTGAGTTACCACGTAGATGGCGCGATGTCCGCGCGTGGCGCGCTTTAAAGATCGTGACCCCGTTCCTGCGAACGTGGTCGCCTTCGTGCGCTTATCTTGAGGAAAGAAGGGGGCGGCTGGCGGGGGAGCGGGGGGTGTTGTATGTCTTGTGCTCTCCTGGCGATTTCTGCGCTGAAGTGACAGAGCGTACGAAGGTCGCTTCGACGCTGCAGCGGCCGCGTTTGCGAAAGAGGCGCGCTGTTCAAACGGAAATAAGTAACGACTGGTACAGTTCGTTCGCGCTCGTCCTGTGTGTACCTGTTCGTTCGTTTCGTGCGTCCTGCTTTATGTTTGAGCAGTGCGCTTCCAGTGTCGAGCTGTGACGCATGATAGTTCGCGCTCGTCCTGTGTGCGTTCTTTTCGTGCGTTCTTTGGGCTCGAGCGACGCGCTGGCAATTTCGAGCTGCTTTCCGTTCTTCGCGTTACATTCCAATTTATTGCTATGGCATTCATTGCTTCGCCGTTGCGGCGAAACTGTGACCTTTTTTTTTTTTTTTGCTGACAAAAATAGTATTCAAGAAGGCTAAGCAGTTTTGCCACGGAGCGGTCGGAAATATGGAGAAAACTAAGATTTGGTTAATGAGGAAGAAAACCCTCTAGATCTGCTGGTATTAATTGGAACAGTGCACCGCTCGGGCACCTTGTGCCTTTGCATCGAATACGGAACGCTGACTCGCCGCACTGCTCGTCAGCACTCACGCTTGTCAAGCGCGCCTCGCAAGCATGGGAGGGGTGAGGAGAGCTTTCTGTGTTCACCTGTGCGCAGGCATGCAATGTCCATAGGCGTATCTACCGGGGGGCCAAAGGGGGCGCTAGCCCCCCCACTGAGAAATGTTGGGGAGACGGAGACCCCCCCCCCACTTTCGACAGTCGTTATTGTCGGCTGCCGACTGGGAAACTAACAAGTGAGGCAAAGTTTTACTTGAACGCAGCAATAACTTAATTTTGTAATAAAATTTGTCCTACGATCCTGCTGTGACGACTGTCCTCCGTGTGTCATGACCACGCGCTGTAGACTAGCTGCGGTGCGGGCTGCCTATTCCACGCTTGTGCATCTTGCGCTTGAGCATTGAAGAGGAGCCTTGTGACGTCAGAGCCTTGTCCGTTCTGCGCTGATTGTTGAAGATTGCAGAGGAGGCTATCGCTCAGCATGGGCTCTATAACATTACAGCAATCTGTCATGATCTTATTTTCTTCTGCCTGGCCTGAAATGTAAGTAATCCGCGACGCAAATATGGGCGGGAACGAGTAAATGTTTTATAGCACGATCAAACGCTCTCCTTTTTCAGGAAATTCAGTTTCTTTCTTTGAGAACGAATAGCATCGCCACTGCTCCATATTCAAGCTGCTGTGAGTTGATGAGTGTGTACAAGTGTCCAGTATTTTAGTTGTGCCTTTAGTTGTGAACATTGTTATACAAATTTAATGAAAAATATGGAGTGAATTAGACGTGTCCAAATCATCGTGAAACTGAGTTGTGCACGCCGATTGTTCACGACGTTCTACGATACGCGCTGTGCTTTTAGAGCGCAGCTCTTAGGCGCCTGTTCCTGCGTTGTTCGGCATCGCCGTTGGCTTGGTCGGCGTAACCGATAAAGCGAACGAGGACGAAAGACAGCGAACGTGGATTCTGTCGCTATCACGAGCCACTGGCCTCTAACATCGCTTTCTTCATGCGTGCTCGCCCTTCGGTCGGAGCTCGTGCGCATGCAGGGCTGGTGGGTGCGCTGCTACTGCCTCGCTTGTCGTGACGGGGATGTAGATGACGCCTGCAATGCACAGAGTGGCGTGCGTAGCACTCGAGCACTGGCAGTTTCTGTGGCAATATGTAACGAATGTTCCAATGCGGATAGCCAGAAATTCAAACACAGTTCGCGTTGCCTCAACACAAAGCTGTGCTCGGAATTCGCATGAGGGATCCCGTATCGTGATCATCGGTGACTTTTCGAGCCATGAAGACCTGTGGGTTTGCGTCTATCTTGGTTTTTTTAAATATTTCTTAGCGAACTTCTGCGACTTTGAGCGTATCTATCTGTCTATCTACCTATCTAGCCGCCTACGAATTTGTGCTCTCCTGGCCGTTTCGTTCACGGGGTGTATACCAAAATTGATATGGCATAATGTGAATGTATGAGAAACATAAATGACTGGTCATAATATGAAAATCACGACATGCATGTCATGTACAGCATGATTTACATGCCATAGTCTTGGTGCTCTTGAGGCCGTTTCGTCAATTTGATATATACCAAGATTGGTATTGCGCGACATGACTGTGTGACGAACATAAATAACGGGAGTTAATACGAAAATCATGACACACGTGTCATGTACAACATGACATACGTGCCACTCTCATGGTGCGCTGGCGGCCGTTGCGCTAGCTTGATATAAACCAAAATTGGTAGTGCGCGACATCATTGTGTGACGAACATAAATAATGGGTGTTAATGTGAATATCATGACACGCGTGTAATGTACAGCATGACTTACGTGCCACGCTCAGGGAGCGCTGGCGGCCGTTTCGCTTGCTTGATATATACACCAAAATTGGTAGTGCGCGACATGACTGTGTGACGAACGTAAATAACGGGAGTTAATGTGAATATCATGACACGCGTGTCATGTACAGCATGACTTACGTGCCACGCTCATGGTGCGATGGCGGCCGTTTCGCTTGCTTGATATATACACCAAAATTGGTAGTGCGCGACATGACTGTGTGACGAACATAAATAACGGGAGTTAATGTGAATATCATGACACGCGTGTAATGTACAGCATGACTTACGTGCCACGCTCATGGAGCGCTGGCGGCCGTTTCGCTTGCTTGATATATACACCAAAATTGGTAGTGCGCGACATGACTGTGTGACGAACATAAATAACGGGAGTTAATACGAAAATCATGACACACGTGTCATGTACAGCATGACTTACGTGCCACGCTCATGGTGCGATGGCGGCCGTTTCGCTTGCTTGATATATACACCAAAATTGGTAGTGCGCGACATGACTGTGTGACGAACATAAGTAACGGGAGTTAATGTAAATATCATGACACGCGTGTAATGTACAGCATGACTTACGTGCCACGCTCATGGTGCGATGGCGGCCGTTTCGCTTGCTTGATATATACACCAAAATTGGTAGTGCGCGACATGACTGTGTGACGAACATAAATAACGGGAGTTAATGTGAATATCATGACACGCGTGTAATGTACAGCATGACTTACGTGCCACGCTCATGGAGCGCTGGCGGCCGTTTCGCTTGCTTGATATATACACCAAAATTGGTAGTGCGCGACATGACTGTGTGACGAACATAAATAACGGGAGTTAATGTGAATATCATGACACGCGTGTAATGTACAGCATGACTTACGTGCCACGCTCATGGTGCGATGGCGGCCGTTTCGCTTGCTTGATATATACACCAAAATTGGTAGTGCGCGACATGACTGTGTGACGAACATAAGTAACGGGAGTTAATGTAAATATCATGACACGCGTGTCATGTACAGCATGACTTACGTGCCACGCTCATGGTGCGATGGCGGCCGTTCCACCAGATTGATATACACCAAAATTGGTATTGCGTGATGTGACTCTGTGGCGAGCATATATAACAGGTGTGATTTTTGGAACATGTCACTTGACAAGTGTTACGTGAGAATCAATGCATACCACGCCGGAAAAGTCTGTGCACGTGTTCTGGCAGCAAAGCAGAAGATAAAGAAGAGGACGGATTGCGTGCCGGTTCATGATGATGACAGTTTTTATTCGCCACTAACGGGGATTCTCCGAGCTTAAACAGCTCTGCTTTTAAAAGAAACAGAGATACCAGCGCACGTAATTGTATTAAGGCCACCAAAGCGCAAAAGCGGGCGTACAAGCGGCTTGGGGATCTCGAGGCCTAAAATTCCCTCTTAGAGAATTTTAGTGCCGGCACCCCAAAGTGCCTTGCGTACGTAAGCCCCTTACGTTTCTTTGTGTAGTCCATGGGTGGGGCTAAGAGTACAAGGGAACGTAAGAGGGTGAATAAGGAAGCGGCTTGGAGTCCCCGGCACTAAAACTCTCTAATAAGAGAAAAAACTCACAGGGTCCCTTATGCATTCTCCTAAGACCACTGGAAGGCGAAAGCCGTCTTCCTTTTCTTCAGTTGATGTATTGTTCCTCACGCCCGCCCCCCCCTCCCTCGAAAGCTTTGTGACCTAACATTGTTTTGCACTGCCTCCAAGATCGGAGGCACTGCAATCTTTCTACACCACCTGGTCATGTGCTGACGTCATCGCGTGAAGTCACGTTATTCGACGTCATGATGACGTCACAATCTTTGGTCGTATGGTCACGTCATTACGTGATGATTTTTTACATCCCTCGCGTTGACGCCGCCGACGCGGGACGCCGCCTACGCGGGACGCCGACGCCGCGGACGCCGGCGGTCAATTTTCGCGTTTCCTGAGGCATCTAAGGTTTTCGTCAGAGCAGGTGCAGGGCCACCAGGAGGCGCGTGTTAAATGAAAACAATACCTCGTTCGGCTAGTGTGATAGCGGACATCCAGTTGGTTTACTTTACAAAATCATTTTTCTGCTCAACTTCTTCGCCCTCTATACTTCCTAATGACGAAATTTCATTGAGCACATAAGGGCCCCTTGCTATAGTGGAAGAGCTTCCTGCACGAGCACAGACACCGTGCACTATACGTGCATGACTAAAAAGCGCAAGGCATATTCGCTTAGCACAGAAGCGCAGATTAATTTACATGCGCGAATTAAACGTGAAACTGGTAGCATGTACAGAAGCGGCAACACAATAATTGACACTATGCATAGGCTGACAGTCACAGAAACGCAGACGACATAACGTACACCACATGCCAGATAACCGCCGCAGCTTCGATATCGGAATAAGTCTTCCCCTCACAACATCACGGTAACATCCCAAGCTCGTGCTCAGAACGTGCGATAAATTACGTAAACGCAACACATCACGCTTGACACTTATAGCGTGATTGCTGCAAAATTTCGTCTGCCCAAGCGATCGAAACGCGAACCATAAAACTGTTCTTTCTTTTTCAGCGTGACAAAATTATTTTGAAAGTTTGTGCTCCTGAAAGGGCCCCATTGCACAACAAATAATACGTTTGTGTTATTGGTACGCTGTTTATAATACCAGCAATATTCAAGCTAAATACTCAAGTACGTATCTCGCATAGCACGGAGCAGTCGGTCGGGGTCCATTTGCTGCGTCTGATGTTTCTGATCCAAAGGCGTCCTTTTCCTTCGGAAGCCTGAAAAGGCGGAAACCCTGCGCGCTGCTGTTTGAACAGCCAACCGCGCAACAGCAGCCCATCGCACGCAACAAATTCACGCTTGAATGCGAGGAGCACTCGCCATAAATACGCGCGGCTTCGCACAAGAGCTTCGTAACCTACGCGCGCTCCTCAGCGATCGCGTAAAGGCCCGAACACACGTACGCGTTGCAGCGCGTCAACGCGTGACTTTTTGACGCGGCGTCGCGCCCTCTCCCTGTGGAGAGGGAGGGCGCGCAGCTTCGCGTAGCCGCGCGCCCTCTCTCCCCATAGGGAGAGGGCGCGACGCCGCGTCAAAAAGTCACGCGTTGCAGCGCGTCAACGCGTGACTTTTTGACGCGGCGCCGCGCCCTCTCCCTATGGGGAGAGAGGGCGCACAGCTTCGCGTAGCCGCGCGCCCTCTCTCCCCATAGGGAGAGGGCGCGGCGCCGCGTCAAAAAGTCACGCGTTGACGCGCTGCAACGCGTACGTGTGTTCGGGCCTTTACGCGATCGCTGAGGAGCGCGCGTAGGTTACGAAGCTCTTGTGCGAAGCCGCGCGTATTTATGGCGAGTGCTCCTCGCATTCAAGCGTGAATTTGTTGCGTGCGATGGGCTGCTGTTGCGCGGTTGGCTGTTCAAACAGCAGCGCGCAGGGTTTCCGCCTTTTCGTTCCGAATCAAGACGTCGCGCACAACTTCCAATTACCGTACACACACAACTTCTATTACACATGTCAACCAGTTGAACAGCAAGCACGGTGCGCAAGCAAGCTATGCGTCAGCACTCAGTCGAAGGACGCAATGTTGAATGTTCTCGATGTTCAATAACGTTCTCGAGTGCAGTGAGGCTGAACACCGACTGCAAATCTAGCGCAAACAGTCAATATTCCCCAAATGTCGAAGTAAATGGCATCTCGCACGATGTCACTGCTCTAATGCAAATATGTTTACAGATCCGGACCTAGCGAACGCGCCCGGGCGTGACACGAAAAGAGACCGATGAAGCCATGAAGAGAGTTCGCGAGCACATGGCAACATTCGCCGTACGTTTCATTAGTTACACCGCTAACCGCGCAGTCGATCCATACCTGTCGATGACTCGAAATCACTTGTAATATCCTCTGAAGAAACACACACACATAATGCCGTTCTGCCGAGCGTAACACGGCAGTGAGGCTAAAAGATCGGTCACTTCTCAACACACGCTAGCACCGCGCCGGACGGTCTGGAAGGGATATGGCCGCCGCCACCCAATGTTGCCCGCGTGCAGCCTACCTTTGCGGTACTCTGATTTTCCAGTGACTCTAGAGTGGCGTAGAGTCGATCTTTTAGCCTCACTGCCGTGTTACGCTCGGCAGAACGGCATTATGTGTGTGTGTTTCTTCAGAGGATATTACAAGTGATTTCGAGTCATCGACAGGTATGGATCGACTGCGCGGTTAGCGGTGTAACTAATGAAACGTACGGCGAATGTTGCCATGTGCTCGCGAACTCTCTTCATGGCTTCATCGGTCTCTTTTCGTGTCACGCCCGGGCGCGTTCGCTAGGTCCGGATCTGTAAACATATTTGCATTAGAGCAGTGACATCGTGCGTGATGCCATTTACTTCGACATTTGGGGAATATTGACTGTTTGCGGTAGATTTGCAGTCGGTGTTCAGGCTCACTGCACTCGAGAACGTTATTGAACATCGAGAACATCCAACATTGCGTCCTTCGACTGAGTGCTGACGCATAGCTTGCTTGCGCACCGTGCTTGCTGTTCAACTGGTTGACATGTGTAATAGAAGTTGTGTGTGTACGGTAATTGGAAGTTGTGCGCGACGTCTTGATTCGGAACGCCAGCAGCCGAACGCACGGGCGAATCGGCGGGCGGTATGTAAGGTGCATCTTATCTTACGATACGTAGAAAATAGGCCATCAAAAATTATTGACATCACTACTTAATTGTTTCATTTCCTATTTCTTGTCTCCTTAATATTCCCAACGTTGCAGTGAATTTGCAAATATTTTGCTGTGTTCTGACAAAGAGTTCTTTTTTTTTTGGCGTTGCCAGCGCGTAAACAGCTGGGGTTCGGTTTCTGCACTGCTGCACTTTTTTTTTTCATAATGCACTCTTATTAAAACTTCCTCGGCACGGTGCTTTATGTTCTTTTGATCAGAAATAGCACATCCCGGAATTTTTAAAGCGCATGCTACTGCAACACAGTATGTATATAGACCAAGGGATCACATAAAATCAACTCCCTCAATGCGTGGGATCTGCTTTTTTTTTTTTTTTGCTGTGACCATTTCTCACCAACGATGTGCAATGCAGCATTAGCAGCATTTTTTGCAACAAATGTAAAAATACGCTTGATAACATTGCCTTATACCAAGTTTATCAATACAGTTCCACGCTTCTGTTTTGTGCAATGCCAAAGATCATGCCACAATTGTCTTCAAGGTATACCAGTAAACAGTTATTATTTTAATAAATCTTCGATTTCGCTCTCGTACGTGACACGCTTATAACTCGAATAGCATGCGTAATCTGTTCAACAGATCGAGATATAAACAGCCGAGCAAATAGAAAGATGTGTAGTTTCAATATCGCTGACCATGGCGAACCGAAAAGGTGAAGTATCCTGTCGCATAAGATCTTTTCCAGCAAAGTTAGTGTAGTTCACTGCAGGAAGGAGTGTTATTCGAGGGGGGCGAATTCGTTCAGGGCAACTATGCAGCCACGTAGAACGGCGCTTTTTGACATTAATTTCTCCCACACGGCAAACGAGATTCCCAGAGTAGCTCACCAATAACGTTCGATTGATGGTGAGCTACTCTCTTCTGGCATCTGCATTCAGTGGCGTAGTCAGGGGGTTTCACACCGGGCCCTTGACCCCCCCCCCCCCCCGAAAAGAATGTCTGCTTACGCCCCTGTCTGCATGACGCGTTTAAAAAAGCGACGAAGTACTTCTGGGGACCGTGGTACTGCTAAATATCCGGCCACGCTCTGCATTGAACACGCCTGCACCCAAAGCGCTTGGAAGGGATATGGCGGCGAGAGGTCACGTGATGCGAGTAAGCCAATCGCGTCGGCGGCGGCGCGCGGAAAACAGATGCGATACTCTGAAATTTTTCCAGTGACTCTAGAGTAGCGGCACTTCCACCGCCATCTAGTGGCGATTCACACAAGCGCACTATTGAACCCACTTCTATTGGACGAACACAGATTGTGTACAGCGCCATCTAGAATATCATCAGTCAACTACAGTTTGTATGTACTTCTATGAGACAGCGCCATCTATTATACTGTTCGGGAGATACTGCCGGCTGCCGGTTACGCCTGAGATGGGACAATGTTAGACCAGGGGGATGAAACTTTGCGGTTTTTCTGTCCCGTGACCGCAGCGATCCTAATGTTTGGGGGCTGTACTACCTACGAGCATAAATGAACGTTGTTGTTCCATTTTATACTTATTACGAGGTTACTTATTAACTCCGGAGTTTTTAATACGCAAGTGAACCGAAAGGTTGCAGTTCGAAAATGCGAAAATACGAGCGCCACCCGGAGTGGAAAACGGGAACTGCGCCGTCATATCTCTCACGGTGAAAAAGGGGCATTTCTTGTGGCGTGCCCATGTATGCTACGGCCTACGGTGTCCCAAAGGCCTCTTTTACCACTGTAAAGTTTGTTTCAGCGAAAGCCTTGCAAGCTTCAGCGAAACAGACACATGGATGGATTCGCGCCGTTATCACAAATCGTGCTGTGCTGAGTGGTGTCGAAATACTTCACGCCACACCGGCATAAAATTCTTTCGGATCCCGGCGGACGAAAGGTACGATCTGCATGCTGCTCGTTTTGTTTTTCTACGCTTGCACGGCATATCAGCATGCGGTTGCAGCAGTAGCGTAAAATATTCAAGTTGTGTTTTTACTGTATAGATGGTACGTTTAGGCAATAAAACATTGAAACAAACTCTGCTCTTTATTCTTGTTTATTTATGTGTACACGTAAACAAAAACAATATCTTACTTAGAATAAGTGGTGCAAGAATAGGTGGATGGGCAAACCTTCATCAATCAGAACGCAACGATTGTTGTTTTGATCATGTGGCGGGTTGCGCAACAGGAAGAAGGTCGCGCGCTCGCCATCTGAATGCCTTCCACTCGCTCAATTTGGCTTGCTGGTGCATCCCTATTGAGCTTGGCACTAAATCGCCCCCCGCCCCCCCTCGGATCCTCAGTCCTCATCAAGATGGCGTCCTCCAGTGCGCGTGTGCAATGCGCCGCCATGTTTTTAGTACCGCCCCCAAACACCAGGCGTTCGTCCGGCGCTGCGAGCAAATATCGCGTTCCATGGATGGTATAGGAAGTTTCACTCCCCTGGTTAGACTAAGAGGACCTACGCCCCTGAAAGTGCGTGCACCAAAAAGCATGCGACACCGTTCGTACCTTGCGAGATGGGCGTCGTGTACAAGATACCCCTTACTTGTGGCATATGCTACATAGGACAAACCGGGCGCTGTCTTAATGACAGATTGCGAGAGCACCGTGCGGCAGTTGATGCGCAGGCAGCGGGGGGACATCTGGTGGACCATTGCCGTCGGTGTGGTTGTTCTCCAGAATTCACCACTACACATGTGCTTAAGAAAGGCAAGGATCAGGCAACGCGAGAAATTATAGAAGCGTTTGCTATAAGCGAGAATGAAAGAAAATGTGTCAGTGTTGTGTCGGTAGCTTTGTCCCGTAAAGAGCTTGACTATCTGAAAGGAAATCTTGCGCATGTAAGGTGGTAACACGTGGGGATGCAGGTATAAGAAAGCACCTCGGAGTTTGATGGTGCGCATGAGCTCATGTCCGACGGTTTTCTGGCTTCTTTATGTTGTCTTGCAGTAATAAATCAGTTGATGTCTAGCGCCCGTCCTGTGTATGTGTTCCTTACTTGTGTCTGCGTCTTGTTTTTTGCGCTACAAATATGATTACTGTGACCTAGTATAAAAATTTGTAGTAATTTATAATCTTATAACTATACACAATCAGCTCAATGTGGTTTGCTTAAGTATTAATTGACTGAACTTGGTATTCTTCTTAAGAAAGACTTTATATTAGAGCGCTCTAACAGTAAAGAAATTGGCACTCGCTTTATCCTGACGACTTCTGCGAAGTACCTTGCTTTGTCAGCCACATGTTTTGTTTACTAAGTGAGAATTTAAGGTACTAGAGTCAAAGCAGGTTCTTCATACTTATCGTATCTACAACGCCATACTAAGACTGATAAGATTGCTGATGCAATGCTCAGATGATCAGGTTAAATTTGGATGTAATTTTTAAACTTCACGGTAACATTTCCAAAATGTTATTAAACACTGCTGTGTTGTCGCGGTATAGGGCGGCCCAGCCTGCACAATCTGTTTGTGCAGATCCTTCCTTGACTTAAAACAAACAGTTTTGAAAAGCAAGTCATCTGATCAGCTCCATCAATATAAAAAATCACCTAAAAAAGATATATATATATATATATATATACGGCGGACAGAGTGAGCGACGCCAGCCCCCCCCCCCCCCCCCCCCCCCCCCACTCGCGAACGAGTTTGTACGCCACTGGCAATGTCTTCCTTGTCGCAAAGGTTATTTACGTGTGTCAGGTACTAAACTGCTCGTGAGATAAAGATCAGGCTGTGCATAGAGTATTCGCCACTTTCATGTGGGGGTATGAATGGGAACCAACGCGCAGAAATAATTTATTTTCTCCCTTCTGTATCTGCTGGGATAGTGCATTCGTTTGTACACTAACTTATGCCTCTGTTTGTAGTAGGCGCGTTGCTTAAAAATGTACCGTGCTTGTAATTAACCAAGCCATTTTAAACATACCGCTTTATTGTTAATTTCGAGGCTGTGACTTACTAATGTTTGAAGTTTGAAAAACAGGACGTAAACGAAAACGTGCTCTATTTTCGGAAAAAGACGTAAATCTATTCCCATTCCATTCCGTGCAAAAGGCGCTTAATTCCATTCTCATTCCATTCCTGCAAGCGTTGTGCCCATTCCATTCCGGGATCGGGAAAATGTGGAATAATTCCGGAGTCATTCCAATTCTGGTGGGGCAACTCCGCAACACTGGTGGGAAGCGCTAAAGCAGGGCTTAAAATCTCCCTTCATTGGAGGGGGGCCGTCAGAGGGCGGCGACCTTATACATACATACACACATACGTACAGCTTATCCTTAAAAAATGAAGCCCCCCCCCCCCCCCCCCCCTTTCGAGCTCCCCCTGACTTTAAGCCCTGCATTAAAGCACACACTTTTTGCGCTATTAGCATTGTCTGATGACTGGATGTTATTTTCCCCTTCTGCCACGCTATATTACATATGTTAACGTGATTGCTTGCCCGACATGACGCCTGTATAGAGTGCTTTTGTGAAGGAGTTACAAGCACCAGCGTGTCACTCTGGTGGAAGACCCGACTGCCACACAGAGGGCGTGGGTTAAAACCCCATCGTATCCTAGAACTTTGTTTCTCATTTATTTTTTTTTTTTACATCACGCGATAGCGGTCACGGACACTGGCGGCGGCGGACAACTATGGCGCCAAAGCCAGATGTTGTGATCTCACAACAGCTTTCGCTGTAACAAACTTCAGCGCCGACAATGTCTTCTCCGCTTTGGCCTGCCTGACAAGCGCGCGAAAATCAACTTGCGTTAATATAAACATATCTGGTTGCCACTATTTTCGTTTTTCGCACAATTTCAACATTGCTTTGGGATTCCTGCCTGAGGTACGCGCTAATACTGTACCCTGAGATGTGCATAACTGCTCACGTTGCATGAGCTCAGTTGTTCCGGATTGCGAGAGAGGGAGAGAGAAATAACTTTATTTATCCCATCTTAAAGGGGTGGTGCCACCAAATTTGTGGCTTGCGCGTTCTTTGCTGTAAGCGTTTTCTATAGCTCCAGGAAGCATGATGCACGCACCGAGAGAGAGAGAGAGAGAAAAGACATTTATTTGGTCCGGAGGGAAGAGCATGACATGTTTACACATCCAACTCATGGCTAGTCCCATGTCGGGACGGGGAGGCCGAGCCTCTCCGCCCTCTCACGGGCCTTCCGGACAGCCATGAGCTGGACGTCGTAGCTGGGGTCGTTGATAGCAGCGGTCCACCAGGCTTCTTGACTGTAGTCCTGCAACGCAGGGCATCGCCAGAGCATGTGTTTCAACGAGCTAACGTCACCGCAGTCTGGGCATGTTGAATCTATCTCCGCATGTATCCTACTCATGAAGCTCCTTGAAGGATACGAATCCGTTTGGAGCTTTCTCAGTGTGATAGATTGCGCTCTACCGAGTTTGTGGTGAGGGGATGAAAACACCCGTCTAATCCCCCTCTAGTGCGAGGTAATCTCGTGAAAGGTGACTAGTGGATCGCCGAACTCGAGCTGTTGCGAACCATTAGAGGGCCCCACATCGCCGCGGCATACGAATCCTCGCGCACGATTATGAGCGATCTCGTTGGGGTTCGGTTGGCCCGGTATTACGTCCGGGCCCATGTGAGCCGGGAACCAGACAATGTGGTGAATTACGTCCTGCAAGGGCCTGCCGTTAAGGACCCTCGCGGCCTCTCTTGAGATAGACCCGACTGAAAAGCCCTGACGGCAGCTCGTGAGTCAGTGTAAACGGTGGTGCGTTTCGGATGCAGTAGTGCCATAGCCACAGCTACTTGTTCAGCTACTTCTGCCATTGATGTGCGAAGTGAGGCTGACGAGAGAAAGTTCATGTATTCTCGCTAAATAATTTAATATCCCCTTTTGATGTGGACAACTTTCGGTTGCGGTTTCTGGACGCCGAGGTTGGGCAGTGACGTAGAAGTGTAGGATCTTGGTCACGTGACCACACAAGGCTGTGACGCACTTAGCCAGGAAGCGATCGAAACTCAGCGAGTGATGTAGCAACCGATGCTTTTCTGGTACTATAGTGAACTCGAATATATTCTAGTTTACTACAGCCGGTACGTGGGTTGCGGAGGTGGCGGAGGTCCGGCGGTCACTCACATCACTGCAGTAGATCTGGTGTGACGTCACTACAACTTTCGTTGCCCATCCTAGAGAGTACGTCAGTGTTGGCGCGCTAGCGATGGGTCTCGGTCGGGAGAATGGGCATTTAGGTACACTTTGGAAGTGAATTAAAATATATTCTAAACGTTTGCTGTGTCCGACCCTTTGTGTGGAATGTCCTTGCATACAGAGGAAACCCACAACAGGCTTGTTATAGCCTCGAAATTTGATGGCACCACCCCTTTAAAGGGGCTGCGAGATGAAGGTGAGGGATCCTACTCGCGGTAGGCCTCCTCTACCACCTCAGCCCACCTCAGGAGCGCCTCCTGATGTGCGGGGTTGTAGCTGCGCATGGCAGCCTCCCACAGCTCCCGACTACTTAATTGTTTACGAAGGCTCGGGGGAGGGGAGCGACTTTTCCACTGCCACATAATGTGGTTAAGGTCCGCTCGCCTGACAGAACAAAGGCGCCCAGGGCGTGCCCTTACCCTCTCCACCGATGACGCCGTCGGCACCAGCGTTTGGCCGCGACAACCTAACGCCCGTGCAGATAGAGAGAATTCCAAAAATCAAAGTGGAACCGACCATTTCCGCAGACGAACCGGCGCGATGAATCCCCTTCCCCTAGCTGTCGCTGTGCTACGTGCTACGCGCCGAACAATCACTTGGAATGTTCGCGAAACCGGGAAGCATCTAAACGAGAGACGACAGAGGGTAGGACGGTATGGTGAAGTCGGTGAAGAAGTTATGTTGCTCGTGTGAGTCGTGTAGTGAGGTCAGTCGATCTTGAAGAAACGAGTGATGACGCCGCGGGAGCACTGTTTAGAAGAGTGTCGCCGAATGACGGTGATCAGAGCTGGAGTTTGTTTGAGTGTTTCCTGGAAGAGAAATATTCGAGAGCCGTTCGAAGAATTGTGGGCTGCACACGTTTGGTGAATATTCAAGGCCTTTAAGTGTTCTTGGATAATTTCTAATAGATGAGAGTACATTTGTAGCACGATAAGTTCGTTCCCGTTGTTTTAAACACCGTCTAACTGACGTTGTGAGTTGTAATTGATACCTGCCGAGTGTGCAAGTTGGGTGATGGTTGTACTACCTTAACTGAGAATACATTTTGTTTGTGTTGTCAACTCTTGGCTCTAACTCGGTCTTTGGACCACAACCGGCGTTCGTTGACGCACTAAAAGGACCTACATTTAAATCGTGTCTGCTGTCGTGGTGCGTTTCGGCGGGCCGATAAGTCAGCCCTTGGATTCTGCCCGGCGACTGCCTGCCTATTAACGGGAACAGTGATTGAGTGACACTTTTCATTTCAGATTAGTCAAACGGGCAGCATTCATGGAGAGTATTGAGGACCACTCTACAAAACATCGGTACTCCTAGGGAAAACTGTTCACATATGTGGGGTAATCGGCACTTCTAATAATGACTTCAATATTCAACCTGTAATGTGCAACTATAAAACGCGTTATCTACGGCCTGATTGAAGTGTCGCGCGTACAAACGCGACTGTCGAAGCGCTTCTCTGTGAACGGCTGTACCGGAGCGGTGGCGCCAGAGCGGGCGCAAGGAGAACTAGGCCCCAGACGCCGTTTCGGCGCCACGCAGCAGGCCGCACCTGTTTTTTATGTAGCGGCGCTGGCCATGGTATCGGGGGAATCCACATTCTCGGGGCGTTTCTCCACACTGCTTGCCGTAGAATCATCACCGGGCCGCCTGGGAGACATCCGACTAACTCGACTGCTGCAACGAGACGTCTAACGAAGGAGCGTTGCCGCGCGTGCCGCTGTGTCATCACGTTATTGTTAAGAGTGTGTGAGGGGGCACGAACCGACGCCGCCGCCGCCGCGTTGCGCAACAGTTGCGTAAAGGCCTGAACACACGTACGCGTTGCAGCGTGTCAGCGCGTGACCTTTTGACGCGGCGTCGCGCCCTCTCCCTATGGGGAGAGAGGGCGTGCGGCTACGCGAAGCTGCGCGCCCTCTCTCCCCATAGGGAGAGGGCGCGACGCCGCGTCAAAAAGTTGCGCGCTGACACGCTGCAATGCGTACGTGTGTTCAGGCCTTAACGCGCGTTGAAAGGAGCAACGCGCAACTGTTACGTGTTGACGGACGGACGCCACCGCCGTGTTGCGCAACGCGCGTTGGAAGTAGCAACGCGCAAATGTTGCTATGCGCTGCTGTGCCATCACGTGATTGCTGAGAGAGTGTGAGGGTGAGAGGCCACAGCTGGCACCGTTTCAGGGCACGGACTGATGCTGCGAGTATGAGACAATAAATGTTTCGCCTTAAAAAATTGGTGCACTAGTGGTGAGCCACCGATAGAGGTAGCAGCGAACCTATATCCTGCTCTAGTGGTGCAAAGGTGGCAGCAACAGCGGAGCGAGTGCTCCCGAGGATGAAGCTTCCCTAGCAAGCCCCAGTCCCCTCCTAGCTTAAACGACACGGGCTTGGCGGGAACATGTCACGTGACTAGTGTTAGGTGATTTTACGCGTTCCCCTCCTCCTTCTTGCCCTTTCTCTCTATCATTTCTACGCCTCTCTTTCTATCCCTTTATTTCCGTCTCTTTGTTCTCTCGGCCGTCCCAGTTATTGCATCCCACGCAGGAGAAATCGCAGCGGCGGGAGAGAGCCCACGGGGAGATGATAGTTTAATGCCAGCTGCAACTGCTTTGCTGTTATGAGTAAAGAAGACAACTCTTGGCATGTTTAGAATGATAGAAAGCTGAGCTAGTTGCTGACGGTATACGCGTGCAAACACGGGCACGAGAAGTTAGGACAACACAACCTGGCTTCTCTCTTGTGTATCTGTTTGCACACTTACCGTCCTTTAACATGTACTTGTTGTGTCTCGCGTAGGGAATTACATCATTTGGCCGAATGGTAGCACCAATGGACATTAGGGCAGCTTCGCACTGGTGGTGCCAATCCTGAAGGATGGGCGGCCTTCCTTAGCATAGCGGCCAAGCCTAACCAAGAGGTAGCCATGTATAAGCCCAGATATAGCCGTACGAGCATAGACAGGGGCAGCCAAGTTGAGGCTCTCTCTCTTTTTCTCGTTCTCGCGGCCGCAGCAACGCAATCGTATGCTTCCCATATGTTCTGCTACTGAATAACCGAGTGGTTACGACGGTCGCCTTCGCGGACCATGGGTACCCGGGTTCGAATCACGCCTCGCCAAGAAACTTATTTAATTCTTCTATTTCGCCGAGCAGAGTTTTCGGTTAACCCTTGCCTTCCTCCTCCTGGCCTCAGCACTCCTCGTTTTACTCAGATGGGCAAATTGGCGACGCATGGCAAACAGCAGCTGACACGTGCAGAAAGTGAACCTTAGCCGTCCCCCCCCCAAAAAAAAAAATCTGAGCTCTTAGTAATCAAAAGGAGGACCTGGAAGCATGACCCCTACAAGGGAGTGCACTCTACGATGGACAGCACAGTAAAGAAAAAAATCACAGCATATCCACGGAGTGAATGATGATGAGTGGGCGAAGCTGCGGAGGTTCATCGGTAAACCGTGAATCTTCCGTGAATTCTGCCCAGTACATCATCACCGACGTGAGATCGGGCGCGTTTATACTAAAGGTTCGATGAGTTATGACGACTTGCAGCTCACTTTAATTTTACATGTACGCTGTGAATTTTCATTGTTTAGAAAACCATTGCTTTAGAAAACATCTGGCGTCTTTCGTTAAGCAGCTGGCGTCTTTTCGTTTTGCTTTAGAAACATCTGGCGTTCTTTCGTTTTGCTTTTACAAAACATCTGGCGTCTTTCGTTGGTTTATTTCATCAATCGACGGCGTTTTGAACAAAATTTTTATTGTTTAATCACGCACAGGAGAAATCTCACCAGGCACTACCTTGGAGGTAAACAATGGCTGCTAATGGGAATGAGAGACAGAAGAAGTCGGCTTTTAGCTAACACTTACACTTCTACTTCTACTAACGTTTCCTACTGGAACATGCCAATGGCTGCTAATGGGGAATGAGAGACAGAAGAATTCGGCTTTTAGTTAAGGCGCACGCTGCGAATTTTTTATTGTTCAACAACGCACATGAAAAATCTCCCACCGGCACCACCTTGGAGGTCAAAGCGTAAGACTGGTTACGCACTACGACTACTACGACTACGACTACGAGGGACGAACGGGTGCCGCCTTAAGGAGCTTCGCCCCTAAAACCTTGTCCCTACTGTTTTCACAATAAGGGTTTTAGGAGTGCTCATCCAGCATAACACAGAAGCTTCAGACAATTTGCAGGCAACCGCACAACAAACAAGACTCCCTGGACCGCATTATCTGGGGATGCAGCAAGGACCCACTAGACCTCCTGGGACAGGCCTGGGAGAGAACGACCACGAGCCTGGACGCCCAGCTCAAACGCGGTGGCAAAGGCCTAAAGTTGTTCACTAATACTGCTGCTTCTAAGGAGAGTGGCAACTCGAAACAAAGAAACCAGACTTGTGCAAATTAATCTGTGAATTCATTAACAGCCAAGAAAGGGGGAAGGAAGGAAGGAAAACGGGAGAGAGGAAAGACAGGGATGTTAACCAGTTTGGCATAACCGGTATGCTACCCTGTACAGGGGGAAGGGATGGGGGAGATTAAAAGAACAGTAAAGAAAGAGAGAAAGAGAGGGGAACACACACGCACACACAACTTCACAGCGCAGAGCGGCAGTCTTGTGCGGTATGCGGCATCATTAAAAAGTCTACAGCCGCTCGTGTAAGCCTGTTGTCCTTAGGAATTTGAGCAATGCCTTGGTTGCTTGAATTCTCGATGACTTATCAGGATGACATTGTAGAACTGTTTCTAGTGTCAACGGTCTGTTGTGAAGACGAGCGAGAGCGAATATGAGGGATCGTCTCTGCGTATCGTAGCGAGGACAGTCGCAGAAGATATGCTGCAAGGTCTCCTCGGTGCCGCAGGCGTCGCAGGACAGAAGGAGCGCTATAGGGTGACATTCTAAATACTCATATTTGGTCAATGCAAGCGATGCCATCCCTCTTCCACACGAGCAATGTCAATTATCTCCCTTTGTGGCGATGCCACTTTTAATAGCGAAGCTGTTTAGCAAATCGTTCCTTGTATCTCGTGTCATCAAACCCTCATCATCATAAACGGGTTACTCACCACTGGTCCACTAAAAATGAAGACGGCAACAGTTAGCCCAACAAATGACTGCGAAGCGACGGCGGCGAGCCGAAGACCCCGAGTATGTACAACAAGCGAATACGGGGGAAAGGGAAAGGCAACAGCGGCTACGAGAAGACCCCGAAGCGATGGAAGGCCTACGCCAACGACGGCGGGCCCATAAGTCTATGAGAGGGGCGAGCGCTTAATTTCAGCGCGAGGTTCTGTCTCTGGAGTTTGGACATCCGTGTTGTGTCTGTGACAGTCTGTGGTTTAAATCGAGCCTCTGCTCTGAGAATCAATGGAGAAACAACTTCGCATTACCTAGCTATAGCCCAACAACGACCTTGAAGCAATCTAGAAGTAGCCTGCATCACCTAACTTAGGCCTAGAAACAACCTAGAAACACCCAAATTAGTCTTCAGAATCGTCCAGTTTCCTGGTTTCAAGCCTTCCGCACCTTAGTGCAAGCTTCGCCAACTTTTTTAACACGAAAGTGTTTTATGCCGGGGTCCACCAAGATTTCAGTGACGTATTTCCGTCACGGAAATGACGCCGAAAAATTTACACGATCAGATGGCAAAGAAAAAAAGTTCCGTCAACGGGCATCGAACCCACGACCATAGAGTTTCCTAAAATTAACTAGAGGGGACTCTGGCGCTGCGACTGTACAGCTACCATGGGAATGATGGGTAGTACACAAATTTGCCTAGTCTTCGTGCTTGCGGGCTTCAAACGTACTTGTGGCTTTGTTTATTGCTGTGCTTTGGCATTCGTTTCGGATAAAAAAATAGACCGTTGTGAATTTCGTGACCAGGTTTGATTTGGTGAGCCTAAAAAAGTTAAAGTGGTAAAGTGGAACTGCTGACTTTTGCTGAACTTCGTTTTGCGTCAAAGTGGATGCAGCCGACTCGGAGCCAAACGGAGCCAAAAGAACAAAGTTTAGACAAATTTGTGTACTACCCATCATTCCCATGCTGGCTGAAGCGTCATGCGTTGCAGCTCCCATAGACACTAGCGCCAGAGTTCCCTCTAGTAAGTATTGTAGGAAACTCTATGCCCACGACCACTCTGTCCGCAACAATAGTTGCCGGGTACGCCATCCACTGCGCCACACTCACAGACTCTAGCGCCTTTACAAACACGCATTTTATATGTACCGCTCTCCCGGTTGGCGGGGTGGTGTTGCCCTCTGGGAGTGGTAAAGAAAGTAACTCGTCATTACTGTGGACTCCGCGATTAGCACCTGCAACGCGTTACACGTCCGTCCCATTCGGTGCGTTTTCAATGGAAGTTCAATTTTGTCAATGCCTTAACACACCGCGAGGTGGTGACCTTTTCCCAAGCGTCGTAAAAGCGTCGGCCTAGCTCATAGCATCGCGCTAATCCAAACCAAAAATAGCTCTGCGACGCGCGTCTGCGTCACCTGGCTGTAACACCGCGTTCCCCGCTCACGCGCTCGCCCCGGGAAAAATCGCGGCCGGGCTACCGGGGCGGCACGACGCGCTTTGCGTTTGCCTCTAGTCCGGCCGGGGTGTTCAATCACATTTTAACATGCCGCGGGATGGCGACCAAGTTCCGCGTCCAATATGAGACGCCCTTCTGGCTATCACACCTCGTTCTCTGATTACGCTTTCACCGCTAACTACTACAGTTACCGCAAGGGTTTGTTTAATCATTCAACATGGACGCTAGTCGTCGGGATGGAGATGTACCACCAATCATCAAAGTGGGTGCATACACGTTAAACGGTGCCACAGCTGCCAGACATCAATATACATTGTGCAAACTGTCTTATATCAATTTACAGTAAACATCAGTTACTTATGTAAGGGCACGCTTTACTATTCCTATGACGGAGGAATCAACCATATTTTTTTTAAAACTCAGGCTTGCAAGGATTAGTACGCCGACGCGTAGACTTATCACCGCAGTGTAAGCTAAGCTGACTCATGGTTATCGTCCCTTAATTATGTTCTTGTACTCTGCTCTTTTAGTCTGGTGCTTATGCATCTGCCTGTCTGCCCGATGTATTCGCGTCCGCAAGACAACGGTATGCGGTATTTAACGCCCTCCTCACAAGATACGAAGCGATTTTGGTGTCGAATACTGCACGAATGTCCTTCTTTGCTATTGCACGGGTTAGTTTTTTTGCAAAGGAATGATAGTTTTAGTGGAGCCGAAAAGACGACATCCACACCTACACGCTTCTCCTTCAGGTTATGGAACGTCTGGTGAGTGCAGATTATTCTTGTCCCCCTGCCGGACCGTTTTCATTTTTTTGCAACAAGCCTTGAGCCACAGAGACCACAAAGGTGGTAGGCTTCGCCTAAGATGTCGAGCCCGTTTCCGGCTGTCTGAAGGAAATCCGCATTGGCGTTGCCAATGAACCAACTAGAAGAAAGGCATTGCAGGTAATCAGCCGCCTCGGCCGACGCACTAGTTGCGCACTCAATAACAGTGTTCTCTTGCCAGCGGCAACTCGTGCACTCCTCATGATTAAACTCCTGCCCAAAAATATGCTGGCAGGAATACACGACGAAAGAAGAGAATCGAGGGCGGAACGACAAGCCTTTCATGATCGCCCAAACGTATACTGTATGCTAACGCTGCTCGACCGGCCACGGGGAACCTATTACCGCAGCCACCGTAAAAAAAAAAAAAAAAAGCCTCAGCCTTAGAAGCACAAGAAGCCGCCCCCAGTCCAGGCAACTAATTACATCTTGAGCGATTCTAAGGGGGCCGATGGCGGCCAACATCCTCACAAATAAGAAACGCAGCAATAAGATGCCCACAGTGTGGCCCGAGGTTTCATTGACCCTGGACTGGAAGGGATCACCGCACAGCCGTGAATAAAAGTTTTCTCTCGTCTCCCACTCGGCTTACCCAACTTCTGTGGCGGCCGAGTTTTGTGCGACGCCAGCCCTGCTTGGGGCAACTCCGATGTTGAAAAAACAATCGGAAGTGAGAATGCATGTCAACTACTTGAAAAATATGTGTGCTTAAGGAGAACAGACAGACAATCCGTTAGAGTGGGGTAAGACAATGGTGGCGCTTGAGAAAGGGGCGTATAGCCGAATGCGCAGTCGTGTGGCCATTCTTTCACGCGGACCAGCCTTCTTTTCAAAGACGGAGGCATCAGTCGCTGATTGGGTTCCAAAAAGGTCTCTGAAATTTTCTTCTTCTTTTGGAATCCCCAGAAACAGTGCGAGACTCACTGAGCATGGCATTGCGGTAGCATTACTGTTTCGCAAACAGGCGAAGCTGAAACTTTAATGACATCATAACCAAATAAGAACATCATGTAAAGATATATGGCGGAGGAGCTTAGCGAATGAAAGTATAAGGCTTTCGAGCCTTTCATGGATGATGAAGTGACTGACATACAACTGACTGCCATGTGCACGAGCTTGAGTATCATCATTCGCGTTCCATCAGGCCGTCAGCCATGGCACAGCTCGTCGTCGGCGCCATCCTGTCTGTGATGTGCTGCTGGGCGTGTCAGGCTGCTGCCGCGCCCAATAGCGGCAAGCCGGCGGCCGCTCTGGCCTCGGTGCTGACGGTGCTCAAGCGTGCGGCTAGCGTCACGCCGAAGAACCTGAGCCTGGACGAGCGCGAGCCCGTGCTTACGCTGACCTGCACCGTGGGATACAGCAACTTCGGCGCAGTATTCTGGACGCTGTACGACCGCGACCTGCGCGACATCGGCCACGTCGAGGAAAGTAGCGCACTCATGGACGACGGCCGTACCATCGCCAAGGTGTCCGTGCTGCGCATCGGCGGCTGGCAGGCGAGTGTGCAAACACTAAGCGCCTCGGTATCCACAATAATCCAACGGGATGCAGGTGCTGCCCACCGAGTCCGGCGCCTACCCATTCAAGTGCAACACTTTCGCCGACTTCAAGGTGGCCTCGGACACGGCCCTGGTGCACAGCCAGCTGACCGACACGTGCACGCCCTCGGACGGCAAGTGCGAGGCCCGGGGCGCGCGCTGCGTGCAGGGACGCTGCGCATGCGTCGACGAGCGCCACCCGCTGCGCCTGCGCTCCCTGCACACCGTGTGCTGGCCCAAGGTCCGTCTCGGAGGCCGCTGCTATTTCCAGGTTTGTTGACAGGTCCTATATGGCACAGCCGATGGAGCGCCCCTAGGGTGGTCGAAATTATCCGAGGCCTTCCATTACGGATTGCTTCATAGCCATATCGTGGTTTTGGCACGTAAAACACCACATCCTGCGAGAAGCTTATGTCTTTATTCTCAGCGAGAGACGGAGAGATTCAGCAGTTGATGTCCTCACTCTCTAGCGTTGCGTCCTTCTCACTTGAGGAGCCAAGCGGCCGCGGCGTGCTCACGTGGTCATTATAGTGGTGCCTGAGAAAAGAGTAGCCGTCCTGGTGACTCCCGGTGAAGACAAACGTATTTTGTTAGCTGTGAGCATCTGGGGCAACAACGGCTCGAGACAATGCAGAATTGATTGTGCAGGATATGATGACATGCAGGAGCAGTGCAGCGCGGCGGGGCACAGCGAGTGCGTGGTGAACCTTGGCTGGTGCGCATGCCGCGAAGGGTTCGCTCGCTCGGCCGACAGCTGCAAAGCCAAGCCCGAAGGTGGTCTGTGGGCGCGCTGTGCGAGGCACGCCGACTGCCGGTCGGCCAATGCGCGCTGCGTGTACAGCCACTGCGAGTGCCCCAGCGGAACGCTGCTTGCCACCAAAGACGCCACCGGTGAGCCTCTCTGTGGCGCGGCAGCAGTGATTCGCGCTAAGGGAGCACTCATCGTTGTGCAGAGTGCCTGAACGCGACCACGGTTGCCATGGCGTCTCCCGAGAAGATGCTTGCCCCGGCGGCCGCCATACCCTGGCACTTGGCGCCCATGGCGGCCTTGCAAGAGGCTCCCGAGGTGCCTTCGTTCGGCAAGCCGCACAAGCATATCCGCGACTCACCCATCGACGACGACTGAAGGAACCAATCGGAGCACGGCAATAAATTCTGCTGAATATTTCAACATAATGAGCTCATTAAAATGGACGTTCTTGGCGGCTGGTGTTATCGCTCGTAATAAAGATTCCTTGTGCATTTCTCTAAGAAAGTGGAAAGCCAGTTGCTTCTCAGTCGATTGCGTTGATTCCTCCCTCCCTCAGATTTGTTATCATCATCATCATCATCATCATCATGGTATTGATGCTCCTTACATAGTGACGCCTCCAGAATCGGCCCACCAGCTGTGACGATGCCTTGACGCGAATTTTCGGACCGTTCGTGTTGGCGCCGACGAAGCCTCCTGAAGCGTACGTCGTCCACGCCGTGAAAACCCTTTCGTCAAGCATTATATTTTGCTCCTAAGTTCTGGCATAGTTTTCACTAATGATTTCTGTGTTTTTTTTTGTTATTTCTTTCCTCTTCAGGTCGATGCCTCCTCTATATTTTCAGGGGCGAAGCTCCTTATGCCGTGGGTCAGTCCATCCTCCCTTTTGTAGCGTTGTAGTGGCCACCTCTAGCTTGTGAGAAGCGCGCGTTCTGGTATGCATTAGAAGAAGAAGACGACGTTGACGAGTGAGACTCTCGTGCGTGTTCGCCTGTGTGGCATTCTTTCTTCTTTACTGCGCGCGTTCTGGTATGCAGCAGCAGAAGAAGACGACGTTGACGAGTGAGACTCTCGTGCGTGTTCGCCTGTGTGGCATTCTTTCTTCTTTACTGCGCGCGTTCTGGTATGCAGCAGCAGAAGAAGACGACGTTGACGAGTGACACTCTCGTGCGTGTTCGCCTGTGTGGCGTTCTTTCTTCTTTACTACGTCTCGTGTTTTCAACGACACCCGAAGACAACATTTCAGAAGTAACGCGCCATGAGGCTCCCTCTTGGCGGAGTCGCCAGATGGAAGACAAGGCTGCGGAACGGAGGGCACAGAAGGCGGCGGCAGCGCGCGCTCGCAGACAGAATCCTGAGGTGAGAGCCCGCGAGGCCGAAGCTGCACGTCGACGCCGCGAAGCAGATTCCGCCGTTCGAGCCCGCGAGGCCGAAGCTGCTCGACAAGCTGCACGGCTGCGGCGCGAATCGGATCTTCAAAATGTGAAGGAGCGTGAAGCGGCGAGAAAGCGCGCGTACCGGCAGGCAGAGCCCGAGGCTGTGCGAGCACGTGAAGTGGCTGCAAAACGCATCAGGCGGACTCTGCCCGAAGGCGCCGACGCGCGCTTTCAGCGGGACTTCCTTGATTACAGTTTCGGCCATAGTTGCGGTGTGTGCAACAGATTGTGGTTCTCGAACAATCTAGTCACAATATCTTCCATCAAGAAGGACCACGCTCGCGCCAATGCCATCGCCGTGCTGCAGCGCGAGTTCGCTTCGCCCCACTCATCATCATTCACCACGTGGATATGCTGTGATTTTTTTTTCTCTATACACATCATCCCATGTGGCACTGGCAAGACGTTCTCGAAATGCAGACATGGTGTTAGTACTTACGAGCCGATAAGAGAACGCTTGATGTACTTGTTTTTGTTTTTCAACTGCGGTAGCAATGAATATAAACAAAGGTAAGTGGTCACTAATTGCGTATAATAAAACGCCAGATTTTACAGAGGACACATCAAAGTTAGTTAAGAACAAGTCTAATGCAGTGTCACATGTGCCGTAACTCGCGTAGGCGATGTTATAACATTTTGACAGAGATGAATATTTAGGAGAGATTCTAACTCTAATTTCATCTGATTCTGGGTAATCATATTTATGTTTAGGCCACCTCCAAGAATTATTTGGCAATTATTATGGTTAACAAATTCTAACAGAGAATCTAATACGATAAAAACAGCAAATAATTTCCCGATGGAGGCCGGTAGCAAACAAAAAATTATATTGCTACATTTAACTACGATAGCTTCATAGTGCTGATTAGTATAACAGAATTCAGAAGGAAGCTCAGAGGTAAATGAATTTGAAACCAGCATTGAAACACCTACCCCACGTCTATCACGGCGGTTCATGTAAAAGGATTTGTAACCGAGAAAACTATACACATGATCTTTTGAAGCAAACCATGTTTCCGAAAACATCACAACACCAAATCAACATTCTGTTTCGCCAAAAAAGCAGTCAAGTTCATCTCTCTTGTTTCTACCAGATCTAAGGTTAAAATGTATGCAACTGTAGCAATTCGAACCGTGGCTTCGCATGATGGTATCTAAGTCAGAGAAATTTACTCGGTCCACGAAAAACAACACAGGTTAGAAGATAAGTTGGCCATCAGAATCCAAGTGCTGGAGAGTTTATCAAGGTCAATCGTGCAGCGGATGACAACCGCAGATTTCGTTTTCTTGCTTTCGAACAAGAACTTTCCGGTTCGCATGCCAAGCGAAGCGTTAATCATTTGCATTTGCCCATTCTCTCACGTCACGCAGTAGTTTCCGGTTCTGTACGGTCATGTTTTCACAGACTGAAACGTCAGAGCGCATGTTTCGTAAAAACTGCGTTTTTCGATCCATCTGTCTCGCAGAGAGAGGTGTGAAAATCGGAGAATGATTCCAGGTACTTTGCCTTGTCGCGAAGGCAACCTGTGTACCGCCTCGACATCAGTAGCGGTCCGCTCTGACAAGCTCACCGATTTTGCTACTTGATTTAGCTTTGTGATGAGATTTTAGTTCTCAGTTACTGGTATTCCATGCACTTCAACGTTAAGCTTCCTGCTGCGCCATTCAAGATCGTTTACAGATGCCTTGAGTTAGCAACGCTCTTCTGACTGTCACATCGCTTTCTCTGATTACGCTTTCACCGTTTACTACTACATCTACCACAAATGATTGTTTGATCATTGGTCATGGACGTTAGTCGTCGGCATAGAGATGTGCCACCAAGCGTCAACGTGGGTGCATCCACGTTGAACTGTGCTATAGCTGCCAAACACCAATATTATTTGTGCAAGCTCTCTTACATCAACGTACAGTAAACATTCAACCACTTCTGTAAAGACACGTTTTACTTCCGTGTTATACTGATTCCTGTGACGCAGGGATCAACCATGTTTTTTCCTTCAAGTGACGCTTAGTAAGCTTGTACATTCGTGCGAAGTGAACGGACATTCACGTGTGTGTGCGAATGCCCGTGTGTGTACGTGATGACGCGTTCAGTTACTCTCGTTACCAGTAACACCGCCGTTTATAGTACACGCGCACTTTTGCGTTAGGTATTTCCGAGAAACATAAGAGCCCAAAGTTGACTTGCCTGCATGAAGAGAATCTCATCGGGCCAGGGGTCCTGAGTGACGGATGTCTCGAACTGGCTCTCCCTATGACGAAAGTGAACAGCGTTCTTTCAACACTTAAGACGCAGCATTTGTGTGATCATGTCTGCCATAGATGCGGTGCATGGGTGTGCTTTCCTAAAGACGTGCGAATATTGATTTGAGGGTGTCGAGAGACAATGCAAGAACGAGTTGGTCGGGCATTCCCTGACGTCAGTGTATCTACTGTGCCCTGAAACCATTTATGTGCTATTTGAAACGGGAGATTTTATAATCACTGACATGAGTTGCCGTTTCTGAGCTTCGACGGGCAATTTTGTAAAGGTGCACCGCAGTGACACATGCACTGTACATACAGTGGTTGCCCCGAAGCGCATGAATATCGCACAGCTTTTCTTACATAATGTTGTCCTTCTGTGGAGTTATACACGAAAAATGTGCTCGAAATGTGACACTGACATTTACGCTGAACAATCAAAATGTCCCTCACGCATTCACATTTTTTCACGTATATGCTTTCTCAACGCGTTAACGCTGCCAGCAGGCAAAAAAAAAAAAATAACGCCAGGCCTGCGCTGAAATCGCAGCACAGTCACAGCGAAAGCTGGAAGAGTGGCGTTTCTAGAGCCCGTTGTAAGCTCTCTTGGGGCTACAATACAAGTACACTAGAAAGGTACCCACTACGCCACAAATCACAATTTTTGTGAAGTTGGGAAACACCTACTAAGCCATTATTCGTCATTCTGCGGAGAAGCGAGGCACCAGCTACACGTCTGTAAGGCATTATGTGAACTTTGTTGACGCGACGACTGATGACGATGAAGAATTATGGCTCAGCCCTTTGTAATGGGTTGGAAGCTTTAAACGGCCCACCAGTTATGTAATTTGCATTGGGTGACGCCCGGTCGCTATTTCCTTGTCCCGTCATGCTGTATAACATACGTTGACATGGGAGAGAGACGGGGCGGGGGTGCGAAGATCTTTACTGAGACCCCGAGGAAATGGATCATGCGCTTATGGGCTTCCTTGGCAACCAATACAAGTGCACTTGCGAGGAACCCACTGCGCTATAAATCATTGTAATTTTTGAGAATTAGGGCAGCAGGCACTGCGCAATTTTTCGTCATTCTACGGAGTGCCGTGGTATCTGCTAAACGCATGTAAGGCATTATGCGCTCTTTGTTGATGCTGTGCCTGATGACGACGAAGAATTATGGCAGAGCGCTTTGTAATGGGTTGGAAGCATTCAACAACCTACTCGTTGCACAATTCGCATTGTGTAACGCCTGGATACAGAATTCGCGTTGTGCGACGCTTAGTGCTTATTTTACTCTTCTACCACGCTCTATTGCATATGCTAATGTGGTTCCTTCCTGACATGAAGCCTGTATAGGACCTTTTTGCAAAGCAGTTTCAAGCACCGGCATGGCTCAGAGGCTGAATACTGGGCTCCCACGCAGAGGGCCCAGGTTCGAACCTCGTTCCATCCTGGAATTTTTTTCTTGTTTCGTTTTTTTTTTTCTTATTTCGAGCGATACTGGTTACGGACACCGGCGGTGGCGGCGGCGGCGGACAACTACGGCGCCAGAAACGGCCGGTGAAATGGTCTCATAACAGCTTTCGCTGTAAAACGCAAATGGAAGTGATATCTCCTGCAAGGTGGCCAAGTAACACGCAAAAAAGGCCTTCGCCTCACTGCCAAGACGAGCTGTCCCCGTGTATACGGCACATGCTATAGCCGCGTTGTCGGTGGACGTTGGGGATTTATTTCCATACGGCACATGGCGAAATCTGCCACTGTGCGGGAGGCGATTGGCTCGGTGTGCTGTCTTTTCAAAATGGTCGCCTTATTACGGCCGATCATTTTATGGAGCTAATGACATGCTACTTAGGTTCTGCATTTGTTAGTTTTACCAGTAAAAGTTATATATAGAAAAAAACGGACTTGCAATGGGTCGTGTGTGGCGCCCATTTTGTGTGAAATTTGTTTTGCAAATTCTGACCGCATGCTTAAGCAAGAATTCAACTGTTCACATGTTTTAAAAGTAATTATATATGTTAAAATTTTATTGTTTTTGTCTTGGTCCCCGTAAATGTTAGCAACGCGGAAGCAGCTCGCAGTGTCCTGAACTGTTGGGAACAGTGTTCGCCCTCATTGTCATTCGCGATGGAACTTCCTGACAATGACACGCACCAGTTTTTAGATTTAGCCCTGTACTTCAGTTGTGACGACCACATTTGCTGGGAGCATAAACCGCGATCTCATGTCATACTAAACTTGTGAAGCGGGGCATTGCTTCCTCTTGCCTCAAATCGGCTCTGCCATGCACTCATAAGATTGGCCATAGCTTGGACCTTCAGATCTCATGACTCCCTTCCAGTTGGCTTGTTTCTGTGGCGTCAGGATTTCTTAAGAATCGTAATGCCTCATCGCATGTGTCGCCACGACAGAGGCCTAACAATTATGTTCTCATGCCATACCATTTCGCACGTTCTCAAGATGATAGGGTTAAACCACGTTTTCATAGCACCCATGAAGCTTTCCCGTTTGTGTGCCCTTGCAAGTGGACATACCAAGAAAACTGTGTGCGGGAAGAAACATGTCAAACCGGGATAGTCTATAAGATTCCACTCGGGAAAGATTACATCGGCCGATGCCTTAATGACAGGCTGAGAGAGAGCCTGGCGTGGCCGAAGGATGATGGGGCGCACCCTGTGCACTGCAGAAAATGCGGTTGCACAAAATGTTTCAAGTGCGCTATCGTAATGGGAAGTTTTCATAACAAACATCGGTTGCAAGTGAGGGTCTGCACTTTCTTCAGAACCGCTTCGCTGCAAATTGTGCGTCCGCAGCTTCACGGAGCGATGTTTACAGCAAGCGAGACGGTTCGCAGTAGCGTTTTTCGCCGCGCCTTCCTCTGCAACCACTGACGACCACAGCAGCTTACTCTTGCTGCCGCTCGCAGTGCTATTTTTCATTTTTTTTTTCATTTATTTACCCTAAGGGCCCGAAGTGGGCATTACATAGGGGGGTGTAACAATTCATATGAACATCCAAAAAGTGTAAATAGAAAACAAAAACAAAATAATAGAAGAACATCCTGTAGACAAAATTTGCTAGTAGTACGCACAGCAATTCCTACGTTGTACAGAAAAATAAACCTACATCATATGTAAACAAAAGAAAAGAACAAAAGAGCATCCTGAAGAGAAAGTTTGCTAGTAGTACGCACAGCATTTCCTACGTTATGCAAAAAATAAAACTTACATCATACGACTTGCATATTAAGGCATCGTAACAATATGGCAAGGAAGTGTTTAGAGATTTTTAAGTTTTTACTAGCTCCAACGCCTCATTTAGAGCGACCTTGAATGCAGAGTGGTCAGTTATTTCTGCTATATTACTTGGGAGACTATTCCATTCTGAAATGGCTAGGTGCAGGCATGAAAACTGTAATAGGTTAGTGCGTGCAAAAGGTTGTTGAACCTTAAATTTGTGATTGATGCGTGGAAAAATCTTTTTGGCGGTTAAGATGTGAGCTTGAGAGAATGTACTTGGTTGGTGGAAAAGCTGATGGAAAAAGGTTAACAGGCATATTTTCCTTCTAGTCTGCAATGGAATGAGACCGAGGTCACGCTTTATTTTTCTGATGCTTAATTGCTGCGAATAATTACCTGTAATAAAGCGTGCTGCCTTGTTCTGCAAATATTCTAATTTGTTAATAAGATACATCTGGTGCGGGTTCCATATTAATGAGGCGTACTCAAGTTTCGGGCGAAGTATGGTAGTGTATGCAAGAAGTTTAGTGCTACTGTCAGCCTGACGAAGCGTATGACGAAGGAAGCCAAGCGATTTAAATGTTGCAGAAACAACAAAATCCACATGATTTTGCCAAGACAAATTTGGGGAAAGATGCATACCTAGATATTTAAACGAATGTGTACTTTCTAAGGCTTCACCATTAAGAATGTAAGTATGCTCTGTAATTTCTGCACAGGTGGTAAATCTCATAAGCTTAGTTTTAGTAGTATTGGCGCTCATTTGCCACTGCAAACACCATCTTTCAATCGTATACAAGTCTTCTTGTAACTTGGCACAGTCATCCTTACACCTTATCTGTCAGTACAAAACGCAGTCACCTGCATATAGCCGGATTTGCGAGTGTATACCTTGATGAATGTCATTTATATAAATGAGAAATAGAGTGGGTCCTAAAACAGAACCCTGAGGCACTCTGGAGATAACAGGTTGAAATGATGAACGGACGGTGTTAATCACAACGGCTTGCCGTCGGTTACTTAAATATTCTTTGACCCAGTTTACTACTTTTGCGTTAATATTAATCAGCTTCATCTTATATACTAAGCGGTTATGGGACACACGGTCAAATGCTTTGGTGAAATCGATAAAAATGGCTTCGGTTTGTATAAGTTCTTGAAGGTAGAGGTTTATGTCTGTAGTTAGTTCAAATAGCTGAGATTCGCATGATCGGCCACGCTGAAAACCATGCTGATTGGGGAAAAGAATGGAATTGTTAGTAATGTACTGCATGATTTGAGAAGATAAGACATGTTCAAGTAGTTTACACACAACAGACGTTAAAGATATGGGTCTGTAATTGGTTAGTTTGTTTTTGTCACCACTTTTATATATTGGTATCACATGTGCTAATTTCCAGTCGTCTGGAATTTCGCCAGTGCTAAGAGACTGCTGGAACAATAGTGTCAGTATAAGAGCAGAATTGTGTTTCGTCATTTTTAGTAGCTTAGTACAAATACCGTCAGGACCTGGACTAGAAAATGATTTTAAACGCTCGATAGCTTTAACAATACCATCACAGGTCACAGTAACAGATTCCATAACCGTTAAAATATCAGAAAACGTTTGTGACATGTTGAGGGGTTTTCCTTCATTAAATACACTACTAAAAAAGTCATTAAAGCGATCAGCAACATCACTTGCATCAATTTCAGCACCAGACTCGGCGTCAAACAAAGGTAATTCTTTAGGGGTAGCAGGAGAAATGACATTCCAAAATTTCTTTGGATCTGTTTTTAAAAATTGCGACATATCCTGGTTGAAAAACTTATATTTTGCAGCCTCAATCTGTTGTGCACATTCTTTAGAGAACGACAAGTATTGTGATCTAGTTTCAAGGGATTTTGTGCGCGTTGCTTTTCGAAACAAGCGCTTCTTTTTATTCAAGGATCGCTTAATCTCTCTGGTAAACCACGGCTTGTCGCCTGTGTCATAGATCCATCTTTTTGGAATGTATCTCTCCCGTAGCCTTAACAGTTCATCACGAAAACGGATCCAGTTATCATGCAACGAGCAAGTTTCATATGTTTCCAAAAATGATAAATAAAATTCAAAGAGCTCAAAGTTGAAGCCTTCGGCATCCGCTCTAAAATAATCATAAATCTCTTTTCTTTGTCGCAGTTTCTTCAAAGTTTGCGTATTAAAGGTGCAATGTATAATGCGATGGTCACTGATATGCTCTAGAACATCTACGGTTACATGTTCAGGGTGTGTTGTTAGGAACAGGTCAAGAATTGCATCGCCTCGTGTGGGTGTTTGAATAAATTGAGATAACTGAAAATATTCTAAAAGGTCGATGAAATCTGCACATTCGCGCGTGTGACGTGTGCCTGGCGTGGTCAAAGTAGACCACTCTATACCTGGAAAGTTAAAATCACCGGCTAAAATGACAGGAGAGTTATTATATGTGGATTGGACGGAGCCTAGGACACTGCAGTTCCTCAAAGAAATTTTCTAGAAAATCGGGCGGCCTATATAGCATGCTCTAATAACCAGAGTTAAAGCTGGCAAATAACATGCAACCCAAACAATTTCAAGAATACTATCAGTAGTTATAACTTTCACCTTGATATGCTTTCTTATGGCTATTATGACACCGCCACCCTTTCTTTCCGCGCGGTCTTTGCGAAAGATACTAAACAATTTTGAAATTTGTAATTCGCAGTTATTAACTTCGGGGGTTAACCATGTTTCGGTGCCGGTTATAACAACGTCTGCATTACATGCGTGTATGAAGGAAGCCAGGTGATCTTGTTTGCTAAGAATGCTACGAAAGTTGGCGGAAATTATGGAAACATTAGGTGTTCCCGTGTCTTTTTGTCCATTGCGACTGCGTCAGGCGTTATCTTTTCGTTGGGTGCATTCCACGACGTTTTCCGCAGAATGTTGGTACCGGTATGTTTTCCTACCTATCTTTAGTTTATCGAAAGATAGCTTGAACCTTACGCCGGGTTGACAATTCGCCCGACCAAAGTCGCGAAGCTGCTTGCGCGCGAACTGCACTCGAGGTGAAAAATCTTCATCTATCCAAACCTTTAATGATTTCAAGTTTTTCAGCTTGTAGGAATTAGCCAGACTACTGACCTTTGTCTTGTAGTTAAAGAATTTTACTATTACTGAGCGATGCTGCCCTTGCCTGCGAGATCCAATCCGATGCGCACGTTCAATATCCGTAATCTCGAGCCCAAGGTGGTCTTTGCAGAAATTTGCAATGACAACTTGAGAAGCCTCGTAGTCCTCTTTTTCTGCCTCAGTATAGTCCTCTTTTTCTGCCTCTTTTTCTGCCTTCGTATGCATATTCGTGATTGGGCAGCGAGGTGCGACCGCTCGATGGGGAGAGCAGATGCAGCACGCTGTGTGCACGGCGACACGCCGGCGCGAGTTGCCATGGCGCATATCCCGACAAGCAGCGCATGCGTGCCTGTTGACAGCACAATAGATTCTTACATTCGCCTGTCTCCAGGGCCTCTGCGCAAGCTACGCCTGACATGCTTAAGCGGGGGACAGACGGTCCGATTTTCCATGCGATCCGACGGCCGACGCCGCGGTGGGGGAGAGGGAATGGTGGCTGTACGATGCTATGAAAGGTCACCATTCCGGTTTCCCCTCCGCCGTGTCGGACGTCGAATCGCATGAAAAATCGTACCGTCTGTCTCGCCCTTTATCCAGAGGCACACCAAACGCAGGGCGAACAAAAGCCGCCGAAGCGGGGAGCTTGGAGTCACGTGGTATTAAGCTCGTTCAGAAGATGGTGCTTAGATTATGCCTTTTAACAGCAGAGCTGTTTAAGCTTTCCCTTGCGTCGCGCTGTGTTCGCAAAAACTGCGCCTAGCTATGACGTCACTTCGCGTTGCCTAGCAACCACCTGGAACAGCTGGGCTTCGCTTCGCCTTACTCCAACAACGCTCTGCATCGCCGCGCCAAACTGCTACGACAGCGCACCTGCTCCGTTTAGCCACGACGTCACTTAAAGGGGAACTCCGGGGATTTTTCGATATTCACCGATTTCAATTAAACTTTCAGCGTATGTTCTCTTCAGCACCCTGATTATATGTGCCAAATTGTACAACCGTAAGTCATGTAGTTTTTTAGAAAACGAATTTTAAAATTGGTAGCCGATTCCGGAATCACGCCTGTTAACGCGGGCCACCCTGTGTATGTGACGTAACGTGCCTACGCTTTTCCGACCCCGCCTCGCCCAGCATACGGTTGCAGCGCGCGCTTTCTGCTACGAGGCGGCGACGACGCGAGCAAAGTTGTTCGGCTTTGTTAGCTGCACTGCGCGTTAGTCGTCGTTGACATCGGGTCTTACAGTAAGCACGCACAATAATGAGCAACGAGGAGATCGATGCGGGGCACGTGAGCTACTTCACGCGCCTGTGGGTCGAAATCAAAAGACGATGCTTCCGCGCTCATATAGTAGCTGCAATCATCGCTGAACTCGTCACTGGTAAGTTGAGACGGGTTGCCACAGCTTGATTCAGCGTCGTATGACATCGCCAGCTTGCTTTTCGCGTGATAGATGAAGCGCGTGTGCTATGTTTACAACCTGGTCAGCCGTGGCGGCGTGTAGCGTCCTTCGTGACGTCATCGAATACCCAGCATGGCGCATCTCAGCTCCCTGTTTCGGTTTCGACTCATCGTTTATTGCTTATTTAAAGTTATTGACGAGTCTCTCAGCAAAATGAACCACTCTTGCTTTTACAGGACTGTTAATACTATTGGAAAACAGCATTATCTCAATATGGTTGAAAATGCACCGGAGTTCCCCATTAAGTCGCCCGGCGACTTAAAGGGGGACTGGCATAGCTGCATCCTTCTGGCAACCACCTGGCATAGCTGCAGCCTTCTTCGCCTAGTCGAGCCACGGAAAAATTGTAGATATTCGCCGCGAGATCGGGCTATAGGTGGCAGCACGGTCGCCGCGTTTGTGTGGATAGGCGGTCGGCGGCGCGTATACAAATGTACGCAGCGGCGCTCCGCCGTAGGCGGTTTGAGTCGATTGTCGGCGAATAAAGCGCGTTGACTGCAGTCTAATGGTGATTTGTACGCCCTCCATTGCCACATTAATGCACGAAACCGGCCTAACGTTCCTATTACGTGTGAGAGAAGCGCAATCTGCCAATCAATGGAGTACTGTCCTTCGGTCACAGTCGTGTTTTGTACTGTGCTCGATGTTTCTTCTCTTTATTTGCACACGTTTAAATTGTGTTTTGCCTATACCACAATATAAACAGTGTTGCACGACTGAGCCAATTAAGCATTTACGTCTTGCTCTAGCGGCTACAAAAGAAGAGAGCCTGTATTTCTGCGTAATTAGATGAAGCAAAACGTTGTGCACTCTGCTTTTCTGTTTGCATGAATACGCGTACTGCTATAGTAATGCGTGGCTTCAGGTCCTTTTTACCGCTAACCGGCCTCTGCAGACGCTGTAGTTCGTGCTTTGCGGTTTCACAAGGATTTCCGAATCGCCACCACTTCACGAGATGGTGTCGCTAAAATTCTGCATTCACACCTCGACATTTAGGACTTGTTTTTCTTTAGGACGACGCCAAATGCACTATGTGATGAGCTTGAATGACAAAGTGGTACCCACATTGAAATGATTTTGGCGAATGGACGGTACGATGGTTAGACCTAGCGCCATACCGACATGTGCATGCACTCGCTTATTAGAGTGCATACAAGTCCTGTAAGGGGAAATGGTTACATATATCGTGTAGGCATACGTACAAGCATTTGATACTGTGCTGGCACAACGGAATAAGCTGTAATCTAGGGACGTGCATGAAGTACGCACACATGCGAACACAGTGTGGATAGCAGACGACGCAAGGAGCCGTCCACATCACGGGGTTTCGTGCGCTCGCCGCTAGGTGCCGACTCTGCTCGATCTCGCGGCCAATAGCATGGTGTCGCCGTCGTGGCGACACACATCCCTTCGAGACTTGGCGTCGAGCACACGTAGCCGTGACATGGGGCGACCGAACAAATACAAGACTCCCGGAGAAGAGGCTGCTCAGCGGAAAGCTCGTCGCAATGCCGCCCGGGATCGAATGCAGCGACTACTGAGCCGGATCACTGCGCCGGCCGAAGTAGCTGCTGCGAAACGGCGTCGTAGGGCGGGTCATTCCGAGCCCCGGAGGGTGAGGAGGGCCAGCAGCAGCTCCGCACATTTTTAACGTGGTTTTAAAATTGAGGGAGTCTGCGGAGGTCCCGAATCTCGGCGAACTTTTTGCGTTCTCCCGATGTAGACGGTGGGGCTCCGGACCAAAGGTGGAGCGAGGAATTTTTTTTCCTCGGAGGGTGGGGGGGGGGGCACCCAAAAGTGAGTTCCTTCTGGAGAGGGCGGGCGCAGGGAGCTTATGCGTTGGTAATAACCATGGTGTGGCGCAAAGACAGCACCAGCTAGCCCGAGTCATTATGCGTTGGGTTCTGACTGTCTGCTCTTGGGGCAAAGGGGCTGCTACCCCCTGTGCTCCCGACCGGTTAAAGGGACTCTGAAACGGTTTTGACGATTTTGTGCGAACATATTGGCCCGGTAGAGCAAGTCGTAAGGATCATTTACAGACCGATTTAAGCTACGTGCGCAAACTGTGTAATTTATTACAAGGCTTTAAAGCTGCGAATCGCCACCGATCACAGCGGCTCAGCTGTGATCCCCGCCCACTTCCAGTGCGTGTCGCACTGGAAGCGCGACGTCACGCATGCGGCTGATCTGATTGGATATGTCCGGTCCACGTCACTGAACCTCCTGTGGGCAACGAGCGTCGTCTGCCTGTGTTACAACGTGCTCTGTGTTGACGTGAGCTGAGCGACAGTGTTTATCTCGAGGTTTCTTTTCTTGGCCAAAATGAATTGCCCTAGCCGTGTTGTGTACCACATATCTAGCAATTCGTGACTTATAGCTGCGACATCGTGCAATGTTTGTGAGGCATCTGGCGAGCGGAATTCCTTCAGCTCGTCGCTGCAATGAGCGTCGCGCTCTCGCTATCCGTTCAACGCCACGATCCACGTGTTTGCGGCTGTAACTTCACCCCTGAAGACACAACCACATTGCCAGGGTTTACGCTTATCGGTGATCGTTCTCGAATTCTTTTTGTTTGTCCGTATGCTTCTGCAGGTTGTCGCCGTACAGGAGAATAAAATAAGATCGACTGGTAGTCAATATATTAACCACTCCGCGAGCGGCGTGCTGCCGGGCACACTGGGCCTCCGAGACTGCGCGCAACCTGTGGGCGCGCAATATCGGAGGCCATGACTGGGCGAAGCTCAAACCGTCGAGTGCTTTCATGACAGCGCTGCGATCGCCGGCGATGCCAGCGTGTCTGTGAGTTGAGGGTGCAAGGCAGGGTGAGGAGGAAGGTATATATATAATTGTCCGTAGTGGCCTTGGTACACGGTGCGTCGCTTCATTTCTGGTCCGAATGATTTAGGGATGGTCTTGCCTAAACGCTGACAAAACTTTAAAAAACCGTTTCAGGGTCCCTTTAAGCAAGCAAGCTTGCCATCGCGTCTTACCGCCGGTTGGCAGTGGATTTTTGTAAGACAAATGGCAATTTGTAGATATTAAGCCAAAGTTGTTTTGTGAGTGACTATTTTTTGACCTGCGGAATATTTTTATGCTGATATTAATAATTTTTTTATTGTCGGATAATATTGAAGCGATGTATAAAGCAATATTGGTTAAACAGATATGTACTTAAACTTCAACTTGTGCAAGTTGCACCATTTTCCTGGCAGAAATGACAATTATTGGGAGCGAAAATTTCTCACAGGAAGTAAAAAAAAATTAATTACGGCAATTCATTTCGCAACCGTGCTGCGTCACATTACAGTCATGACATGTGTACAGCCTCCAGCATTTTTAATAATATCGCGCAAGCGTCGACCGCACGCAGTATCGGCGCCTTACAACGGCGATAATCCGCGAGACCGGCAACAGTACGCGCAGGCGCACAAAGCAGCGCTGGCGCGAGCGTCGTCTGCCACGCTGTTCCTTTCAGGACGATGCACGCCCTACCACAGTGACTATATTAGTCTCCTTAGATAAAAAAAAAGGAAAACAAAAGCGGTGTGAACAAAACCACGCGCACAACTTAAACCGTGATCTACCGATTCATGTTCTCTTGAGCTTTCCTGTGATTGCAGTCAAAGAAACTGCTCAAAGTTGATGCGCAGGGAAATTTGAATAAAAAAAGTAATACACAAGAACGATGAACACAAGGACAAGAACACAAGAACAATTCCACCTAAAGAAGGTGCTAGTATTGGCAGCAGCGCATGCTGTTGAACGCAAACGTGGAAATAAAAAAAAAGCAAAACGTTCGTGACGTTTCTATCTGCGATTGTGCGCACTCCGGGCGCCTTTAACACAGAAAGGGAGTGTTTCATCCTGAACGGAACAGCCTGGCAGACGACGCTTGCGCTAGCGCTGCTTTGTGCGCCTGCGCGTACTGCTGCCAGTCTCGCAGATTATCGCCGTTGTAAGGCGCTGATACTGCGTGCGGTCGACGCTCGCGCGATATTATTAAAAATGCTGGAGGCTGTACGTCATGTATGTCATGATTTATATGACACGGTCTTCGTGCTCTCGCGGCCTTATCAGTCCGCTACTTGAATCGCCCACCTTACGCAAGCCTCATCACGTGACCCCCATTTCCCTCTCCGCTTGTCATCAGACACCCTCCTCTCCGCCTTGGTCGCGTGAACTGCGCTCCACGCTGGTCACGTGACCAGTTACACGCCCTCAAAACCGTCGTAAAAAGGAAGCCGCAATGACGACGACCACCATCATTTCGTTTTATCAATTTCTTTATTCACTCCCCCCCTCCTTTGGTCACATGACCTGCGCGACTACTACTATGTATTTTGTTCAGATACCTACAGCGCCCAAATGGGCATTATTGTAGGAAACAGTAAAAGAAAGCATTGCAGGTAGTACAATACAAGTTAATGAGCAAAAAATCAAGATGAACAATACTGTTAAGATTACAGATAACGTGACATGTCTGCACTCTTAACATAACATAGCACTCTAACCATATAATAAGATTGATGCCACGAACAGTACAATGCAACGTAACTATAAGGGTGAAAAAAATATTAACTGATAGACAAGGTTTGGCTACTGCATAAATGTCATGCGATACCTACCGTAAAATCCCGAGCCTCATCGGATTATCCGTCACCATAGGGGTTGGGGGGGGGGGGGCTTGATCGGGATTTTACGGTAGTGAAACAAGAATTCAGCAAGGGCAACGAATTGGGTGGCGACAAGACAATTCCACTCATGGCCTGTCCTAGGGAAAAACTAACGCTTATGTATGTTAATACGACAACTATACTCTCTAACCTTTAAAGACTGATCCAGTAGGCAGGATTACATTCCCCATCCCTGCACAGAGTAGCATACAGACGCCGGCAAAAATCTCTCTTGTTCTAAGAAAGAGTCTCTCTTAGGATCAAGGATATATACAGGGCGTTTTTATTTTTAGAAAATACAGATTTTTTACAAAAACGTCTATGACAGTCAGGCTCCTGTCGTTTTCGCATATCAACTCTATGACGAGGCGGAAATACTTTCCCTCAGCGAAAATGACGTTGAAGCGACTAATTAACAAAAACTCGTTAATTAACTTCTTAATTATTGACTTGAGGGTAGGTGTTTATATTACAAAGCTGTGGTGCGTGCCATTTCATGACATACCTATTCTTTAGAAATCACAAAAGTTGCACGTGGTTCGAGATATTCATAATCGAATGGCTCCCGGCGCGCACAAAGTGCGGCGGAACACCGAAATGGCACGTGACATGGAAGTGGTGAAATTTGAATGAAGGCGCGCCAAAGCAGAATCTGGTCAAAAAATCAGGAAGCATTCTGAGATTTAATGCTTGCGTGCGATGCGGGGTGCCTATCTTTTTCTTAAACTATAAAGAGGCGCGAAAAACTGTTTTGCCTGTCAGCCAGAAGCGCCGCAGTGGCCGCCCCTGAGTTTTGTGTTTCCCAGACAAAGAAAAGCTTGGTACTGCAGTTTTCTTGTGCACAGTTCGAAAGAAGCAGATAAGCAGCAAATACTACGCGCAAAAGTAAGGCGATCCGCGGACACAAGTGAGATGACTTGCAGCTTTTCACGAATGGGCGAAGCAGGCCGTCATTTAAATTTCGTCACTCCCATGTAACGGATAGTTCCGGTCTGACATAGCTGGACGGTCGCGCTTCGTGCGCGATCAGTTTCGCTTTCGACCTTGAAATTCGATGATGAATATCTCGAACCAACTTCTGTGATTTCTAATAAATAGGTATGCCATGAATTGGTACGCACTACAACTTTGTAATATAAACACCCGCCCTCAAGTCAAGAATTAAGGAGTTAATTAACGAGTTTTTGTTAATTAGTGGCAACAGTGTAATTTTCACTGCAGCAAAGTATTTCCACCTCTACGTGGAGTTCGTTTGTGCAAATCGCAGGAGCCTTACTATCACAGAATATTTATTTAAAACTGTGTATTTTCCAAAAAAAGAAAAACACCACGTATGTCTCCTTCCTCGGGCCTGTTACTCCTGTGAAAATTTTGTGAAATAGTTTCAGGCACATGTATTTCCGTGAAGTCGTAGTTAGAGAAAGCAAATAGTGCTGCACGCTTTTGAATGCATTATAGTTCGGAAATGCGTGTCTTTGTAGCTGGGTCCCAAGCGGAGCATCCGTGTTCTAACAGAGTGCGCCCGTTTGAAAAGGAAAGAGTTTCCTTCAACCTATAGCAGGAGCTTTCTTGAATTTTCGCTTTAGGAAGTTGAGGACCCGGTCAGTCTTAGCTGCTATATCATTCCATGAAAAGTCATGCTTATACAAAACACCTAGATTTGATACAATTTTCACCAGAATATGTAGTATCAAACATGTGACGTTGGTTATAGTAAACCTTACATTTTGGGAAATTCAACGTCAGATTCCATGCTCTGCACCACAGTAATATCTCGTCACTTGGCAATTGGAAGGAAATAATTTCACGGTGAAGACAACAGTCGTCGGCATACAATCTGAAATGGCTTGATACCTGTTCACCTGTATCATATATAAATAAAAGAGGCTGTGCTGTGGCACATGTCAGCCACGGTGCTCCACGACGATGGCATGCACAGGGTAGAGAAAGAAGGCTTCGCTGTAAAAGTTAATTAACTAGTTTGTTTTATTTAGTTAACTTCAATGTCACTCTAGCGGCGGCAAGCCGTGTGCGAGAACGATAGGACTGTCATAATATCTTTAGTGGCACCGGGTGATCACCGTGTCAGGCGCCGCTATCCGTAAACCCTGAGAAAGATTTGGCGGGCTCTTGAGCTTCGCCTTAGCGTGATCGGGCCCCGTGAGCATCGCCGTGCCGCAAGGACAGTGGCGATATTCATCCTTTTACACACTGGAGAAGCACCCACTACGCGTCCGAAAGGTAGCACGCGCACCTGCGCAGTTGCGCACTTGTTGCGCAATTCACATGTTTAGACTCCTGGTCTACGATTACGCCACGCAATATTAGGTACATGCGTTAAGGAGGCCCCTGCCATTACACGACATTCCAGCAGTGTCAAGAACTGGCGTGGCTCCATGGTAGAACACCTGCGTGCCACGCAGAAGGCCTGGGTTCGATTCTCACTCGGTCAGAAGATTTTTAGTTATTTGCCAACTTCACAACCAACGACACCGATGCCAGAATTTCTGCATAGCGAGCTGTTTAACGCTATCGCGTTAAAATACAAAAAATTACACCATCTCCCGCTAAAGGGAACCATGTGTGGATGCGAAGCAGCGGGGAGATGGTTCGCTTGAGCGGGAGACGGTGTAATTTTTTTACGAGCTGGCTCGCCAGGTTCCTAAGCTGGGGCGAAGTCCCGCTCCGTAAGCTGCACCCATCCATTCAAAGCGTCGTGGAATGCGAAGGGGAACGCTACGCGCGTCGTGTCTTCCCTCTAGCCTGGCCGTTAATTTTCACAGGGCGAGCGGGGAACGCGGTCGACAGACGTGCGGGAGGGGGGGAGGAGCGTAGGAGAGGAGAGAGAGAGGGGGAAGGGACGCGAGCGTAGGAGGGCGCTCATCGTGGCGTTGCGCAGGAGAGAATGAGGCGCGCGACAGGGGGGGGGGGGGAGCGTAGGAGATGAGAGAGGGGGAGAGGAGGGGACGCGCATGCGCAGTGGGGGTGTGTACGACGCGGGAGAGATGGACAAAGCCCCCGCCTTAAGCTGCTTTGCATCTAAAAGCATAAAAAACCCGGCAGATCCCACGCAATGTGGGAGTCGATGTAATGCGAAGCAGCCAGCAAAGAGATGCATACATCGTCTTGTTTGTCATTGAGGCAAACTAAGTCATTCATGTCGTGACATCTAGTTCACTATATATCGCAAGTTTGCCATAAATCATATACAATCTGTTATATGCCATGCTAATGAAACGTATATTGGGGTATATATATATATATATATATATATATATATACGCCACGCACTCCTGTCACGCCATAAAATTTTGGTATATATCTATATATCCAGTGAACAAAACGGCCGCGAGCGCATCTTGACTGTGGCGTCTAAATGATGCCCTACATGACACGCATGTCTCGATTTGCATTTTACCACCTGTTATTTATGTTCTTCACACAGTCACATCACACCATGCCAATTTTAGTGTATATCAAGCTAACGAAACGGCCGCGAGCGCACCATGAGCATGGCACGTAAGTCATGCTGCACATGACATGGGTGTCACTATTTTCATGTTAAAGGGACTGTCTACCGCTCGGAAAAATTTTTCTGATTGTGGCGAAAATAAGAAGATCGTTGATCACATCGGTGGCAACGAGCATACTTTTGTCCCATAAAAAAGGAATTTTATTTTTAATTTCATGTTGAAAATCGTGAAAGAATGACCACTATACTCGGCGACAACTTTCCTTGACAGCACTGTGGAAGCTACAGAACCGAAGCGCATGCCTGCTACCGCGCCAAGAAATAGTACTTTAGTTTACTGATAATTATCTGATTTGCCTTGCTGAAATAAATGCTGCTTTATTTATTATGAGACTCAAACAGTTGCGGGAAGTCGTAGGTAAAATACAGTTATTGTTCACTGTGCAAGAATCCTTTCCTTTTCTTTCCATTTCATGGACAGCACCACCTTTTCAGCACGCCCGTTTTCCAATGTAAACATGGCGTCCGTGACGTAGTTGGCCAGTGTGCGGCCGCAAACGTGCTCTTTAGCTCTCCAAGAAAAATATACTCGTATTACGACACGAAAATGTACACTGACCAATCTAAATGTTACCCCGTTCGCATTTTTCGTGTATATCTTTTTCTAAACTGAGAGCGAGCAAAACCGAAATCAGCCGCAAGCTGCCGCACTACTTGCGGAGCAACACGAATGTGCGGAAGCCCCGCCTCCGTAGCCTTCGCTCCAATGTCAAGATAAGTTGTCGTCGAGTATAGCGTCACCCAACGGCAATGCGGTTCAATCTACTGGTAGGACAAGAAATCCTCGCACGTAGTCTCATTTTGCTGAAAAACAAACATGTATAACTTGAAATTGTATTTTACGCACTTGAGGCAGCTTTCGGTTGCGTCAGAGAGTTTTTTTTTTGCTTTTTTTTTCTCACGCGTCCAAAAAGGCGCCCGGTGGCGCTGCTTGCGGCGCCGCCTTCGATTTCGTCTGTTTTAACTGATGCGCTATGCCATGCGGCCCTCCGCGCTGGTCGTACCGTGCCGCTGTATTGTTGTTAGGATGTCAAACGTGTGCTGCGCTGTGAAGGCGTGCATTTATCGTCTCTTTTTTGATGAATCAACTTGGATTGGATTGCGGCAGCATTGCTAAAATAAACGCATAGGCTGCGATTACAGCAAAACAAAGTGTTCTGTAATCGTATAATAAGGCTTCATTTAACCACTAGCGCGCTGAAAACGGCTGTTACATTCATTACATCAGTGTTCAGAGAAAATTAAGTAATCCTACAGAAATCATGCGTGCTTTCGGTTTTAATTTTTACCGGCACTACAGTCGTCATCGCGTCTACCAACCAGTGTTGTGGGCATGTTTCACGCCAATGGAAGAAGACCGAACGCAGATCGAAAAATTCTGTTTTAAAATTTTCTGCTCACTTTCCAAAGAAACCGCTGCAAGGTGGGACACTTAAAACTGTATGCTTTCGATTGCGGTACAAAACAGAAAAGCGATGAAGGACGGTAGACAGTCCCTTTAACTCCTGTTATTTATGTTCGTGACACAGTCACGTTGGAAGATACCAATTTTGGTGAATATCAAGCTAGCGAAACGTCCGCCAGCACACCATGAGCGTGGCACGTAAGTCATGCTTTACATGACATGTGTGCCATGATTTTCATATTAACTCATTCGCCATACACTCTTGTCACGCCATACCAATTTTGGTATATATCAAGTTAACGAAACGGCCGCAAGAGCACCAGGACTGTTTCGTGTAAATCATGTCGTTCATGATATGCGTATCATGATTTTCATGTTATGACCTGTCATTTATGTTCGTCATACAGTCATGTTACGTCATACCAATTTTGGTGTACATCCTATTAACGAAACGGCCAGGAGGGCACAAAGTCGTAGGCGGCTAGATAGATAGATAGATACGCTCAAAGTCGCAGAAGTTCGCTAAGGAATGCTTCGCATTTAAAAGATGGAATTTCATTTTCTCTTCTTCGATCCCCGCTCCGCTCCCTTCGCGATTGGTTTTCCTTGGTCACGTGGTCATTTCGCGCCATAAATGGTCCTACTTACTCGCCTTGCTAGTTTCTCTCGGCCGCCGACGCACGGTGCTTTGGAGGGCGATGGTTTCTAAGGCTTTAGACAAGTGTGCACGAAATTTACGTCATCATTTTGACGCTTGATCGTTAACAAGCCCTTTATCAAGACATCGAAGAATGCCCGGGTGCTCCGCTTTTGGATGCAGCAACCGCCGAGACGCGAGTGGGAAAAAGGACGCCAAACAACGGGCTGTGTGGCCTCACAGAACAGGACGGGAGAAATTTTGTTCCCTCAAATGATACCCGCCGTTGTGAGTATTCGTAAATGTTGTTTCGGGGAATGCTTACGTCGCCCCTATACGTGTTTCATGTGGTGGTCGGAGAAGGTTTATGCACAATAAGATTGCCGGGCACCTCTAAATTTACGTTTGGCGTGAAATTGACGCCTTTGGGCTCCCGGATAACGATCAGCGCGCCATTGAAACTGACTGCTACGACATTTCCAGTGCTTGCCTCTGGGCTCCACTTTTGATCAGTTTTGACGTGCATGCTGTTGGTGCTCGTATTCATACATTTGCAAACATGCACCGAGCTGAGAATTCTAAGTGAACGTTCGCCGCATATTTTTTTTCTATATAAATGCCTGTTCTTAAAGCTCCTGGAAGCAAACTGCGAACTCATTTCTTGAATGACAAGAGGTGTGTATGTTGTTCAGGGTGTGGGCGTCAGTCCTTTATTAGCTTCACGAAAAAGCAAGCCCTGATGTAGTAAGCGTTTCTAAAGGTTTGTCTTTAAAAAAAGGAATGTGGAGCTGCTCAAGAAAATCCCCCCGCCAAAAAAACAAAAACAAAAAAAAGAAACCCGGAATGCGGCTTCAAGAACATTCATATGCGCGCAGATGTAGTTGTATGTTGTCACGGGATCGTGACGCTGACGAATGCAGCATTCGGCGCGTTTAAGACCAAACTTTTTATTTGGGTGAACCTGTGCCCGGAAAATAAAAATACAACGTGCAAGCGATTCACACTGTAAACTGATAGCGTCGTCGCCCGTCGAGTAATCTGTGGCGCGATCTTGTACGGGTTCCAAAATGAAACGGAGGCGATCCGTTCTATCGAGCCGCACCCGATTGGTCAATGTGAGCCGTGACAACTTTAGACTCGAATGTTTGATGCCGCATGTATGAAAGGCGGTTAGGTGCGTCAGTATTTATATATGCGGCATCGAACATTCCAGTCTTATTGCTGGTGATTCATGACAGTGTACTAGCCACCAGGACGAGAGAGATGACGCCACACAGCGCTCCCTCTCGTCCTGGTGTCTTCGCGCTGGTAGTACGGTCAGGAATTGAACTTTATCGCTGGTGGCCGCGCTAGTTCCAGAATAAACTCAACTGTTCCAGTTTTCGCGCTCAAGCCTATCTTCAAGATAATCTGGAAGGTTCCCTGACATTCGCGAAATGCAGTGCATGGTCATACGTGTAACGGGCCGGTTACATAGAAATACAAAAAGGAGCGCGCGTGGCATTGCCCTCCTCTGAAAAAGCATCGTCCCGATGCTGAAAACAAAACATGCAATGGAGAATAAAAATATGCATACACAAAGACAGAATAATAAAGAAAGCGAAAAGTAGAGTGCTCAGGTTCGCTAAGGCGTATAAAACTGTTTAAGGCACACGACATGGACGACTTCAGGTCGTGTGCGGCACAGCTGAGAGTTCGTAATGCCGTCCGGGATGACCTTGTAGTCCAGAGCGCCGAGACGTCGAAGCACTTCGTACGGCCCGAAGTATCGCCGAAGAGGTTTTTCACTGAGTCCACGTTGGCGTATCGGCGTCCAGACCCAAACATAGTCGCCGGGTTGGTATTGAACTTTGCGTCGTCGAAGGTTGTAATGACGGCTGTTTGTCGTGTGCTGGTTCTTGATGCAGACGGGTGAACTGTCTGGCTTCTTCGGCGCGCTGAAGGTAGACAGTCAAGTCGAGATCTTCTTCGTCGGTGACGTTGGATAGCATGGCGTCGAGTGCCGCTGCCGGGTTCCTTCCGTAGGCCAACTTGTATGGCGTCATCTGCGTCGTTTCTTGCACGGCCGTGTTGTACGCGAAGGTCACGCACGGAAGGATGGCATCCCACGTCTTGTGTTCGACGTCGACGTACATGGCCAGCATGCCGGCGATGGTCTTATTTAGACGCTCGGTGAGGCCATTGGTCTGTGGGTGGTAGGCCCTGGTTCGGCGGTGGCTTGTCTGGCTGTATCCCAAGATCGCCTGAGTTAGGTCAGCAGTAAAGGCCGTACCTCTGTCGGTGATGAGGACTTCTGGGGCACCATGACACAGGACGATGTTCTCAACGAAAAATATGGCGACCTCGGCGGCACTGTCTTTGGGCAGGGCACTTGTTTCGGCGTAGCGGGTGAGGAGTCAGTAGCTACGACGGTCCATTTATTTCCGCAAGTCGACGTTGGTAACGGCCCTAGTAGGTCCATCCCGATTAGCTGGAATGGTCGGCGAGGTGGTTCGATCGGCTGAAGAAAGCCTGCTGCTCTTGTCGGCGGTATCTTGCGTCGCTGACAGTCTCGACATGTCCTTACGTAGAGAGTGACGACCAGTAGTACGTTTCCTGTATTCTTGCGAGCGTTCCGGAAACACCAAGGTGTCCAGCCGTCGGGTCGTCGTGTAGGGCCTGGAGGACTTCTGGTCGCAATGCTGAAAGCACACCGAGAAGGTAGTTAGCTCGAAGTGGCTCGAAGTTCTTTATGAGAACGCCGTCTCGCAAGAAAAACAACGCCAGTCCTCGCTTGAATGCCTTCGGAACAAGGGCGGTCCTGCCCTCGAGGTATTTCACAAGGCTCCTGAGTGCCGGGTCGGCTCACTGTCATTCAGCGAAGTCGTCCGCACTTATGGTTCCCAAGAAGGAGTTATCATCCTGTTCATCCTGCGGCGGCGGGTCAACGGGGACGCGAGACAAGCAGTCGGCGTCAGAGTGCTTTCGTCCGGACTTGTAAACGACGGTAATGTCGAATTCTTGAAGTGTCAGACTCCATCGTGCGAGACGACCTGAAGGGTCCTTCGAGTTGGCTAACCAACGCAAGGCGTAGTGGTCGCTCACAACTTTGAAGGTCCTGTCGTAGAGGTAGGGGCGAAATTTTGACGTAGCCCAGATGATGGCAAGGCACTTGATCTTTTTCTGTTATGGAATAGTTAGCTTCTGCCCTGGATAGCGACTGACAAGCATAAATGGTAACCATTTGCAGTCCGTACGTCCTCTGCACAAGGACGGCGCCGAGTCCTGCGCTGCTTGCGTCGGTGTGAATTTCGGTATCGGCGTATTCGCCAAAATGAGCAAGTATCGGAGGCGTCTGCAGGCGTCGTTTCATTTCTTGACTTGCGCCGTTTACCAGCTGAATTTGACGTCGGTCTTGGTGAGTCGCGTTAGTGGCTCGGCGATCCGTGAGAATTCCTTGACGATCGTGTCTGTAATAGGCGCACAAGCCGAGAAATCGGCGTACGGCCTTCTTGTCTGTAGGTTAGGCGCTCCGACCAGTGTCCTTTCTTGTGTATGTCCTGCTTTGCGCCTTAAAAATCAATTATGAATTGTCTGTGGGTGACGGGAAGGCAGCGATCCCAGCTGTTTTCCGCTGGTCTGGACGCACTCCATACTTGTTGATCACGTGACCCAAAAACAAGAGTTTCTCGTACGCGAAGAGGCGCTTTTCAAGCTTGAAAGTGAGGCCGGAGAGCTTGACTGCTTGAAGTACAGCGTCAAGGCGCTGGAAGTGTTCGTCGAAGTTTGAGGCAAACACAACGACGTCGTCCAAGTACACGAGGAAGTTATGCCACTTCAATCCTGCCTGTACTGTATCCATAACGCGTTGGAAAGTCGCACATGTCGAGCAAAGACCAAAGGGCATGATCTTGAACTCAACGAGGCCGTATGGTGTTATGAAGGCAGTCCTCTCGGTCTCTCTCGTCGACTTCGATTTGCCAGTAGCCGGCCTTAAAGGGGTATTCAGACGGGGGAGAAATGCTCGGGGGATAAAGGCGGAGCCTAGTGACGTCAGCTCGCGAGGAGAAGTCTCCACAAATGCCCCCCACTCAAACGGACGAGGCGAACGGAGGGGGAGACCAGTGTTACTAGAATACTCTGGTGGCTTGCACCACCCGTTTGACGAGCTGCTGACGACAAGCTGCAGACGACCATACAGCTGCAGACTGCACACCCGCTGCCGCTCTCTGCAGGAGCAAGTGCAACAACGTGGCCAAACAAGAGCCCGAAATTTCGCTATATCCACCACCGCCGGGGGATTGTTTGTCCTTTCGGGGAAAAGGTCACCGTCTCCCCCGAGAAGGAGCGGGTGGGGGGGGGGGGGGGTCACGCCACTCGCTAATCCGTGACGTCGCGGTCACGTGATCCGCAATCCCCCCGTCTCCCCCGAGCATTTCTCCCCCGTCTGAATAACCCTTAAGGCCCATCGACGAAAAGTACCTCGCGTTGTGGAGTCGTTCCAGGGTGTCGTCTATTCGTGGTAGACGGGTACGCGTCCTTCTAGGCGGCGCTAATCGACGCAGAAGCGTAGGGTTCTGACTGTCTTCCTCACTAACACCATGGTTAAAGCCCCCGGACTCTTGGAAGGCTGGATGATGTCGTCGCGTCGCGTAGCATTTCGTCAACTTGTTTCTTTGTGGCCTCGCGTTCTCGCGTCGAAACTCTTTACGAGCTCTCATGGAGTGGTCTGACACTTTCCTTTGTTATGATGCGATGTTTTGCGACTGTCGTCTGCCGAATTCTTGACGATGACGAAAAGCAGTCCTTGTATTGCAGGAGCGGGCTTTTGAGCTCGCTATGCTTCGGAAATCTCGGATTGACGTCGAAAGCTGGTTGAGGGGCTTGGTTCGTGGGAGCATAGGTTCAGCAGAATTGGTGAGCACGAAAGCATTGGTGGCTTCCACAGTTTCTTCGATGTAGGTGACCGTCGTTCTTTTGTTCACGTGCTTGTACTCGTTGCTGAAATTCGTGAGCATCACTTCTGCTTTCCCTCCACGCAGCTCGGCTATTCCTATTGCGACGCAAATCTCGCGGTTGATCAACAGGTTCTGGTCGCCTTCAACGACACCTTCCAGGTCTGCTGATTTTGAGTAAAACTTGTTGTTAGGTGCATATATATACAAGAAAATTAGAAGGCGCGAACCACCAAGAAGGATAGGCGAAAGAAAAGAGCGTCTTTCTTTTCGCCTATCCTTCTTGGTGGGTTGCGTCTTCTAATTTTCTTGATTTTTGAGTGCCCACGGATATGATGACGCTCCAGCGAGTGGGAATGGTTACTTGGTCTTCCAGCACATTCAAGGCTCGCATTTCTGGCGGCGTGTGCAACGGTAGTGCTTTTTCTGTAGATAGTGTTTTCGGCTCGTATCTCAGGTCCATGACTGCACCATGTAGGCTTAACAAGTTCATACCAAGGATGACATCTTTCGAGCAACGCTGTAGGACTACGAAGCTCGCGGGATAAATCCGGTTGTTAATTGTGACTCGCTGTGCAGAATCCCGCCGGCGTTACTTGGTGACTTCAAGCTGTCCGGATTTTGGAGCCTTCCCAGGTGGTCTTGACTTCCTTCAACTTCGTGGCGAACGGTCCACTGATGACAGAGTAATCTGCTCCGCTGTCGACTAAAGCGACGACGTTGTGGCCGTCGATAAGCACGTCGAGGTCGGTGGTTCGTTGTCTTGCGTTACGGTTGGGTCGTGGCGTCGACTTGCTCCGATGCTGCTGCGTCGTTCCGTCTGGTCATGTTTGGGTGAAGTCCTCTCATGTCTGCTAGGCGGCGAGCTCATGATTTCGGAATCGTCGTCGTCGGAGGATGTTTGGCATTTCGTCGTACAGCAACCACACCTCCGTCGGTTGATGTCCATGGCTCACGGATCGGCCCCGAGTAGGGCAGGTGTACTGCCCGCGCTGCGGCGAGATGTAGCGGCCTGGCGATGGCGATCGGGAAGGTCGTTGCGGTGTCCACTGCGCTCTTGGGTGGTAGTCGGCGATGTCGTGAGGTCGTTCACCCCGCTGTGGACAGGGCAAGTTGACGGTGAAACCACGTAGCCCCATCTGTCGGTACTGGCAGCGCCTGTAGGTGTGGCCGGCTTCCCCGCAGTGGTAGCAGAGCGGGCGGTGGTCAAGGGCGCGCCAAACGTCCGTTTTCCTCGGAGGGTGTAGCTGACCAACAGGTATATGTCTCGACGTGTGGCGGCGCACTGCAGCAGCGTCGCTCATAGCGCTGACTCAGCGACGTCTGCGATCGAGGCAGCTTGAATCTGGCATATGACGGGAACATTCGATCAATTTCTTCGCGGACTACGGCCCTTATGGTCTCGCGCAGAACGTCGGAGCAGAGGGTTTCTGTGTAGCCTGGCGTAGAGCCGCGACTGAATGGTCGTGTGTGCATTTCCAGCGTTTCTTCAATCGTCGTTGCTTCAGAGAGAAATGCCTGAACGGTCTTCGCTGGATTTCTCATCAACCCGGCAAAGAGCTACTGCTTTACTCCTCGCGTGAGGAAGCGCACTTTCTTGTTCTCAGACATGTCAGGGTCTGCGTGGGGGAAAATGCGGGTCATTTCTTCCGTGAAGAGCGTGAAATTTTCGTTCGGGAGCTGGACGCGGGTTTCGAGCAGAGTTTCGGCCCTCTCTTTGCGCACGACTCTAGTGAAGGTAGCCAAGACCCTGGTTCGGGAAGCGTCCCATGATGTTTAGGGTCGACTCTTGGTCCTCGAACCACGTCCAAGCGGCGTCTTCTGAGGCGAAGTAAACATGCCGCAGCTTGTCTTTATTGCTCCAATGGTTGAAGATGGGGACCCGGTGGTATGCTTGCAGCAAGCTTTCCGGGTCCTATAGCACCATGACCCAGGGAATTTCGGCGGCTCCCTGGGCTGCTGAAGCAGGAAAGATGTAGGCTGCACAGGTGCTGTCATCGTGGCGGTTTGCTTTGTCGTCGTGGTTCTTGTATTGTCAGGTCTGAACTCCAGTTGCAAACCTTGCAGCCTGCAGCTAGCTCGTTGCTGCAGGAGAGCTTCGGTATCTTCGTCTTCACGCTGTGGGCTTGGTTACTGGCTTTTCGTGGGCGTTGGGAGCATGAAGGAACCAGCACCTTCACCAGATGTCATAAGATCGTGACGCTGACGAAGGCAGCAGTCGGCGTGTTCACGACCCAACTTTTTATTTGGGCGAACGTGCGCCTGGCAAAGTAAAGCTCAGAGCACAATCGATACACGCTGTGCACTGACTGGCGGGATCAGTCGCTGGCCGTCGTGTAATCTGAGGTTAGGCATGTCGGCATTTATACATGCGACATAGAACATTTGAGTCTTATCACTGGTGGCCGCGCTAGTTGCAGAATAAACTGAACTGTTCACATGTGCGCGCTCAAGCCTATCAGACAATTTCAAAATAATCTGGTAGGTTCCCAGACATTCGGGCGCGATTTGCGAAAGGCAGTGGCTACACGTGTAACGGACCGGTTACACAGAAACACAAAAAGAAGCGCGCGTGGCTGTGCGTCACGTATTCTAGCATGCACGGATGCGATAAAAAGATGTCTGAACACCGCGGCGGCCGTGTGACCCGCAGTTGTTTTACAGCGAAAGCTGTTATGAGATCGCAACAATGGCCATTTTTTGGCGCCGCAGTTGTCCGTAGCCGCTATCGCGCGAGAAAGAAGAACGATACAAGAAAAAATATCCTGTATGGAATGGGTTCGAACCTGGGTCCTCTGCGTGGCAGCCCAGTATTCTACCACAGAGCCATGCCGGCGCTTGAAGCTTATTTGCAGAAAGACCCTATACAGGCTTCATGTCGGGAAGGAACCACATTAACATATGTAATTCAGTGTGATCGAAGAGTAAAATAACAACCAGGCGTCACACAACACGAATTCTGTAACCAGGCGTCACACAATGCGAATTGCGCAACGAGCGGGTTGTTGAATGCTTCCAACCGATTACAAAGGGCTCAGCCATAATTATTAGATGCGAAGTATCTTAAGGCGGAGCTCAATCCGGTGGTGGTGGTGGTGGTGTGCGGCGTGACCACCCTTACTGCGCATGCGCATACCCTCTCCACCTCCTCTCCACTCACCCTCTCCACTTTCCCTCTCCCATCCCCCTCTCCACTTTCCCTCTCCCCTCCCCCTTTCCACTCTTCCTCTGAAACGCGGGCTAGACCAGCGCCCTCTAGAATATTTTCAGGCCTGCTCACTACTCCGTGCATGGCCTCTGACGTCAGTCATTTTTGACCCTCGCCTCCTGCTGAGTAGACGTGCGCATGCATGCTCACGCCGTTCGAGAGAGCAGGATTGCTAAGCCTGACGAAGCCGGCTGTGGTATACTGGTGTTTCTTTTGGCGTCTGCTTGAAGACCGTGGTCTGCGTTTGTGAAGTGCTGCGTGGTGATGTGATGTGCTTCGTTCACGGAATGTTGTACACCTGCAAGCTCTCCCAATGGAGCAGTGCTGTGGGCCCAAGTGTCGCCGATATTGACCATGTACCGAAGGTTCCAGTGGTTTCATTCTCCCAAGGCGACCAAAAAGAGAAATGAGAGCGTGCCGTTCATCGGGATGACATCGATATGCATTCTCTCCGTGATTCAAAGGTATGTGTAGTCTATGCTACTTGTTTTTCAGATGTTTTAAAGGCACCACCTCTAACACGTTCAGTTATTTCGATAAATTAATGCCGTGTGCACTTCTGACTTGTTAGCGTAAGCCTTTACAGAAGGCACATTTAGCTGAGCGTCGCAGACGCTCACCCCCGCGATGATGTAGCGTCTCTGGAGAGTGCATAGATTTCCCGTTTTTCACGAGCGCGTCTTGCCGAGACGCGGTGAGCTGGGCTGCTAAACGACGGCGAAACGAAGTAGACGCACCTTCATGCTCCAATCAAGCGACTTCACAAGCGGTGCGAGAGATGCCTTTTGCGTTCCGCTGCTCGCACCCCGAACTCATAAAAATTGAGCAATAAACGCGCGTGGCAGTATATTCTCAGAACAGGCGTTTCTTTCCTTCAGGGTCGGTAAACATTTCGCTATTTGCGCGTAGCACCGCGGGCTTCTTTTGACTGAGAAACGCTAAGCAGTGGCGGTGCGTGGCGTCGTGCATCTGTTTTGCATACATAGTATTTCTGACCGGTGCTCCGACCACTTTCTGCGGTATTATAATTATGCGCCAGTCTTGCCAGCACCTTCGCCTAATTTGTTTCCTTGAAATGTGTATTGCTGCAAGTCAGCCGAATTGGGATACCTGTAGACACCTCATAGAATCTGTTGTTTTGTAACTGAGCAAATAGGTATCACAGAGGAGCGGAAAGCCTATGATAAACCGCTTTCTTAAATGGTTTTCAGGTGTGTGAGCTCAATTTCAAGCCAGAACACTTAAGGACGACTGCCAAGCACACCGATCCAAGAACCGGCAGGACAGTAGTAGCTCCTATGGGGGCTACTCGGCTGACTCTGGACCTCTGGACGCAGTGCCGACAATTTTTCTCAGTTTACCAAATAAATAGGAACAGTTTCTGCGCATCTTATGGACAATGTGACGTGTGTGCGTGTGTAAATAAAGAATGAAGTATGAATCAAACTTGCCTTATTTATTTCGTCATTTTCGAGGCCATCAACCTTCGCATTTATAAATCGGTCACATTTTCGATAGCGCACAATCTTTTCTTATTTGTAAGTGCGATAATAAGTCGCTTACAGACCAATCACCAAAGACTCTAAAGCGTAACACATTCCTTAAGCCAGCGCCAATCCCTACGCAAAAGGCAAAATAAAGCTGTTGCGCATGTAAAACTAGCCGCGAACCCTTTATAATTTCATAGGAGACGATAGTGGCAATGGCTTCACTGTCTCCCGCGCGTTCGCTCGCTCGGTCAAGACGCGTGACGTCACGGCGGCAGTGAGCAGGCCTTAATTTTTTTTCTAGGTGGCATTGGCTAGACATGCCCAATTCTCTCCTGCGCAACGCCGCGATGAGCTCGAGCCCATGCGCGTCCCCTCCCCTTCTCTCTCCTCTCCTACGCTGCCCCCTCTCGCCCGCCTGTCGACCGCGTTCCCCGCTCGCCCTGTGAGAATTAACGGCCAGGCTAGATGGAAGATACGACGCGCGTAGCGTCCCTCTTCGCGTTCCACGACGCGAGGTCGGTAGCATACCCAACGAACGCCAACGAAACGCGATCGTGCAAGTGCTCCGGCTTCGCATCGCCTCATGGTCCCCTTTAGCGGGAGATGGTGTAATTTTATTGCGATAGCAATTATATGGACAGTCTCGGCTGGATTTTGCCGTCGCCGTCGCCGCCGTCATGCACCGTATATGTATAAGTATGTATATATATATATATATATATAAGCCCCAAAGAAAAATAATTCAGAAAAATGCTTCCGGAGCGCGGAATCGAACCAGGGAACTCTTGCTCCGCAGCAAGTGGCGCTATCCACTACGCCACGAAACGCAGATCCTCCACGTAGCTAACGGCGAGCGTTATATACATACCCTTTACCGCTAGACGGACTCAGAGACGGCAGGCGATAATAAGCGTTTCTTCATTACCAGCGAGATGGCGCTAGCAGCGCGACGGGCGCATTTAAAATTCGTCGTCGAGCTCGCTCGCTTCTTATATTTGCGCAGCGAGAACATTGCCCTTCCGTTGTCTGCTCGCGCGGTTTTCTCGCGGTGAGGGGAAGAGGAATGTTTCACGCTTTCACCGTGATGTCCGCGCTCATGTTACCGATCGTACGAAAGTCACTCGAGCTGAAGGGACGCCGCTAAACGAACAAACAGAAGATGAGCGCGAACTATCAAGTGTCACAGCTCGACAGTTGAAGCACGCTAGTTTCCTTCGCTGCTTCGGCCGCCTTTGCAACAGGAACGCTGTTCAAACAGAGTATCCATTGGCGAGCCTCACTTCGTATAGCATTAATTTCTTGCTATCGCATTCATTGCTTCGCCCTTGCGGCGAAACTGTGACTTTTTTCATCCTCATCAGGCACAGCATCAAAAAAGTGCACATAACGCCTTAGAGGTGTTTAGCGGCTACCATGGTTCTCCGCAGAATAACGAAAAATGGCATAGTGGCTGCTTCACAAAAATTGTGATGATCTATAGCGCACCTCGCCCGTGCACTTGTATTGGTTGCCAAGGAAGACCCCATTATCCGCTTCCTCGGGGTCTCAATAAAGTTCTTTCCCTCTTGCGGTAAATGTATTATTGGTAGGGTGGACGCGCAGGCAGAAGTTGTTGGATAGAGTGATTTGGTGTTGGGCCTGCACTACCTTCGTGAGTCGAGGAGTTGGGATTTCTCGGAGTCACGTCGCGGACAAGCGACGACGCGAATAACGTTGGGTGGGAGGGGTGGCAGTTTCTCGCTGCCTTGTACCGTGAGACCAGGCTCCTTTGTCGCAGGTGGTAGGCGGACCGGCATCTTGCCGCTGCCAGTACCGGCTTGCGTCGCGCGCCGCGTTCTTGGCGTTTGGGTGAACCTCCTCGAAAGTAGCGTTGGGGTGGTGAAGTGGCTTCGTAGTAGGGACGCATAGGCTTTTTACAGAACAGGTGTCCAATGGTCTGCCTGTTACTCTTCTGCAGTGACGGTGTGGCCTTCAACCATTACCTCCTTGATAACGGCAGGCGTCGCCGACAGTAGGACTCTTCGATTTTCCACTTCTGACTACCCGCGGGCTGCCAGAGCGCGCTCGTTTTTCTCGGGTTGCGTGGTAGTATTCTATTGTGGTGTCGTGTGTGCTTTATGTGCATTTAGCTGAGACGATTGTGATCGAACTAGCTATTTCGCTCCGTCGTATGTTTGCGTGCGTCATAGAGTTTCTTACAACAATACCTAGAGGGGAATCTGGCGCTAGTGTCTACGCGGGCTCCTTGGCTGTGTTCCAATTCTGGACAGCATCGTAGACAGTCTATGCTGACAGCTTAGAAGACAGCATCGAGGTCATGTTGTCCGACAAATGGAACGCGTCTAGAAGACGTCTACGCGACGTGATGCCACCTAGCGCCGAGAAGAGAAAGCTAAGAAAAACAAACGTAAATGTTCTTTCTTTAGCCTCTTTCGTGTTCAAACCTATGAAAAAATTAACGTAGCTTACATTGAGCGCCTGGAAAAGCGCCTACTGGTGTACAGACGACCATACCGGCGAGATCCGAGCTACGCGAGCATTGCGCTGAGTCGCCATCTTGTTTGGACAGCAAAGTAGCCTGCATCGTTTTTGTCTTTCTCGAAGCTGTCTATTTTGACAGCTACGTGAGAATTGGAATGGGACTTAAGATGGCCGCTGTCCACTTAGCTGTCTATTTAGCCGTCTACGGTGAGTATTGGAACACACCCCTTGAGCGGCGCTTCAACCACCATGGGAATGATGGGAAGTACAGGCTTCGGATCTGCTTCGGATGGCTTTCGTTCTTGAGATTCGCGACGCTTGTTTGCTGAGTGTAAAACAAAGTGATATGAAATAAATTTCCAGGTAAAACTTGCTTCATTCTTGTGTACGTAAAACTTATTGCAAAACGTTTGCGTGACCGTGAGATGGAAGTGAAACCTGGACAAATTCAACCACCAGGGTATGCGTTGCTCTGCAATTGTGTTCCAGATTTGGCATCACGAAATAATGAATTATTTTTTTACAACACTTGAAAACAAACACGCTTGTTTTTCACTCGAAAGTACGCATTATCTATTTATGGAAATAACAGCACTGTATTGAGTGAGGAACACTTAACGTATGGTCTGCTGCGATGCCATGTGCGTCTGTCCAAGTGGTCTGCCTCCAATGCATGTCTCGTTTTGTTGTGAAGTCAGGTCAGAGGAGCGTGAAGGTACGTCAGCTTAGCTTCGCCGTCGTTTTTCAGCCGATTTGAACAAGTTTTGGCAATACGCGCTCATCAAAAGACGTGAAGTCTATGCAATTTCCTGCACTCGCATGGGACGCTACCTCGGTGCGCAGCGGTGAGTGCACGGCGCTTTACTAAAACTGCCATATACAACCTGCAAAGCTGCAACGAAACAAAAGATCTAGCGGTCTTCAGCCTCTTTGAACAACAAAGGCACTGCTTGATTGCTTTGTAACGCACCCCACTACCCACGCCTCGCGAAGAACGAAACTGAAACTGTAGAAAAAGATTTGTAGACAGTTCTCTAGCTAACGCTATCCAATCCGAAGCCTGTACTTCCCATCATTCCCATGGTGGTTGAACGATCGCAGCGCCAGTTTCCTCTCTAGGTTATTGTATGAAACTCTATGGCGTGCGTGAACCCCGTCAGAACTTAACTATTTCAACTAGGTCTTCGATGTTGATAAAATGCACTGATTGAATAAAAGCGATCGCGACATTGTTTTTTTGTGTGATGCTCGTTGGTCGCGAACGGCGTGCGAGCGTACTTCGATCTACGGGCCAGTATATGAGGTATGGTATTATGTTATGCTACGACGCGTCAATGTGTAAAAAGGGAGATGAATTCAAAAATATATACATCTTTTTGTTGCTTATTTCATCGTCGGCTTTGTCTTGTTCCACCTCTTAGGAATCATGCCATGCAGTATGTACGCGGTTATCACATAGTAGCTCAAATAAAAGCTGAGCTACATGAGATTTTTGGAGTGCCACTTAGGACTGGAAAAGAGGATCAGGCAACATCTGCCAAAACGAGTCGAAGACGCGTCACACAGGAGTTTATTTTAGATATCACTCGGTGGTACCGATACCGCTGCATGTCTCAAGTTAAGACAAAACGCAAGCTGGTCAACGCGTGTGTGCGACGTAGTACGCGATAGATCCTCGAGCTCTTTTGGGGACATGATCACTTTCGCGAGATTTTCGCGTCGTGTTGCGCAGCGACTGTTACTAAGCAGACTTGCCATTAGCGACGCGGCAGCTCACCTTGCATCGCTTTCGTGGCGCCAGCTGGCTGCTTTATTCGCGGACGGGGCGAGTTGCGCATGATCTTGCGGGGGGGGGGGGGGGGAGTGATTCTTGAAGTAATAAAAAAACAGGAAGTGAAGAAAATTGAGAGCCCCGCAATTGTCTATCTCAGGGGATGACACCTCAGCAGTAGCTCTCAGGGGGATGGGATAAGGAGGGATTAAAAGAGTAAAAGGAAAGAGTAGGGGTGGGGGATCCTGTCAGTGAAGTTCATGGACGGGGCACAATGAGCAGGAGCACGAGGACATCACGGAAAGGCGAGCCTTAATCGGTGAGAGGTGCTCGGCTTGGCTGACGTGGGAACCGTCACGGCACGACGATCGGCCAGAGGCACGGACATCACAGAGAGTCGAAACTCAATCCGAGAGAGGTGCTGGGCGTAGCGGACGACGCAACCGTTCGCAGCGGCACGACGATCGGCGAGAGGTCGAGAAAACTCGGCATCGCGGACGACGCGACCACCGCGCATGAAATCCACCAAGAGAATCCCATGATCTTGCGAACGTACGTGATCGTATCCCAAATACCTATGCTCGAGAATATCACTTTAGCTCTTCAGCAAACCTAGCCACATATTTTCAAGCGGGCAATGCAGAAAAAACCAACGCGCACGCGGCGCAAAGTTTCGTTTGCTGCCATGGCAGTAGCGTTTGTTTACGTTTACGCTGGCTGTCCCAGCGTTCGATCAGAGAATATCCATGGTTCGATTTTGTAATCTTCGGGCAGCTTCGGGTTGTCTCGGGCTTCCCACACACGTGACCAAGACGCTGTTTCCTGTCCCGACCGGAACTAGCTGGCTGACCCTCTGGCTATCTCTGGCTGCCAGAGAACTGCCACAAGTCCGAAAATCGAAGATCCCCAGTGTCGGCGGAGATGCGGAGTTCCAGTGAGGCTTAGCTCGGTGGTTAAGCGTCTCGGTTCACGAAATGTTCGTAGAGGAACATTTATTCGTATCAGGGCTTGGAATGGCTAGGGTGTTTGGTGCCCCTTTTCCAGGGCCCCACTGGCTACAGCGGCTCGCCGGCACAGAGAAGGTCGGAGGTCGCCCGGAATCTATCTATCTATCTATCTATCTATCTATCTATCTATCTATCTATCTATCTATCTATCTATCTATCTATCTATCTATCTATCTATCTATCTATCTGTCTGTCTGTCTGTCTGTCTGTCCGTCTGTCCGTCTGTCCGTCCGTCTGTCCGTCTGTCCGTCTGTCCGTCTGTCCGTCTGTCCGTCTGTCCGTCTGTCCGTCTGTCTGTCTGTCTGTCTGTCTGTCCGTCCGTCCGTCCGTCCGTCCGTCCGTCCGTCCGTCTGTCTGTCTGTCTGTCTGTCTGTCTGTCTGTCTGTCTGTCCGTCCGTCCGTCTGTCTGTCTGTCTGTCTGTCTGTCTGCCTGTCTGTCTGCCTGTCTGGCCGCGGTGGTGTAGCGGTTACGGTGCTCGGCTGCTGAGCCGGAGGTCGCAGGTTCGATCCCGGCCGTTGCATTACGAAATGATAGAAAGGCGAAATGATTGCGGCCCGTGTACTGTGCGATTTCAGTGCACGTGAAAGAAGACCAGATGGTCATCATTTCCGGAGCCCCCAACTACCGCGTCCGCTGAGCCGTGCTCCCAATTAGGGTTACAGAAGTTGCGCCTTTTCCTTTCGTCAACCTCTCCTCCTCCTCATAATCATATCTTGGTTCTGTGACGTAAAAACCCAACAATTATTATTATTACTTTCCTCGGGTGTCAGTGCGTATGTTCGCGGTTACTGTGTTGATTGAGACTCTGTATCACCTGTGGCACATACTCACATAAGGTGAACTCTGGTATGCTGGTATGTGCCACATGTGATTGAGAGAAACGGTTTCATGACGTACGCGACAGGTAGTTTGCGTTATTCATGTCATGAACAGTGAATCCTGTTCTTCATACACTGCTTCTCTGCTGTGCGAACTTTTCTATATAACAACCTATGGAAATGACTAAGACAGCGCCCAGACGTAGGCGGATAGATAGATAGATAGATAGATAGATAGATAGATAGATAGATAGATAGATAGATAGATAGATAGATAGATAGATAGATAGATAGATAGATAGATAGATAGATAGATAGATAGAAACGGCCAAAGTGCCTGAGGTTCGCTAAGAAATGCTTCGCAATTAAAACGTGGCCCATTTTTGTGCCCGCTGACGATGCGGAACGCCGAGTAAATAATGCGTCGAACGCCACCGCGCAACAGCAGGCGCGGAGGGATCACTCCACGCGCCTCAGTTTTAAAGAAAAAGAAGTCTCAGAGCGTTGGTTTGTAGCGCGCCACGAAGAAGTAACAACCGTAATGGTTGTTAGTTCGCGCTCGTGCTCTTTGTACCTGTGCGTTCTCTTCGAGTGTCCTTCCTTGTGTTTGAGCAGCCCGCTGCAAGTGTCTTGCTGTGATTGTTTAGTTCGCGGTCGTCCTGTGTGTGTTCTTTTAGTCAGTCCTTTTGCGCTCGAGCGGTGCGTTGAAAGTATCGAGCTGTTTGCCGTTCTTCGTATGACATTCTAATTGGTTGCTATCGCATTCATTGCTTCGCCTTTGCTGCGAAACTGTGACTTTTTTATTGATTTGAGGCAAGCGTTACGTGTTGGACCGACTTCTTTGTGTATTTTAAGTAGTTATGACTATCGTGGGCAGGCCCGTAGCGAGGAATTTTTTCGGACCTATTTGTAGAAGCAGTAATATGGGCGGGGAGGGGGACCTAGGCCTCCCTCCCCCCGGCTTCGGGATTGACCGTGGGCCTATCAGGCACGTCGACTACACTGGCGCGCAAATGGTAGTCCATAGTCCGACGTAACGACGGTACTCACATAGAGCACAGGTGTCAGTTGTATTAAGGCGAAAGCCTTATATGCCTCATCAAACGCGAAATTTGACCGTCGGCATCGGCGTCCCGCGTCGGTGGCGTCTCACGTCCTGCGCCATTGGGGACGAGTGGTGCAAAAATCATCACGTGATGACGTCACAATATGACGTTATAATGGCGTCATGGATAGCAAAAATTGTGACGTCATTATGACGTCACAAGTTCTGTCGCGACGTCATGTGACGTAGCACCATATGATGCCGTTGTAGCGCCGTAGCGCCGTCTCGTTCCTTCGCCCCTGTGGCATTAGAGTCACTGTATATGCTACCTTTAGGTAGCAGAGTTGCGCATCTGTTTTCCAAACGCCGCTAGCAACCATGCATTGCGGAGAAGCTGACGCTCGGGCCAATTTTTGTATTTCTCGACGCCGCCGCTGCAGCTCATTCAATTAACATTAGTCATCGACAGCCAATGTTTATCGCCGGCCTTCGACACGCCAGACATGTTTATCGGCGACGCGGTAGGCATGTCGCCTGCAAAAATGGAGTGAGACTTCACCGCATAGCTGTGGTTGCTAGCCGGACCTATGCGCTACTCTGCTACCTAAAGGTAGCATATACAGTGACTCTATGTGGCATAAGCCTACACCGCCATCACATGACATCGTAGCTTGGTCAAGGGTGGGCTGACCACGGAGGCAGTGCAGAACCAGGTGAGATGCCTCCGATCCTGGAGGCAGTGCGAAACCACGCTAGGTGCACAGAGTTTTCGGAGGGTGGCGGGGCAGGATAAGTACATCTAGAGTTACTGTATATGCTACCTTTAGGTAGCAGCGTTGCGCATCTGTTTTCCAAACGCCGCTAGCAACCATGCATTGCGGAGAAGCTGACGCTCGGGCCACTTTTTTGTATTTCTCGACGCCGCCGCTCCAGCTCACTCAATGCACACTAGTCATCGACAGCCAATGTTTATCGCCGGCCTTCGACACGCCAGACATGTTTATCATCGACGCGGTAGGCATGTCGCCTGCAAAAATGGAATGCGACTTTACCGCATAGCTGTGGTTGCTAGCTGGATCTATGCGCTACTCTGCTACCTAAAGGTAGCATATACAGTGACTCTAAGTACATCTAGGAAGCCTTTATGACCGGCCGTTCATGTAAGCACCCTAGTACACCGCCTTCGAGTCGTCTTAGGTCAATGCACAAGGGACCATGTGATTGTTTAAATGGACCACACGCTACGGTGCGATGATGTGCATATCATAAGAAGCGTTTTTTGCCGTATTCCTCCGGGTTGCTGAGCAATGGCTGACCACAGCTTCATGAGACATAGGAGATAATATTGCCGCGCGTATGTGCCAGTGGTGACGGCAACGAAGCAGCGCTAGTGTTCTTGGCCCAGCGCGGGGATCTTTAACGCACGCGCTCCCTTGATGTGGGGGTTGTGGCCAAAGTTTGTGTGGTTGCTGCTAAACTTTAAATGCATTTCTTAGCGAACCTCAGGCACTTCGGGCGTTTCTATCTACGCATTCTATCTAGCCGCCTGCGTCTGGGCGCTCTCCCTTTTGTATCCATAGGTTGTAATATACCGAAATTTGCATAGCATACGATGAGTGTATGGCGAACACGATCCACGGGTGATGACATGAATAACGCAAAATACCTGTCGCGTACGTCATGAAACCCTTTCCCTCAGTCACGTGTGGCACATACCCACATACCAGAGTTCATGTTATGCGGGTATGTACCACAGGTAATAACAGTCTCAACGCAGTAACCGCGAACATACACAATGACACGGAAGAAAAGGAATAATAATAGTATTTGTTGTGGTGTTACGCCCGAAAACCACGATATGATTATGAGAGACGCCATAGTGAAGGGCTCCGGAAATTTTAACCATCTGGTGTTCCTTAACTGGCACTGACATCGCACAGTACACGGGTCTCTAGCATTTCTCCTCCATCGAAATGCGACTGCCGCGGTCGGGATTGAACCCGCGACCTTCGGGTCAGCAGCCGAGCACCGTAACCACCACGCCACAGCGGCCGACGGAAGGAAAGTTGGGGAGCTGAAGACAGAGCACCCCTAGAAGACGCTGGGCTACCATCCAATCGTCCATGTGGTCCGCAGCGTCGACCACGTGGATTACGCAAAAACCGGGGTCAGTGCTTCCTACAGTAACTCTGCCGAGAGGACGATGTCGCTCATGATTACCGGTGACTTCATCATTGGTTTATCAAAGCCCAACAACGTCTGGTTCTTAGACGACATGAAAGACAGCTTGGATGTGAACAGGGCATCCCAAGACCTCGGTGCCACGTGCAGGAGAGAAGGCATGACCACGGAGTAAGATTAAAGTCCCTGGATATTTTTGGGAAAGTACCGTCTTTCTTTTACCTGAGCCGCCACGCCGAGCACCCTCCCCTCCCGCCTTCCACCTCCCCGCTTCACGGGCCGTCGCCTGGGAAACGCGCGCGTTATCTGCGTGACATAGCATTCTTGATAGGAAGAGGCGCGAGCCAGGTTATACGGCCGGCGCCCGCACGGTGGCGTCGTTTGGGAGAGGAGATAGATACGGTTTGGACACTTGGGTGAGGAAGGTTGGACACTTGGGAGAGGATATGGGGGAGAGTGTCGCTACTTTCTATATATCAAGGGACTTTAAGATAAGACAGGAGCGCCGACTCCGCCGCCGCCCAACGCATTCGCTCGGGACAAATCACGCTTTGGCACATGCTTTCTCCTCTCCTTGCGCTTATGATAGAGTCACTAGAAAATTTTCAGAGTATCGCATCTGTTTTCCGCGCGCCGCCGCCGCCGCGATTGGCTTACTCGCATCACGTGACCTCTCGCCGCCATATCCCTTCCAAGCGCTTTGGGTGCAGGCGCGTTGAATGCACAGCGCGACCGGACATTTAGCAGTACCACGGTTCCTAGAAGTACTTCGTCGCTTTTTTAAACGCGTCTTGCAGATGCCAGAGAGTAGCTCACCAGTAACCGAACGTTGCTGGTGAGCTACTCCGGGAATTTCGTATATTTTTGCATTCTGTGTGGGAAACATTAACGTCAAAGAACGTCGTTGTACGTGGCTGCATAGTTGGCCGCGGAATGAATTCGCCCCCCTCGAAGAACACTCCTTTCTGCAGTGAACTACACAAACTTTGCTGGAAAACCTCTCATGCAACAGGACACTTCACCTTTTCGGTTCGCTATGTTCAGCGATATTGAAAACTACATACATACCATTCTATTTGCTCGGCTGTTTATATCTCGATCTGTTGAACAGATTGTGCATGCATTTCGAGTTATAAGCGTATCACGCCCGAGAGCGAAATCGAAGATTTATTAAAATAATAACTGTTTACTGTATACCTTGAAGGCAATTGTCGCATGATCATTTGCCACTGCGCAAAACTGAAGCGTGGAACTCTGTTGATAAACTTGGTATAAGGCAATGTTATTAAGCGTATTTTATTTTTTTTTTTCAAAAAGGAATGTTGCTTATGCTGCATTGCGCCGAGCGTACCCTTACGATACTGTTTAGTGGGTGAGAAATGGTCACAGCACAAAAACAAAATTGGCTTATCCTCTCACGCATTGAGGGAATCGATTTCATGCGAGCCCTAGATCTATATACATACTGTGTTGCAGTAGCATGCGCGTTAAAGCTTTTCGGGATGTGCTATTTCTGATCAAGATAACATAAAGCACTGCACCGAGGAAGTTTTAACAAGAGTGAATTACGAAAAAAAAAAGTTGAAATTAAAAGCAGTGCAGAAACCGAACCCCAGCCATTTACGCGCTGGCAACGCCAAAAAAAAAGAAAAAAACTTTGTAGGTACACAGCAAAATATTTGCAAATGCATTGCAGCGTTGGGAATATTAATGAGACAAAAAATAGGAAATGAAACAACTGAGTAGTGACGTCAGTCATTTTTGATGGCCTATTTTCTACGTATCTGTTAGGAAATGACAGCGTATTCGCAAAATAAGATGCACCTTACCTGCCGCACGCCGATTCGCCCATGCGTTCGGCTGCTGGCGTTCCGAACCGAGACAAATACTTCACGCACAACTTCCACTTACCGTACACAAACCACTTCTATTACAGATGAAGGAAAGAAGATGACTCTTAAGGGCTCGTTTTCTTTGTTAGACACAATATTAATCAGAACTAACAGACATTAACGCCAAGGAAAGTATAGGGGGTGTTATCTGTAGTATTTAGAATATAAATGTGAAGAAAGTAAAGTGGACGAAAAGATAACCTGCCGCAGGCAGGGACCGAACCTGCGACCTTCGAATAACGCGTCCGATGCTCTACCACTGAGCTACGGCGGCGGTCATCCTCCCGTCCACTTTATGGGTTATATATGTGCATTTAAACCTTGGAGTGTTAGTCAGCGCCACTCGCAGCCATGGCGGCGAGTGTGGAACACTCTTTTTCTGCCTTTCTGGCGTCACGTAGCACGTGATCTTTTTACGAGCAGGCAGCTGACCAATAATCCCTCGCATACTACCTGAAGGCATCAAGTCTGCCAGAGCGAGACCCTTGCTATGAATGAAGGAAAGAAGATGACTCTTAAGGGCTCGTTTTCTTTGTTAGACACAATATTAATCAGAACTAACAGACATTAACGCCAAGGAAAGTATAGGGGGTGTTATCTGTAGTATTTAGAATATAAATGTGAAGAAAGTAAAGTGGACGAAAAGATAACCTGCCGCAGGCAGGGACCGAACCTGCGACCTTCGAATAACGCGTCCGATGCTCTACCACTGAGCTACGGCGGCGGTCATCCTCCCGTCCACTTTATGGGTTATATATGTGCATTTAAACCTTGGAGTGTTAGTCAGCGCCACTCGCAGCCATGGCGGCGAGTGTGGAACACTCTTTTTCTGCCTTTCTGGCGTCACGTAGCACGTGATCTTTTTACGAGCAGGCAGCTGACCAATAATCCCTCGCATACTACCTGAAGGCATCAAGTCTGCCAGAGCGAGACCCTTGCTATGAATGAAGGAAAGAAGATGACTCTTAAGGGCTCGTTTTCTTTGTTAGACACAATATTAATCAGAACTAACAGACATTAACGCCAAGGAAAGTATAGGGGGTGTTATCTGTAGTATTTAGAATATAAATGTGAAGAAAGTAAAGTGGACGAAAAGATAACCTGCCGCAGGCAGGGACCGAACCTGCGACCTTCGAATAACGCGTCCGATGCTCTACCACTGAGCTACGGCGGCGGTCATCCTCCCGTCCACTTTATGGGTTATATATGTGCATTTAAACCTTGGAGTGTTAGTCAGCGCCACTCGCAGCCATGGCGGCGAGTGTGGAACACTCTTTTTCTGCCTTTCTGGCGTCACGTAGCACGTGATCTTTTTACGAGCAGGCAGCTGACCAATAATCCCTCGCATACTACCTGAAGGCATCAAGTCTGCCAGAGCGAGACCCTTGCTATGAATGAAGGAAAGAAGATGACTCTTAAGGGCTCGTTTTCTTTGTTAGACACAATATTAATCAGAACTAACAGACATTAACGCCAAGGAAAGTATAGGGGGTGTTATCTGTAGTATTTAGAATATAAATGTGAAGAAAGTAAAGTGGACGAAAAGATAACCTGCCGCAGGCAGGGACCGAACCTGCGACCTTCGAATAACGCGTCCGATGCTCTACCACTGAGCTACGGCGGCGGTCATCCTCCCGTCCACTTTATGGGTTATATATGTGCATTTAAACCTTGGAGTGTTAGTCAGCGCCACTCGCAGCCATGGCGGCGAGTGTGGAACACTCTTTTTCTGCCTTTCTGGCGTCACGTAGCACGTGATCTTTTTACGAGCAGGCAGCTGACCAATAATCCCTCGCATACTACCTGAAGGCATCAAGTCTGCCAGAGCGAGACCCTTGCTATGAATGAAGGAAAGAAGATGACTCTTAAGGGCTCGAGGGATTATTGGTCAGCTGCCTGCTCGTAAAAAGATCACGTGCTACGTGACGCCAGAAAGGCAGAAAAAGAGTGTTCCACACTCGCCGCCATGGCTGCGAGTGGCGCTGACTAACACTCCAAGGTTTAAATGCACATATATAACCCATAAAGTGGACGGGAGGATGACCGCCGCCGTAGCTCAGTGGTAGAGCATCGGACGCGTTATTCGAAGGTCGCAGGTTCGGTCCCTGCCTGCGGCAGGTTATCTTTTCGTCCACTTTACTTTCTTCACATTTATATTCTAAATACTACAGATAACACCCCCTATACTTTCCTTGGCGTTAATGTCTGTTAGTTCTGATTAATATTGTGTCTAACAAAGAAAACGAGCCCTTAAGAGTCATCTTCTTTCCTTCATTCATAGCAAGGGTCTCGCTCTGGCAGACTTGATGCCTTCAGGTAGTATGCGAGGGATTATTGGTCAGCTGCCTGCTCGTAAAAAGATCACGTGCTACGTGACGCCAGAAAGGCAGAAAAAGAGTGTTCCACACTCGCCGCCATGGCTGCGAGTGGCGCTGACTAACACTCCAAGGTTTAAATGCACATATATAACCCATAAAGTGGACGGGAGGATGACCGCCGCCGTAGCTCAGTGGTAGAGCATCGGACGCGTTATTCGAAGGTCGCAGGTTCGGTCCCTGCCTGCGGCAGGTTATCTTTTCGTCCACTTTACTTTCTTCACATTTATATTCTAAATACTACAGATAACACCCCCTATACTTTCCTTGGCGTTAATGTCTGTTAGTTCTGATTAATATTGTGTCTAACAAAGAAAACGAGCCCTTAAGAGTCATCTTCTTTCCTTCATTCATAGCAAGGGTCTCGCTCTGGCAGACTTGATGCCTTCAGGTAGTATGCGAGGGATTATTGGTCAGCTGCCTGCTCGTAAAAAGATCACGTGCTACGTGACGCCAGAAAGGCAGAAAAAGAGTGTTCCACACTCGCCGCCATGGCTGCGAGTGGCGCTGACTAACACTCCAAGGTTTAAATGCACATATATAACCCATAAAGTGGACGGGAGGATGACCGCCGCCGTAGCTCAGTGGTAGAGCATCGGACGCGTTATTCGAAGGTCGCAGGTTCGGTCCCTGCCTGCGGCAGGTTATCTTTTCGTCCACTTTACTTTCTTCACATTTATATTCTAAATACTACAGATAACACCCCCTATACTTTCCTTGGCGTTAATGTCTGTTAGTTCTGATTAATATTGTGTCTAACAAAGAAAACGAGCCCTTAAGAGTCATCTTCTTTCCTTCATTCATAGCAAGGGTCTCGCTCTGGCAGACTTGATGCCTTCAGGTAGTATGCGAGGGATTATTGGTCAGCTGCCTGCTCGTAAAAAGATCACGTGCTACGTGACGCCAGAAAGGCAGAAAAAGTGTTCCACACTCGCCGCCATGGCTGCGAGTGGCGCTGACTAACACTCCAAGGTTTAAATGCACATATATAACCCATAAAGTGGACGGGAGGATGACCGCCGCCGTAGCTCAGTGGTAGAGCATCGGACGCGTTATTCGAAGGTCGCAGGTTCGGTCCCTGCCTGCGGCAGGTTATCTTTTCGTCCACTTTACTTTCTTCACATTTATATTCTAAATACTACAGATAACACCCCCTATACTTTCCTTGGCGTTAATGTCTGTTAGTTCTGATTAATATTGTGTCTAACAAAGAAAACGAGCCCTTAAGAGTCATCTTCTTTCCTTCATTCATAGCAAGGGTCTCGCTCTGGCAGACTTGATGCCTTCAGGTAGTATGCGAGGGATTATTGGTCAGCTGCCTGCTCGTAAAAAGATCACGTGCTACGTGACGCCAGAAAGGCAGAAAAAGAGTGTTCCACACTCGCCGCCATGGCTGCGAGTGGCGCTGACTAACACTCCAAGGTTTAAATGCACATATATAACCCATAAAGTGGACGGGAGGATGACCGCCGCCGTAGCTCAGTGGTAGAGCATCGGACGCGTTATTCGAAGGTCGCAGGTTCGGTCCCTGCCTGCGGCAGGTTATCTTTTCGTCCACTTTACTTTCTTCACATTTATATTCTAAATACTACAGATAACACCCCCTATACTTTCCTTGGCGTTAATGTCTGTTAGTTCTGATTAATATTGTGTCTAACAAAGAAAACGAGCCCTTAAGAGTCATCTTCTTTCCTTCATTCATAGCAAGGGTCTCGCTCTGGCAGACTTGATGCCTTCAGGTAGTATGCGAGGGATTATTGGTCAGCTGCCTGCTCGTAAAAAGATCACGTGCTACGTGACGCCAGAAAGGCAGAAAAAGAGTGTTCCACACTCGCCGCCATGGCTGCGAGTGGCGCTGACTAACACTCCAAGGTTTAAATGCACATATATAACCCATAAAGTGGACGGGAGGATGACCGCCGCCGTAGCTCAGTGGTAGAGCATCGGACGCGTTATTCGAAGGTCGCAGGTTCGGTCCCTGCCTGCGGCAGGTTATCTTTTCGTCCACTTTACTTTCTTCACATTTATATTCTAAATACTACAGATAACACCCCCTATACTTTCCTTGGCGTTAATGTCTGTTAGTTCTGATTAATATTGTGTCTAACAAAGAAAACGAGCCCTTAAGAGTCATCTTCTTTCCTTCATTCATAGCAAGGGTCTCGCTCTGGCAGACTTGATGCCTTCAGGTAGTATGCGAGGGATTATTGGTCAGCTGCCTGCTCGTAAAAAGATCACGTGCTACGTGACGCCAGAAAGGCAGAAAAAGAGTGTTCCACACTCGCCGCCATGGCTGCGAGTGGCGCTGACTAACACTCCAAGGTTTAAATGCACATATATAACCCATAAAGTGGACGGGAGGATGACCGCCGCCGTAGCTCAGTGGTAGAGCATCGGACGCGTTATTCGAAGGTCGCAGGTTCGGTCCCTGCCTGCGGCAGGTTATCTTTTCGTCCACTTTACTTTCTTCACATTTATATTCTAAATACTACAGATAACACCCCCTATACTTTCCTTGGCGTTAATGTCTGTTAGTTCTGATTAATATTGTGTCTAACAAAGAAAACGAGCCCTTAAGAGTCATCTTCTTTCCTTCATTCATAGCAAGGGTCTCGCTCTGGCAGACTTGATGCCTTCAGGTAGTATGCGAGGGATTATTGGTCAGCTGCCTGCTCGTAAAAAGATCACGTGCTACGTGACGCCAGAAAGGCAGAAAAAGAGTGTTCCACACTCGCCGCCATGGCTGCGAGTGGCGCTGACTAACACTCCAAGGTTTAAATGCACATATATAACCCATAAAGTGGACGGGAGGATGACCGCCGCCGTAGCTCAGTGGTAGAGCATCGGACGCGTTATTCGAAGGTCGCAGGTTCGGTCCCTGCCTGCGGCAGGTTATCTTTTCGTCCACTTTACTTTCTTCACATTTATATTCTAAATACTACAGATAACACCCCCTATACTTTCCTTGGCGTTAATGTCTGTTAGTTCTGATTAATATTGTGTCTAACAAAGAAAACGAGCCCTTAAGAGTCATCTTCTTTCCTTCATTCATAGCAAGGGTCTCGCTCTGGCAGACTTGATGCCTTCAGGTAGTATGCGAGGGATTATTGGTCAGCTGCCTGCTCGTAAAAAGATCACGTGCTACGTGACGCCAGAAAGGCAGAAAAAGAGTGTTCCACACTCGCCGCCATGGCTGCGAGTGGCGCTGACTAACACTCCAAGGTTTAAATGCACATATATAACCCATAAAGTGGACGGGAGGATGACCGCCGCCGTAGCTCAGTGGTAGAGCATCGGACGCGTTATTCGAAGGTCGCAGGTTCGGTCCCTGCCTGCGGCAGGTTATCTTTTCGTCCACTTTACTTTCTTCACATTTATATTCTAAATACTACAGATAACACCCCCTATACTTTCCTTGGCGTTAATGTCTGTTAGTTCTGATTCTATTACAGATAACACCCAGCTGAACAGCAAGCATGGTGCGCAAGTAAGATATGCGTCAGCGATCAGTCGAAGGACGCAATGCTGAATGCTCTCGATGTTCGATATTGTTCTCGAATGAGCTATGAAGTGAACCTGAACACCGACTGCAAAGCTAGCGCAAACAGTCAACATTCACCAAGTGTCGAAGTAAATGGCATCTCGCACGGTCATTACGCTAATGCAACCAGGGCCGTAGCCAGAAATTTTTTTCGGGGGGGGGGGGGGGGGTTCAACTATACTTTATGTATGTTCGTACGTGCGTTTGTATGTGTGCGTGTATATATACGCAAGCAAAACTGAAAAATTTCGGGGGGGGGGTTGAACCCCCCCCCCCTTGGCTACGCCCCTGAATGCAACTATGTCTACAGCTCCGGACCTTGCGAACACACCCGGCCGTGAAACGAAAAGAGACCGATGAAGCCACGAAGAGAGTTCGCGAGCACATGGCAACATTCGCCGCACGTTTCATTAGCTACACCGCTTACCGCGCCAGACGGTCGATGACTCGAAATCACTTCTGATATCCTTTTGAAGAAACACACACACATATTGTAGTTACGCCGAGCGTAGCAAGGCATCGAGGCGAAGAGATCGGCCACTTCTCAACACACGCTACCAACGCGCCGGACGGTCCGGAAGGGAAATGGCAGCCGCCGCTCAATGTTGCCCGCGCGCAGCCTACCTTTGCGGTACTCTGAAATTTTTCTAGTGACTCTAGCTTATGACAACGCGTAGCGCCATCTGTCGAGGCGCATGGGAATCACTCAACGCCTTGGCTCATGAGCGCATGCGCTGACTGGCGGAGGCCTGCGACGGCGGCGGTGGGGAACGGCATAGAGTTTCCTACAATACTTACTAGAGGGAACTCTGGCGCTAGTGTCTATGGGAGCTGCAACGCATGACGCTTCAGCTAGCATGGGAATGATGGGTAGTACACAAATTTGCCTAAACTTCGTACTTTCGGCTCCGTTTGGCTCCTCGTCGGCTGCATCCGCTTTGTCGAAAAACGAACTTCAGCAAAAGTCAGCAGTTTCACTTCGCTACTTTAACTTCTTTAGGCTCAGCAATTCAAATCTGGTCACGAAGTTCATAGCGATCCATTCTTTTATCCGAAAGAAAGCCAAAACATAGCAATAAACAAAGCCACAAGTACGTTTGAAGCCGCAAGCACGAAGACTAGGCAAATTTGTGTACTACCCATCATTCCCATGGTAGCTGAACGATCGCAGCGCCAGAGTCCCCTCTAGTTAATTTTAGGAAACTCTATGGGGAACGGCACACGGGGAGCAGACGACAAAACGGGTGGAAAGCAGACGCCGGAACGCGACGAAGCGCGACCGTGCGCTGTTGCTATATTTTAACAAGGTGTAGCAACGACAGAGGGAATCCCCGCCCGATTCTAGTGCAGTGAAACCTCGGTGATACGATCACAGCTCAAAGGAATTTCGGGGTGATACGAATTTTTCGTTGGTCCCGGCCAAGGCCCATTGGCCTGCATTGTAATGCAGTACGGTTGTTGCGAACCGATTTTCACCCAGCGACGTTTGATACTAACGTACGCTAACGCCCAGGTAAGAAGAGGTGTTGTCCGCGCAGTCGCGGAAGACGCGCCAAGCACGTGCGAGAGCGGGAACGCAAGCGTGGGGATGCGCGCCGCACCGCTAAATCGTCAAAATCACGGTGTAAGAAAAACACTTTTCTTACGGTCAGAATAAACCATCAGATACGCGTCACGGCCTCCGATATTGTGTGCGCGAATCTTTGAGGCTCTTATGTGCCTCCGTGTGCCTTCTCGTTTAGATTACACAGGACATTAGCGTCATGCTTTTTTCTTTCTAACGCGTCGACGCGGGCTACTGTCGTTGTACTGTGATTACATGTGCTTGCCTCGTGCATCAGACATCGTATGAAAGATAGACGAGGACCGAAAGAAGGCGAGGGCGGTCTTGGCGAAGGAATCAGGCGTCACAACGTCAACATGCGCGACCGTTGAGGTCCCACTTGTACATGCACGGCCGTAAATCTCCCAAAAATGATCCCCAACACCTTCGCGATAACAAAATCATAACAGAGAGCCGTGGTTCTGTAATTTTGTGGCCTTAATCCATCGCGTCAAACAGGGTTGCCAATGGTGGCTACTTTTCGCCAAATTGGCGAATTTTAGAGGCCCGTGGCTACCTAAAATTATGAATGGCGACATGGCGAATTTTTGGCGATTTTCGGCTTAGGTCTCCGCTGAGTTATGCATCCTAATCTGAGTGTCTTCCCCAACGAATGAGCGGCAACATTCTCTGTATTTTTCTTGGTTTTAGGCCCATGAGTAGAATGTGCACATTACGCGTCATTCGGTATGTCCGTCCTGTAATTCGTGTGTATCTCCTCAATTCATCTAGATGCAGGAGGTACTGGAACGTCCCCCAGCGATATTCTAGCAAAATGTATTTCAGCTGACTGCCTCGCAAAGCGCGAGGGGGCAGTGTTTCACTATAAGTTTATGGCAATAGGCTTCCCAAGCAACGCTTAGCGGCGCTGCTGCTCTTGACAGGCAGCGCCATCTCTGGCAGAAAAAGAGAAACTGGGGCGTGATCAGCGAGCGCTTTCCCTTCTCGCCACCGCGTTGCCGCTCGCTTCCGTGCACGTGCAGAGCTCTCGCGGTGCACTTGCGGCGTCTCACAATGTACCGCGTGCAGTGCGGCTTCAAAAGGATCTTCAAGCTTGACTGGCACTTCCGCAAAGCGAACTTGATAAAATGAGGAAAGCTCGTCAATCACGTTAACGGTGAAGAGCAGACGATCGACGACAACCACGCCTGACTCAAAGCGAAATTCATTTCCCAAGTCGCGATTACACCGTGTAGGACGTATACCTCGAGGTAAGTCTCCTTCTGTCACGTTAAAGATGAATAATGGTCCACATGCACTCCGAAATGAAGCCGTACACGCTATCGATGTTCTGCGGCGTGGACTACGAATCATATGATTGTTGTTTTGATATGGCATGCTTACAGTAGCAGCCGTGTACTTTCGTGAACAAACGTTTGCGGCGTGCGAAAAAAAGATTATACGGCCATGGCACTGCTTCCTGAGAAGGTTAGAGTCAAGTCCTCCGTGCCGCTGGAGAATCACCCGCCGATTAAGACGCGAGGCAGCCAGCTGAGCTTCAACCACTGTGAAGCAAGATGAACTGCTCGCCTCGTTTTTTCGGCTCTCGCGTCATGCTTGCAGTCTCTTTTTATGATATCGACTTGACAGGCGTATAAAACCTGTTGCGTGAACGCGGCTAGAAAATCGCACAAAGTCAGAAGGTGGTTAATTCAAGGTTGCAATTGCAAAGCATGTAGGAAGTGCCAGTTATATAGAGCGGCTTAAATATATATCACCCCAATAAAGTGACAAAAACAAAGCAAACCTGCAGAACGATGTCAAAGCTTGCTGAAAATGCACAGACGTCCGTTCCGGCGTGATAAAGCAGCCTTCCCGACGCGTGAAATGCAGGCGCCGAACTTCTGACAATGTGCGGAGTTCAGTTGAATTCAACCAACCGCGCAACGCTAACGGTATAACGCGAATGTGAACGTTCAACAACGACGGGTAGGTCTCACGAGCACGGGGAATCAAAACACAAAGTTGCTTCACCTACAACCGTAACTGGACTTTAACAATGCGAGAAGACAGCGAGTAATCATTACTGTAGTCGCTGCGTGCATGCGCCCCGTTACTTACCGATTCAGGTAGTCGGAACGAACGAAAGCGATGAACTCAGACAGCCAAAATAGAAGGCGAGACAGCGCTGTCAGCTATCCACGCTTGCCGCCTTTATTTCTCGTGCGACACGCCCGGGAACCGATACAGTTTAACACGTGAATCGTGTGCCTTGTCTGCACTGTTGTGGCCATGGATAGAGTGACCTAGAATAGGGGGAGTGTCCAAAGCGCCGCGCGAATACATGGGAGGAGCGAGGTCCTTTTGCGGTGAACTCCCGCGCCGCGGCGCTGCCGTGCCGGACCCGTGGGCTTTCTCCGCGGCGGAAGCCGCGTCAAAGCGGCGAGCGTCTGCTACGCGCGTGATATTTTGGCCGCTATTAGCTAAAGTTGCGGAAATTTGGGCAATATTTAATACTGCGTCATTGCAGCATAATACTGCAGCGACTCATCACACAGAGAACGCGTTTGTTAGTTTGTGTGTTGTGAAACGGGGATTTTGTATATATCCTTTCAGCTGGTTTGTCACCGCATTGGTCCACGCTTCCGTGGCTGTTTGAGGAACGCATCCTGCGTGCACTTCACAGTGAGAAAAGGCGCTTAACTTACTTTCGTGTGGAATGATGAACGTAAACTTGCTGCAGGAGAGAATAAACTGGAGATAACCAGGAGAACGTAGCACATATGCACGTATTAACTAGCTCATGCATGCTAACGCGTTTGCACCCTTCATATCCTATCTGTTATTTCGTGCATTCAATTTGTTTTACAAGGCTGCCTCCGGCGCTCTGCTGTTTCAAGCCATTTCATGCGAAGCCGAATCTGTCAGTCGGCGTGGCCGCGGTACCAAAAGTAAAAAAATTACTCGCGTAACTCGCGTCTCACGCGGAGGGGCACGAATGTACGTATGCCCAACATGACCGATAGATCATGGCATCACTAACTTGACATGCTTGCCATTTGCGTAACGACTAACAATACTAATATGGTATTGTGGCGCGCAAACCCGCTTTCTGTAGCCAGAAATAATTCTGACGATGTGTGGTCTGACGATTTGTTTCCGTCAGGTTTTAAAAAGCGCGGTGGTCACCAATGTCGATGTCAACATGTTAAACTTACCCATACATTTTGAAGAACTGACCGCATAGGTAAAATGTATGCGAAAAAATTAGATGAAAAAAATAACATGGCCATTCGCCTAAGATGACTCGAAAACGAAAGCCATCTTTTTCGTCAGTCGATGCATTGATGCTCCCTCGTCCCTCTCCGAAAGCTTTCTGCACATAACGTGGTTTCGGACTGCCCACAAGATCGAAGGCATTGCAAGCTTTCTGCACCTCACCTGCTTTTACATTGCCTTCGTGATCGGCCCCCGATCACGGAGACAATGCAAAGCGACCATGTCGTGTGATGGCGTCAACCTATGACGTCACGTTGAATGACGTCATAGTGACGTCACAAGTGCTGTCGACGTCATCGCGTGATGATTTTGTGCATCACTCGTGTTGACTACGCGGGACGCCGACGGTCAATTTTCGTGTTTGATGAGGCATCTGAGGCTTTAGCCTTTAAAAAAAGACAAACCAAAGAAAATGAAACGATAACAGTGCAACATCCTAACTTCACGTCACGAGCTTCACTTCACGTTACGAGCGATCGCCTCGAAACAAACGTGATTCTCAGTTCAGAGCAGCTGATTGCACGCGTCTGCGGGACAAAAGAGGCTTGCTTTACCCGTCTGGTCATCTCTTTATACTTATTCAAGAGATGAGCAGACTCGCTATTTAAGTACTCCGGAGCTTCAGCACGAAATTGTGGTGGACGCTATATTGAGGTCATCAGGAAAAAGCGGGAAATTGCGGTCGGGTGCCCTTTTGGCGCGCACTCAACTGCCGCGGAAAAAGTTGTATTTTATGTAACTACTCGCCCACATCTTTTTGTAGTCTCTGAACCGGGTGAAGGCTAACCTCCGAGAACCATGAAAACATCTGAAGTTGAGAGTGAGTTGTTTGAAACTGTTTTCATTTCGTATGGTGAAGGCTTGAAGCAATGCACTCATCTCGCTCGAAGGTTTCATACTGACGTTCAGCGATCCATTGCAACATGCGGCTAAGTACAAAAGATATCTCTGCATTTGAACAATTTTCTGAAGTGATTGAGATATTACACTTCTATTTGTCAATTTCTTACCGTGTTTTCGTTTCGGCAGCTTGTACAGCAAGAATGGGGGCATTTGTAACTTTGTTTCGTGATATCTGGATATTTGTAAAGGATTTTCTATATTACGCCTTTTATGCAAAAACTTGGTGGAATAAGGTTAGTTTACCTGGCATTGCTTTTCTTTCAAATGTTTGCGCACGGTGAGCCTTGTTGTACGCTACCTCAGAAGCAAAAATAAGCCAACAGCATTGCAGTCGTATGGCCGTCTCTACTCCCTTTTTCCTTTTTTTTTGCTTCCCTTGCGCCTTCCCGGTGTGCTCTGTCCATAATAAAGTGCTAGTGGAGGCTAATTAATTGTCGAATAAAGCGGTGTGCATATGGCTAGCAAACCAGTGGCGACCATGAGTAAAAAGCTCGTAGTGTGAAGCGGTCACTGCGCGCAAGTATTTCAGCTGACTGCGCGTGCAATTTACGTTTTTTTTATTACTCTTAAATCGTGCATACGGGATGCTATTGCCCGATTACTCATGCGAATAGGGGTTTTTTTTTTCGTTCTTTGCTTGTGCGTGTGCGTTTTGCGCGTTTTTACACACGCGCCAACGTTCTCGAACTCTGTAACCGCAACTAGGCCACGCTGATGCCGCTTGACACATGATTGTTTGCATTCTGTTGTTGGCCCAGCACTAACACAACGCTTAAAGATGGATAAGCTCCATTCCGCACCGCATCATAAAAGTTAAGTAGACTTCAAGTGCCCTGTGTGGAAACACGGCGCAAAAAACTACAGCGCGTAGCAGACGCCCCTCGCTTTCCGCGCGCTTCCCGAGCGCGGAAAGCCCACGGGTCCGGCGCAGCAGCGGCGCGGAGCGGGAGTTCACGGCAAAAGGCCCACGCGGGAGCCGGTGCTTTGGACACTCCCCCTATTCTAGGTCACTCTAGCCATGGAGGAAGCGAGGCGGTAAATGCAGAACGATCCTCAGGTCACGTGGGCATAAAGTCACGTGATCAAAGCGATAGCTCATCTAGGTACATCTTCACCTAGGAGCAGAGAGTGTGTCAGGGACGGTTTAGGTACAACCACCGAACACGCGGAACACGTAGTGCGTGATGGGTGTGTGTGAGAGGCATGAACGGGGTGGGCGTGTGTCCACAGCTTCCGAGCTAGTAAAGTTGCGTTAATTCGTTACCACTTAAAACGTGGCAGGCCGTTTCAAGCACGTCTTCATTAGCACTGAAACCGACTCTTGGGAAAAGAAATACAGGCAAGTGAGGTGTGAAAACGCAATGTGAAGTGCTAAATGTTGAGAAAGCGCCTATGAACCAAATGTACTGGCAACAGCTAGGTTGAGGCATTTTCATTGGTGTCATGTGTGCTGACTCTACGTAGTTTCCGTGAATGTATTGAGAAGTGTTTTGCGTTTTTTTTTTCCTTCATGTATTGCATGAAGCTGCACACATTTTAAGTGTCCCGGCCCCGCCACGGTGGTCTAGTGGTTATGGCGCTCGACTGCTGACCCGAAGGTCGCGGGATCGAATCCCGGCCGCGGCGGCTGCATTTTCGATGGAGGCGAAAATGTCTGAGGCCCGTGTACTTAGATATAGGTGCACGTTAAAGAACCCCAGGTGGTCGAAATTTCCGGAGCCCTCCACTACGGCGTCTCTCATAATATATCGTGGTTTTGGGACGTTAAACCCCAGATATTATTATTATTTAAGTGTGCCGTAGAAATGCTTGTACGCAAGAAGAGTAGCTTGGGCTTGTTCGTGTGCATACATAACGCAAGCGGAATAGCTAGGCAGGGACGGTGTAAGCAAGTCGACACGAGAGCATGTGTTGTCTTGCTTGCTCCGTCGCTCTCTCAGTATGTGCTATTCCGCTTGCTCGTGCTAGGTCTAAGAGGTGCTAGCGCGCGCCCCGGCGCTTTCGCTGCCGTCCATCGAGAGCGTCCGACAGGAGAAAAGAATCGCTCTCCGCTAACTCGGGAGACGGGAACGCGAGGCTCACTTGTTGCGGGATCGGCAGGAACTGTAGGTAAACTGGGAAAACTTGGCATCGCCTCATAGGGAATAATCGAGCTCTTGATTTCTCTCGTGGTTGACGCTGCACCGTCCCTAGAATTCCCCAGAAAGCGATGTTATACGGAGCGGTGACGTCTGCATCGAACTAGCCAATGAGAGCGAGGATCACCCTCCTGGAGTTACCGCTTCGCATGGAGGAAGGAATACTAAGGAGAAGCCCTGACGTCACATTCGTGAAGCCTCCACATCGCAAACACCCGCATCGCCTCCTAGCGAAGGCGCAGCGAAACATTTCGCGACTTCCGCCGCGACGTTCGCAAGCGCATGCGCGCATCGCGAAACTTTGCAGTCTTTTTTTTAGTTTGTTTTTCGCCGTGCAAGCGGTGTAGTCGATTCACGCGTGCTGCTCTTTCTGTGTGTTCATTAGGAAAGCTACGCAATGCCCAGCTGTTGCGTATACCCTGTGCAAATCGCGTGCACTGCGGGCAGTACCGGTTGTCACTTTTCATGTGTACGTATACGTTCGCTTCAGTACTGATCACTAAGGCATGGTATTTGCATGCGGAGCTCTCGGATGTGCGCTCTGTTGCTTCTTACTCGTTGTGTCAACTCGGAACACACGTGAAATTTTGTTTTTGGCGTCTGGCGCTGAAGGCATCGTACGTTTTAGAGGCTGTGCCGTGCAAGCGAAATGGCAATAAACTTTTGTTGTTGTTATCGGACTGTGCGGTGACTGTACGGAGTGCGGTGTGCGCTCGTTGCGTGCGCACTGGAATTACAAACTTTACGTGCACGATCGCGTATACAATACAGCGGTGTCTTCTTTTCGACGTGACGTTACGTCAACTATAGGTTGGCGTTGCGCCGAATAGCTACTCCGCTCACGCCATATACACGAGCAAATAACCGCTAATCGGGCAATAGATCTGGAAATCGGGCTACGAGAAAGGAAAAGAAAGGCCTAACGCCCAGCAGAACGCGTAAGTCACTGCGAGGTGAGTTCGAATACGATGAGGCAAAGGCTGAATGTTTTTGATTACGGCACGTACCGGTACTTTCTGTACTGTTGCACAAAAGCGCTCCGCGAAGAATTTCAGCACGCAGCGCTCGGGCCTGCCACGCACGAACAGCCTGGTAAACGTCTGCTTGCAACATTTTACTGCGTGCGAACCGCACAATACGCGCTAAGTTTACGCCGGGACTACAAATCCGAGCAGAAGCGAACCACCGCGGAGAGCACGCCGCGGGGCGTCTGCTGTTTTGTTTGCCCCATACCGGTTTGTTTGCCCCATAAATCTGACGTTAAACCGCCACACTTTTCGCAATGCATTGGGATACGATAGGGCCTCTCCTTAGTTTTTCCTTCCTCCATGTTGTGGCTGGCCACTAAACCGCAGTACTTCGGACCACGCTTGCGCTTCCGCGGGGTCGCTTCTGCCATCGTGGAAATGCGCAGCTTCGCACAGCAAGCTTCTCGGTTCAACGTGCCGAGCTGACGGCCCCACAGTTACCCGCACCGAGAGAAGAACGCGAGCGCACGTGCGCTACCGCTACCCGCTACCGTGAAAGGGGCTGAGTCGGCCGCGCGACGGTTCAGTGTTTTCCGACAGAGCCGCAGCGCGGCTGGCGCGGCGCTGTCGTCGCGCCGCAAACTTGAGCTTGGGTTCCCTATAGGTGCTTTAAGCTTCTCTAAAGTATCGCTTCTGAAATGGCTAGACGACGGGTTGGCTGCGTGTTCCGACCATTTGTTCCGCCAAAGCCCCAACTGCTCTGAATAGCTTGGCGACTTATTCACTGTTGCAGTACCCCCAATTCAGCTCGTAAAGACAGTTTTGGAATAACGAAGAGAGGCGGATACGCGGCTATTCGTGCAATAAAAAAATATTTATTGAGGTATTTTCCACTGTTCTCGGTGAGCGTGTGCAATGAAAACAATTGCTATATAACATTTTATATTGTCTACTTGTTCATTAATAACGCATCGGATTGACGCGTGTAGATATAAGTGACTTTAAGAAAGGGTAGGTGACGTCCGGTATCATATTAGTTCACACTGAAAAGGTGTAAGACCGGCTAATGATCCGTACCTGTAAGAATTCTGTCATGTTACCTTCAATAAACCTTTTCATCCTTTTCATTCATATAAAGGTACGTAAAGTTGTCTACGGTATCACGGTTTTCGGCCCAAGGTTTTCCACAAGTTTACCTTTGAAACGGGTAGACAGGGATGGAAGGATATCATGCGGATTTCATTCATTCAATCTTGCGCCAGCACGCACATCTTGCGTCTAGTCGAAGAAGCAGCGCCATGCACTCCCATGGAGAAGCAGGTGATACGACTGACATTGAGAAACGTCAATATAATGTAAGGGTCTTGAAAGGTACTTCATTCTACGGGGCTATACGTAAGTGGAAATTATTATTACTAGGTATGCCGCACATTTCTAGAATGGCGACTTTTTTGGCGAAATTTGTAAAAAAGTGGCGACTTTTGGCGACTTTTTGCTCGTCGTTTGGCGACATTTACTCGAAAGTCAGTGGCAACCCTGGCGTCAAAGCGCTTTATTTGTTACTTTCGCTGCAGTGCTCGGGTATTATGCAAAGAAGCGTACTAAAATTTGGAAGGGGCTACTGCTGTCGTGGGTCACAACGCATCTGCTTGGTTCATTAATTAAATACGCGCGTACGGGTCGTATATTTACGAGTGCTGGTATGATTGCCGACATCTAAAAACTTAACTGAGAATCATTCAGGTTTCTTCCTGACGTTGCTGCGGCCCTGAAAAACAATAAATGAAAATGTACGACAGCTTTCTTTTGTCGCATGTTATTTTCCATGCTTTCTGGTGATACGAATTTCGGATGATACGAAAATTTTTGGTGGTCCCATGAGATTCGTATCACCGAGGTTTCACTGTACACTCTACCGCGGCACCGCTCGACGACGGAGTTTCTCCTCCGCCACTTTTCTCCATCCGTAGCGCCATCTCGCGAACACGCCGTGAAGAAAGATCTGGCGTTGCACAATGTGTCCCCATAGAGTTAATATACAGTATATTAACTCTATGTGTGTCCTTTCCCGACGAGTGGAGTCGGCGCTCCTGTCTTATCTTACTCCGTGGGCATGACAGATCATTTCTTCGTAAAAGCCATCTGCGGTTTCCACCTTTTCTACTATACCTCGCACTTCACTACACTTAGACCGTTCGTAGCCGCGATCATGAGCAGATCCGATAACAAGTCCTGTCCAGCTGCTGGTGCTCACTGATAACAGTGATGACGACCTTATTCAAGAACTGCCGAAAACGCCTCCCAAATAATATGCGCATGGATTCGTGAAGTGTGCGTGCGTTCTCCGTCATAACGGATAAGTATAAGCATAACAACTGTAACGCAACTCTAACAACTGCAACTGTGACTGTAACGTACGTGCAGTCTGCCTGCGCGTGCCACTCGGCTGTGTATATATCTAGGGGAAGTTTTCTGAGTAAAGCTTAGTTGCGAGTAGCGCCTGTCCTGTGCATCTGTGTTCCTTGTCCTATTCGGATTCACGCTATCCAGTATTGAAGAATACAAACACTACATGTTAGCTTACTGCATTTGGTGTTGGTAACACCTATGTTGCTTTTGGCATCGTTAAGCAACTGTAAACAACTGGTTATACAATACATGTGCGACTCTTCATAATGTGTGTGTGTGTGTGCGTACACCATTTGCACATTTCTCTAGCGCCATTCCGTAAGGTTTCACTGGATGTGAAAAACTGCGACACAGTCACCTTCCTGCGCATGCTTCGCATAACATCGATTCCCACGGCACGTGGGAATCAGTGCTTCTATTGTGCTCTTGCTGATCAGACATGCCGTTTTCCTCACCAGGGGCTTTCCTCTGGTCCGCTTCTCTTCCGCCGCAGGAGATACCAGTGGCCCTGTTCTTGCGTAATGGCATCTCTTCTGTTCCTGTGGCCCTCGTCCCAACCAATGATGGTACCGAACGGATGAGGAATTCGAAAGTAATACAAGCGGAGCTGCGAGCCGCCACAGCTCACTTTCAGACATTTTCAGAGGTCCGCCAGTTCGGCAGGGGAGGTACCCTCTGCTTTTCGCCAGACCAGCTTTGTGTTCAGGACCTACTGAAGTGTTCTATGTTCGCTTCCAATCCGGTGAGCGCATTCATTCCACCTCACTTAGCATGTGTGAAAGGTCTTGTGCGTGGTGTTGACGTCAACATGACTCCGTCGGATGTATTAGAGATGTTTGCAGAGGCTGGTGCAATTTCAGTGTTTAGGTGTGGACGTGTTATTGATAAGGCTAAGTCCCTACCGAGTCGGTCATTGTAACTTTTGCCGGGTCGAATCGACCAACGGAAATTAAGACGTGGCCTCTTATCTACCGCGTTGAACCGCTTTCGCCTCGACCTCTGCAGTGTGTAAAATGCTGCAGTGTGTGAAATGATTTTCAACATTTCCGTCGCTCTGATTTCTCCCTCATCGACAACGCGGCCGACGCCTGCCCCGCATGTTCTGCGGCACAAGCACGCGATGCGCAACGATTTTTGAAAGTCTGTCACCGTCGCTCCTGGTTTGATACAAACTGTCAATCACCTGTGCCTCATACCCGCATTCCATGGGCTGTTGTATGCGGGTGTGTGCCACACGTGACTGAAGGAAAGGGTTTCATGACGTACGCGACCAGTATCTCACGCCATCGAAGTAATGACCTGTTCATCGCTCGTGTTCGTCATACACTAATTCCCTTCCATGCAAGTTCTGGTATGTGTCAAGTTAAGGAGACGACCACGAGAGCGGCCAGGCGTAGGCGGCTAGATAGATACGCAGATAGAATCGCTAAGAAATGCTTCGCACTTAAAGGCTCTGTAAATGCTGATGTATATGAGCTTGACTCAGTTTGAATAAGTGTGGCATTTATTGCCGGTTAAAAGTAATCGTGGTGTTCCTTTGTGGAAGCTTGCGAATACTTGTTTCAAATAAAATGCTGTGCAATTCTTGGACTGTTTTGAAAATTGTGACCTTACCAGTCTAGGGCTGCTTTGAAAATGGTTGTCTTACTATTCAAAAACTTTTCGAACAGTATTCTATTTGTATTCGATTCGTATTCCATTCGGTTCTAAAATGCACTATTCGCACACCCCTAGTGTGATCGGATGCAAAATGGACGCTCGAGATTACACGAAGAATGATCAAACCAGTGACACGCGAGATTAAGAGAACAACAGTCGGGTACTAGGAGGCATCTTTCAGAAGCCACGGATGTGGCTATTTCGCGCAAAGAAATCACAAGGGAAGGGTTAAGAGGAGCGTGTGTTTTTTCCGCGCCACGGAAGCTATCTCAGCTTTGCCCGCGTATTCTAAATGACAGGAACAAAAAAAGTGGCTGTGGCAAGGAGCACGCAAACTCATACACAAAATGTGCCACCGGTGTTGTTTACGAATTTCCGCTGTCCTGCGGCAAGACATATGTCGGCCAGACGGAAAGGTGTGTGAATGAGCGTGCGCGGGAACACGAGCTGTCACTAAAAGGTAAAGATGGGGCACATTGGCCGGCCCACTTCAATTCCCACAAGTGTGAGCCGTATCTGCATAAAATTCAGATTCTGGGAAGAAGCAGGGACACCACTGCTCGAAAACTGTCGGAAGCTTTTCACAGAAAAGCGCGAGGTTTCTTACGCATTAGTGACACTTCATTGTTCCTTTCGCAGGCAGAGAGAACGTTCTTGCATCGCAGGTTGTGATTAAGATGGTATCCGATCGTTGTGAGCCTGCCCTTTTGCCCATGTCTATACTTATGTATTGCACTGCACAAAACGTTATCTGTTCGATGCAAAACCAGGGGGGTGAAACTTCGCGGTTTTTCTGTCCCGTGACCGCAGCGATCCTAATGTTTGGGGGCTGTACTACCTACAAGCATAAATCTACGTTGTCGTTTCATTTTATATTTATTACCAGGTTACTTATTAACTCCCGAGTTTTTAATACTCAAGTGAACCTAAAGGTTGCAGTTCGAGGTTGCGAAAATACGAACGCCACCCGGAGTGGAAAACGGGAACTGCGCCGTCCTATCTCTCACGGCAAAAAAGGGGCGTTTCTTGCCGCGCGCCTATGTATGCTACGGCCTCCGGTGTCCCAAAGCCGCTTTTACCACCGTAAAGTTTAAGAGAAACTGGCGAAACCTTTGCAAGGTTCAGCGGAACAGGCGCATCAATGGATTCGCCCCGTTATCACAAATCATGCTGTGCTGTGTGGTGTTGAAATCCTTCAGGCCACACCGGCATAAAATTCTTTCGGATCCCGGCGGACGAAAGGTACGATCTGCATGATGCTAGTTTTGTTTTTTTACGCTTGCACGGCATATCAGGATGCGGTTGCAGCAGTAGCTGTGTAATTTAATTGAGCATACACGTGCATGATTTATTTGTTACATTCTGATTGTCTGCTCTGCGGCTTGAATTATACTGTATGCTTGAATTTACTGTATGAATGGTACGTTTAGGCAATAAAAGATTCCAACAAACTCTGCTCTTTATTCTTGTCTAATTTATGTGTACACGTAAACAAAAACAAAGTCTTACTTAGAATAAGTGGTGCAAACACAGGTGAATGGGCACACCTTCATCAATCAGAACGCAATGATTGCCGTTTTATCATGTGGCGGGTTGCGCAGCAAGAAGGTCGCGCGCTCGCTTTATGAATACCTTCCACTCGCTCAACTTGGCTTGCTGGTGCATCCTAATTGAATTTGGCGCTAAATCGCCCCCCCCCCCTCGCCACTCGGATCCTCAGTCCTCATTAAGATGGCGTCCCCCAGTGCGTGTCTGCAATGCGACGCCATGTTTTAGTACCGCCCCCAAACACCAGGCGCTAGTCTGGCGCTGCGAGCGAATATCGCGTTCCATGGATGGTATAGGAAGTTTCACTCCCCTGGCAAAACTGCTAGCCGGCCTAGTTGGAACGAACTCATTGTAGTACTTGCGCGAAAACAAACGGGGACGAAGAAAGGTGACACACGGACTAGCGCAATCTAACAGCTGATTTATTTTTGAAAAAAACGTTTGCTTAAAAGCCCAACGTGATCTGCGCGCTTCCGCCAGAGAGCACACACCATCCGCGCATATAACAATCACTAGACCACAATTCCCGAGATCATCGCGTCCATACACACAAACACACACACCACAAAAAAAAGGCACCTACATCGACAAAATGAAAAGGGAACGTCATTAAAGATTGCGCTAGTCCGTGTGTCTCCTTTCTTCGTCCCCGTTTGTTTTCGCGCAAGTACTACAATGAATCTGTTCGATGTTTGCCTTGATTTCCGCGCATGCCTTTGCATATATATACTACTGCAGTAAATTTGGAAGAAACAGTCGAAAGTTTGCGCTCCCCTTAACCCATCCCTTGTTATTTCTTTGCGCGAAATAGCCACATCCGTGGCTTCTGAAAGAACATCAACCGACTAGCCCAACAACGTGCGCTACTAGACAGCAGCGGCATTTTTACCTCAAGGGCATACGAGCGAGCACCAATAAGCGCCCGCTCTGCGCTGACGTCATAAGCCGGACACAGCTGAGCAAATGAGCAGGCTGCCATCTTGGAGGGCCCCCTTCTTAATTCGACCAACAAGAAACGAAAAAAAAAATTCGTTGCTTCATAGGCGGAGAGTACGGGGGGAGGGGGGGGCTCTCCCGCTGGACGGTTTCATGGGGCGCAGAGCACCCCCCCCCCCCACTTGCGCCGGCCCGAGAAATTTGTCAAGATCTTGTCTTAGGTTCCCGTCCACTGACAACGAACTGTAGAGCTATTTCACGGGGCGTCTTTATGCCCGCTTCTTTTTCATTAATGCCCTTCAGACGGATTTGTATGTGCAAAATATGTTGAGTCTTGAATCGCGTAGCGGCTGGTTTTCGGAAAACAAAAATGCTACTGAGATTACAAAGCGATCCCGACACAATCAGTCAGGGAATGTTTTAACAGGAAAGTGTTTTATGCCGGGGTCCACCATTGCTCCACTTACGCATTTCCGTCACGGATATGACGTTCTAAAATATAAAAACTAACATATAGCAAAGAAAAAAACTGGAAGAAAACGTTTCGTCACCGGGAGTCGAAATTACAACCACTCGATGCCCAGCGCGAAACGATTCCGCCACAGATGGCACGTTCTTCGTTATACTAACGGCGTACTATTTATATACACCATTTGCCGGTGGCGGTACTCGGAAATCGGCGGTAGATCAGTGTGCTTTCGTTATCACTAGCGAGATGGCGCGAAGGGCTCGAAGGGCGCGCTTTAAAGGTCGTCGCCACGCGTTGAGATGAGCGTGCGCCTCTACAAGGCGTGGTCGCTCGTGCGCGCGCACTTGTACGTCTTGCGCTCTCACGGCAAGTTTGCGTTGAAGTTACAGAGAGCACGAAGGTTATTTCGCTCACTGCAGCGGCCGCTTTTGCGAAAGGAGCGCGCTGCTGACAAACAAATAAGTTACAACTGTGACAGTTCGCACTCATCCTGTGTATACTTGTGCGTTCGTTTCGTGCGTCCTCCTTTGTATTTGCCCAGCGCGCTTTAGCTGTCGAGCTGTGGCAGTTGTTAGTTCGCGCTCATCTGTGTATGTTCGTTCCGTGCGTCCTTTCTGCTTGAGTAGCGCGTTGCAAGTTTCGAGCTGCTTGCCGTTCTTCACGTGACATTACAACTTGTTGTATAGCATTCATTCCTTCGCCCTCGAGGCGAAACAATGCACAACAATCGCTCAACTACGTCTGTGAGACATAGGCGTGCGCACAGGGGGGGGGGGGGGCGGCCGCCCTTCTAACCACCTAAGAGGGGGCGCGAAATCTGTCCCGTACATTGACCCTTCTAGTCACCTAGAATGGGGGGGGGGGCGCAAAATCTGCCCCATACATTCACTTAGTAGGGTGGGGGGCGTTGCGATGAACCTTTGCCCCCCCCCCCTGATGGGGAACCCTACGCACGCCAATGTGTGAAGACACATTTTACTTTCATGTTATACCGATTCCTATGACACAGGGATCAGCCATGTTTTTTTGTTTTTGCACAGACTTGCTCTGCAATAAAAGAAGGGTAATTTCCGGGTTGTCTACAAATAGGTACACTTCGACATGCCTGCCCATAAAAGTTGCCGAGAAATGATGGTACGCATTTCTTATTTATCAGCAAAGGGTTTTACTATCAGTTCGGTGACCTAAAAGCGACTGAAGTACTCGTCCAGAAAACAACCTTCATCGGAAAAATTCGTAACGCAGCTTCGCACTAGGCCTATTGGTAGCAAATGGCATGTTCTACCACCTGAAATTTATTTTTTGGCCATCCTAAATTGGTATATTCACTGGCATAAATAATGCTTCCTGTACAAGCATTGGCGCATCTCTCCTGCCTGGTGCATGTTCTAACAGTCAGTAAAGCATGTCAATAAAAAATTACGGCAGATCCCACGCATTATCAGAATCGATTTTATGCGATGCAATGAGCGAGTAGCAGCCTATACGACCTTTTTCGCTTTGAGCCAGGTATTACAAAGTGGATCGATGTTTTCTCTTGATATGATATCGCTGTGTCGTCGCCTAAGAGACTAAAGCTGTGTGAAATTCTTTAATTTGGAAGTCGGGCTCTCTCTCTCCATACATATATATATATATATATATATATATATATATATATATATATATATATATATATATATATATATATATATATATATACGTGTGTGTTTGTGTGTGGAGAGAGAGAGTGAGAGATAAATGTCGAAGAGCCAGTGCGGCTCCCGCCCCCTCCGGGAAAATGAAAACTTTCCGCCTATGCGTTGCTTACACAATTCCTCTTTTCTGGATGACTGCCGAAAAATCGACGCCTGTCGTGGAATGCATAAGAGGCGTGCGTGGCGACTCGTATTTTTTAACGGCGCCCGCAGGCTTTGGCTTGCTGGAAAAGCAAGAAGGCTTGAGGATACTTTTCTGACATGACAGTTGGTACGGTTCACCTGTAATTGTGCGGCACTGTGCAAGAGCTCCTGCGCACGTGTGATTTGTGTCCACCAGGAGGTCAAAACAAGAAGGTTTTCTGCGCACGGTGGTTCAACCACACACTGTGTATTGCAAAAACACTTTCAGCTGATGAAAGCAAGAAAAGTTCAAAGCAACTCACAGGCATGGTCGTCGACAGAATTTCTTCTGGCAACGTTCAGTTTCGTCCAGTACTTTGACCCAGCAGCGTGTCACTGTGGAAGATGCATCGTTGTAAAACAATGCGTCAATACAGAACGTGTGCTGTGGCGATGTTCGGCGTGCACACGTAAGTAAACGATGATTGTCAGTCAGTGCGTACAGCTGATTAAGGTCTGCACCCGCTTAAGATGGAACTCGACATTGTGAAAACGTGCCGAGAGCCTGCTCGAAGGGAATTCGAAGGAAGGAAGTTGTGGGAAAGAGCACCCAGAAGTAAGAGAGTTGTCCTCTTGTACTCCAATACTATGTTACCTTACCTTTGCACTGTGTCCGTCTATCATTGGACTGCACTTGAACGGTAGGAAGAAGCGAGCTAAACATTTTATATATATATATATATATATATATATATATATATATATATATATATATATATATATATATATATATATATATATATATCAAAGAAATATATTTCAGAAGAAAATTTTTTCTCAAGCGCGCGAACGGGAGTGCGAACCTGCGGCCCTTCGGTCCGCGCCGTGACGCGTTCGACCACTCCGCCACACGGCATACGTTCTCGGGCATACTAACCGCGATCTATTTGTATACACCCGTTTGCCGCTGGCGGCACGCAGAGCTCTGACATGCTTCAGCGTGGCAGAGGCTTGTTCACTATCACCACTGAGAGGGTGCAAAGGGCGCGCTTTAAAGGTCGTGGCCCCGCTCGTCTTTCGCCGGAGTTACACTACCGGAGTTGCGATGCGCGCCTCCGCCCTGTACTTTGATCTACAGGGCCTAGTCGCGCGTGCTCCCGCGCTTTTCTCTCGAGCGGGGAGGTTTGTAGGTATTGTGCTTTCACCGTAAAGTTTGTGTTGGAGGCACAGACCGCACGAAGGTCACTAGGCCCACTGCAACGGCCGTGTTTGCGAAAGGAATGAGCTGCTAGCTGGGTGAGCCAAAGAAGTTGTTTGTTTAAGCCAAAGCAGCGCGCTGCAAGACGATACTTGCAGCGCGCTGCTCAAACACAAAGGACGCACGAAAAGAACACACCGGTATACACACGACAGAGCGAGCGCGAACTAACAACTGTCGTGCTGCAAGTGTCGAGCTGCTAGCCTTTCTTGTATGACTATGGCCGCTCAATGAAAAAAAAAAGAAGGTGCGGCCTGCCGAACGCTCTTTTGCGCCTCCGACAGCGATCGTTCTTGCTGCCTCCGCGGTGGCGCTGAACATAGGTAAAGCAAACCCGCTTGCACAGACAGCCAGCCGGCTGCATGGTTTCGTATTATTGGTCAGTGTAGTCGCTTCACCTTGACCTGTGACGACATTTCGGCTATTTATGTGCAAGGCATGCCAGCTGACGTACCATTAAGGTGGCCCTTGCTGCTGCTGCTGCCAAACAGGTTATGTTGAGGAGGATACAGTACAATCTACAAGCACGAGGCCCGACGGTTTCTTCTGTTTTTCCAATCGGGACAAAAACAGTTCACTGCTGTTTGTTCACATTCGTAGCCATTTCAATGCTCCATCTGTCGCTGTGTTCGCCGATTACTTTCTTATGGCGGTAGCTGTTTCGGAATGCGCGATTAGTTTCTCTGCCTCAAAGGAAACCAGCGTGAGCATGTATGGGCGGCATTTATAATATCCTACGTTTATATTAATATTTAATTTCTTTTTGTTGCCACTGCGCATTACACTAATAAGTTTCTTTTCGGGAGATTCAAGGTTCAAACTTTTTTTTTTAACTTGGGCTATATTCCTGAAATAAAGTATGAGCAAATCGTCTTGCCTACAATCGCATGACGTCTCGGGACAGTTCCTAATCCTATTTTTTCTGCGGCTTTCATTGCTGGGCACGTGAAGAGCAAAAGCTGATTGTGCTTAAGATTTTTGGGAACTAGCCAACTGGAATTATGTATACTCTGGAAACTGCACGTTAAAACAAAGCAAATGAGCTTCTTGGCTAACACACGCTGCGTCCTTTAGCTTATAATAATGGAGGTCGACGAGTCCGGAAATTTTATTCACTTTTCAATAGTAAACCACTTTTTGCTGGACCGTCATTTTGTCCTCTAGAGGCTGCAGTGTGGCTTTTTATCTGTATGTAAACTGTGCCTTTCCAGTTTCGAGGATAGAGGCGTACAGTCACGCCGGTTAAACCAGCGGGTGACTCGACAAATTTATGAAACGTAGACCGGCAAGGCAGCCTCCTCGCCATCACGCGGTCGTAGACTTTACGCGAAGTCGACCGCCTTCCAGAGCACAGATGCTCGCATTGTTCTCTCTTGCATATCGGTCTTCAAGTAGTCGCGTTGTTTTTGCTGCAGTTGCAACCGCTCGTTTGTTCTGCTGGCGCGCACTAGCGGGCAGCGGGAAAAAGTAACCAGACTTCTCCGTCAAGGTGACAGCCTCTGAGAAAGACAGGTCAACTGATAACATAATTCAGAGGAGTGATGTTTAACACTTGTCTGGTCGACCTCTTATGCATATAGATGGCTGCACTAGAAGCCAATATTCCCACCAAGACAAGAAGCTGATCATATACGATCAGTTTCTTGTTTTTGATGGGAATATTCGCTTTTCCTATAGGAAAAGGCAACGTTTATGAAAACAATCAAAATGCGTCCCGAAAGACGTGCACAGCACTTGGAGTGGTGGCGTACGTGCAATGTCGGCGTCGCAGAAGCGTCTCTTGCCGGAGGGCTGCCTGTCCCAGTCCACCTCGTAGGGCAGCGCCACGTCGACGCGGATGCAGCGACACATGAGCAGCGAGGCGTTGTAGGCGCACTCCTTCTCGCACAGCTGCACAGAAAAAACTTTATTGGCTAGTGTGTTTGGGCCCCCGCGCGGTCCCACGCCACGTCTACATGGCCATGACTCTTTTTGTAATGGCATCGGCAGCCTGAGTCACCGCAGCAAGTTGCAATATTGGGTCCGTAGACGAGAGCAGGAGCTCCCAGTCCTAAGCATAATAGCACAGCTAGTGCGAGACGCAGGGAAGCTGTGAAAACGACGACGACGTGGCTGCACCGGCGTACTGCAGTCACTAAGCCGGAATGGTCTCGACGACCTCCGCAGGTACGTCAGCAAGCCAGGTGGCCTTCTTAATTGTCTACGTTTCAAGCTCATGTGAGGTAGAAAACTACGCATCTGCTTGGTCCACTCGGTCTGTGCGGGGTCGCGTGAGGTGCCGTCAAGGAGGGCGCGTGCTCCACACCGGCCCTGCAAAGCGTGCACGGTCGCGCGAGTCGCCTTCTAGTTGGGCTACTTCTGCGGCTGTGGTCGGGGAGCAGGAAATATTTGGGAAAAGGTTTTCATTCATGCATTCATTGCAAGTTCTCCTAATACATGAAAATACATAACACTGGTTAGACCCACAGCCACTGGCCAGTAGGGGGTCTAAATAAACATTGCCGCGGGCGAAACAAGACAGACAGCTTCTTCACATCCAAACATGCCGCAGCGGATAGTTCATCAATGGTGGTGTGTGTCATTACCCCCTCTGCCAAAGAAGCATCGCCTCGATGCTGTATATGAGGGCAAAAGAGAGATGAAGGACAAGCGAAAGAAATGTGTCGTAACGCGAAATAACGTAGTCTGCTGCTGAAGAGTCAAATAAAAAGAACGGGAAAGAAGAAAACGAAAAAGAGAAAAGGAAACACGCTAAGTAGTCAATGAAGTCACAGTCGAGTCACAGCGCGAAAAGCACGCTTTTAGTCTAGAAGCATGAATGACTTGAGTTTGTGGAAGGCGGCGGGAACGTCTCGTGGTGCCTTCTGGGAGAACCTCGTACGTAACGTGACAGACTAATGTGACAGGAATGCAGCTGTAATGAAAAATAGGGCACTGTGGAATCACAATAGACACGAGGCGATGAGAGGAATTTGGAAAAGGGTGAAGGTTCCTGGTCTGACGTTCAGCAAGGTGGTCTTGTACATAAGATCAGAGGTTGGAAATGAAGCAACGCGGCGTAGGTAGGCTTCCTTTGGGAACTCACGGGAATACACCAAATCAGTGGGTACACGCTGACGTGGGATGGACATCATTCGAGGGCAGGGAAACTGGCAGCAAGATAGAATTCGAGGAGCCATTGAGAGAAATGAGGAATAAGCGGAGGAATGTTTTAGACTACTTGTACATGAGCAGTGTCGACACGAGATGGAGGACACCCAGCGAAAAAGAATCATCGGTTAAGAACAAGGTCAATGCAACGGAGAGGAGCGTGTGGAAAATAGGGAACATAGGAAACGTAGAGCTTTCAAGCAGGAAATTGCCAAAGATCTGCGATAACTCTCGGGTTAGCCAGGACGAGAGTATTGTAGGCTAAGATGTACCGAGCCATGTACGAAGGGATAGACACACTTTGCGGTGTGTGTGTGGAGAGAAGGAGCAAACGGCTGACCACCTAAAACCTTTCTTTAAAGGGCTTCATCCTACACTCCAAGGCAATGGGGCTGAATTTTTCAAAGCATTGGGGTTTAGGGATAGCGAAGGGAAAGTAGACTTCAAGCACGTAGAAATAACCACACTCTAAGCCAAAGGGGTGTGTGGCTCATCCCTTCGGGAAATAATGGGTTGCCGCATTCATGAATCCCTTTAAAGACTAACGGCATCTGGTCAAACAGTTAGTCTCCACACACTTACTCCTACAGGCTTACTGTTAGTCCCCACAGATCACCTCAATGGACTAACGTTTAGTCCTTACAGTTACACCTTACCGGCAAACTGTTAGTCCCCACAGATAACTTCAGTGGACTAACACTTAGCCCTCACATTTACACCTTACCGGGCAACTGTCAGTACCCACAGTTGCACCTCGCCAGACGAACAGTCAGTCCACACTCTAAGAAAAAAAAAAGAGTCAAAAGAGGGTCATGGAACCGTGACTCTCCTCGGTCGTCCATGTGACCCCTTTTGGTAGGTACAGGCAGAGAAAAAGAGTTAGCATTTCGGAAGGAGTCACTGGACGCTCCAGAAGCGCGTTTCGATTGGCTTCCGTCATGAAAGAGCCACCATATACGCCATACATATCGCGCGCTTGCCCTTTGGCGCCGTTGTGGCGCCTTGCTCGCTGACGGAGAAGGGGTCGGCGCCGGGGTGGCGCGCCGCTTCTGCCTTCTCTCTCAGTCGTCTCAGTCTCGTCGTCTATTGGAATGCGTTGCGTGGTTGCGTTGGTTGCGCGGGTTGCGTGTCTTGAAGTTTCATGTTCATGCGCGTCTTCGCTGGTGTTGACGCCGGCTCCGTGCACGAAGTGACGCTTGGAGGGCGGAATATTCATGGAGCTGCCGACACGGACAACGGGCGCCAGTTAACGGTGAGTGTACTACTTTCGTAGGTACTAATTATACAGCTTTAGCTGGGCGTCTGCAGCAGCAGCTCTGTGGAAGTTATCTGCCAGCCATTTCCAACAGCAGCCTGTGTCCGCAGGGCTGTTGGAGATGCCCAACTAAAGCTGTCAGTTAACGAGTTGCCACCGTTATGCGCGTTGCTGTACAAGCTCCCATAAAGTGAGCGATGCAAACAATTATCAAGGGTCATTTCTTGCTGATCGCACGTTGTCTCTGCACTACTGAAGGTGCAAGATGTCGTTTTGAGATGCACTTTAGTCTACTTCATAATAACATTTCCATCGACCTTGAGTGTGCTGCGTCCTTCCGCGCTTGGGAACGTGACAGAAAAAAGCCTGTGTACAGAACGCTCAGACGCATTATATGGCTATCTTGGTGCAAACTCAAGATGGGACCGAAAGAGTTATCGCCTACGCGAGCCGCACTTTGTCACGCGCCGAGATCAACTATTACACGTCAGAGAAGGAGTGCCTCGCGGTATTATGGGCTATTACGAAGTTTAGGCCTTATCTCTACGGGCGCCCATTTAAAGTTGTGACTGATCATCACTCTTTATGCTGGTTGGCTAACCTCCGAGACCCTTCTGGCCGATTAGCAAGATGGAGTCTGCGACTTCAGGAATTCGATGTCACCATCGTATACAAGTCGGGTAGAAAGCATGAAGATGCCGACACGCTATCACGAGCCCCTCTCGAATCTGAAAGTGCAGCTGCAGAAGACGACAGCGCCTTCCTGGGGACTCTCAGCGAGGCGGATCTAATCGCTAAACAACGAACGGACGCTGAGTTAAGGCTCATCATTGACCATTTAGAAGGCGGTACCGCGTCAATCCCTCGTCCTATTTCGCGAACGTTGCCGTCATTTTGCTTACGAGAGGGCATATTATACAAAAGAAACACCGGTGTCGGCAGCAGGTCTCATCTTCTAGTCGTACCTAAAGAGCTTCGCGATGACATCCTGTTAGCTTGCCACGACGAGCCGACATCTGGCCATCTGGGCTACTCGAGGACTCTTGATCGGGTGCGACAACTATATTACTGGCCTAAACTGGCTGCTTGCGTCAAGCGCTACGTGAAAGGATGCCGCGAATGTCAGCGTCGCAAGTCACCACCCTTAAAGCCTGCAGGCCTCCTACAACCCATCGATCCACCGCGTACGCCGTTTGATCAGGTTGGAATGGACCTCCTTGGGCCGTTTCCTTTGTCTTACTCCGGAAACAAGTGGATCATTGTCGCCACTGATTACTTGACGCGTTACGCTGAGACGAAGGCACTACCGCGCGGGACAGCATCCGAAGTCGCCCAGTTTTTCATGCATCACATTGTGCTTCGTCACGGCGCCCCGTCATTCATCATCACTGACCGAGGGACAGCGTTTACGGCAAAGCTCTTGGACGACATCTTCAAGCTGAGTTACACGACCCACCGGAAGACCACTGCATACCATCCTCAGTCTAACGCTTTGACAGAAAGGCTAAACAAAACGCTGGCGGACATGATCTCTATGTACGTGGATGTGCAGCATAAAACGTGGGACGAAATCCTACCGTACGTAACGTTTGCGTACAACACCGCAACGCAGGAAACGACTCGATTCACACCATTCCGCCTCGTTTATGGTCGAGATGTTCAATCCATGCTAGACGCTATGATTCCTTATGAAGACACCTCCCAGCACAGGCAGCTAGCGCCTGACGTCGACGATTACATTCAGCGCGCAGAGGAAGCGCGTCAACTGGCCCGCGTGCACATAAGAACGCAGCAGTGTGCAGATGCACGAAGGTACAACATCCACCATCGACAAGTTGCCTACGAACCTGGTGACCTAGTTTGGGTTTGGACTCCCATTAGACGACGAGGTCTCAGCGAGAAACTTCTGAGCAAGTACTTCGGACCGTACAAAGTACTAAGGCGTGTGCGCGAGGTTAACTATGAAGTTATCCCAGACGGAGGCTCAGCATCGTCCCAACGCCGTGTACCGCGCACAGAGGTTGTACATGTCGTCCGCCTAAAACCATATTTTACGCGGTGATACTCCTATTCTTCTTTTCGTCGTGCAGCAAACTTTCTTTTCCCCTTGCTGTTGTCAGTTAGCTCTCCAAAGAACAGTGAACTGCGTTTTCTTCCCTTATTGTGGACCACAGACCGTTTTCTTTCGCCTGCATCTTCGCTATGTGTTATAGCGCATTTCTTTTATTTTTTTTTCCTTATCGGCCCCTTCAGTGTATCTCTTGTGTGTCAGCATCGAGTCGATGCTCCGTTGGGAGGGGGAATAATGCCACCTGGTGTTTTGAGCCAGCATGCCGTGGCCAGCCGAAAGAGGCGAAGAAGACGAAGGCAAGGAGCGCTTGGATCGTGTCTGTCATATCTCAAAAATAAGGTGTCGCCTTCGCTTCGGGTGTGGTCTCAAGAGAGGCTGCCGCTATTCTCAATTCGAGGGGTGTAGAAGGCTTTCACACGATTACCTGGTTCCCGGCCCACATGAGCTCAGGGGTTCATCCGACAGTTCCCAACGTCAACGAACTTGCCCATAACCGTGCGCGAGAAATCACGTGCCGCAGCGGTGCGGGCGGGTCCGGAGGCGGCTTCACGGAGAGCTTCAGGGATCCACTTGGCACCTTCAACGAAGTTACTTCGCACTATCAACTGTCAAGGCGGCGATACCCCCTCCCGCATTCCAAGCTTACTAGGCCGCAGTCGTCGGTTCTCCGGATGCTGCAGGCAGGTTCTTTCCCGTCTCGCAGCACGTTTAGCCACTTTGCTGAAGGCATAAATCCAGGATGTCCTAGCTGTGGGGCGGATAATTGCACACTCGCTCATATGCTCTGGCAGTGCCCGGCGTTATTTAGCGCAAAGTTCAGCACAGAAGAGGACTGGGAGAGGGCTCTTAAAAGCCACGAGCTCTCAGTCCAGCTGTCGGCAGTCCAGGAGGCCTGCGAACGGGCGGAGGGCCATGGTCTTCCAGTACCGGCGTGGGCGCGGCCAGCAACTGCGGCGGACCCCCCTTCGGGGGTTGTCTGATCGGGGTTCTCCAGGACCAAATAAAGTTCATTTCACCTTCACCCGTTTCATGGCCGATCCCCCGTAGTGGGTTGCGCCAGGTTGCCAAGGTCCAACCAACCAACCAACCAACCAACCAACCAACCAACCAACCAACCAACCAACCAACCAACCAACCAACCAACCAACCAACCAACCAACCAACCAACCAACCAACCAACCAACCAACCAACCAACCAACCAACCAACCGACCAACCAACCAACCAACCATTCGCGTCTTGTCGTTCCGCTGTTCTTGCCCCTACAGCGCCTATAGCGCGTGACAATATATAATGGTTTTTGTTGGCTTAAAGACGGTAGTTTGAGGTGCAGATATAGCACGGTGGCTTCCAGAACGTACGCGGTAGCCATTCAAGTAGGACACGCCTCGCCGGTAAGGCGAAAATGCTAGACTTTCGACGGTGCCCGTTGATGCGGCCGCCGCCGTGCACTTTTTTCCTTCGTTACTGTTTGCTGTTTTCATGGTTTGCCAACATCTGCGATGATGCTATAACAGAATCAAGTGAGTGTACGTGATTGTGGGAGTTATGTGGGCTAATTCTAGCATATGACATGTCTGATCTCGACGTAGACGGCCAGGGGCGTAGCCAGAAATTTTTTTCGGGGGGGGGGGGGGGTCAACCATACTTTATGTATGTTCGTGCGTGTGTTTGTATGTCCGCGTGTATATATACGCAAGCAAAACTGAAAAATTACGGGGGGGGGGTTGAACCCCCCCTGGCTACGCCCCTGTAGACGGCGTCCGCACGCGCTGGGTGTCGTTCGGGCCCTCGTACCCGCATGTGTTTATCTGAGTATGGGTTACGTTTGTAAAACATGCGGTCAGTAACCGCTCATGGCGTGCCCCTGACTGCCGGAGGATGTGCTTGGGTGTCGGGGTAAGCCGGCGCAAAACAGTTTATTCTGAAACCAAATTTTGAAGCGATTTCTCAGAAAAGAAGTGCTTTCATTCGTGTATAGCCAGTGCCTATTGCCACACGAGGTTCCCGCTGCCTTTTACGTGAAAATTTGTTTTCGTTGCGAAATTTGAACTAAACAGTCGTGGCAGATGTGTGTACAATAACGGTGTGTTGAACAAAGGGTGGTTTTAAATACAAATAATTTGTGTGTTTTGGTTATTCCCGGAATCCCGGATCACTTCTCCCGCCTCTTCACTCCAGTTGACAGCCACACTCGGGGAAACGAAGGTGCCGCTCTGGTCTGGCGCCTCACCGCTCGTGATGGGAAAATCAACAGCGGCGTTCGCCCTGTCAACGAGGCAGTCGGTCCTACATTTCTTTTGGTTGGACAGGACGACGTAGGAAATGAGGTGAGTGGCACCCACGCAAAGGAGCCTATACCAATTTCGTTTGTTGTTTAAAAGAGGATCACATCATCTTGTGCTGCAAGTTTGTCGTCAAGTGACGTGTTACAAAAGGTACTATTTGCAAGTTGTGTTTTACACGGTAACGGCAAAAAACTTGGTTCCTTACCATACGTGTTTGCATTTGTTGTTTTGTTGTGAGCCTTCATTGTGTCTATGTGAACCACTTATTTTGTTGGTTTCGCAAACCTTTACTGCAATTTCATTTTCTCATCATAATATCACGTTCTGCTTTTCAGATACCGTTTTTCATGGTGCTCACGCTGAACAGGAGCGACAGCCTAGCAAGCCACAAGTCTGATGCCTCCAGCCGTAACCACTTTTTGATTTATTCTTAATCATAAGGAATAAAGATTGAAACATGATGCCCATTTCTGCAGTTTATTTTGCACTATATGACACTATGCACGTCAGTCCCACATTTTAGTTGGCTATGCTCATAGAAGCATGTAAATGAGGAATACCCAAACTTCTTAATTGGAAATCAAAGACCATCTTTTCGCACTTTCTATATAACTTTGCTGGAAAATATGTGTTGTTTTGACGAGTTTTATTAAAATAATGCTAAAACTGAACTATTCTTTTTTTTTTTTTTTGCAGTCGCTGGGCAGAACGGCAAGTATTATTGGACTTCCTTAAAATGAATACTCCACTATTTTCAACAGTAGTCGCGCAAAAGTAGAGCAAGGGTCAAATGAGCAGCTTAAAATACTTGTCGGGTCGCTTGACGCTTCGGTGTGGGTCACTTGACCCCAGTAGGTGTGTTACCGGCAAGAGTCGTCTGACTCCCTATAAGTCGTAACGTGATCCTTCGGATGAGAGTATTTCCACTCTTCGGGTCAGGGGACTCTCCTAGAGCGAGCCGACCCTGACCCACCAGTAGAGTCACCGCGACTATTTAAAGAGTGTCCTATACGTGGCAAGTCAGAACTCTCCGAAAAGAGTCACGCATACTCTTTGTTTTCTTAGAGTGCACTCGTACTCCTTGCGGATGATGTTTTCATCCTCAGTCCAGATAACCAGTTAATCACCAGGGATGATTTTCTACAGTTGCGCTCCGCAAGGCGAAATACGTTTTTCGCGTGTTTTTTTTCGCGGTGACCAACAAATGGCGCTGAAAAGAACACGCGAAAAAAATCTTTAGTCGTGCGTACTTCATTGCTTTCGCAGTCATTTGCGACAACGAAAGAAAAAGTGCGACAATGAAATGTTTTATTTTAAATCGATAGTTGGACGGAAACCCGTCTGGTCAGGAACAGACATGAAGACAATTAAAACAAAACTCTGACCACGATTAAAAGCAAATAAAAGCACGACGTTTCGGCCCCCGTACGGGAGCCTTGTTCACAAGTGAAAAATGACTGTGTGGGCGGTCCGGTTATGTGTGTTATAAAATGTGACGTAAGCAACGTGTGTAGGCGTGTGGAAAGTTTCCGTCATTTCGATTGAGTGTGTGCGCCGTTGTCTGGATCGTGATGGATTCGAGATGAAGCCGAGATGACCAGTTCTTTTCTCTTTCAGTTATTCTTGCGTTATCCCAGTCTATTTTGTGTCCGGACGTTTCCACGTGCTCGGCCAGCGCATTTGATGAGGCCTTCTTCTTTTTTACGTCATACATATGCTGTTTCAGCCTTTGTGGAAAATTACCAGTCTCGCCGATGTAACTTCCACTACAGTCTGCGCACGGGATGCTGTAGACAACGCCAGGAAATTTTTCTTTTGGCAGCTTGTCTTCTACCCTCACAAGGGAATGCCTCAACTTGTTTGTTGGCACGTGTGCTACCTGCACATCGTAAGGGCGTAGAACACGCGCAAGGTGTTCGCTGATGCCAGGAATATATGGCACAGAAGCACGTTTTCTTGGGCGAGAGTTTCCAGAACGTGGCGACCGTGCCAGCTGACGTTCCACGGAGTGCAACGAACGAGTCAGGGTAGCCACTTTGCGAAAGATCCCATGCACATGCTCCATGTCGGCAGTGAAGTCCTCTGATTTTACGCAAACTCTCTTTGCGCGATTCATCAGCGAGGTGACCACGGACCTTTTGTGGGAAACCGGGTTCACGGAATTGAAATGCAAATAGCGACCTGTGTAGGTGCTTTTTCTGTAGACACTGAACGACATGCCTTCTCCTTCGCGCTTGACGAGGACGTCTAGGAAAGGAAGTTTACCGTGCTGCTCCTCCTCTACGGTAAACTTGATTGCTGCGTTCATGTCGTTCAGGTGCTGAGTGAATGCATTCAATGCCTCCTTCTTGATTATGCTGAAGCAGTCATCCACATAACGTAAAAAGGTCTTGGGGGCAGGACGAAATGAGCCGAGTGCGCGTTGTTCAAGACGCTCCATCGTCAGGTTTGCTGCCGTTACTGAGACGGCGGCACCCATTGCTGTTCCGTGTACCTGCTTGTAGAAGCAACCCTCGAATGTGAAGTACGTGTTGTCGAGGCAAAACGTCAAGAGGCGCCGTAAATCCTGGACTTCAATAGGTGTACGCTCGGGCAATGTTGCGTCAGTTTCGAGGGCTGAGACACAAGCGTCAACTGCCAAGCCCGTAGGTATGCTCGTGAACAGAGACTGGACGTCAAAAGACACCAGGATATCGCCATCCTCGAGGGCGATGTCGCGCACCTTGTCTATGAAGTCACCGGAATGTCGGACGTACGTGTTGCTTCTGCCGACAAGTGGTCGCAGCACCCGATGCAGGTACCCGGACAGCTTATGAAGGGGTGAGCGAGTGTAATCCACGATGGGGCGCATTGGAACCTCGGGCTTATGAATCTTGGGCAATCCGTACAAGGCTGGCGCAGAACCATTATGGCAAAGGAGGGAGTAGTACAGGGGCTTGTGTTGAGGGGGAATGCAACGGAATATGTCGGAAAGAAGCTTTTGAAAGTCCCGTTGCAGCTTCGATGTACGGTCCTTCCCAAGGCATTGGTACGTGCTGCTGTATGAAAGCAGAGCCATCATTTTGTTGTAGTAGTCGGCACTACCAAGTAGCACTGTAGCGTTGCCTTTGTCTGCAGGGAGCACCACAATTTTGGGATTGTTCCGAAGCCGTTTTATCGCTGCGTTTTCTGTCGGAGAGAGCGGTGAGAACGACGCTCGAGGCTGAAGTCGTGAGAGGACACCAATGGCTCGAGTGCGAGCCTCATCACGTCTGGAGGGATCAACTTGCATCACCGCATTTTCCACGGCACACATCACTCGTTTTGCGTTTGTCGTGGAACCCACATTGAAATTGAGCCCTAGGCTCAGAACGGAGAGTTCAGCGACATCTGGCTTGTGCGAAGACAAGTTGTGTACAGTAGACGTTGCCGGGTTGGAACTCGAAACCGGGTTTCTGTGATGCAGTCTCTCGAGCTTGCCCTCTTGGCTCTGTTCGGCACGGCGGCGATGCAGTCTTGCTTTGAAGTTGGCATGCAGCTGAATACTCGCGAATTCCTTCGGGAACTGGTACTCCAGTCGACGACGGGCGAAGAAAGCCTCGTTATCGAGGGCTCGTGCTTTTTGTCTCCAGTCTAAAATTCTGGCTTGTAGCATCAGGCGCTCCGCCTTGAAAACAACGCTATTCCCGAAGCTGGTAGGCACAGGTCTGTTGAGGCGAAGTGAACGCGGAATTAAACCGCGGGTTTTGCACTCCAGGTTGAAGTTAAGGTGCCCTTTGAAGGCGGCCACACGGCTGGTCAAGGAGATGTACTGGCGAATATGAGTGATGGCGGGTTGGCCGTACGCCCGTACGTTATGTGGATGACTGTTTCAGCATAATCAAGAAGGAGGCATTGAATGCATTCACTCGGCACCTGAACGACATGAACGCAGCAATCAAGTTTACCGTAGAGGAGGAGCAGCACGGTAAACTTCCTTTCCTAGACGTCCTCGTCAAGCGCGAAGGAGAAGGCATGTCGTTCAGTGTCTACAGAAAAAGCACCCACACGGGTCGCTATTTGCATTTCAATTCCGTGAACCCGGTTTCCCACAAAAGGTCCGTGGTCACCTCGCTGATGAATCGCGCAAAGAGAGTTTGCGTAAAATCAGAGGACTTCACTGCCGACATGGAGCATGTGCATCGGGATCTTTCGCAAAGTGGCTACCCTGACTCGTTCGTGCACTCCGTGGAACGTTAGCTGGCACGGTCGCCACGTTCTGGAAACTCTCGCCCAAGAAAACGTGCTTCTGTGCCATATATTCCTGGCATCAGCGAACACCTTGCGCGTGTTCTACGCCCTTACGATGTGCAGGTAGCACACGTGCCAACAAACAAGTTGAGGCATTCCCTTGTGAGGGTAAAAGACAAGCTGCCAAAAGAAAAATTTCCTGGCTTTGTCTACAGCATCCCGTGCGCAGACTGTAGTGGAAGTTACATCGGCGAGACTGGTAATTTTCGACAAAGGCTGAAACAGCATATGTATGACGTAAAAAAGAAGAAGGTCTCAGCAAATGCGCTGGCCGAGCACGTGGAAACGTCCGGACACAAAATAGACTGGGATAACGCAAGAATAACTGAAAGAGAAAAGAACTGGTCATCTCGGCTTCATCTCGAATCCATCACGATCCAGACAACGGCGCACACACTCAATCGAAATGACGGAAACTTTCCACACGCCTACACACGTTGCTTACGTCACATTTTATAACACACATAACCGGACCGCTCACACAGTCATTTTTCACTTATGAACAAGGCTCCCGTACGGGGGCCGAAACGTCGTGCTTTTATTTGCTTTTAATCGTGGTCAGAGTTTTGGTTTAATTGTCTTAATGTTTTATTTTCCTCAATACATATGAATTTTCCGCTTTGTTTCACTGAATTCACTATCAAATGGGCAGTGCAACTTGGCCAGCCGCGTTTTCATATCTCGTAGAGTCCTCTTTCTGAAGTTGCTCCAGCGAAACCGGAACATGACTGGCATCGCACACGCAAGCGCACACAATAGTCGGCACGTTGTGGACAACGGGCTGGGTCCTGCCAAGCACGAAAAGATTGCAAATAGTTAGTCACACGTGATAGAGAGCATGAAGATACACCCACATAGCAAATAAGTGCAAGGTGAAATAAAAAAAACATACTTCTAAAATGTCACATGCAAATAATTTCAACGTGATGGCATACGTTATCGAAGACGCATTTCGGGCGATATTGCGCAACAGCTCAAGTGCGGCCGCCGCAGCCATCACGCCGAGACGGCGCCAACATGTCGGCGAATTTTCTGCGAGCGGCTTCGCGCAGCTCGATCAAGCCCGCCAGCCGCCGCTGCCGCCAGCAAACCTCGAGCGAGCGGCATTACAGCGAGCGAACGCTGGGCCGCCGCCACGAAAGGCGGCGAACTGCTTGCGAGCGAGCAACATGGAAGCCGACGGTAATGGCGACCAATTTCCAGATTTGCGAAGCACAGCAAAAGTCGGCTAGCTAAAGCCCTCGCGAGCGCTTGCGGCGTATTTCGAGCGCGCGACATCTACAATCCAGCTAGTTCCCGGCCACCGCAATGCGTTTTGAGCGAGTCGCAGTGCATAGGCGAGGCCTGTGCCCAATATCGCGAGCCCATCGCAACGGCGCGCCCTCGATGAGCGAGTGACCGGGCGGCCGGCGGCAACAGCGGCCAGTTTCCATGCGGTCGCTGAAGTTTAGGCGATCTAACGCCCAAGCCGGCCCTCACGGTGCATTTCGTGCGCACGATATATGTACAACAAGAGTGAGCCCGTTGCCGGCAATCGCGATGCGTTTCGAGCACGCGACAGGTACACAAGATTAAAGAATCATCACTTACTTGCGAAAGAATCCAGCGCCGATTTCTCCCTGGAGTCAGATTAAAATCGTGGATCCGAAACGCCTACCGTCTTCTCGGTCGCCATTCCCAGCCGGTGGCGACGCAGTGCCGTGACTGACTACGCCGGAGAAATGCAGCGCGGCGTGTCGACACCACCTCCAGACTTCATGGTTGAGGCGAAACTTAAAAGCAGCACCACACGTTCATCCACGCAGGCACGTAGGCAAGGGGGGGGGGCGGGGGGCCCGGGCCCCCCCCCCGAAATTTTTCCAGCCCTCTATATTTCCAGGCAACTTTTTTTTTGTTTTTGCCATGGAAACACTGTCTTTCGAACAATTAGGCCTTGGGCCCCCCCCGAAAAAAAATCCTGGCTACGTGCCTGCATCCACGCATACGTGTATATCTAAGGCGCTGCGTAGTTCCAACATCGTTGAACTTCAAAACCACCAGCACGCCACTGAACCCCCACCAACACAATTGGGGAGACTGACTTAACAGCGAGGAAGATCGGCGAGGAGGACGATTAGTTCCCTTGACAACGGTTTGCCCACGGAACATATCTCGGCACACGGCCTGCATCTGCGCGTGGTCGCTCCTTCTGCAGACTAACTGGTTTGCACACGGCGCGCATCCCTAATTCGTGGTTGCTCCTTCAACAGTCTATTCGTTCATTGCGCGCGCCCATTGGGCTCCGTTACTCCGCTTTCGGGTAATTTTGCCTTAGAGTGCACGAGGAGGTTGTCTGATTGGTTGCTAAAATCAAGGCAGCAGTGAAACTTAGTCTTTCACTACATAATGAATTACGGCTAGGTGACTTGAGCCGCCACCCTATAAAGAGGGTACAGCCCCATCCATCTATCCATGCGCATGCTTCATGAATATGACATCAGGGCCTCTCTTGGGCTTTCTTCCTCCATGGTCCACAGTATCAACTCTGGCGACTTGACGCGCCAGTGTGGCCAGTTGTAATGACGTGAGGTACCTAAACATACAGAATGGCCGCTTGTACGTGCGTCACCACGCAACGGAGCGGAGCGGCTGTGAAAACATCACGATATCTTGCGCGAGCATGTGACGGGAAACCGTGTCGCGACGACAGTAGGAGCCTTCTCGCAAGGACAAAGAACAAACTTTACTGAAACAAAGTTGCCAGTATTGTTTCCATAGTATATGTCACGTAACCCCTTTGGGAGCTGCAGGTAGTGATGGGAAACAGAACGAGCAGTGATTTACGCGCCACATATGGACCTATGATACGAAGCACTCACCGGTTTGGTCATCTTCATGACGTACTGCTCTCGACGCACAAATGGGTAGTTGACGCACTTAGTCCAGTAGGGCTTGGGCAGCCGCTTTGTGATCATCTGTGGATATGATAGTGCACTTTTAGAAACATGTACGCTTCCGTCTCACTCATTGCGCATAAATACTTTGTTACTGGAAGCGCGGCACACTCGTCTCTGCACGACCCAGCGCGGAGAAGACGTGATCGAAATTTGCGTATGCCTACCGAATAAACAAATAGCACCATGCAGGGATATTTTACAGCCAAACTGTATATATATATATGGCTAGATACTGGCGGATCGCGGACGACGCGCAGAACAACAATTTTAGGCGGCCCCCTGGCCACCGTCGGTTTCAAGGTGTTCGCGATAATCGGTGGTCTCACGGATCATTGTGCCCCTTTGTCACGCTAGCGCTATTATCAGCCGTTGCCCTTTGGACTCGCTGTGGGACAAACGCGCATCGTTCGCTCAGAGAAAGAACAGCGGGAAATGAAGGCTCACAGAAGCGCGAATGGGCGCGAACACGTCGAGAAGGCGCAGGCTTTGCTGGCTTGGATATTCACACAGGCGGATCTAATCGGTGAAAAATTTGAGGAGCCATTCTGCTGTGTGGAGGACCAGTGATCAAATTTGCAGCACATAACCTAGGGAATTGCATGTATACTTTGTTCATTCGGGAAGGCTTTGTGTTTACTGCGGTCTTAATGAGGCGTTTCTCAGTGACGTGTCGCTCATCAGCGAGCATTATGTTGACGTTCTTTACAATTTGGGCTTGCTGGTGTAGCGCGATGAATGAAACAGCGCACGATCAAAGCACTAGAACAAACGACGACGCGCTGTCGTGTGTTATCGTTATGTGCTTTCGTCGCTTACGTGCTCTCTTTGTTTAAAATTGACGTTCGTGTTGGTTATTTTGAGTCCTCCGCCAATCAATACGTTCCGTCGAAAACAACCTAGACAAATAATCGAGTCGGTTGGATTAGCCGGGGTGTCTAGCACCCGTAGAGTCGTGGACTACAAAAATCGAAACCCGAGCTTTGCGCTTCCGTTGAACAAGGACTTCCTATTCGTACTACGAATGCTAGATATTTATGTTTTCCAATGTAATCGCCTATACTAATTAAAGGGACACTAAAGGCAAATGTCAGGTCGGCGTGGACTTTTGAAATGCCATTCCAGAAACTTCGTAGTGTTTGTTTCGTGCCAAGGAAGGGCTTAGTTTGAAGTAAGATCACATTTTAGTGGTCAGCATACCATTAGTGCAATTCAAACAGCCCGTGGCGTAAGCATTTCCCAAGGCCGCCTTTCGCAGGCGCTCGGCCAGCGCTTTCAGTTCTCTGGCAACATTGGACCTGCACCGAAAACGCACGGAAGAATATTTCCTGTTATGCTTGTTTTTGTACACTTTGCTGGCCACTGCTGCTTGCATTGTAATGCGACGTTGTCAGCGAATGGGATAATCCTCGGGCATTGCTGCGTAGCGTCAGAAAGCTGCTTGCGATGCGGACGTCGGTGCTGGTGTACGGCCGCCCCGGCACCTAGCCTCTGTTTGCTTCGAATGCGACGCGATCAACCCGTATAAGGCCTTCACTTGCGCGAACCACGTCATCCCCTCCGCGGAGCCGTGGTGCCTGACCATTCAGCTTCGAGGCGCGTAGTTCACGAAAGCAACCGCGAGAATGATATGTCGGCTTTCTTATTGTTTCACTTTCTTAAAGCCTTGAAACCATGTCTTCCATTTCCCGTACATGGGCATGTACCGTCGTGACAAGACCGACAGAACAACGCTGCGAGAAGCGGTACCTTGAAGGGCGCGTTACACGACTTGCTTACGTTACGGTTGGTTTCGTAATCCCCTGCACAAATATGCAGCGAGCACATTCTTTTTTCTTTGCGGAACATATCGTAACTGGCGCGAAGCTAGAAACATGAAAAAGGGCCGGAGGAAAGAGACAGAAGAGCGCCAAACTACCAACTGTTTATTGCCAGCGCAGGCTGAAAAACAGGTAAACTTCCACACATGCGCAGTGGCGTGGAAAAGTTACCCCAAACATGACATCACGTGAACAGTTCATTAAAGAAGGACAACTCAGATTGAAAGAGAACAATGGATGTGTCACTGACACAAGCGGACCCGTTACTTCTAATATAATACGCCTCTATTAATTCCCTTGCTGTTTGATCTCTGCTTTTGCCGATAATCCTGGCTTGCGCAAAACGTGGCACACACGAGCATGACCTGACATGCGCGGGAAGGTGCGCACTATCACTCTTACCAATGCTGTTGGCATGCTCCCTGAGACGGTCGTTGATACACCGTCCCGTTTGACCAATGTAGGTCTTGCTACAGCTCAGGGGAATTACATATACAACACCTTCGGCGCAATTCGCCTGAAAGGTTTCAAGTGCCTTTTTTGGCACCTTTGCTGCTTAGCACGAGAGATTCGTCGGCACAAGTGCGCCAGTTTATTCGGAGCGGAAAACACAACAGGGATTGCGGCCACCTTTTAGAGGTTGTGGCTCAACTTGTGCAAGTACGGCACCACCTGTGGTTTCTGTCGAGTGCTCTTCCTGAGTGCTGAAGTTCAGCTTCCGTAGCAGAGATTCGGCAACGGCATGCAAGACCGCCCGAGGAAAGCCAGCCTTTTCGAGTCTGCCAATCTGATTACACAGGCTGGTCTGCATCATGTGCGGACACGATCTACGCAGCGCGGATTGAAGGCAATGCTGAGCAATAGCACGTTTTACAGTCTTGGAATGCACGGAATCAAATAGCAAAAGCTCTTTTTCACTGCGAGGCATGTAAGCACAACAAACATGATCACTTTTCACGGCCATGTTAATGTCTAAGAGCTGCAAAGCATTGTCGGTTGGAAGCTCGTGATGAAGGTTAATCCTTTGGCATTTGTGTTAAAGTTATTTAAAATGAAGTCCACCATTTCATGGTAGGGCACTGGGCACGTCTTGTCTAAAACAATTAACAAATCGTCAACATACCTGAAAACATAAAAAAGGATAGATAAAGAACAAGTCCTGTCATCTGCACACAATCTAAAAGGTTCCACATTTTCGATACGAGAAGATTTTTCACCAGAAACGGCTGTTCCGAAGGAAACTGATTGAATTCGCGAAAACGCAGGAAAGTGCGTATAAGCTCTCTGTATATAGACAGGCTACGCATCGCTCCAAAGGCATACATTTATGACTCTGCGACGAACACAGTTATCGAATCTGCCAGATAGCTACAGCGTTGCACGCGCGTGCAGAATCAACGACCGAAACATGCTAATACCTCATTGTCGCTGTCAATCGCTAACACACGCAGCATTATGTCGAAGCAGGATTTGACCTCTGCTTTTCTGGATGACAGTAAATGTGATATTATTGCCTTCACAGAAACATGGCTGAACCCTGCTATCAGTGAAGATTTTCACCTCAGCTAGCATTTACCACATCTACAGGTGTGATTGCACAGGTAAAAGAGGAGGCGGTGTTTTGGTCGGCATAAGGAAAAGCATTACTTAATTTTTCGTCAACACTAATTCTGACCTCGAAATAGTTTGGGTAGCTTGTACAGTCCCTTCCTCCAAAATCCTGGTAGGTTGCTGCTATCGTGCGCCGGACTCGGACTCTTCCTTCATTAATATGCTACGTGACAGTATAAACAGCGCCTCTGAAATTTTCCAAGCCGATATAATTTACTTATTAGGTGACTTCAACTTTCCGCTCATTGATTGGGTAACACTGTCATCGTCCTGTAACATGTCAACTGAATTTCTTAACTATAGATTTCAACCGCTTTCAAACTGTTCTGGAACCTACACGTGGTCCGAACACTCTTGATCTTATCTTCAGGACCGCTCCAGAAACAATACGTAACACACATTACTTGGACGGATTCAGTGACCATAATTTACTCCAAGTAGATATAAACATACCCCTTCCCGTAGCCGGTGTACATACAAAACAAATTCGGGGCTATAATAAAGGCGATTATCAGGAAATTAACACACAACTAAGGCTATTTTCCGTAAACACTCTCCTGCCGTGTTTCCACAATAGATCGGTCGAAGAGAACTGGCTACTTTTTAAACAAGTTTTGTGTACGTTAGTTGACAAGCATGTTCCACTGGTTAAAATTAGCAATGGTAAATCAAATCTATGGTTAAATAAAAAGCTTCTGAGAATGCGGAATAAGAAAAAACGGCTTTACAATAATGCTAAGCGCTCGGGTAGTTCTTCTTCTTGGCTTAAATATAAAAGCAGCATAAAAGCATATTGCACAGCTTTAAGTAAGGCTAAGGAGAAGTATTACTCTAATGATCTACCCACACTACTGGAAAACAACCCAGCTAAATTTTGGAAAGTCATAAACCCCACCAGCGAAAACCAACACATCATTGCACGACTGCAACAACGTCCCTCTCCCAGCTAGCCAGTGCCCGACAGCATTTAATTCCTTTTTCACTTCCGTCTTCACGAAAGAGAACAGTACCAACACACCCAACGTAGCTGAGTTCGATTACCAATTCATGGAACCAATAGACATTCAATTAGAGGGCATAATCGTCTTCATGCGGCGTGGATGGAATCAACTCAAAGGTGCTAAAGAATACAGTAACGGTCTCAAGCAAAATACTACTTCATATATTCTGGCAGTGTCTCGAAACTGGCATGATACCGTCTGTCTGGAAGTTGGCGAAAATAATACCAATATTCAAAAGTGGAAATAAAACCTGATGCGAAAATTACCGTCCTATTTCGCTTACGTGTATTTGTTGTAAAATTCTAGAACACACCATCGCTTCACATATTTACAGACGTCTGGAATCCAATCATTTCTTTTTCAAAAATCAGCATGGTTTCCGAAAGGGCTTTTCGTGTGAGACTGAGTTGTTTGAATTTACCACATAGCTTCATGCAAATATTGGACGACGTCACGGTAGCCTACCAGTGGTATCAACGCAAGTCGACGACGTCACAAGCCTCAGACTGCATAAAAGGCGATCTTCAGCGATTCCTCTTCAGTGGGCACGGCGAAGCGGCTGGAACTATGTCGCTCATCAGGAATTACTTTTTTGCTGTACAGGTTAGTTGTTCTCATTCTAAGGTTAGATCTGGGGATGAACTCTTACTTCTTGTTGTGCCGAGCCCACGCACTTGCATGATGATTGCATATGATTGCTACCTTGTCTGTGTACTATTGTTGTGCGGAGACGTTGAGGAAAACCCAGGTCCCAGTGTTGAAGAGATGTTTCAAACTATCTTGCAGGGACAGAATGACATTCGCACAGAATTACAGGCGATAAAGAATCGTCTTGAATCAACTGAATCTGCAGTTAGTAGTTTTGGGAATCGTCTAGGTATTCTCGAAAAAGATGTGAAGCAACTACACATACAGGTTCGTTCTATCGAAACTTTGCGGCCAACGATTTTGAACGTCGAGAAAAGAATCAGTTCACAACATGATAAGCTGGTTGAACTTGAAGATCGTAGCCGCCGGTCTAATCTGGTCGTGTTCGGGATCCCTGAGACACCTAATGAATCAGAAACCGCATTGCGCACTAAGATTATCACAGAGGTTTTTCAGAATAAAATGGGTGTTAACTGCTCGTCAGTTGCACGAATTCATCGGTTGGGTAAATCAGGCACGCAGCGACCAGTTATTCTTTACTTCCAGGATTTTCGCGAGAAACAAGCAGTGCTGCGCAATACTGGTAAACTGAGAGGGACGCGCATATATGTTCAAAATGATTATAGTGCAGAAACACTTCGGAAGCGTAAACTTCTCTGGCAAGAAGCTAAGCGAGATATGGAAGCTGGTAAACGTGTAACTTTAATACACGAGAAGTTGCGCGTAGATAATCAATTTTACACATGGGATGACGCCTCAAACTCCAGGAAAATTATTTCACCTGTGGCTGCCTCGACGGGAGATAGCTAGCGATCAAGGAACCATGAACTCCGTATGCTATCACTGAATGCAAGGAGCATAGTCAATAAAATAGATAAACTAGAACATCTGTTACTTTTGTATGATCCGCACATCACAGTCATTACAGAAACCTGGTTACATGATGGTATTCGTGACGATGAAGTTGTCCCGCCCGGCTATAATATATACAGACGCGACAGAGGCACCAGGGGTGGTGGTCTTGCCGTTATAACAAAGGATTCCATTAATGTGTATCTCGAGGAGCAAATTGATGCACATGAAAGTTTACTTTTAAAAGTTTCGTCGCATGGTATTTCGTTTTTTCTTTGTGCTGTTTATCGTGCTCCTGATGCCCCGGATTCCTTTATGTCAAGCCTTTATGATTATCTATTCAAAGTAAGTGGAAGAGACATAATTGTAACAGGAGACTTTAATTACCAAACTTTAACTGGAACTCTTTTGCTTACGGTGTTTCACCCTCTTGCGATTCAATATTAGACCTTATGTTCACTCATAACTTAGAACAGCAAGTAAAAAGCCCAACTCGGGATAGTACAATGTTAGACTTGTTGTTTACTTCTGAAAGATTTAATGAAGCAACTGTGACAGTGGAATCCGGTATATCAGATCATCGATTACTATCGTTCTCGTGGTCTGTTTCCCGTTGCCATAAAAGTGGTCCTCCCAAGGACGCCCTCGTAAGGGACTTTGAGAGGGCAGATGATGTTGCTATCATTGATTACCTGGACAGGCACCTTGACACTAACATAGAAAATGTTGAGACATCATGGCAGCGGTTCTCTGCGGTAATCAAATACTGTATTGAAAGTTATATCCCTCTTCAGAAAATTCGCAGGGAGCGTGCAAACCCGTGGATTAATCGTGAGCTAATACATTTGAAGCGTAGGATTAAAAGACTTAGGAAAAAGCATAAAACCCATTTACCTGAGTTTGTTGAACTTAAAGAAAAGCTCTCAACGAATTTGAATGCAGCCAGGCAAAGCTTTTTTAATAATCGGCTCGCTGAATTCGTTAAATCTGAACCTAAAAAATTCTGGCGTCATTTAAGTGAAAGAAATGAAGAAATTGACAAAATAAAAGTGAATAATGACCTTATAACAGAACCCAGGGCTATCTGTGATACATTTAATAATTATTTTCAGTCGGTTTTCTCTGAGTCCGATGGGGAAGGGCCTACTGGACGCTTTACTGACTCGGAGTGTGATTTAGTAATAACGTGTGAGGGTATAATGAACATGCTGCTTAATTTGAGCAATAAAAAATCTGTAGGGCCTGATGGAATTCCGAATGCTTTTCTTAGACGTTACGCTGAGCAGTTATCACAACCATTAGCTAACCTCTTCAGCCAGTCTATTACTACTGGTAAGGTTCCGACTGATTGGCTTAAAGCAAGGGTTGTACCTATACACAAAAAAGGTGACCGGTTACTGGTTTCGAACTACAGGCCAGTTTCTATTACCTGTTCCTGCTGTAAACTGCTTGAACATGTAGTAGCTAAATATATAAACAATTTTTTAGCAAACAAAAAAATCCTCACATGCCATCAACATGGTTTCCGTAAAGGATTATCCACGATTACACAGCTTATCACAACCGTTCATGATTTTTCATGCGTTTTGGATCTTGCAGGACAAGTCGATGTACTGTTCTTAGATTTCAGCAAGGCATTTGATAAAGTGCCTCATGGAAGTTGTTGTACAAACTGCAGCAAATAGGGCTACCAAGGTTCATTATCCAGTGGATAGCTGCTTACCTTTCTAATCGTGTGCAGTTTGTTGCAATAAAAACTCTGAGTCAGCGGTGCTCCATGTCAGTTCTGGTGTTCCCCAAGGAAGTGTCCTGGGTCCACTATTATTTCTAATCTATGTGAATGACTTGGTCGATGTTGTACCCCAGGATGTAGGCATTAGATTATTTGCAGACGACTGTATTTTGTTCAAAAATATATCCTCTACGGCTGATCAAAACATTTTACAGACAGCGCTAATGGCAATAGATGATTGGTGTAGTAGGTGGGATATGGTGCTGAATTCCGAGAAAACTGTTCTGCTACGCATTACGAGGAAGAAACAGCCCGTCATCTTCCCCTATATTCTTCATGACTGTCCAGTGTTACAAGTGGATAAATATAAATATTTAGGCATTACTCTCAGCTGCAACCTTACTTGGACACCACACATAACAGACATTTGCACAAAAGCGATCCGTAAATTATGGTTTTTAAAAAGAAAATTAAAACATGCTCCCTCAAGCGTAAAGCTTTTGGCATATAAAACTTTCATTTTATCTAAGCTCGAATATGCTGCAGTCATATGGGATCCTTTTACAAAAAAGGACATTATGCTTCTTGAAAAAGTGCAACGTAAGGCGATCAGATTTATTTTTAACAAGTATAGAAGACTCGACTCACCTAGTTCACTAATGCAGTTACACAAGATTCCTTTGTTAGAAACAAGAAGAAAGTTGAGCCGTTTAACGTTTTTACATAAAATTATGACAGGAAAAATTACAATAAATGTACCATGTTGTGTCCAACCAGCTACTGCTAGGACAACCCGTCGTAGACATGACCGATCATTGGCGCCCATATTTGCACGAACTAATGCCTACAAACATAGTTACTTTCCTAGAACAGTCACAGATTGGAATTCACTGCCTCAGGAAATTTTTACCGCTGGAAATTTTGTTACGTCACTGGAAAATTATCTTTTTGGTGTCTAGCGTCCCAAGATGTCATAATGTTGTTTCACAGACGTGATGCCTCTTTTAGCGTTCTCATGTTCGTCCTTTCTTTTTTTTTTTTTTCTTGCTACGTCACTGGAAAATTATCTTGTTGGTGTCTAGCGTTCCCATATGTTGTAATCTTGTTGTTGCACAGACGTGATGCCTCTTTTATCGTAAGAATGATAGTGTTCTTTTGTTTGCAACAAAGTCATGTATTCTTGTTTTTGCTGTAACCATTCACTTGATGTTTTCTTTTGCCACTCCTGCTTGGACCAGAATGTTGGTCCGCAGTATGTTTAAATAAATAAAATAAAATAAATAAATATGGACAATAATTATCAAACTGATTGCATGTTCTTCGACTATTCGAAGGCGTTTGACCGGGTTGCACACTGTCGCCTGATATCGAAACTTTCCGCCCTGAAATTACACTCCCTTACATTATCATGGCTTCGCAATTTCCTGTCGAATCGTCAGCAGTACACAACAGTTAACAATTTCTCTTCTTCCCTATCTGACGTTTCTTCAGGTGTACCACAAGGCAGCGTACTCGCGCCATTGCTTTTCCTCATAAGTACACAACAGTTAACAATTTCTCTTCTTCCCTATCTGACGTTTCTTCAGGTGTACCACAAGGCAGCGTACTCGCGCCATTGCTTTTCCTCATATTCATCAATGATCTTCCGCAACATGTCTCTTCTTGCATCAGGGTGTTCGCTGACGACTGCATTATTTACCGTCCAATCAAGAACAGTGAAAATCACCTGTCACTCCAAAACGACCTCGACGTAATTAATGGTTGATGTAGTGCATGGCTCATGACACTAAATGTCTCAAAATGCAAAGTAATGTCGGTCACACGTAAACCTAGCATATCCGAATTTTCTTACAGCATTAATCATTCCATTCTATCGACTGCGACACAATATCGGTACTTGGGCGTAATACTGACACCTAATCTATCCTGGTCCGACCACATTAGGGCAATCTCTGACAGCGCCTCGAAATCACTGTGTTTCTTGAGACGTAACTTGAAAGCAGCACCATCAAGCGCTCGCAAATTATCTTACTTAACACTGGTTCGCCCTCAACTAGAATATGCCTGTTCGATTTGGTCGCCCCATCAAAAATACTTAATTGATTCATTGGAAAGAATCCAGAATAGAGCAAGCCGCTTCATTGCCAATAACTGCAGTCCGCATTCCAGTATATCACAAATAAAGCAGGAACTTTCACTCCCACTCTTGAACATTCGTCGCGACATTGCCTTGCTGTCATTCTTTCATAAAATTACCCACTCCTCCCGAATCACCGTTACTGGTTTGCAAAAACCATATCTCACTTCAGGTAGACTACACAATCATCTTAGCTATTCCCGTGTATAGGGCTCAACAAACGCGTTCAATCAGTCTGCACTTCCACGTGCTATCCGTCTGTGGAACAGTTTGCCTGACGACATTGCATCCCAGAGAAACTTTGACACACTCCGTCATATCTTATCAAGCCACTTCACAAACCTCAGCAAGTAGATGCCGTATCATAGCGCAAAGATTAATTCTTGCAACTTTTGAGCCTACACTTATCATCATACCAAATCTCTTCATCTTGTCATATGCTACGTTATACATTACGTCAGATAAGCTCGTTCTGTCCGGCATTTATGCCGCTTCTCGTCTCTTTTCTTTTCCTTTGCGCAGGAAATGCGCCGTGCTGTGTTGCTGCCATAAAATGTATCGTTTTGTTTTCATCTTGCTGGTAGGGTTTTTCATTTATGTTATTTTCCGAGCTGCGTTGTAAACATGTTTTTATATGAATTCGTTTTTGTGATTTTCACATCCATGTGCGCGAGGATTGTGCCTTGGGGCCGCTCCTTTTCTTGTGCGCGGGAAATCCACTGTTTCGTTCATGGTTACCATGCGTGTATCTTTTGTACATGTTGAACTGTGGTGCTTTTTGTCTGACTTATTATTTCGCAATTGTTTCTAGTGTATTTTTTTCCAGTTTGAGGTGTATATATGTATTGCCACCCCCCCCCCCCCCCACTCAATGTCCCCCATGGGGCCTGTAAGGTACCTTGAAATAAATAAATAAATAAATAAATAAATAAATAAATAAATAAATAAATAAATAAATAAATTAGAAACAGATTGTAGTGCCTGGTCAATAAGGGATAAAAAGATGTCACGTAAAGTAGGTGCTACACTTCACCCGATGCAAACTTCTTTTGCAAATAAATGCTTGCTTCAAAAGTAACGAGAGTACTTTTGAGGTACGCTTCCAGTACAGACATGAAATTAGTTATCCAACATTTCAGCACAAGCAACAAAATTAGCCTCACCGCTTTTTTCAATGCATAGCTTAGCAGCAGCAAGGAGCTCAGGATGTGTAACTGAATAAAAAAGATCAGTCACATCGACAGAAAAAAGATACCCTGTGTTAACTTTGCGGCGAAAGAACTCAACAACTTCATCAGAATTTCTTATTAGAAGGGGGTCATTGATGGCAAGGCACTTGAGTGACTTTAGCAGAAAACTACGGACATGCTGTTGCCACGTACCCAGCTCAATAATTATTGTTCGGAAAGAAATATCCACGCCAGTTACGATATATATTGTTCCGCGCCAGTTACGATATGCTCAGCAAACTAGGGCACCAACTCGCCCAAAAACAAGTTCTTCTAGATTTTAAATGCGAAGCATTTCTTAGTGAACCTCAGGCACTTTGGCCGTTTCTATCTACGTATATATCTAGCTATCTAGCCGCCTACGTCTGGGTGCTCTCCTGGTCGTCTACATAACTTGTAATATACCAAAATTGGCATAGCAGGAGATCAGTGTATGACGAACACGATTCATTGGTCATAACATGAATGACGCAAAATACCTGTCGCGTACGTCATTCACGATAAACGGCAGCGCACGCTGGGTTAAGACAGAAACACAAAACACGAAAAAAAGGACACAAGCGCTGATGATTTTTTTTTTTTCGTGTTTTGTGTTTCTGTCTTAACCCAGCGTGCGCTGCCGTTTATCGTGAATATGACCAACCAACTAGTCCACAAGTACGTTTTAAGCGTACGTCATGAAACCCTTTCTCTCAGTCACGTGTGGCACATACCCGTATACCAGAGTTCATGTTATGCGGTTATGTGCCACAGGTGATGCAGAGTCTCAACCAACATATAAACCGCGAACACACACATTGACACGCAAGGAAAGTGATAATATTAATAATATTAATTGTTGGGGTTTTATGTCCCAAAACCACGATATGATTAAGACAGACGCTGTAGCGAAGGGCTCCGGAAAATTTGACCATTGGGTATTCTTTAACGTGCACCCAGATCGCACAGTACACGGGCATCTAGCATTTTGCCTGCACCGAAATGCGACCGCCGCGGCTGGTATCGAACCCGCGACGTTCGGGTCAGCAGCCGAGCACCGTAACCGCTACTCCACCGCTGCGGACTCAAGGAAAGTGAGGAAGTTGAAGACAGAACACCCGTGGAAGACGTTTAACTACCATCCACTCGTCCACGTGGTCCGCAACGTGGATAACGCAAAAACCGGGGCCAATGCTTCCTACAATAAATCTGCTGAGAGAACCAGGCCTCTCATCATTACCGATGACTTCCACATTGATTTATCAATACCCAACAACGATTGGTCCTTATACTGCGTGAAAGACGGCTTGGATGTGGACAGGGCATCAAAAGACCTCGCTGCCACGTCCACGATAGAAGGCATCATGCACCATTTCATCGTAAGAGGCATCCAGGATTTCCACCAGTTGCAGTCTACCTCACACTTCACTACACTTAGACTCCTCGTAGCCGCGATCACGAACGGATCCGATTAACAAGTCCGGTCCAGCTGCTGGTGCTCACTGATCACGCTGATGATGAGCTTGTTCAAGAACTGTCAAGAACCTCTTCCCACATACACACGGGTTCGTGAAGAGTGCGTGCGTTCTCCGTTATAACGGACAAGCATAAGCATAACAACTGTAACTGTGACTGTAACGTACGTGCAGTACTCCTGCACGTGCCACTCGGCTGTGTGCATGTCTAGGGAAACTTTCCTGAATGAAGCTCACTTGCGAGCTAACGGTTGTCCTGTGCATCTCTGTTCCTTCTTTGTCCTGTTCGGGATTCGCGCTATCCAGTGTTGAAGCATATATACCAGCTTACCGCGTCTGGTGTTGGTAACACACATGTTGGCATCGTTACGCAACTGTAAACTGCTTATAAAATACATATGCTCTTCAACAGATGAGTGTGCGTATACCAATTCCACATTTCTCTAGCGTCATTCCGTAACGTTTCGCTCAATGTGAAAAATTACGCCACAGTCGCCATCGCGCGCATGCTTCGCATTACATCGATTCCCACGGTACGTGGGATCTGCCGAATTTTTTTTTTGTTCATCCCACTTTCGCAGAAATGTGGCACTTAGACGCTTCGTGCGTAAGACTTCTCTCCATGGCGCCCATTGGAGAGTTGTTCATTTTGTCGCTGCAGTTGCTTGTGGTCAAGTGGCGTACAGAATTCGGGCATCCGAAGACATTATATGGATTTCTATAAACTGCAGTTACAGCTACTTTCGCGAGCCAGCAGAGCCCTAGCAGAACTCCTTTTGAAACGCACGTTATTGCAATTTCAATCCTACGGAAACCGCAGAACAACACACGATCGTCGCTTCTTTTCCTCACGTTCACGCGCGGGCTGGCGGCGATGCGCTTTCCTAGCAGACGACAACCAGTCACGAACTGATGGGCGCTTGCACTGCCTTGCAGTCTCACTGTCTGTAAAGTGTGTGTGCGCGTTGTGATCGTGTTGGTGTGTGTGTGGGGGGGGGGGGGATAGTCTGCTGTGCCCCGCGTGGTGTCCAAGGGACGTAAAAGAACTTGTTTCCGGCGCAAGCAGCTGGGTTTGTCGGCTTTTTCTTTTCTTTTTTTCTCGAGTAGGCAGCGCACAAAGGCAACGAACACGTACACAAAAAAAGACGCAAACACAAGCGCTGTACTGCAACTGGTGATTTATTGTCGAAAGACCCGGCTTATGTATGTGAACACGCGCATGCGCTCTCACAGCAGTGGATACGATGATGACCGAAAAATCCGAGGAAACCGCACAACTAAAGGCACAACAAAAAAACAAAAAAAAACAACTAAAAACAAAAAAAAACAAAAAAACACGTGGTTCTGATAATTTTTTTTTGCCACACAGTATATGGTTACATACCAAGGTATCGGCGCGCTTTTTCAGAGAACGCAACCGAGGGGCAACTGATACACTTATCTTTCCATTTGTCAATTTCTATGGCCTCGATTACCTCTCTGGTTTCCTTCTTACGTTCCTTGCGCACAATCCCCGTACCTGTAAAAGTGGGAGCACAGCCACAATCCCTACAATGGAAGGCCAAATGCCCAGAATCTTTTGCTGCAAAGTGGCTGTTGTGTTCCGTTAGCCGTGTGTTTATGCACCTGCCCGTCTGACCAATGTGCACCTTGTTACAAGTCAGAGGGATCTTGTAGATCACCTCTTCTTGTGCGCAAGGAACGTAAGAAGGAAACCAGAGAGGTAATCGAGGCCATAGAAATTGACAAATGGAAAGATAAGTGTATCAGTTGCCCCTCGGTTGCGTTCTCTGAAAAAGCGCGCCGATACTTTGGTATGTAACCACATACTGTGTGGCAAAAAAAAAAAGTTATCAGAACCACGTGTTTTTTGTTTTTTTTGTTTTTAGTTGTTGTTTTTTTTGTTTTTTTGTTGTGCCTTTATTTGTGCGGTTTCCTCGGGTTTTTCGGTCATCATCGTATCCACTGCTGTGAGAGCGCATGCGCGTGTTCACATACATAAGCCGGGTCTTTCGACAATAAATCACCAGTTGCAGTACAGCGCTTGTGTTTGCGTCTTTTTTTGTGTACGTGTTCGTTGCCTTTGTGCGCTGCCTATTCGAGAATCATGGCTCACCAACTAGCCCATCAGTACATTTTAAGCAAGTTCATTTCTAGTTATTCGGGCTCTGTACCTATACGTTCTCTTGAAGACCCACACCGCATCGTCGCCCTGATTGCAGCTGCTACGAGCAAGGCCAGGGCCCTAGGCTTCGCGATTCGGAAGAAAGTCCTGCCTACCGAAGTGCTCACGTTGCTCGGTGGGTTCATCCCGTCAACCAGCCATGGAATGCGGTTATGCAGAATCTTGCGCGCAGAGTGGCAGCACCAAGTTCGCGTCTACAAGGAGCATCTTAACCTTCTACTCGATGTTTCGTCACCCACCGGCATCTCGAGGTTCAAGCGGCTGGAATTCTCCAGACTCACCGACAAGTCTACCGAATTGTTGTGGCCACATGTATTCGGCCAGCTGCGGAAGTGCCTCCCCAACAAGGATCCTTCGGTACGACACCTCGTCCATTGCGTAGGTGACGTTCAACTTCCAGAACATGTCGCGAGGGTTCTGAGCCACGGCCCCAAGATGGCTGTGCAACCCACGAGGACGCGCCCGGAACTGTTCACTATGGTAAGACAAGTCGCTTCACGTGTTCCGGAGACCGAAATGGACAGGTGCATTTCAGAGGGACTTGATGTGCTTGAAAGGTGCAAGCCTCAGAGTACTAGGATTCCACTCCGCCAACCTGTTTCGTATCTCAAAGAAAACTCGTTGTCTTTGTTGGCGGCTGACAAAGACGGTGGTTTCGCCGTTCTTCAAAAAAGCTTGTACAATCGTAAGGCATCTGAAGCTGTCTTGTCAGTCTTTCATAAGTGCCCTGATGTTTCCCTAGAGAATGCTAAAAAGAAGGCTGTGAAGTTGTGTAAACAGCAAAAATTGGAAGAACTTGGGAAGTCTTTGGGAGCGAAAAGAAAGCTAGGTCTAGACTTATTCTTTGCTGCAAAAACGCATAAACCTGAGTGCCCGCTTCGGGTAATTATCTCTGAGACAGGAACCTGGCAGAAATGTGTTGCCAATTTTGTACAAGAAAAGCTAAAACTTTTAACTATCGATGACCCTTACCTGATTCGAAACTCCGGTCAGGTAATAGACTTTTTTAAGAACACGACCCAGTCAAGTGACGGCTTTCGGCTTTTTTCTGCTGACATAAAAGATTTATATTACAGTATCCCGCACAACGACCTAATGACAAGTGTGGGCGAATGCATTGACGAGCACGGTGTCACCAGATTTCAGAATAGCGCCGGTATTCACAGCAGCCAATTCATGGAACTCCTCTCAACTTACTTGCATTCAACATTTGCGGAATGGGAAGGAGAAGTGTACATCCAAAAAAATGGAATTTCTATCGGCTCCTGCATAGCGCCGCTGCTGTGCGACATTTATTTGGCTGCGCGTGACAGAAAACTAGATCACGCATTTCAAGGTCAGCAGGTGACTAGAGTTTTTAGATACGTCGACGATTTTTTAGTGGTTTTACAGTGTGATGACAAGGATTTTGATTCCGCAGTATCTAACGTTATGGACACATTTGCTTCGTGCCTCGCACCATTGTTACTAACGTACGAGCTGCCCATTAGCGGCTATATTAGGTTTTTAGACCTTGGTGTATACGTTTCGCCTGATCACATATGTTGGGCTTATGAACCAAGGGGCAACAAACCCGTCCTCCCTTACCAATCCGCGCACTCCAAACTTGTAAAGAGAGCAATTGCCAGATCATGCTTCCTTGGCGCCCTCCAGAAATCCTGTCCGCACAAAGGTGACGCCAGCTTCACCAACCAAGTGAGCCACCTTAGGCGCTCTGGGTACCCGACGAACCTCTTGGTTTCGGTCGCAGAAGGCTTGCGAAAAAAGAAAACAAGTGCCGCCGCAAGCAGGAACCACCGGCGTACGGTGGTGATACCTTATGTGCACACCATTTCGCACAATCTGCGAAAGATAGGCCGGAAAGCCGGTGTCGACGTTGTGTTCTCGGCACCAGTGCAATTGTCGGGCCTGTGCAAAAAGGTGAATGGCGCTAAGACGCACACGCAATCGTGTGAAATCAAGCACCGCAACCCCTACGTCGCATGCACAGAAGAGGTGATCTACAAGATCCCTCTGACCTGTAACAAGGTGTACATTGGTCAGATGGGCAGGTGCATAAACACACGGCTAACGGAACACAACCGCCACTTTGCAGCAAAAGATTCTGGGCATTTGGCCTTCCATTGTAGGGATTGTGGCTGTGCTGCCACTTTAACAGGTACGGAGATTGTGCGCAAGGAACGTAAGAAGGAAACCAGAGAGGTAATCGAGGCCATAGAAATTGACAAATGGAAAGATAAGTGTATCAGTTGCCCCTCGGTTGCGTTCTCTGAAAAAGCGCGCCGATACCTTGGTATGTACGATATACTGTGTGGCAAAAAAAAAAAGTTATCAGAACCACGTGTTTTTTGTTTTTAGTTGTTGTTTTTTTGTTTTTTTTGTTGTGCCTTTATTTGTGCGGTTTCCTCGGGTTTTTCGGTCATCATCGTATCCACTGCTGTGAGAGCGCATGCGCGTGTTCACATACATAAGCCGGGTCTTTCGACAATAAATCACCAGTTGCAGTACAGCGCTTGTGTTTGCGTCTTTTTTTGTGTACGTGTTCGTTGCCTTTGTGCGCTGCCTATTCGAGAATCATGGCTCACCAACTAGCCCATCAGTACATTTTAAGCTTTTCTTTTAGGGGCGAAGCTCCTTAAGGCGGCACCCGTTCGTCCCTCGTAGTCGTCGTCGTCGTAGTAGTAGTAGGTAGTAGTAGTCGTAGTCCGTAACAAGTCTTACGCTTTGACCTCCAAGGTGGTGCCGGTGGGAGATTTTTCCTGTGCGTTGTTGAACAATAAAAAATTCGCAGCGTGCGCGTTAACTAAAAGCCGAATTCTTCTGTCTCTCATTCCCCATTAGCAGCCATTGGCATGTTCCAGTAGGAAACGTTAGTAGAAGTGTAAGTGTTAGCTAAAAGCCGACTTCTTCTGTCTCTCATTCCCATTAGCAGCCATTGTTTACCTCCAAGGTAGTGCCTGGTGAGATTTCTCCTGTGCGTGATTAAACAATAAAAATTTTGTTCAAAACGCCGTTGATTGATGAAATAAACCAACGAAAGACGCCAGATGTTTTGTAAAAGCAGAACGAAAGAACGCCAGATGTTTCTAAAGCAAAACGAAAACACGCCAGCTGCTTAACGAAAGACGCCAGATTTTTCTAAAGCAATGGTTTTCTAAACAATGAAAATTCACAGCGTACATGTAAAATTAAAGTGAGCTGCAAGTCGTCATAACTCATCGAACCTTTAGTATAAACGCGCCCGATCTCACGTCGGTGATGATGTACTGGGCAGAATTCACGGAAGATTCACGGTTTACCGATGAACCTCCGCAGCTTCGCCCACTCATCATCATTCACTCCGTGGATATGCTGTGATTTTTCGTCTTTTTTCTTATTTCGAGCGGTAGTGGTTACGGATACCGGCGGCGGCGGCGGCGGCGGACATCTACGGCGCCAAAAACGGCCCTTGTTGTGGTCTCATAACAGCTTTCGCTGTATAAAAGTAAGTCACAGTTTCGCCGCAAGGGCGAAGCAATGAATGCGATAGCAAGAAATCGAAATGCCACACGAAGAACCAGAAGCAGCTCGATACTTGCAGCGTGCCGCTGAAGCACAAAGGACGACGCCCTAAATGAACGCACAGGCATGCACAGGGCAAGCGTGAACTAACAACTGTCACAGTTGTTACGCCTATGTGCTTGAGCAACACGCCGCAAGTGTCGACAATGGAGAATCAGACGCTTGCTTGCTTGCTTGCTTGCTTGCTTGCGTGACCCTTAATTCTTGGCTCTTACCCACTACGGGGGATTGGCCATGAAACCGGCGGTTATATAAGTGGGGAAATTTAGAATTGAGAAGCTCTTATAAATATTTCTTCTTCTTTTAAACTGCGGCGCGCAGAGTGACCCTCTGCGTCTCCTACCACAGGCGGCGTCTGATGCAAGGTGTGCCCGGTGTTCTTTGTCTTTTTTTTCCCTTCCACATCCCGAGTGGGTACAGAAAATGACCACTTTGTCGTGCGCGTCTCAACGGCAGTATTGGAATTGAAAGAAAATTAGGAGCGCTGCGTCTGCAAGTGTCGACAATGGAGAACCAGACGCTCTTAGATATTTCTTTTTCTTTTAAACTGTGGCGCGTGGAGTTACCCCATGCGTATCCAGCCACACGGGGGCGTCTGATGCAAGCTGTGTGTCCCCGGTGTTCTTTCTTTTAAAGACGATAGTCTTTCTTGGGGAACTTAAACGCAGAAATTTTGGTCTGTCTTTCTGTCTTTCTGTTTGTCGGCACGTCACTCGATTCAGCCCCCCGGCCAAAGTTGAACCACTTGCCCAAGGGCCAGCCGCCTTGAAAGGCTGACTAGGTTCATACTTGTGTACATTGTTGATCAAAAAGCAAACATTACGCATATCTGAGGCGCAACATCACTAGGTAAGTATTAGGTGGTGTGTTCCTTTAATAGAAAATACATAGATACATAATTCTAGAGACCCTAGTTTCTTAAGCTGCGCTGAAAATGCGACTGCGCTGAAACTTGCCTTCCTCCGTGCCCTCTGCACGAGCTCATTGCTGTGTTTCGGTTTCGGTTCAGTATTGCACTGTACAAATGCCATGGGGCGCCGCTCTGGCATTCCCGTTTTACCCAGGCGACGTGTAAATAAAAGAGTGTGTGGAGAGTACTTGTTGAGTGCGGACGTTTATTCTGCTTCGGCGCTTCGCGCCAAACCGCGTGTTCGGGCTGGCTGGCGTCTCCGCCGGTCGCGTTGGTCACCGCCGGTCTTCGCCCGCTGCTGCGCCGGGACTACCAGCCCGCAACACAGCACTCATGTTTCCCGACGTATTGCCAGATGGCGTCCATATCTCACGCAGCGCCTCTTCTATCGTCTCTAGACGACATTTGCAGCGAAGCACGCAGATACGCGGCCAATTTTTTTTTTAAATGCGAAGCATTTCTTAGCGAAGTTCTGCGACTTTGAGCGTATCTATCTGTCCTGGCTAGGCACAACTAAAATACTGGACACTTCTGCACACTCAACTCACAGCAGCTTGAATATAGCAGTGGCGATGCTATTGGTTTTCAAAGAACTGAATTTTCTGAAAAAGGAGAGCGTTTGATCGGGCTATAAAACGTTTACTGGTTCCGACGCATACTTGCGACGCGGATTACTTAAATTTCAGGCCAGGCAGGACAAAATAAAATCATGACAGATTGCTGTAATGTTATAGAGCTCCTGCTGAGCGATAGCCTCCTCTGCAATGCTCGAGCACAAGACGCACAAGCGTGGAATATGCAGCCCGCACCGCAGGTAGCCTACAGTGCGTGTCATGACACACGGAGGACAGTCGTCACCGCAGAATCGTAGGACAAATTACGTTATTGCTGCGTTCAACTAAAACTTTGCCTGACTTGTTAGTTTCCCAGTCTGCAGCCGACAATAACCACTTTCGAAAGTGGGGGGGGGGGCACAGTGGGGGGCTAGCGCCCCCCTTGCCCCCCGGTAGATACGCCTATGTACTTATCAATGGAGGCTTGCGAGCCTGCACTAGCTTCACACAAATCCCAGCACGCAACCAGATAATGGTGACGACGGAGTCGCCACCGCGGCGCAGCACTGTCTCTTCGACGCCGTATGAACGGACGTAGTCTGCTTTGCAGGGCTTCTCTCCGTTTTCTAGTGCTTTCCTGTGAAAGTAGCCTTCAAACAAAGTTATTTTTAAACGCGAAGCATTTCTTAGCGAACTTCTGCGACTTTGAGCGTGTGCGTCCGTCCGTCCGTCCGTCCGTCTATCTATCTATCTATCTATCTATCTATCTATCTATCTATCTATCTATCTATCTATCTATCTATCTATCTATCTATCTATCTATCTATCTATCTATCTATCTATCTATCTATCTATCTATCTATCTATCTATCTATCTAGCCGCCTACGACTTTGTGCTCTCCTGGCCGTTTCGTTAATCGGATGTATACCAAAATTGGTGTGTCATAACATGGCCTTATTACGAACATAAATGACAGGTCATATCATGAAAATCATGAAACGCATGTCATGAACAGCATGATTTACATTCCACGGCCTTAGGCTCTTGCGGCCGTTCCGTTAATTTCATATACACCAAAATTGGTACGGCGTGACAAGAATTGATGACGAACATAATGACCGGTCCTAACATGCAAATCATGACGTGCATGTCATGTGCAGCATGATTTACATGACATGGTCTCTGGGCGCTCGCGGCCGTTTAAATGAAGGGATATATACGAGAACCGGTATGACGAGACATTTCTGTATGACGAACATAACTGACACATGGTAACATGAAAATCATGACATACATGTCATGTGTGACATGATTTACATGCCACGCTCATGGCGCACTCGCGGTCGTTTTGCTAGATTGATATACACCGAAATTGGTATTGTGCTATGTGACTGTATGAAGAACATGAATAACAGGTCGTAGCATGAAAACCATGACATCCATGACATGTATGTCATGATTTACATGCCACGCTCGTGGTGCATTTGCGGCCGTTTCGCTTGCATGATATACACCAAAATTGGTATTGCGCGACACGACCATATGACGAACGTAAGTGAGAAGTGGCAACATAAAAATCATGACGTGCAAGTCATGTACAACCTTATTTACATGCTACGCTCATGGTGCGCTAGCGGCCGTTTCAGTAGATTGATATACACCAAAATTTGTATTGCGCGAAGTGACTGTATGAAGAACATGAATAACAGTTGGTAAGATGAAAACCATGACATGCATGTCATTTATGTCATTTATGTCATGACGCGACTGCATGACGAACGTAAATGAGAGGTGGTAACATGGAAACATGACATGCAGGTCATGTACGACATGATTTGCAAGTCACACTCATGATACATTCGCGGCCGTTTTCCTAGCTTGATATATACCGAAATTGGTATTGCGCGACGCGACTGTATGACGAACATGAATAACAGGTGGTAACATGAAAACCGTGACATGATGTCATGTATGTCATGATTTACATGCCGCGCTCATGGTGCATTCACAGCCGTTTCGCTAGCTTGATATATTTTCCTTCCACATCACGAGTGGGTACAGAAAAGGGCCACTTTGTCGTGCGCGATTCAAGGGCAGTTTTTAAACTGAACGAAAATTGGGAGCATTGCGTGATAGAAAACATGCTCACGCTCTTCCGAGATTTGCTTACCACCAGGGGTACGTGGTGTATATAAATGGCTCACCGTTATTTCGCCGGCGCATGCATGGCGTGTGGCTGGGTTGTCTAACGCAGCGCGCTGGGTAGCGAGGGGTTGCTGGTTCGAATCCGCGGTCGGGTACTTCAGAATTTTTTTCTTCGTTATTTTTCTTTGTGCCTTTATATATATATATATATATATATATATATATATATATATATATATATATCCGGGACATAACGACGGCGACGGGAAAAATCAGCCGAGAATGTCCATATAATTTCTATCGCAATAAAACAAAATTCCGCCTTCCTGGCCGGCGCGCCCACACCATTCGCTCGTTGTGTAATGGCAATAAGCAATACCTGTCTGAGCGTGAAAATATAGTTGTGTCCAGCGCGCAATGGTATGCCGTCCACCTCGGGGTCGGGAATGACCTCGGGGTCGTGAAATACGATCTGGGCACCGGGCCACACGTCCGGGCGCGGGTACTCTTGCTGCTCCAGGAACAGGATCAGTCTCAAGTCTGCGCAGAAAGAGCCACGAGTGCCTGGACGAGAGCTGCAGTGAGAACTACTCACCGATCTGGCGCGCTATCTCGGCGTCCCTGACTCCAGAGCCCGTCCACTCCACGTTGTACGAGTAGCAGTTGCTGTATCTCAGGTGAAAAAACTCGTCTCGAAATCCCTGGTCGTCCGCAACTTCCCTGCGATGAACACAAAGCTTGCATCCATCACCAGCATTTGGTTATGCTGGTGGAACACTGCAACACGCAGAACGATGACGGCACCACAAGTTCTTCTGTTATGCAGTTTTCTCTCTGATATTCTTGGTGCTTTATTCAGCGGCAACCACCCTGCTCGAGCCTGCTTCGAAACTGCTTCTTGAAGCAATGTCAACACACCTGGCGTCCAGGTGTGTTGATGTCAACACACCTGTCAACACACACAATGTCAACACACCTGGCGTCCAGATAGCTTGCCCGCGGCAAGCTATCTTTTCGTCCACTTTTCTTTCTTCACAATTACCTTACATTTATTACTAAAAACATCCCCTATACTTTCCTTGGCATTATTGTCTGTTAGTTCTCATTAATATTGTGTATAACAAAGAAAACGAGCCCTTGAAATTAACATTTCTTTCCTTATTCATAGCGAGGGTCTCGTTCTGGCAGACTTGATGCTTTCAGGTGGTATGCGAGGGATTATTGGTCAGCTGCCAGCTCGTAATAAGTTCACGTGCTACGTGACGCCAACAGGCAGAAAAAGAGTGTTCCACACTCGCCGTCATGGCTACTGGCGGCGCTGACTGACACTCCCACGTTTAAATGCACACATATACCCTATAAAGTGGACGGGGGGATGGCCGCCGCGGTAGCTCAGTTGGTAGAGCATCGGACGCGTTATTCGAAGGTCGCAGGTTCGGTCCCTGCCCGCGGCAAGCTATCTTTTCGTCCACTTTTCTTTCTTCACAATTACCTTACATTTATTACTAAAAACATCCCCTATACTTTCCTTGGCATTATTGTCTGTTAGTTCTCATTAATATTGTGTATAACAAAGAAAACGAGCCCTTGAAATTAACATTTCTTTCCTTCATTCATAGCGAGGGTCTCGTTCTGGCAGACTTGATGCTTTCAGGTGGTATGCGAGGGATTATTGGTCAGCTGCCAGCTCGTAATAAGTTCACGTGCTACGTGACGCCAACAGGCAGAAAAAGAGTGTTCCACACTCGCCGTCATGGCTACTGGCGGCGCTGACTGACACTCCCACGTTTAAATGCACACATATACCCTATAAAGTGGACGGGGGGATGGCCGCCGCGGTAGCTCAGTTGGTAGAGCATCGGACGCGTTATTCGAAGGTCGCAGGTTCGGTCCCTGCCCGCGGCAAGCTATCTTTTCGTCCACTTTTCTTTCTTCACAATTACCTTACATTTATTACTAAAAACATCCCCTATACTTTCCTTGGCATTATTGTCTGTTAGTTCTCATTAATCTGGCGTCCAGAAGTCGTCCCCAGATCTTAAACCCTATTAAGTGCTAAAGTATATAAAACTGGGCGAGTTGGTTCGCATTTAAAGCGGCGTAAAAGGCTCTGTCCTGTGGTCTTTGTCGTCCGTGTTTTGCGCTGCTTTCAATGTGAACCCTGTTAAGCACCGAGTCCATAGACACCGGCGTCCTGCAAAACAGCTTCTACTTAAGACTCAGTGGGAACAGGCACGGCTACCAAGTCATGTCGGCAAATAACGCGCTGCAACAACTCCGATACTGCTGGTCGTCTGTAACACACACTCACACACCGCAATGGCATAGTGCTTACGGTGTTCGGCTGCTGACTCGAAAGTCCCTGGTTCGATCCCAGCAGCGGCTGTCACATTTCGATGGTGGAGGAATGCTAGAGGTCCGTGTATTTATGTTTAGGTGCACGCAGAGAACCCCAGCTGGTCGACATTTTCGGCGTCCTCCACTACGGTGTGCCGCATAATCATGTCGTGCTTTTGGTACGACATGAATTATTTTATTTTTAAGCGCGGTATAGCAAAGTCGGTAAAATCGACAATTTACTTCATTAAACTGAAATTGAAGCACATTCGCCGAAGTATTCACTTTTACTGGTAAAATGCCGCAAGAATGCTTTTTGAATAATACGACAGTACGGAAAAAGCAAATTCCAATGATGCAAAGAATAATTTTGTTGAACCTGATGTCCGGCTACCACGATTCGATGCCGTGCTGGCCAAGTCATCTTAACAGAGCCGTACGTCATGCGTAAAGCAAAAAAAAAAAGCATACAAAGCAAGCCCAGTGAATTATCGTATTAAGGTTAAAAGGGACACTAAAGAGAAACCGGAAGTTGAACTTCGATGGTAGATTATCTTATTACGATTACAACGGTACCATTGTTGCGGCGAGCAGAGCTTTCGTAAGCGAGAAAATAGCAAAACATCGAAGATGGGTGCTGACGCCCCTTCGGCTTTCCCGCGCTAGGCGCTCGTGACGTAGGAAATCACAAACGCAGACGGGCCGCGACTGGTCGACAGTGATTTAATGCTGCTAATAGAAACGCCCGATGAAATTTTTCTTAAACGTCTATAAACAGTACTCGGCACCTATTTAAGCCGTGTCATTCAAGACAGTAGAACGCAAAACTAAAATACTAAAAGAAGAAAGAATGGCATGGCTTTCCGCGTGATAGCTTCGGTTTTGCTCCGCGCACAACGTGCGTGCTTCGTCTACTTCGCCAGCGTCGCATAGTGTCATGGGTTTCGTTGCGTGGCTTGTTAAGTTGTGATTGAAAATATCTAAAGACAGACGCCGGTGTGTGTTGACCTGTTGGCCGGAAACCTTTCGCACTGCACGGAAGCATCGAGCCCGGAAGTTTACCTGTAAGGTGCATGGTTATACCTGGTCGAGTGAGTGAGGCGGCCTTTCTGCGCGGCGTCGTGAACGTGAGGCGGAGCCGCTGGAAAGGTTCTCGTCGCGCCAGGTCCTGTATTCACTTGAAAGCAGTCACAAGCGTTTCCGAAGTTAACGACCCTCCGGAAAACTGCCCGGACTAGACGCGTACCCCGTCGCCAGGGGTTCTCGGAATGAAGTCGCCATCGCCATTGCTTGGTGCATTTGTAGATCCCATTGGGCACCTCGTCCATGCTCACCATGGGACGATACGCTAAGCGTTCTCGATCCTCGCTGGAAATATCGGCTCGAAGGCAATCGATATGGACGACGGCGTGAGCCAGTTGTACAAACGGCCCAAGGCGTCTGCTCAAGGGCAGCGGCAGTGTCGACCCAACTGTATCGTTTCATGTGGTGCCGCGCGATGAACCCCATTGTTCGCAATTTCTCAATGCTGTGCCCATGACTAGACGGCAGAAGAAGGAGAGACCGATCTCTGCACTTCTCGCCATCGGATTATGTGTGCAATCCCGCGTTCAGGAAGGCTCTCGGCGTGCCCCGAAGGGGAGTCCTCCAGCTGTGCCGTCCCGTCATTCCCGCCAAAGGTGCCCTTGCAGGCGCGTCTAGGTGAGTGTCGAATCCCACTTATGATCGCCACCGAGTAGGCGCCCCACTTTTCCCTCTTGTTTGGTTTTTCAGGTTGCTATTGCCGAGTCCGCGATCGAGGGCGACGCGGCTGGTGTAACTGTAGAAATCTGAACTGGGGTAAGTCGAGGTCATCCTGATGAGCTGCAGTAGTCTATTGCAGGCATGAAGTGCGTTCAGAGATTGTGTGCATTACACAACTGTACGAAGGTCCGAACGATCGAGTGTTTGACGTCCAACAAAGCGAAAGAATCTTTTCGTCTGTGCGACAGAGAATCGCTTCTGCTTTCCAGGACAGTTTCACTGCGGAGACCGTGAGGCCGCAGGATGACGTAACCTCTGCGCCCTTTGGAAGCCACAGAGAGGTACTAGCAATGTTTACGGTATCATATCGTGGTCCTGCACGGTACAAAGCAATCTGAACTAAGCGTGACTGCTTTGCGCATATAGAAATGTCACTCGAAACTGTCTCAATTTCTGTTATGGCAGCGAAGATTGTTTGCTTTTCAGGTCAACGATTCCTACATGAAAATACACTCAGAGGCAAGAGAAAAAACTCACGCACTGTGGAAATTGGGAATCGATGTGATGCAAAGCAGCCAGCGAGGAGCTGCATACATCGCCTTGTTTGTCCTTGAGGCAGATCAAGTCATTCATGTCATGAAATCTAGTTGACTATATATTGCATGTTTCTCATGCATGCATGCGTGCATGTCAAGTAATGTATACAGTATACCGTGCCAATGAAACGTACATTCTACTGTCAGCGACGCAAGACACCGCCCACTAGGCCAGCCGGATTTCTGCATCCTATCGAGCCACCTCGGCGGCCGTTCCAGCAAATTGGGATGGACTTACTGGGGCCGTTCCCGACGTCCAATACCGGAAACAAGTGGATCGTCGTGGCAAGTGACTACTTCACCCGCTACGCCGAGACAAAGGCCTTGCGCAAAGGCAGTGCTGCCAAGGTAGCCAAGTTCTTCGTGGAGCCCATCGTCTTGCGTCATGGCGCCCCAGAGGGTCTCATCACCGACAGAGGTACGGCGTTTACGGCTGTCCTAACTCAAGCGATCTTGGAATACAGCCACACAAGCCACCGCCGGACCACCGCGTACCACCCAAAGACCAATGGCCTGACCGAGCGTCTCAATAAGACCATCGCCGACATGCTGGCCATGTACGTCGACGTCGAACACAAGACGTGGGACGCCATCCTTCCATACGTGACCTTCGCGTACAACACGGCCGTACAAGAAACGACGCAGATGACGCCATACATGTTGGTCTACGGACGGAGCCCGGCAACGACGCCCGACGCCATGCTACCCAGCGTCACCGACGAAGAAAATCTCGATGCCGCCGCTTACTTACAACGTGCCGAAGAAGCTCGACAGCTCGCCCGCCTGCGCATCAAGACCCAGCAGCAAACCGACAGCCGTCGCTACAATCTTCGACGACACTTCGTGGAATACCAGCCCGGCGACCGTGTTTGGGTCTGGACGCCGATACGGCGACGTGGGCTTAGCGAAAAACTCCTTCGGCGATACTTCGGGCCATACAAGGTTCTTCGAAGCCTCGGCGCTCTTCACTACGAGGTCATCCCGGACGGCATTACGAACTCCCAGCGACGCCGCGCACGACCTGAAGTCGTCCATGTCGTGCGTCTTAAGCCGTTTTTTGCGCGTTAGCGAACCTGGGGACTCTATTTTTTTTTCCTTTGTCATTGTAATTTATTTGTGTATGCACTTGTTTTTTTTCTCTTGTATGTTCTTTCACAAGCATCGGGATGATGCTTTTTCAGAGGGGGGGGGGGGCAATGCCACGCCCACTTCTTGTCTTGTTTTGATGTATTCGGGTTTGACCGACAGGGACGGTTACCAACGCTCGACGCTGTCCGCGAAGCAGTGTTCGAGAAGCTTCGCGACTGTAGTAGATCGTTTTGTTAAGATTGCGCCCCGCACGCGAATGTTCCAGCTTTGTCTAGAGATAAGCCGCCACCAGCGATATTGCTGGAAAGTTCGATAGCGCCTGTATAAAAGCCGACGCGCTTGACCGCTTGTCAGTTGATCGACGGTCGACGCTCTGTTCGCCGTTATCAGTGTATTGCTGTAGTTTGGCTATCAGTTTCCCGGCCACAAGTTCGGCCAAATAAACAGTTTCATCTCGGACGTGCTGACTGCTGTCTTCGTCGACGTCACGACCCCATGACAATATGTTAAAAAACTTCAAGGTATGTTTTGCAAGACATGTGAAAGAATATGAACTTGAATTGTTTTCTTTTGCATGAAATAAACGCTTCCCACGATTTTGTGCTCGGAAGTTTCAGAGGTACTGAAGCAATGCCACACTGACTGAGATAATTTTGCTAAAGTACAAGCGATATGTCGCACGCTCATATTCAGCATCTCTTGCTCATGCTCAGCCCGATAGCGCACCGTGCACCTGCCGTGTCGTCTCTTCGGCGCCATATGGATGATTCTTATCCAGACATATAATCCGCGTGCAAGTGCTGACAACGCGAGGTCAACGAGCCTCCTAATCCACGAAAGGATCATGAGAGGTTGGGGTACTCAACCTCTGAAGTCCTGCGCGGTCAAGGGGACATTGAATTTTGAATTGCAGGTGTGTGCTTATCATTATGACCCTACCAAGGTCCCAGGATTGGTGGTATCCTGATTGGTGCCTAACGAGACACCAACCCTTGTTCGCACCGGCCACGCAGCCCGATGTCTAACAAAGGCTTATAGCGCAGCAAAATGGGCATATATCTGAAGTGCGGTAGCCGGTAATTTGTAGTAATCTCCCAATTCCTTAAGATTAAAAAACTGATTAGCACAAATGAGTGGAACCACTTTAAGCACAAATTAACACTATTTATGCTGTGATGGGGTTCTTTTAATAACAGTAACTACTAAAAACAAAAGTCACCCCTCCCTCTCTTAAATGAGTGGCTGGATCCGCCCCTGTGGATGTTACGTAGTGGAAAGTTTTTCTAACGTATGCAATATTGCGTGGCAGAAGCGTAGAATCACTCTAGGCGTCAAAACATGTGAATCGCGCAACGATTGGGTGTTTTAAAGGCCCACCCATCACAAAGCGCTCAGACATATGTAATAATCATAATCAAGAACAAAAACATCAACAAAGTGAAGAGCTGCGTAAGTTCGCGTGGTGGTTTACGGACGCGTAGTGGGCCCTTCACTAATTAGCAAAATGAATAAATATGGCATAGTGGGCACTTCAACTGTACTTGCAATGGGCGTTATAGGATATTTTGAAACGGCCAATGTTACGCGCACACTGGTTCGTTTCCTCACGGCATGGTTGATGCATACACCAAGAGCCGAAGCCAGGCTAGCAATTGAGAAGGCGATGCGCACGAGGCCCGATTACGCTATCACGTTCTACTCTTGAAGGCAAAGCTCAAGCGTCCTGCAAGTTTTTAACCAAAACATGTGGCTGACAAAGCAAAGTACTTCGCAGAAGTCTTCAGGATAAGCCGAATGCCACTTTCTTTACTGTTAGAACCCTCTAATATAGTCTTTCTTAACAGAAGAAGACCAAGTTCAGTCGATTAATACTTAAGGATACCACATTGAGCTGGTTGTGTATAGTTATAAGATTATAAATGACTACGAATTTATATGCTAGGTGTCGTTCTTTGCCCTCCTACTTTTCCCAGCTTGGGGGGGGGGGGGGACGAAAAAGCGGTGAAGTGGTCCTTTACTCCTCCCCTCCGGTTCCTCCAAGGAAATAGCCTACGTTAACTGTGTAAGCTCGAATTTTCCAGTTAAAAAATGTGGGCGATTATAACGTTAAACTACCCCGCATTGTTTGCTTCCTTATAGGTCGTTAGCTGTGGATATTTTCTGGGTTATGCTCACAACGCCTGCTCGTAAAACGACGCAACAAACGACGCGTAAGTGATCCACCGCGTAATTACCACGTACGCATGACTGCGTAAAAAATAATAATAATGAACTATTTTGAATACGGTGCGGTTCTTCACTATTCGTCAAAAATTTTAATTCTGCCATAATATCACCTCCAATTATCACGCGACGTCACAAGTCTGCGAAACGTTAAAATGAAGTGTGCACAATAAGCAGCATATTACTTTGCTGAACAATAACTCATTTTTTTAATAGCCAGACAGTGTCTCTTTCTGAACGTAATTCAAGAAGGCTGCCCGCCAATCACATTGGCAGCGGCTGCTTATACCAGCGGGCGAGATGGATTCATATGCGTATAATAGGTACTTTCAGCTGTGCATGGTATAACGATGCTGAGCTGTTTTTGTGCGTGTACAACTCTTTGTGAATTTATCGTTGCTGACATAGAGGTAGAGAGAGAAATAAACATTATTAGGAACACACACAATCCTTTGCAGGTAGGCAGCCTTTTTGTCCAGAAAACCGTGGACGCTGATCATCTCCCTGGTCAGGTAGATCAAGTAACGGGGAAAACTTGAAAGCTGGGCTTATTAATTTACTCGAGTCCACTGCCTTCTTACAAGCCGCTACGACCGCTGCAGGCTACCATATGATAAGCCAAGCGAAGCAGGCTAATCGGAGACTAAAGTGGGAATCTATTTTGTCTGTCCTGGCTAGGCACAACTAAAATAATGGACACTTCTGCACACTCAACTCACAGCAGCTTGAATATGGAGCAGTGGCGATGCTATTGGTTTTCAAAGAACTGAATTTTCTGAAAAAGGAGAGCGTTTGATCGGGCTATAAAACGTTTACTGGTTCCGGCCCATATTTGCGACGCGGATTATTAAATTTCAGGCCAGGCAGGACAAAATAAAATCATGACAGATTACTGTAATGTTATAGAGCTCCTGCTGAGCGATAGCCTCCTCTGCAATGCTCGAGCACAAGACTGTTACGAGTTGCGACGTTGGCCGACGCGGACTCGTGGGGTAGCGTGGAGCTGAGCGGCGACAGTCGTACCGCAGGCCCAGGGACGTCCGGAACAGCAGGAAGCCGAGGCAGAGAGACCGACGTTGAGGAAACTTAACAGACGTTTATTTACAACATCATAGAGGACAGGATCGTCAGAGCGACATCTAGTCCGATCGATCCGTCCCGAGCAGACGCTCTGCTGCTCCTTAAATACGCTTCATTCTCCAGATAGGGAAACTCCTTATGCGGCAAATGTCCAATCACAAACGTGCATGCCTTTGAAGCTGCATAACTATAGCTCCTTATGCGGCAAATGTCCAATCACAAAACGTGCATGCCTTTGGAGGGTCCGTCTCTTCGGCACATAGGTCACCGCCCCCAGGATGGCACTCCAGAGACCACTGCCCTTTCACTCTTCACGTCCGACCAGTTCGGAAGGGGGGGGGGACAATGCCACCTCGGGGAACTGGTAATCCTTTTACGAACAAAGGCACCAGCCTTAGCCAAAAGCACACTCGATGCAAATACGCGTCCCACGGAGGGGTCCCGCGTGTAGCAGCCAGCTTCCCACCGAAGCGCTCAGTTCAGGGAAAGACAGCAGGTGTAGGTGTCTAATCCGTTCTCCGAACTGGGGGGGGGGGGGGGGGGGGGAGTCCAAGAAGCAGGAAAACTCGTTTGGAGACAGCTGGCCCAGGACCCTCGCATTTGCTTTGTAACAGCTTCCCCGGCGGCAGGCTGAGACCTCGACGTACAAAGGTCAATCACCTTTGTGGGGAGAGGTCGATGAAGACAATGCTGATGTGCTGAAGCCGTACACACCGCGATGCTGCTCTGCTACATTCCTCCGCCACCTCCGGTGATCTCGAACATCTGGTAGCGTCGTCCAAGTTCGGAGAAAAGCTTCTCGCTCTGCTGGCCAACATTCCTTCTCGAAAGACAGCACCTGTGTCAACCACGCGAGAACCACAACCGCCAAGCAGGCAAGCGCCCGTACTCTCTCCCTGAGACCCACCAGGCTTTTACTCCAAACAAAATGACCTGCTCTCAATTACAATAGCAGCAGCAATTCCAACAACCAAACCTGAAATAGGCTGCTCAAATCCACAAACACATCGTCGTGATGAAGCACGACCACAACAACAAAAAAAAGCAATTGTAAACCTGTCACAAAAAAAATTGAACCTAATTACACAAGCCAGAGTACCCGATGCCATTAAGTTCCTTGGAAACAACGAGTAAAGCCCTGAGCGTTTCCACTGTTCAAATCGTGGGATACCCTAACGTAATGCTTCCTTGTGTCCTCGCATGACATGCAAGTGAAACCTTACAAAACATTTTCAATCTTAGCTTTCTTAAAACTCATGGAGGGCATTCTCTTACGCACTCAACTCGCTCTGATGCGTGTCCCTATTCTTTAAATAGATAACATCACCACGCATAACGATAAAAAAAACCATAGCTCTAAAACTAGCTATTAAATCATCAAAAGACAACGAGACCACAAAAGAAAACTATTTCATACAAAAAAAAAACAACTACCCTAAAAAAAATCCCTTTTCAGATGTGCAACGTCACCATTCCCCGAAAAGCTTACAGTCGCCTAAACAACCTTTGCGTCTCCCTCGTGGTTTCCAGCGAGTGAGCGCGCGCACAACCTTCTTCCCGAACCTGAGGTTCTTCTGCCGCAGCAACAAATCTGATCTGTTTGAAAACAGATAGGAATACTGTGTCGGCAGATAGTCAGACACAGCAGCCTTTGTATGCAAAACGCCAAAGGGGCCCTCGATGCAAACCTTAGCAACCGGAAGGCATACGTTTCGCGCTTCCGCTGCTTGCTTAAACCAAGCGCGTTCTCCTGTGAACTGCCCTGGTTCTACATACGAGGAATGCACCACGTCCATTGTTGCTGCTGAATCTCGCAGCACGCGACACTCCTTTTTATTTACTCTGAGCTCTCGGATATATGGCTCCAAAAGTTGCGTGCTTTCCTTCCCGCTGTCAACTGACAGGCAAGCAACCTTTGCATTCTCGCAGTACGCCGCCATATGACCCGGCTTGTGGCAATTGTAGCACACAAGCGGACGCCTCTTTTCAAAAGCACTCTTTTGGTGCTTTTCCTGAGCCAGATCGGCTTCTTTCACTGCCTCCCCCTTCTCTACGGGTTCAGCGTTGCTCTCTCGATTATCTTGGACTGAATGTCCCTTCCACCCAGTTGCCTTTTTGATCTGGCCATCCCGCTGGGGAATTTCTCTTCTATCAAACGCGCGGCGCGAGACGAACTCTTCCGCAAGCTCCGCGGCCTTCGAGACAGTGGTTACGTCCTCCCTGTCTTGCACCCAGAGCCTAACGTCTTGGGGCAAACGACGGTAAAACTGCTCGAGTCCGAAGCACTCCATCATTTTATCTTTATCCTCGAACGCTTTAGCCTCTTTGAGCCACTCCCTCATATTAGACATTAACTTGTATGCGAAGTCAGCATACGACTCGTCTTTCTGCTTTACGGCGTTCCGGAACTTCTGCCTGAATGCTTCCGCTGACAATCTATACCTCTTAAGCAGGCTCGACTTAACCTGGTCGTAATCATCTGCTTCCTCTTTTGTCAAGCGGGCAATTACATCGGCAGCCTCACACGGTAGTAAGGTAAGCAAACACTGCGGCCACATCGTTTTGGTAACACCCGCCTTCTCGCACGTGCGCTCGAAGTTTACCAAAAACAGACCTATGTCCTCTCCGGAGCGGTATGGTTGCATTAGGTCTTTCATCCTGAACGACTTCCGTTCTACTCCGCTAGACGCTTCGCTACCTCCACTATTACTTTGAGCCTTGAGCAGCTCGACTTCAAGGCGCTTCATCTCAAGCTCCCTTTCTTGCGCTTCGCGCCTTTCTTTTCTTTCTTCCGCTTCGCGCCTCTCATTTCTTTCTTCCGCTTCGCGCCTCTCATTTCTTTCTTCCGCTTCGCGCCTTAGCCTCTCATTTTTTTCTTCCGCTTCGCGCCTTAGCCTCTCATTTTTTTCTTCAGCTTCGCGCCTAAGCCTCTCATTTCTTTCTTCCGCTTCGCGCCTTTCTTTTTTTTCTTCCTCAATCAGCTCTAGACACTCTGAGAGCTCGTCGTCGTCTGCCTTAAGGTTCTCAATAGCCTCGATAATCTCTGGCTTTCTCATTTGTTCTCGAACATCCAAACCCAGACTTTTAGCTAACTCTAGCAAAAGCGGTTTTTTCAGTGCCTTCAGATTCATGGTTGCTGCAAGTGCTGCTAACTTCACTACTACTAAGACGCTACGTTCCTATGCACAGGTCAACGTAGAGTAGTTACCCAAAATTACCACCTTTCCTACAAAACTCGAGACAAAGCCTGGTAAAATCTCAGTGAAGAAAAGTCAAGCACTCACCACACCCTGCAGCCATGATCTCGGCGGAGACGATCCCGATGCTGGTAGAGCTTGTTGCGACTTGTCGTGAGCAGAATCCCGTCACTGCCATCCAGTTGTTACGAACGGGCATTCGGATCCATCCCACCGCTGCAACCAGTTGTTACGAGTTGCGACGTTGGCCGACGCGGACTCGTGGGGTAGCGTGGAGCTGAGCGGCGACAGTCGTACCGCAGGCCCAGGGACGTCCGGAACAGCAGGAAGCCGAGGCAGAGAGACCGACGTTGAGGAAACTTAACAGACGTTTATTTACAACATCATAGAGGACAGGATCGTCAGAGCGACATCTAGTCCGATCGATCCGTCCCGAGCAGACGCTCTGCTGCTCCTTAAATACGCTTCATTCTCAAGATAGGGAAACTCCTTATGCGGCAAATGTCCAATCACAAACGTGCATGCCTTTGAAGCTGCATAACTATAGCTCCTTATGCGGCAAATGTCCAATCACAAAACGTGCATGCCTTTGGAGGGTCCGTCTCTTCGGCACATAGGTCACCGCCCCCAGGATGGCACTCCAGAGACCACTGCCCTTTCACTCTTCACGTCCGACCAGTTCGGAAGGGGGGGGGGGGACAATGCCACCTCGGGGAACTGGTAATCCTTTTACGAACAAAGGCACCAGCCTTAGCCAAAAGCACACTCGATGCAAATACGCGTCCCACGGAGGGGTCCCGCGTGTAGCAGCCAGCTTCCCACCGAAGCGCTCAGTTCAGGGAAAGACAGCAGGTGTAGGTGTCTAATCCGTTCTCCGAACTGAGGGGGGGGGGGAGTCCAAGAAGCAGGAAAACTCGTTTGGAGACAGCTGGCCCAGGACCCTCGCATTTGCTTTGTAACAAGACGCACAAGCGTGGAATATGCAACCCGCACCGCAGGTAGCCTACAGTGCGTGTCATGACACACGGAGGACAGTCGTCACCGCAGAATCGTAGGACAAATTACGTTATTGCTGCGTTCAACTAAAACTTTGCCTGACTTGTTAGTTTCCCAGTCTGCAGCCGACAATAACCACTTTCGAAAGTGGGGGGGGGGCACAGTGGGGGGCTAGCGCCCCCCTTGCCCCCCGGTAGATACGCCTATGTACTTATCAATGGAGGCTTGCGAGCCTGCACTAGCTTCACACAAATCCCAGCACGCTACCAGATAATGGTGACGACGGAGTCGCCACCGCGGCGCAGCACTGTCTCTTCGACGCCGTATGAACGGACGTAGTCTGCTTTGCAGGGCTTCTCTCCGTTTTCCAGTGCTTTCCTGTGAAAGTAGCCTTCAAACAAAGTTATTTTTAAACGCGAAGCATTTCTTAGCGAACTTCTGCGACTTTGAGCGTGTGCGTCCGTCCGTCCGTCCGTCCGTCCGTCTATCTATCTATCTATCTATCTATCTATCTATCTATCTATCTATCTATCTATCTATCTATCTATCTATCTATCTATCTATCTATCTATCTATCTATCTATCTATCTAGCCGCCTACGATTTTGTGCTCTCCTGGCCGTTTCGTTAATAGGATGTGCACCAAAACTGGTATGGCGTAACATGACTTTATGGCGAACATAAATGGCAGGTCATAATATGAAAATCATGATATCCATGTCATGAACAACATAATTAACATGCCACTGTCTTGGCGCTCTTGCGGCCGTTTGGTTAATTTCATATATACCAAAATTGGTATGGCGTGACAAGAGTGTATGACGAGCGTAAGTGACAGGTCCAAACGTGCAAATCATGACACGCATGTCATGTACAGCATGATTTACATTCCACTCTCATGGTGCGCTTTCGGCCGTTTTGCTAGCTTGATATACACCAAAATTGGTATTGCGTGACGTGACTGTGGCTGTTTCGCTTGCTTGATATTGTCACGGGGTCGTGACGTCGACGAAGACAACAGCTGGCGAGGTCAAGATGAAACCCTTTATTTGGCCGAACTTGTGGCCGGGAAATGAAAACTCAAACTACAGCAATACACGCTGTACACTGATAGCGGCGAACTGGGCGTCGGCCGTCGAAAAACTGACAAGCGGTGAAGCGCGTCGGTATTTATACATGTGCCGCCGAATATTCCAGCGTTATCGCTGGTTGTCGTACAATCTCTAGAATAAGCTCGAGTGTTCTCGTCTTGCGCGCAATCTTAAAAAATGATCTGCAATAATCGAGAAGCTTCTCGAACAATGAGGCACGGTTTGCGCTGAGCGTTGCTGAAAGTCTTTGTGGGCGAAAACCGAATACAGCAAACGTGATAATAAGAAGCGCACATGGCAGTATACGCCAAAATTGGTGTCTCGCGACGTGACTGTGTGACGAACACAAATAACAGGTGGTAACATCAAAATCATGACACGCATGTCATGCAGCGCATGGCTTACGTGCCACGCGCGTGGTGCGCTGGCGGCCCTTTCGCTAGCTTGATATACGCCATAATTGGTATAGCGCGACGTGACTGTGTGACGAACACAAATAACAGGTGGTAACATGAAAATCATGACACGCATGCCATGCAGCGCATGGCTTACGTGCCACGCGGATGGTGCGCTGGCGGCCCTTTCGCTAGCTTGATATACGCCATAATTGGTATAGCGTGACGTGACTGTGTGACGAACACAAATAACAGGTGGTAACATGAAAATCATGACACGCATGCCATGCAGCGCATGGCTTACGTGCCACGCGGATGGTGCGCTGGCGGCCCTTTCGCTAGCTTGATATACACCGAAATTGGTATTGCGTGACGTGACTGTCTGACGAACACAAATTACAGGAGTTCACATGAAAATCATGACACGCATGTCATGTAAGGCATGACTTACGTGCCACGCTCATGGTGCGCTGGCAGCCGTTTCGCTAGCTTGATATACACCAAAATTGGTATTGCGCGACGTGACTGTGTGACAAACACAAATAAGAGGTGGTAGCACGAAAACCATGAAGAGCATGTCATGCACAACATGGCATACGTGCCACGCTCATGGTGCGCTGGCGGCCATTTCGCTAGCTTGATCGACATCAATATTGGTATTGTGCGACATGACTATGACATGTGACGAACACAAATAACAGGAGTTAACATGAAAATCATGACACGCATGCCATGTAAAGCATGACTCAAGTGCCACGCTCATGGTGCGCTGGCGGCCGTTTCGCTAGCTTGATATACACCGAAATTGGTATTGCGTGACGTGACTGTCTGACGAACACAAATTACAGGAGTTCACATGAAAATCATGACACGCATGTCATGTAAGGCATGACTTACGTGCCACGCTCATGGTGCGCTGGCAGCCGTTTCGCTAGCTTGATATACACCAAAATTGGTATTGCGCGACGTGACTGTGTGACAAACACAAATAAGAGGTGGTAGCACGAAAACCATGAAGAGCATGTCATGTAGGGTAATATTTAGACGCCACGCTAATGATGCACTGGTGGCCGTTTTGTGAACTGGATATATACCTAAATTGGTATGGAATGACCTGGAGTGCGTGATGAACGTAAAAAATCCGGCAGATCCCACGCACTGTGGGAATCGACGTAATGCGAAGCAGCCAGCAAAGAGCTGCATACATAGCTTTGTTTATTTTTGAGCCCAATGAAATTGTTCATGCCATGGCATCTAGTTCACCATATATCGCATATTTGCCATGCACGCGTGCATGCACAAAGTGGTATATACCACGCTAATGAAACGTATATTCTGGTATATACACTGCATGACCGGTCATTTATGTTCATCACGCACTCCTTTCATGCCATACCAATTTTGGTATATATCCAGTTATCTAAACGGCCGGAAGCGCACCATACCAGTGTCATGTAAATCATACCGTACATGACATGCATAACACAATTCGCATGTCAGGACCTGGCATTTATGTTCGTCATACAGTCACATCGCACAATACTAATTTTGGTATATATCAAGCGAGCGAAATGGCCGCGAGTCTGCCATCAGCGTGGCATGTAAATCATGCCATACATGACACGCATGCCATGGTTTTCATTGTACCACCTGCCACTTATGTTCGTCATGCAGTCACGTTGCGCAATACCAATTTTGGCGTATATCAATCTAGCGAAACGGCCGCGAGCTCACCATGAGCGTGCCGTGTAAATCATGTCGTAAATGACACGCGTGTCATGGTTTTCATGTTACCACCTGTTATTCATGTTCTTCGAACAGTGACATCGCGCAATACCAATTTTGGTGTATATCAACCTAGCGAAACGGCCGCGAGTGCGTCATGAGCATGGCATGTAAATCATCTCGTGCACGACACGCGTGTCATGAATTTTATGTTACCACGTGTCAGTTATGTTCGTCATATCGAAATGTCTCGTCATACCAGTTGTCGTATATATCAATTCATTTGAACGGCCGCGAGCGCCCCGAGACCATGTCATGTAAATGATGCCGCACATGACGTGCATGTCATGATTTGCACGTTAGGACCTGTCAATAAGTTCGCCATGAACTCTTGCCACGTCATACCAGTTTTGGTATATATGAAATTAACGGAATGGCCGCAAGAGCCCCAAGGTCGTGGAAAGTAAATCGTGCTGTTTATGCCATGCATGTCATGATTTTCATGTTATGACCTGTCATTTATGTTCGTAATGCGGTCATGTTATTCCATTCCAATTTTGGTATACATCCGATTAACGAAACGGCCGGGAGAGCACAAAGTCGTAGGCGGCTAGATAGATAGATAGACAGATAGATACGCTCAAAGTCGCAGAAGTTGCAACTCGCCCAATCTTCAACACTTGTCGCTAACAAATGCTTCGCATTTAATACCAGGTCACGCATCGCATATATGTAGCGGAATATATGTGCCATTAGCATATGGCATATACCAGATTGTACACGCACGCATGTACGACAATCTCGCGATATACAGCGAACTAGATGTCACGACATGAAGACTTCATTAGCCTCAATGACAAACAAGACGATGTATGCCGCTCTTTGCTGGCTGCTTCGCATTACATCGATTCTCAGATTGCGTGGGATCTGCCGATTTTTTTTCTAAACCATCCAGCAGTATTACTGGCGCAATGGCTGCTCGAGCTGTTCCAACGCCTCCTCTAGAAAGATGCCTGCCGCGTGAGCCAAAAGCCTCCTGCCCTACCCTTTCCCTCCTTCACCGTTTTTAATGAGGGCAGTAGCTGGCGATCCTTGCGGTGGCCGCTTGCAACACACATTTGCGCATGCGCAGATTACCCCTCTCGACGTCACACCACGTCAGCCCCATTGAAAACAATAGGGGAGAACGTGGCGCCATCTCTCGACAAGTGACCACAACTCAAGGCAGGACGGCTGTAATGGGATAGCCAGCGACGCCGCAGGCATGTTTCTAGAGGAGGCGTTGGCTGTTCGCGCCAAAATGAAGCAGGGAAACGGCGCACGCACTTGCGCTCACCGCGATACAGTGTGGCCGGTCGTCTGAGCGCGAGCGGCATGGCCTCCGACTTGAAAAAACTATGAGCGCACAGAAAACACGGAGGCCATGCGAACAGCTTAGTTATGACGCGACTCCCCGCCAGGCGCCCCTTTTCGTCGCGCCACCTGTCCAGTGCTGGCCTCCCTGTGCCTTCGTGCGCTTATCTCGAGGAAAGAAGGGGTGGCCGGTGGGGTGGAGCGGAGGGTACGAAGGTCACTTCGCTAGCTGCAGCGACCGCGTTTGCGAAGGGAGCGCGCTGTTCAAACAGAAATAAGCAACAACTGTGACAATAGACCCTTTTCGAAAAAGGGCGCCCCTAGCGCCGCGCACGCAAACTACAGTCTGCCGCCATTGTGAGGGCACCGCAGCAGACGACGCAGGCTTCGGCAATGTGCCAGTGCGTGACATTTCAGCACCGCCGAATCGTGAACTGCCATCAACGTTTTTCGTAGAGACGGCGTGCTGCAATGCTGCAGAAGTGCTGCGTTCCCATGTGCCACCATCGAGGATATCGCGACGAGAACAGCGATAAGGTACACGATATAACTTGAACAACAAACTCACGTGCTCTCTCTCCGTACGTGATGTCAAACGAACGTGCGGAAGGGCGCCGTTTTCTAAACGCGCTACAGAAACAGACGTGCTTATTTCACAGCGCCATGTGTAGCCTTGCTTTTACGAATGAATAGTCTTCTCCCGAGTGTCTGCATGCGGTGCATTGCGATAGATTGTTTGTGCAGAAATACTGCGAGGGTTCGTAAGGCCAGCCATAAAAATAAAAAATGAAGTTGCGTACCGTTCATTTAGTACATACAAGCAGGGCCGTAGGCAGAAATTTTTTTCGGGAGGGGGGGGGGGGGGCAACTTGATCTGAAGTGAGGGCCGGGCAGGCAGATGTGGTAGAGTGTCATTTTGTGCTCTGTGTGCCATGGCAAAAAAAAAAAAAACTTTCGGAGGGGGGCACGGGCCCGGTGTGCCCCCCCCCCCCCTCTCTGGCTACGCCACTGCATACAAATATACCCAACGCGTGGCGTCCGGAAAATAGTTGCGTGGTGTGGCTTGCGGCGGACAGGATTTTCACCGGTAGCGGCGGTCGCATAGTTCCGCGACAGTGACGTCCTTCCTTTCCTTCGGTGAGAAGTTTGTAGTTTGTAGCTTTCGGCGAGAAGTTTGTAGCTTCGGCGAGCCTTTTTTTCCCGGTCCGGGCGCGCACGCGAGTTGGCTGTGGTCACGGTCCCGCAACCGCGGCAGTCGAGCCAAACTGCTCGTCCAACCCGTTGAAGGGTACAAAATGCTGCTCATTGTGCATCGGAAGCACCTCAGAAAGACCAACGGAGAGTACTAAGAGCTCGTTCAAGCACGCAAACGGTGAGATTTCAGCGGATGACACGGAGAACTAGCCGCCAACACAAACATCATAGCACTCACGCATTTGACGGCTCGCTTTCCATGCCCTCACGATGGCGCTGGCTATCCCACGCTCCTTTGCGAAGCGAAACTGACGAAAAGCCCACCGTCAGGTGGCGTATTTATGAAAAGGGTCTATTAGTTCGCGCTCGTCCTGTGTGTACCTGTTCGTTCGTTTCATGCGTCCTGCTTTATGTTTGAGCAGTGCGCTTCAAGTGTCGAGCTGTGACGCATTAGTTCGCGCTCTTCCTGCATGCGTTCTTTTCGTGCGTCATTTGGGCTCGAGCGACGCGCTGGCAATTTCGAGCTGCTTTCCGTTTTTCACATCACATTCCAATTTATCGCTATCCCATTCATTGCTTCGCCGTTGCGGCGAAACTGTGGCTTTTTTTCGAAAGTACCGGAGTTCCGCGGCTTTCAAGACGACGCTGTCCTGTGGATTGAGAACATGAGTTCTCTCGGTTCTCACCATGCCTGGCCCAACAATCCGAAATGCTGGTGGTGATCGGCCGCCTCCGTTGTGGTGCAATGGCATAAATACGAATGCGTCAAGCAACAGTCTTGGCTGGAATGGAGTGTCAGGCTCATTGCTGTTTTCGGCCGGATTTGCCATGGCACCTGCGTGTTGAGCCAGACGCATACCGAGGACGCAGCTCAGGAGGGCAACTGCACACTGCAGCTCATCGACAGGCAGCCTGCCCGAACACCGGACTTGGCTTGTTCTCTCCGCCAATCAGCGAGGACTTCCCGCCGAGTTTCGGTGGCCGGATCGACGTTCCACCACCAGATCCACGTTAAGCTACACACCACCAAACGCGGCCGCTTCTAACGGTACAGTTCTGCGTCGTCGGAATCGGCGAGCTTACGGCTCTTGTGTACATGGAGCTCAACGCATGGCGCTGCACCCCTTCGTGGCCTCGGTCGTTGCGTATTGCACTTGGCCTGCTTCGAAGCCGGGAGCAACTTGCTTGCCGGCGTTCCCGTCTTCCGCATTGTACTGCATCGGCCCAAAGATCCGAAGTCGACAGACCACAAGCCGACGTGTCTGATGATACGAAAAACACCTTCTGTGACCAGTCGGACACACATCTGCTGGCTTCAAGGCAGTCATTGACCGTGAGTGTGAACATTTCGCTCAAAGAAGGCAGAACGGAGGCCATCGATGTGCACCGAGCAGACGTAGCCGGCAAGGGCCATTCCGGCAGCCTCGCGTGCGAGTCGCTGACGATAGCAAGCGCCGTATTCTGATCCCCGGTGTACCACCTGAACGCCGCGCAGGTCACCACGAAGCGGCGCTCACAGCTATTGGATCCACCACTGACCGGTCGGACGGCGACCATCTCGACCGAAGCAGTGAGATGCCTTCGGTAACCTTTAACGGTTTCTGCTTAGGGTGCAGCTATTGTGGCGTTCACGCGTACGGATGCGGTACGTAGCCACCAGAGACCACCTTTTGTCCTAATCACTGCAGAACTAAAGACTGCGATGACAGCAAGGCAGACGCTGCTACGTGGAATCACGACCACGCTACGCAGCCTGCCCGAGCTCGCACACATTATTCCTTGTGCAAGTATCTGCCTGCCCAGCACGCAAACGTGGATGAAGACCAGCGCGTCAAACTGCGGCAACAGAATTGTGTGCGAAGCGTGCGACGACAACTACGGCACAGACAGTGCCGCCCACCAGATATATCTTGCAAAAACCCTCAGACATGTTGCAGCGTTGCAAACACAGATCCCCGAGGCACAGCCAGTGCCGACCGCCACAGGCGTTAGTTCTACAGATGACCGTGAAGTGTCCAGGACGGCTAGAGACAGGGCATTTCTGACAGGATCCCATACTTGCAGCGTGGCCGAGTGCAATGGCGAAGAGCGGCACTGGGCACGGGCGCGCGCTCGGCTTGGGAAAAGAGGAGGAAGGCAAGTTCAGAACAGAACAGCCGGCCCAGCGAACGGGTGCTGTGTCTACGTCTCTTTCCTTTTAGATGCGAAGCAGCTTTTGCGCTGGGCTTTGTCCGTAGTTCCATTGGCGACCGTCCGCTTTATAAAACACACCATAGCCATCTGTAACATATTGAGCGCGCGCTCGCGCCAAGGAGAAGTCGCCTTCGTCTTGTTCTCCCGCTGCCGTGATGATGATACGGGCCGAGCACTTTAGGGGCCCGGGCTGCGTATGCTGTCCTAGCTTGGCGTAACGCAGACAAAACTACGTGTGCTGGCACGCGCTAGCGCGTTCGGGCCTGTGTGAGGGGCTGGGTAAGACGTTGTGGCCTCTCCCCCTTACACTCTCTAAGAAATCATGTGATGGGTCGGCGAACGAGATTCTGCAGACGCGCGATGAACCAAGGCGTTGTATCCTAGTCAGAACGCGCTGGCAGGCGCTAGGACGTTCGGGCCTGTGTAAGGGGCTGGGTAAGACGCTGTGGCCTCTCCCCCTTACACTCTCTCAGCAATCACGTGATGGCGTCGGGGAACGAGATTCTGCAGACGCGCTATATGAACCCACGTGACGTGCTCCAACAAGAGTTCGGGACGAGTAACAGCAACAGCAACTACAGTGAAGGTGCCCGCGATGAACGGAACTTTAAGTCGACCCATGCGCTTCTTGGATTCCCCACATGGTTCCCTTTAGTGGGAGATGGTGAAATTTTTCCTACCAATATATCGTCTTCCAGAGTGGTGGAGGTGCGTCAGGACATGCTCCTGCGTTCGTGTACACCTGGAGCTGCGTTACGGTCACCGCCTGCGTCACCACCACTACAGCTATGCAAGCATCGAACCCTGGCTCTTATGCTAGCCCTAACGCTGCCACCTTCCATTCGTTCATTGTCAACGTGAACCACCCGTGTTCGCGGGTCTCCGCGGTGACGACATCGACGACTGGCTCGACAGGTACAACCGCATCATTTCAATCATTCGGTGGATCGAGAAACTGACCAACGTATCCTGTTATCTTGCCGGTGTTGCGAAGACATGAGATTTTAATCATGAAACTGACGTCATCGATTGGTCCGCTTTTACTAGCGCAAAATCTTGGCATCCTCATGGGGCCGTTCCGAGGTTGCGAAACAAAAGCTAGCTGCCTATGCATGGTCAACTGTCGCACGGGTCGTATTCTCTCGTACATCGTGGATGTCTCATAACACTCCGCCATCGTACGAACAGTGGAATGACGGAAGCCACATCCTCAAAGGAATTGGCACAATCGCATTCAACGCCTTGGCTGTTGACAGTCCCGCCACAGTTGAAGGCATTGCTTCGACATGCCGAAACGAGCTGCAGACCTTTCGTCTTGAACAAGACACGATCCTCGCCTTCTCCCTCAATCTGATTTAAAGGGCCCCTAAACCACTCAGAGGTCGAAATTTAATTGTGGTGTGACAGTTGTGCACGAGTCTACACCGAACACGTAGCCGTGAGAATTTTTCGAAACGGTGCCGTAATAGCGGAGTTACACGCGTTTGATGATCGAAACGCTGCGATCGCTCGTTTCACTCTTCCCTTCGCTACCCAACGTTCGTCGGCTGGCCGCTTTGCCCTCCTGGCGAGTGCCCCTCCCAATCTCACGCGACATACCGCCTTCGCTGACGCGCTCTTCGAAACAGCGGGCACTTCCGGTTGCCGCGACTCCGTGAACTCCGTGCTTCTCGGCTAACCGCTGTTGTTGCCGTGCTCGTACGAATTGTGCCGGTGTGTGGACCCTGTGTTGCGCGCACACCATCAAAGGATCACCAACATGATGAATCCGCACGTGTCGCGTCTTTTTGTTTTTCCAGTCGGTGCTTTTGCAGCAAAGCACTGATGCGTGAAAGCCATCGCAAAACAATGCCGGATCCAGTCCGCGTATCTTATCAGACCGCTAGGCGTGACTGTGCTGGTACGCTAGCGATTTGGCAGTTGCGTTACGGGCCGCAGTTGCCTATGGGCACCGTGCATACGTTAGGGGAGCCACCACAGTCGCGCGCTGCCTCCAGCGCCAAAGCGGCCACGGCAGCTGATTTGGCGGGATAAGGGAGCAGACGACGCAGGCGGCGGCAAGCCACTGCGCCGTGCTTTGGTGTTTCGCTTGAGGCGTTTTCTTTACCGTTTGCTTCCAAAAGGCGTCAAATTGTTTGCAGCTCTCAGAGAACGTAGCGTTAGCGTGTGTACTTCTTTTCGCCAGACCTCCTGTATCCTCAGGCGAATGCGGCAACATAAAATGCATGAGCTGTGGGAAGACAACGGAGGTGACCAGCCCGTTGAGCGAAACTGCGCACGTGTAACGCGGGCCGCCTCGCTCACTAAACAATCACAGCTTATCGCCTTCGGGCTACCGCGGCAGCGAACTCAGCGGCAGCTTGAAACTGGCGATACCAGGAATTGCACTGTCACGGCCGCTGAATGAAAAAAACGCTTTCCATCGAACGGCCACGGCACTGCATTCGCTGCGCCGACTTCACCAGTGCAGCCGAGTTCGTCGTCGCGGCTCGTGTTTCGCTGCCATGGCACTGCAAAGCGTGCCAATTGTTATTGCGTTTGGATTCATATAGCTACGTGATATAGATAGTTTCTTCCGAGGAGCTATCCTGAAGAAGGGCAGGGACCTCCTCGAAGCGGGGCACGTTCACGGCGTAGGTGTTATTGCACCATGTACCTGCAGGTGTTATTGCACCCAACAACGCAGCAATTATTCCTGGAGTTCGGCATTCCTACGAACAGCGCAACCGACACAAAACGGACTGCCCGCGAAAATGCCTCGCGCCGTCACAGCGGGAGCGTGGAGCGAGCAGGGGTGCGATCGCACAGCGATGTTTTACGTTATATTATTCTCATCGTCCACCACCTGCGGCTGACTGATCGCGTTGATAACGCGACGGACCGTCGCTCTAGTCACTGGCCAAGCGCGAACAGCTCGAAAAGTATAGTCATCGTAAATGGCATCATTCCTCGATTTCACCCATTGCGAGTGCGTGAGAGCATCCCGCCAAATTTGCGCCTCTTGCCGCTAGGGACGCCTTCGCTCGGGCAGCGGAGTTACGGCTGTACGGAGCCTATTCGCAAGCGCGCACACGTGGGCAACACCACGAAGAACAGCAAGGAGCGCGGGCATCTGCTTGCAGAACAACCGGGAGTCGTAGGTTCTTGTTCGACCAATCGCAGCATCGCCTGCATAGCGCGTCACCGATTCAACTCGCTGACGTCAGACACGTCTCTAGGCAGACCAGAAGGGCACGGAGAGGAGAAATTGTTTCTTGGAATTTGTTGCGCGCCCGCGCCATGTAGCGCTGCCACGTGTGGCATCGTGGATCGCGACCGCATTCTGCACACGATGCGCGTGTTTACTTGAAATGTTTGAAAAAAAAAACACCAAGCCTGCGCGGAAAGCGCAGCACAGTCACAGCGAAAGCTGGAAGAGCGGCATTTCTAGAGCCCATTGTAAACTCTCTTGTGGATACTAATACAAGTACACTAGGAACGTACCCACTACGCCACAAATCATAACTTTTGTGAAGTTGCGAAGCACCCACCACGACATTATTCGTCATTCTGCGGAGAAGCGAGGTACCATCTGTAAGGCATCATGTGCACTTTGTTTATGCGGCGGTTGATGACGACGAAGAATTATGGCTGAGCCCTTTGTAATGGGTTGGAAGCTTTAAACGACCCACTAGTTACGTAATTCACATTGTATGACGCCCGGTCGTTATTTAACTCTCCCGCCACGCTTTATAGCATACGTTAACGTGAGAAAGAGAGAGAGAGAGGGAATTAACTTTATTGGGACCAAGGAGGTTGAAAAAAACTTCTGGAGCGGTGGCGGCGCGCCGCCGCTGAAGCCGACGACCGCCATATTGCTTCAGGCAGAAAACGTGTGGGTCGTCGCTTGAGCCCGCGCGGATGTTCCACAGATGGCGAATTTCTCTACTCTTTTGGTGACAAGCGAGTGTTGTGGATGTGTCATTTTTTGGACTGCGATCCACTTCAAAACCACATTTACAATTTGTCGAACATTTCCAAGCTCTACATAAAAAATTCGGCAGATCCCACGCACTGTGGGAATCGATGTAATGCGAAGCAGCCAGCAAAGAGCTGCATACATTGCCTTGTTTGTTTTTGAGCCAAATGAAATCATTCATGCCATGGCATCTAGTCCACCATATATCGCATGTTTGCCATGCACGCATGCATGCACAATCTAGTGTACACCATGCCAATGAAACGCATATTCTGGTACATAAATGCATGACCTGTCGTTCATGTTCATCACGCACTCGTGTCATGCCATACCAATTTTCGTATATATCACGTTAACAAAACGGCCGGAAGCGCACCATGACAGTGGCATGTAAATCATACCGTACATCACATGCATAACATGATTCGCATGTTAAGACCTCTCATTTGTGTTCGTCATACAGTCACATCGCGCAATACCAATTTTGGTGTATATCAAAGGAGCGAAATGGCCGCGAGTGCACCATGAGTAGAGCATGTAAATCATGCCATACATGACATGAATATTATGGTTTTTCATGTTACCACCTGTCACTAATGTTCATCATACAGTCACATCGCGCAATACTAGTTTTGGTGTATATCAAGCTATCGAAACGGCCGAGAATGCACCATGAGCGTGGCATGTAAGTCATGACATACATGGCATGCATGTCATAGTTTTCATGTTACCACCTGTTATTCATGTTCTTCATACAGTCACATCGCGCAATACCAATTTGGTGCATATCAATCTAGCGAAACGGCCACGAGTGCGCCATGAGCATGGCATGTAAATCATGTCGTACATTTCATGTATGGCATGATTATCATGTTACCACCTTTCATTTACGTTTACAGTGGCGTCGCGCAATACCAATTTTGGTGTATACCAAGCTAGCGAAACGGCCGGGAATGCACAATGAGCGCGGCATGTAAATCATGACATACATAACCTGATGTCATGATTTCCATGTTACCACCTCTCATTTACGTTCGTCATGCAGTCGCGTCGCGCAATACCAATTTTGGCGTGTCAAGCAAGCGAAACGGCACGAGTTCGTCATGAGCATGACATGTAAATCATGTCGTGCATGTCATGATTTTCATGTTACCACGTCTCATTTACCGTCGTCGTACAGTCGCTTCGCGCAATAGCAATTTTGGTGTACATCGAGCTAGCGAAGCGGCCGCGAATGCATCATGAGCGTGGCAATTAAATCATGACATACATGACATGCATGTCATGGTTTTCATCTTGCCAACTGTCATTCATGTTCTTCATACAGTCACATCGCGCAATACCAATTTTGGTGTATATCAATCTACTGAAACTGCCGCTAGCGCATCATGAGCGTGGCATGTAAATCAGGTCGTACATGACTTGCATGTCATGATTTTCATGTTGCCACGTCTCACTTACGTTCGTCATACAGTCGTGTCGCGTAACACCAATTTTGGTGTAGATCACGCAAGGGAAACGGACGCGAATGCACTATGAGCGTGGCATGTAAATCATGACATACATGAAATGCATGTCATGGTTTTCATCTTACCAACTGCCATTCATGTTCTTCATACAGTCACATCGCGCAATACCAATTTTGGTGTATATCAATCTACTGAAACTGCCGCTAGCGCATCATGAGCGTGGCATGTAAATCAGGTCGTACATGACTTGCATGTCATGATTTTCATGTTGCCACGTCTCACTTACGTTCGTCATACAGTCGTGTCGCGTAACACCAATTTTGGTGTAGATCACGCAAGAGAAACGGACGCGAATGCACTATGAGCGTGGCATGTAAATCATGACATACATGACATGCATGTCATGGTTTTCATCTTACCAACTGCCATTCATGTTCTTCATACAGTCACATCGCGCAATACCAATTTTGGTGTATATCAATCTACTGAAACTGCCGCTAGCGCATCATGAGCGTGGCATCTAAATCAGGTCGTACATGACTTGCATGTCATGATTTTCATGTTATCACGTCTCACTTACGTTCGTCATACAGTCGTGTCGCGTAACACCAATTTTGGTGTATATCACGCAAGCGAAACAGACGCGAATGCACCATGAGCGTGGCATGTAAATCATGACATACATGTCATGGATGTCATGGTTTTCGTGCTACCACCTGTTATTCATGTTCTTCATAAAGTCACATCGCACAATACCAATTTTGGTGTATATCAATCTAGCGAAACGGCCGCTAGTGCGCCATGAGCGTGGCATGTAAATCATGCCATACATGACATGCATATAATGATTTTCATGTTACCACGTGTCAGGTATGTTCGTCATACAGAAATGTCTCGTCATACCAGTTTTCGTATGTATCCCTTCATTTAAACGGCCGCGAGCGCCCCGAGACCATGTCATGTAAATCATGCTGTACCAGGGGCGTAGGCAGAAATTTTTTTCAGGGGGGGCACCTCCTTGATCTGTAGTGGGGACGAGCAGGCAGATGTGGTCGAGTGTCATTTTCTGCTCTGTATGCTACGGCAAAAAAAAAATTCTGGGGGGGGGGGGGGCACGGGCCCAGGTGTGCCCTAACGTGGCTACGCCCCTGTGCTGTACATTACATGTGCGTCATGATTTGCATGTTAGGACCTGTCATTATGTTCGTCATGAACTCTTGTGACGCCGTATATATTAACGGAACGGCCGCAAGAGCCCAAAGGCCGTGGAATGTAAATCATGCTGTTCATGACATGCGTGTCATGATTTTCATGATATGACCTATCATTTATGTTCGTAATAAGGCCATGTTGTGACACACCAATTTTGGTATACATCCGATTAACGAAACGGCCAGGAGAGCACAAAGTCGTAGGCGGCTAGATAGATAGATAGATAGATAGATAGATAGATAGATAGATAGATAGATAGATAGATAGATAGATAGATAGATAGATAGATAGATAGATAGATAGATAGATAGATAGATAGATAGATAGATAGATAGATAGATACGCTCAAAGTCGCAGAAGTTCGCTAAGAAATGCTTCGCATTTAAAAACGCAGGCCTGCGCGGGGCGCGCAGCACAGTCACAGCGAAAGCTGGAAGAGCGGCCTTTCTAGAGCCCGTTCTAAACTGTCTTGGGGAAATTAATACAAGTACACTTGCAAGGTACCTACTACGCCGCAAATCGTAATTTTTGTGAAGTAGGGAAGCAATCACTATGCCATCATTCGTCTTTTTGTGAATAAGCGGGGTACCCGCTACAAATCTGTAACGCATTGTGTGTACTTTGTTGATGCTGCCTGTGGCTGATGACGATGAAGAATTATGGCTGAGCCTGTTGTAATGGAGTCCGTCGCGGTGGTACAGCGGTTACGGTGCTCGACTGCTGACCCAAAGGTCGCGGGTTCGATCCCGGCTGCGGCGGTCGCTTTTCGATGGAGGCGAAATGGTAGAGGCCCGTGTACTTAGATTTTGTAATGGATTTGAAGCAATTAACGACCCGGTCACTCGTTGCGCAATTAGCACTGTGCGACACCTGGTCGTTATTTTACTCTTCTGACACGCTATATTACACATTTAACGTGATTCCTTGCCCGACATGACGCCTGTAAGGATGTTTTTGCAAAGGAGTTCCAGTCACTAGTGTGGCTCTACAATAAAGAAAAAAAAACTAGGTGGCTCTATGGCAGAATGCTCGACTGCCACGCAGAGGACCCGTGTTCAAATCCCAGCTGAGCCTGTTCATATTTATTTATTTCATTTTTTTCTTATTTCGCGCTATAGTAGTTACGGACAACGGCGGCGGCAGCGGACAACTACCCCACTGCCGTTGTGATCCGATAAAAGCTTTCGTTGTAAAATCAGGCTTCACCACATTTCAAAAGAAATCAAGCGGAAAAAAATTCAGCAGATCCGACGCGTTGTGGGAATCTGTTTCATGCGAAGCAATCAGCGAGTACTTCTATGCTGTATTTTATGGCTTTGAGCCAAGCGTTACGAGGTGGATCAACGTGTTTTTGTAGCTGTGTGCACATCGTGGGCTTACCAGGCACGTCGACAACACTGGTGTTTAAAGGGTAACTTTATGGTGCAATGTAACGCCAGCCCTCACGTTAGAGTACATACGTCAGTATTACCGAAACTAAGTGCACATTATAGTGCAGCCATGTGGATATCATACGTAACTTTCTTTAATGTATTCCTCTGGGGTCGAGCAATGCTTCAATATAGCTTGCATAAACATAGGAATACAAATGTAATGTTTGTTACACTGCTATAAAAGCGGAGCCAACACTGGAACCACATACGTTAATCTGATATGACGCCTGTATCGTAGAAGTACATGCGTATTGTGCATTGTTTTCTTGCAAAATTAGATAGCCAGCACCACAACCACACTTGACGTTGCACCGAAATTATGCCTGCATAGGCTGTTTTTCCAAACCGGTCCATATACCTGACGTGCCTCTGTGGTAGAATACTTGATTGCCACGCAGAATGCTTGGGTTCGATTCCTGCTGTGATCCTAATATTTGTTCTTTCCATTCGTCTGGTCAACGCTGCCGATGTCGGTTTTTCTTAACGCTCTCGCATTTAAATTACAAATGTCTGTTTTCGCCGTTCCTGGGTAGATATAAACTGTCAATCACCTGTGGCGCATAACCGTACACCGTGGCCAGTGGTAAACGGCTATGTGCCACACGTGTCTGGAGGAAAGGGTTTGACGACGTGCACGACAGGATTTTCCCGTTACTCATGTCATGATCCGACAGCCATATTCGTCAAATCCTCTTACCCTCCCATGCTGATTTTGGACTGCACCATGTTAAGGAGGCGATCATGAGAGCACCCAGACGTAGGCGGCTTGGTAGATAGATTCGTAGATAGGAACGCTGAATATTCCAAAGGTTCGATAAGAAATGCTTCGCATTTAAAACTCGCAGTGCGGAGTAAGAACGCGGCTGGCAAGGACTGTTATTTTTAAAGATTTGTAGACGAGCATAAACAAGAGCTGCAGCAAGCTAATCAATTCCTCTGCTTTTGTATCTTTTCTTTTGCTGTGTTTAGTTTTTAAGGGCGCGTGTTTCACACGGTTAGTTTCTTGACTGTCTGCATTATGATGCATTTTGAAGTTATTTTGGATTTGTTGCTTTATCGATTCACGTATAAACCACATTGTATATGCTTCTTTTTTTGTTTTGAAATTGTATAAAAGCCGAGGATGAATAAAATTTCATGTACCACTTACTAACTCCACCATGTGCTTCATTTCGGGAATGCTGGAAGCGAATTCTACGTGTTATCAGGCACGCTTCAGCCCATGTATTATGGCGTAAAAAACTGCCTTCTTCAATCTTGCAGGACAAAAAAAAATTGGCCAAATAAGTGGCACTAACTATCCAGTTCTCATGCTGAAATGCCCCCGCGGAAGCTCACAATTACGCTGTCCGCGCTCAAGCTGCGCTGCCTCTTGCCTGGAGCAAGATGGCTGCCAATCGGTTTCCCAGGCTTCACCCGCTCGCGTGGGCGCGCATAGGGGTCCTCCACTCCAGAAGTTTTTTTTTTAAACCTCCTTGATTGGGACCCTGAGGAAATGGATCATGGGAGCCTTATGGGCTTCCTTGGCAACCAATATAACTGCACTTGCGAGGAACCCACTACGCTATAAATCATCATAATTTAGGGAAGCGGCCACTATGCAATTTTTCGTCATTCTGTGGAGAACCGTGGTACCCGCTAAAGACCTGTAAGGCATTATGGGCACTTGGTTGATGCTGTGGCTGATGACGATGAAGAATTATGGCAGAGCCCTTTGTAATAAGTTGGAAGCATTCAACAACCTCCTCGTTGCGCAATTCGCATTGTGTGACGCCTGGTTACAGAATTCGTGTTGTGTGACGCCTGGTTGTTATTTTTATTTTACTTTTCTACCACACCACATTACATACGTTATTGTGGTTCCTTCGAGTGTTGCGGAGTTGCCACTCCGGAATTGGAATGATTCCGGAATCATTCCACATTTTCGCGGCCCCTGAATGTAATGGGAACAATGCTTGGAGGAATGGAATGGGAATGGAATTAAGCGCCTTTTGCACGGAGTGGAATGGGAATGGAATTACGTCGTTTTCCGAAAATAGAGCACGTTTTCGTCTACGTGTTGTTTTTCAAACTTCAAGCATTAGTAAGTCAGAGCCTCGAATTTACCAATAAAGCAGTGTTTTTAAAATGGCTTGACTGGTTACAAGCACGGTACATTTATAAGCAACGCGCCTACTACAATTCTGTCCTTATATAGGCTGTGTTGCTCCGAAGTTTGTATCTATTCTTCGCGTAACCGCGGCTCTATGCCGTTGGTATTCGTCGTGCGGAACTACGCGGCGGCATACACCCCCGCCCCCCCTTACGCCTTGCGACTTTTGTGAACTTAAACAATGTTAAAACATCACCATTCGTTCAAACATGCTGACCATGCAAATACTATAGTTAGCGGGAGAACTGCCCCTATGGGAATTAGTAGGGTGGTTGTACTGCACGAGATATGTCACCAAGCTACTATTCCTCGACCTTGGTAACATGTTTTACGTACTTTTGCAGTTCTTAATGCTTCTGATGACATCAGCTTCATGGGGCCTTCATTCTTAACTCGATAAAACTATCAAGATGCCTTTCCTACGTTGAGGAATTAGAGGAATGGAACTGAACTGCCCGGCCATTCCCGGAGTGGGAATGGGCTAAGTTTTTTTCATTCCGAGGAATTGAAAGGAATGGCATTGCGGCAAGTTCTAATTCCCCGGAATGGAATTGGAATAGAATGGAGGCGCCCATTCCGCAACACTGGCTGTCGACGCACCTCCCAAACGGTGGATAAAGCGAGCATATCAATATGTTTTCTTGCGTTTTATCGTATTGCAGTATTCCTTCTGAGGGCCACCGCGAAAGTTAACATATGCCTAGACCGAGCGCGTAGACCAATAACAACTGCGTTTGCCGTCTCACCATTGGCCGCTGCATCGGGGCACCTGTCGTGGATCATACTCGTTGTTATACAGCGGTGTACTGGTGGTGGAATAAAAGCCCTCTGCAGGACAACATTTAAAGCCGACATGGAGAACTGCACACATCGGGAAAGTTCTGCCTTTGCGAAATTTTCATGCCAGACATGCGTTTCGCCCTGCGCTCCTTAGGGGGCCGTTCAAGTTGCTGACAAACTCCAGAAGGCTGACGCCATGTCGATGGCCGCTGCTGCCTGTAGGCAGCCTTCTAGGGTAGGGTACGGTTATAACAAAACCCTAAAGGAGATTTCGCACCGCTGGTCACCCACCTTGACCGGGTGAAATGTTCTCTAGTTGTTTTTGCTCTGGCTATTTCTAATTGGAGAATTGAGAGGCGAGGTAATGACGTACAACAGTCATGAGAACAGCAACAAAAAAACTTTGCTGCTTTAGCTGTCACGACTGCAGGGAAGGGTCGAAATACGCGAAGTTATTTCGCTTACAGTTGTGTCAACAGGCAGCTTCACTATTTTTCCTTCCTCAGAGACTGCTCTTGACCGTTGCGTCGCGATATGTAGTGCTGTTCAGTGTGGTTATTTTACGTCTGCTTAGTGTTTCAATATGCTTTTATCACAAGAAAATAAAAGAAAAAGAGAGACGCCCCGTGTTAAACACACACGACAGCTCGACCTGTAACTATTTTGCACAGTGTGGTGGTCAACAAACTCTTGTGTTCGAAGAGCACCGAAGCGTCTTGCTCTGAGCTTCGCACCCTCCTTCGAAATACGCAGCAGCATATCGACCATGATTTAGCGGTAGCTAAACGGGAGAAAGCCAAGGTGGTTTAAAAGCAGAGGCGATTGTTTGTGAATATCATAAAACTATAGCAATAAGTCGTTTTCGCTATTGAAACTCTCCGTTTTTATTATCTCCTGAGTATACGGCTCCAAGTTTTGCCGTGGGAGACAATTCCGCTCACTGAATGGAACACTATGAAAAGCGGGTATGTATGTATGTATGTATGTATGTATGTATGTATGTATGTATGTATGTATGTATGTATGTATGTATGTATGTATGTATGTATGTTGTATGTATGTATGTATCCTGCTCAGTTAGACGACGTAGGTTCCATACCCGGCCATAGCGGCCTCATTTCGATGGGAGCAAAATGCGAGGACAGCGTGTACTTAGATATAAGCACACGTCAAAGAACCACAGGTGCTTGACTCTAGTCCGGAGTTCCCCATTACGGCATGCCTCGTAATCATATCGTTGTTTCGGCACGTAAAACCATAGCCAACTAAACAGAATAGACTTCATTTTAATAGGTGATTAATAGTACGTTATTACAAAGGTTGTTGCTGATGCGTTTTTTTTCTTTCAACAGCACGGAATAGTCCTTCAGCGCACGATACACTGTAAATAAAATGAAATTAAAATGATTTCTTCGTAGTTGGATCAAATTCACTCAATAGATGGACACTTCACGCACAGCTAAGGCAGGCCGCGTAGCCACTTAGTGATCGTCACGAAATTATGAGGCTGTAATTAAAAAATATCGTATGATGTGATATTAATATCTGAACTGGTTTATTTCTGATGTGATCTTCACGCTGGTGCATGTTTCGTGGTAACGCAATAATTGCAGAATTCATTAACGCATTGCGACAAAAATTACTAAAGCATGGCGCTCATGTCTCGTGGCGACCATTTCATTTATTTAGAATGATGCAAAATGCTCTTTGTGATGAGCAGAGGAACAAACTCGAAATGATTGCGTCGAACGGAGCGAGCCACATATCGCATGCTCGACGCATGCAGCAACCAGTGAGTGACGTTGCAGTGCAGGGACTACGGTGCAAGGTCAAAGACATCGTCGAAAAAGGCGTATCAGCATTTAAAGCTGTGCTACAACCAAGGAACAAGTAATTTAAAGAAGATATGTGCAGGGAATGCATTCATGCAAACACGTAGCGGTCAGTGTTGCAGAGTTGCCACTCCGGAATTGGAATGATTCCGAAATCATTCCACATTTTCGCGACCCCGGAATGGAATGGGGACAAAGCTTGGAGGAATGGAATGGGAATGGAATCAAGCGCCCTTTGCACTGAAGGGAATGGGAATGGAATTACGTCTTTTTCCGAAAATAAAGCACGTTGTCGCCTACACGCCGTTTTTAAAACTTCAAGCATTATTATGTCAAAGCCTCGAATTCAATAATAAAGCAATATACTTTTATAACAGCTTGGCTGACTACAAGCATGGTACATTCAAAAGCAACGCGACTACTACAATTCTGTCCTTATTCCTTATTCGATGCAAAGGCACAAGGTGCCCGAGTGGTACACTGTTCCAACTAATACCAGCAGATCTAGAGGGTTTTGTTCCCCATTAACCAAATCTTATTTTTCTGCATATTCACGACCGCTCCAGACGCGTGGCGGAACTGCTTAGTCTTCTTGAACACTAGTTTTGTCAGCATAAAAATACGCAGTGTCGTCATTTCAGCATTAACACATTTAAGCTTAAACAATATTAAAACATCACCATTCGTTCGAACATGCTGACCATGCCAATACTAAAGGTACACAGTAAACCACTTTACACCCTTAAGGGGGTTTTGATCAGGACGTCTTGAGGGGCTAGTTGGTTCATACTATGCAGGAAAATTTGCGCTAAATTAGAAAAGGACAACACAAAGAAGGAACACTTAAACAGATCGAGCGCACACTACCAACTGTTTTTATTGAACGTAGAGCATCAGTTAAAATAGGGAACCCCGAACTGCGCAGACACCCCGTGGCTGCGCATAGATGCACAGACACATCGAGGAACATCACGTGTTAACGCACCTTATTCATCAAAAAAGACGCTTCTGCGCCGTAGAGCGCTACCGAGGCCTCACTTACACAGCTATCTTTTTTCCCCTTAATGAAGAATGCTTCCAAAACCTCCCGCGCACACGTGTTTTAAGTGCGAATGCACTTTATAAGCGACCCTGTGTCCGCCGTCCCATAGCAACGGCGCGAGGAGCGGAGAGGAGCGTCTGTAGCAACGGCGCAGCGACGTCACGCCCCACGTGACTGCGCGCGCTCCGCCCTCCGCTCCGTGGCTGCGCGCGCCCCGCGCATTGCCTGTGGTGATGAAGGCCGGCGGGGAGACGCCGAACGAAAGCGTGCGAAGCGGGCCGAGCACAGCCGAGCACCCCGAAGCCGATCTGGCGCGGGGACGCGCGATGCGTGAGCGAGCGCGGGCCCTCGAATTCGATCGGCCGGACGCGCGCTTCAAGCGAGACTTCCTGGACCGCAGCTTCGGATATAGCTGCGCGGTGTGCGATCGACTGTGGTTCGACAACAACCTGAGCCCCATCTCGGGCGTGCGCAACGCCGCCAACAAGTTGAACGCGTTGCGGCAGTTGCGGGTTCTTTGGAACGAGTTCGGAAGACAGATCATCATCATCAGTAAAAGTGCTTTGCACTTAAGAACGGCCAGACCTCCGTGGGTCGGCTGGCGCGTGCTCTCTCGCTGCCGTCTCCTTCGCTCGGCTCTGCAGTTTAGTCGCGCGCGCCCCCTCATAGCATCACCCCGTGCTTCGCACTTCCTCATACTCCCCTTCGGGGAAATGCGGTTTTTTTTGCTACGTCCAAGTATTTTAGTCTGTTGAAATCGTGCTTCGCATCCACAGGCAGCGCAGTGAGCTGGCAAATTCGCCATTTCTTTATTTTTGATTGACATCTGGTGTTCACGCGCGCGGTCACTTACGCAGCGGCTTGTTTGGCCCACATAAGACCTGCCGCAGGAAAGCGGTATCTCGTACACCACTCCTACATCGCATTTCACAACCGGGTTGGCATGCTTTTTGCTACACAGGCTACCGCGCTCTTCGCCGCTCGAAATGCGCGCGCACAGCTTCGAAAGCTTCTTAGGCGCAGAGAACACCATGGCAACGCCGTGGCGATTGGCAACCTTTTTCAGGTTGTGTATCACCCGGTGTATATAGGGTAACACAATCGGCTTCTCACGCCCATTGGACGAGTCCCCCCGCTGCGGTTTTCGCGAACGCCGTTTTAGCTTTTTCAGGAGGGTTTCAGCCACCGCCGTCAGCACAGACTGCGGGAACCCAGCTGCCTTCAGTCGTCCAATCTGAGCACTAAAGCTGGCCAGCCTCTCATGCGGGCACGACCTCACCAGTGCAGACTCCAAACACAGTGACGCGATCGCCCTCTTTACTACCTTGGAGTGTGATGAATTGTATGGTAAAGGCTTCTTAGCCCGCGGACAGTACGAGTAACATGTATGGTTATGTTTGAAAATGAGCTTAAGATCTAAAAACTGAAGCGTTCCCTTCTGCGGTAGCTCGTACGTAAAACATAGACCCCTCCCATACTTGTTAAACTTCATTAACACGTTGTCCACACAATCGCTTGTGCTTGTTTGTTTGTCCAAAACTACCAGGAAGTCGTCTACGTACCTGAATATCTTTAACACACCGTCAGTTCTAAACGCCTCAAGCAGATCGCGGTCAATGTAGGCTAAAAAAATGTTGCACAAAATTGGGGCAACACACGATCCAATACAAATGCCTTGTCTTTGCAGGTACAAACCCTTGTCAAAATTTATGATGGTGTGTTTCAGATAGAACTCTAAAAGCGACATAAAATTATCAACACTCAGCCCGGTTGAATTTTGAAAACCAATAGCTGAATTCTCTAGAATGCAGTCCATAACACACTTAAAAAGCTCAACATGGGAGACAGAATAAAACAAATCTTGTACATCCACTGAGAATGTCAACCCAGGTGAAACTTTGCCTTCAAAAAACCGCAAAACTTCGATAGAATTCTTCGTCACGAACGGATCATTCACACTCAACGTAACCATACATGTTACTCGTACTGTCCGCGGGCTAAGAAGCCTTTACCATACAATTCATCACACTCCAAGGTAGTAAAGAGGGCGATCGCGTCACTGTGTTTGGAGTCTGCACTGGTGAGGTCGTGCCCGCATGAGAGGCTGGCCAGCTTTAGTGCTCAGATTGGACGACTGAAGGCAGCTGGGTTCCCGCAGTCTGTGCTGACGGCGGTGGCTGAAACCCTCCTGAAAAAGCTAAAAGGGCGTTCGCGAAAACCGCAGCGGGGGGACTCGTCCAATGGGCGTGAGAAGCCGATTGTGTTACCCTATTCACATTCACACTCAACATAACCATACATGTTACTCGTACTGTCCGCGGGCTAAGAAGCCTTTACCATACAATTCATCACACTCCAAGGTAGTAAAGAGGGCGATCGCGTCACTGTGTTTGGAGTCTGCACTGGTGAGGTCGTGCCCGCATGAGAGGCTGGCCAGCTTTAGTGCTCAGATTGGACGACTGAAGGCAGCTGGGTTCCCGCAGTCTGTGCTGACGGCGGTGGCTGAAACCCTCCTGAAAAAGCTAAAAGGGCGTTCGCGAAAACCGCAGCGGGGGGACTCGTCCAATGGGCGTGAGAAGCCGATTGTGTTACCCTACATACACCGGGTGACACACAACCTGAAAAAGGTTGCCAATCGCCACGGCGTTGGCATGGTGTTCTCTGCGCCTAAGAAGCTTTCGAAGCTGTGCGCGCGCATTTCGAGCGGCGAAGAGCGCGGTAGCCTGTGTAGCAAAAAGCATGCCAACCCGGTTGTGAAATGCGATGTAGGAGTGGTGTACGAGATACCGCTTTCCTGCGGCAGGTCTTTTGTGGGCCAAACAAGCCGCTGCGTAAGTGACCGCGCGCGTGAACACCAGATGTCAATCAAAAATAAAGAAATGGCGAATTTGCCAGCTCACTGCGCTGCCTGTGGATGCGAAGCACGATTTCAACAGACTAAAATACTTGGACGTAGCAAAAACACGTGTGCGCGGGAGGTTTTGGAAGCATTCTTCATTAAGGGGAAAAAAGATAGCTGTGTAAGTGAGGCCTCGGTAGCGCTCTACGGCGCAGAAGTGTCTTTTTTGATGAATAAGGCGCGTTAACACGTGATGTTCCTCGATGTGTCTGTGCATCTATGCGCAGCCACGGGGTGTCTGCGCAGTTCGGGGTTCCCTATTTTAACTGATGCTCTACGTTCAATAAAAACAGTTGGTAGTGTGCGCTCGATCTGTTTAAGTGTTCCTTCTTTGTGTTGTCCTTTTCTAATTTAGCGCAAATTTTCCTGCATAAAGGGGGTTTTGCCGTGTCTATAACTAACACCCTTACACCCTTGGAAAAGGGTGTTTTCACGTATCAAAACACCCATACCGTAGGGGGTTTCCAATGGCCTAAACACGCTTATCACTGCAAAAAGTGAAAAATAAAATTTACCACTCAGGGAACATGCAATTACAGATGACATCAGCATAGAACGTGCACGCACGCACCAAACCGCACACACAAGAGAGCGTATAGTAAAATACCACATGGACGGAGCGCTCGTGCTACGCAGCCTTACACTGACCATCTGGTATATATAGCCATAGTATCTTAAGCCGCCGTTCAGTGCCGGTGGAGATATTCCTGTTCCGTATAAATGAACATTAAACATTAAGAGAGTGGGCGTAAATTTATGGTACGCTTGTACATAGCCCTAAAAGAGACATATCTTTTAATCTAAACTCGCCTAAGATCCAACGACATTTTAATCAGCGAGTCCCAGTTATCATCTGGCACGCTGTGGTATGGGTCATGGGTGTTTCGATAACCCATAACACCCTTAACTCCTAAAGGGTGTTTTGTTAGATCATTACCCCTTAAAGGTTATTTTGGGGAAGGAAAACACCCTTACACCCTAATTTTTGTAATTTTGGTTATGCAAAAGGGTGTTTTGCTTGCTTGAAACCCCCTTAAGGGTGCAAAGTGGTTTACAATGTAGCGGGAGAACTGCCCCTATGGGAATTAGTAGGGTGGTTGTACTGCACGAGATATGTCACCAAGCTCACCATTCTTTACTCGATAAAACTATCAAGGTGCCTTTCCTACGTTGAGGAATAAGAGGAATGGAATTGAACTGTCCGGCCATTCCCGGAGTGGGAATGGGCTAAGTTTTTTCATTCCTAAGAATTGAAAGGAATGGAATTGCGGCAAGTTCCAATTCCCCGGAATGGAATTGGAATAGAATGGAGGCGCCCATTCCGCAACACTGGTTCTTTCCCGACATGAAGCCTGTATAGGGCCTCTTTCCAAAGCACTTTCAAGAACCGGCATGGCTCTGAGGTAGAATACTGGCCTCCCACGCAGAGGGCCCATGTTTGAACCTCGTTCCATCCCAGATATTTTTTTTCTTATTTAGTTATAGCAGCTTTAGTAATAACAGCTTTCGCTGTAAAATATCGGAGGTGGTTTCTGGGCCATCTTATCCGCAGTGTTCCCTTGAAGGTGTTCCCGTGCGAGCTCTTACCGCTGCCGTGTTTTGCGCAGTGATTTGTGCTCGCAGCTCCGTCAAGTAGGGTGTCTATGTTGCGCGGCGCAGATTCAACCGGACCGACAATGCGTGTTTTCATCGACACCGTTTGTCGATTGTGTTATATCGTGGTCACTCTGCCATGCACAACACGGTGATTTCGTAGAAGCTAAACAGCGCAAAATGAACGATCCCGTGCGGCGATTTCGCCTGTGACAAACAGAACTGCAAGCGCATGCCTTTTGTCGTGATATTGCCTAATAAGCTCTCAAGCTGCATTTGGGCCACAGACGCTCGGGATGCCGATATGCTTGACATATCCGTTCTCACTAAGGTGAAAAGGTGGGCGAGTTGGAAACGATATGCATACTAGAAGAACCATCGCAACACGACGGAGAACACACAGCAGAAGGAAGAGCGCTCGTGCTGCGTTTTGCGCCGTTTTCACTGTGAGGATATAAAGCAGACTCACACTGTGCCGTTGACAACTTTCGACGTCTCGAAAATCATGGTTGCTTTCTGGTGACCAATCTCGCTCCTCAGGGTCTTGTTCATGGTACGCAACATTGCGTCCTGTGGTAATGTTCAACAGGAAAGATTCAAGTGTAGGAAAGAAGGTGCTGCGCGGATTTATTTATTTATTTATTTATTTATTTATTTATTTATTTATTTATACAGACTCTCAATCCCAATAGGAATTACAGCAGAAGGACCAGGAATTTAGTACAAATAAAAAGAAAAAAACATTAAAAAGAGCGTACAACCCAAGGTCACCCAATTTAAGGCTGTAAGGCATACAACAAACACATTCGCACTTGACTTGTGGGAACAAAAGCGACGTGACACTGTTTTGGAGTTGCGGGGTTATCTTATCGCTTTCAATTAGCTTAGAGAAACTGACGAAAGATGTGCTACAGGTAATGGAGGGGGTCAGATTATTCTATTCCCTCATCACCAGTGAGAGGAACGAGAATTTAAAGGCATCTGTGTGAAATCTGTAAGAGGTAAATTGGCGATGCGGTTATGGAAGGGAACACACTACAAAGAACACATGACACAGTAGTGTGTTCTTTGTAGGGTTACCCTATCATAAGTGTGTCGCCAAGCCATCATGAACCAAGTAGCCCCTTTCATCGCATTAACCTTGTTTCTGGCGGGTAGTTCTTGCGGCGCTTTGCTTAATATAATAGGACTTTTCTATATATGCACCGAATGAATCGCCGTATAAAAGGCACGTGAATGCAAAATTGCTTGATGATTCATGAATTGCTTGAATTGTGCTTGATGAGGCATCTAAGGCTTTCGCCTTAATAAAATACTTTTTGAGAGCTGGTCAATCGTTATGCATGCTTGCAAGTGTAAGGCATTTCCGACGGTCGATACTCGCCAGGTTTTCAATGGTGCCCTTGTCCTTGGACTGGACGCAGTTGGTCTCCCCTCGCAGTCGACACAGCTGGGACAGCCGTACTCTGCGCCGACCAGAACAAAAAAAAAGTCACAGTTTCGCCGCAAGGGCGAAGCAATGAATGCGATAGCAAGAAAAGCGGTCCGTGATGGACGCGCTGCTGCGCTGCAGAAACATCTGCCCCCCGGCAGCAACTACCGCGCGAGCAGACAGCCGAAGAGCAAGGTTCTCCCTGCGCAAATATCAGAAGTGAGCGAGCTGGCCGACGACTTTCAAATGCGCCCGTTGCGCTCCTCGCGCCATCTCGCTGGTAATAAAGAAACGCTTATAAGCGCCGAGTCCTGCCAACGGTAAAGGGTGTGTATATAACACTCGCCGTTAGCTACTTGAAAGATCCGCGTTTTGTGGCGTAGTGGTTAGCGCCACGCGTGGCAGAGCGAGTGGTCGTTGGTTCGATTCCGCGCTTATGAAGCATTTTTCTGAATTATTATTCCTTGGGATATATATATATATATATATATATATATATATATATATATATATATATATATATATATATAGATATATACTTACACATATACGGCGCATGACGGCAAAAAACAGCCGAGACTGTCCATATATTGCTGTCGCAATAAAACAAAATGCGTTTAGAGCATCAACTTCTTTTGGATCACCGTAGGCGTGTATTGCCGTCAGTACTTCCTAACCAGGATAAGGCGCGACATCATTATGCGCATCTGCGCTGGTTACCACTAGGCGCGTTAACAGCCCGCCACCACTCCCCGCACACTTTCCCAAAGCGCTGCCAAATCAGACATGAAACTGCAGGAGGCAAGAAGAATGGGCTGTGTGTGTGGTCGCAATCAAGGAGGAGCCAGCCTGAGGGGTTATAACGTCGGTGCGCAGTGACAAAAAGGGCTCTGAGCCCTGGGTTAAAGGCTCATCCAGTTCGCTCGTTGCTGAACTCTTACCTTTTCACTATATAATTAAGCGTACAAAAAGTGCCAGTAAACATGTTTGTTTTAGGGGCGAAGCTCCTTAAGGCGGCACCCGTTCGTCCCTCGTAGTGGTCGTAGTAGTGAGTAACAAGTCTTACGCTTTGACCTCCAAGGTGGTGCCGGTGGGAGATTTCTCCTGTGCGTTGTTGAACAATAAAAAATTCGCAGCGTGCGCGTTAACTAAAAGCCGAATTCTTCTGTCTCTCATTCCCCATTAGCAGCCATTGGCATGTTCCAGTAGGAAACGTTAGTAGAAGTAGAAGTGTAAGTGTTAGCTAAAAGCCGACTTCTTCTGTCTCTCATTGCCATTAGCAGCCATTGTTTACCTCCAAGGTAGTGCCTGGTGAGATTTCTCCTGTGCGTGATTAAACAATAAAAATTTTGTTCAAAACGCCGTTGATTGATGAAATAAACCAACGAAAGACGCCAGATGTTTTGTAAAAGCAGAACGAAAGAACGCCAGATGTTTTTCTTAAAGTGTAGTAGTAGTAGGGTAGTAGTTGCATGTAGCCACCTCGCCCGATCGTCAACGGGCGAGGTGGACCGGCAACGGCGCGAGGACCCTGCCGTACGAGAGTTAAATCACACTAAAAGACATACTTTGCGGGCGATACACTCTAGTGAGCTTTCAACTTTTCGTCTTAGTGTACATGATAAAGAAATTATTTCTACGAAAAACGCAAGGCACACCTTGAGCAATATGTTTGGTTTTGGGACGCTAAATGGAACCATGAGGCGATGCGAAGCCGGAGCACTTGCACGATCGCGTTCCGTTGGCTTTCGTTGGGCATGCTACCGACCTGGCGTCGTGGAACGCGCGTCCTGTCTTCCCTCTAGCCTTGCCTTTAATTCGCACAGGGCGAGCGGGGAATGCGGTCGCTCTTGGCGCTCTTTCGCTCGGGAGTGGACTTCTTCCTTGCATTTCACCGATCACAAGTGATAATGAAGGGACCACGTAAACCAACAGTACAATAAAAGTTGATGTTTAATATATACACGATGTTTCACACTCTTTATATTATGTACTGGGCGCATTTCACGGAAGAGTTTCACGGTTTACAGATGATTCCCTCCGTAGCTTCGCCCCACTCATCATCATTCACCCCGTGGATATGCTGTGATTTTTCGTTTTCCCAACTTGCTAGCATCAGTCACTCAACCCGGAGACTCTGTCAGGACACCAAATGGAGTCCGGGTACGACGCAACCCTAGCGTCGCAACAACTGGTTGCAGCGGTGGGACGGATCAAAACCCTGGTCGCAACAACGCCAGCAGCGGCGGCGGCGGCGGATTCACCCGGCTGTGCAAAAGCGAGATACGTTGGGGCACGCCTACTCGCTGCTGCTGCACCTTCTTCTACTTCCAGTCTTCTCCGCAATCTTAATCCAAACCATGCTCTCGAGGAACACGTTCTGGTCGAGGCTGTGAATTTTGTCGTGCTGCACGAGTAGTTTGCAAATGCGCCGATGCGAGCCACCACCGACGCCTTGACCGCCATGTTGAATTTGCGGCCGGTTGTTTACGTCACGTGATTTAAGCTAGCGCAGCCAAAGTACGGCGCGGAAGGGATTTCGCGTGGCGGAAAAAATCTGTCTCGGAAAGATTTTCGTAGCGTTAGCTACACTTGCCTAGCCGGAGCCGATTTCGCGTGGAGGGTCATGAGCCTTGCTGCGCATGCGCGAGGATCAGTGATGTCACACAGCTGGGTCACCGGAACTGGCATCTCACGGACTCTCCGACACCACCGCGCGCGGCTGGCCGCTGCTCGTCTGCGCGTTCGGGAGGAGTGGGGTCGTAGGTGTGGCAGACACGCTGGCGCCGGCGCGCGCGCAGACTCCGCCACCGCCGCGCGCGGCTCGCCGCTGCTGGTCTGCGATGCATTAGAGAGGAGTGACGTCGTAGCCATAGACACAGTGGCGCCGGCGCGCGCGCAGCTATTCGCCTTCGCTGAGCAGTCGCCGTCTGACGCCGCGCTGGGGCCGCTTGATAGCGCCTCTGACTGGCGTTTGCAGGTGGGTAACGCCATGGAGGAGATCGCAAATGCTGCTCGACGGCGCAGAAGAGCCGAAAAGCTTATCTCATCGGATCCCGAAGTAGTTGCCTGGCAATTAGCGGTTCAGCGTACGAAGAATGAACCGAAGAAGGCTAATAATCCTAGACAATCTGGAAAGGTACGAATAATCAGCTGAACCTTTGCTAACGCTACGTATATCTTGGCATAGCCGAGCTAAGCCACTGCAATTTTTTTTCAATTCCGGCTCGCCGCGTGGTTTTCCGGCCGCTTAGGTGGCGAAGCGAATGAATTTCCGGTTAGTTTTGCCGCTTTCGCTCCTTCGAGGCCAAGTGTGAACATGCCATTAAAGGGACCCTGAAACGGTTTCTTCAAGTTTTGTCAGCGTTTAGGGAAGATCATCCTCAAATCATTCGCACCAGAAATTATGCGACGCACCGTGTACTAAGGCCGCTACGGACAATTGTATCTGTACCCTCCTCCTCGCCGCTGCCTTATTGCCTCCTCAACTCATGAGGAACGCTGGCATCGCCGGCGACCGCAGCGCTCTCATATACTCTAGTGGCACGACCGGCAGGCCGCGCCACCTGTCTCAGCGGTTCGAAACGCCACGGACGGCCGCTAGGATTTCTCGTGGCGCCACTGCGCCTTTTCCTAGGCGCGGCGGAGCGGCCGCGCGGCACGTGTCACTCAGCGCAGTAGTTCACCACAGCGCGGCTGCCCGAATCTCGCAAATCGCTTCGTCGGCGGCTACAATTTGATTACCTTACAAGTAGCGGAGCGTTCTGCATTTTCTCGCACGAACCATGGTGGAGCAGCTGTCTGTATCTTGTCAGGTATCCCGCTCAAACAAAGACACGACCTCACGTTAAATAATCAAAACTGCGAATCAGTTTGGTTGGAATTTTATATAATCTAACTTTCTCAACATCGATAACAGAAATTTCATGTTTGGTTGCCTTTACCAATCACTTTCTTCCTCAGGTTCAGATTTTTTTGTTTCTCGCGAATAAATAACGGCAAGGTTATCTTCAGATAACAAAAAATATGATAAACATTTTTTTGTTTCTCGCGAATAAATAACGGCAAGGTCATCTTCAGATAACAAAAAATATCATAAACATGGGTTATATACATAAATTAATTGACTCATCCCTGAACTCTCTTATTCATCTTGTTTTCATGGTTTTAATTGCGAATTTCTTATTAATACACCTGCTCGTTCAGTTCTTGGCGGCTCCAGCACTATAATCGATCTTGCACTGTCTAATCTTTTGTTGTCCATCTCACGTAGGAGTCTTTATAAATTGATATTACTGACCACTTCCCCGTCATTGCGCGCACTACATATCTGCCCACTATTACTATTCTTATTCCAGCTCTTGCACTCTGGCTTCTATAACAAATTGTTAGAAGCTGTATCTAATGCTGACTGGTTTGCTGTTCTTGACACCAATGATCCGCGGGTACCCTTTTCGCGTGTTCTAATAAAGTTGCTATCAGATTATCACTCCTGGTCTCATCCGTCCATTTCTCATCTCCTCATCTGTCTTCAGCGCGCCCATTTCTCACCTGTCGCTTTCTGGAACACATTTCTTGTAGACATCAAAACACCTATAATTCACGAATTTAAGAAACATTTAAAAGCATAGACGTCGGAAGGATTTTGTCATGGGGGGTAGAAACCCGTGTTGGATCGGGGTGGGGGACGGAAAGCGCTGGTGTGGCTTGCAGGGGGGGGGGGGGGTTCAAGTGCTTCTTTTGAAGCCCACTGCCGACGCCATTGGCTAAAAAAATGCATTTTGTCAAATACTAATGTGTAGCCCATATATTGTCACGTGGTCGTGACGTCGACGAAGACAACAGTCAGCACGTCCGAGATGAAACTGTTTATTTGGCCGAACTTGTGGCCGAGAAACTGAGAACTAGAACTACAGCAACACACGCTGTACAATGATAGCGGCGAACAGGGCGTCGTCCGTCGATCAACTCACAAGCGGTCAAGCGCGTCGGCTTTTATACAGGCGCTATGGAACTTTCCAGCAATATCGCTGGTGGCGGCGTTATCTCTCGACAAAACTGGAACATTCTCGTGCGGCGCGCAATCTTAACAAAACGATCTACTAAAATCGTGAAGCTTCTCGAACACTGCTTCGCGGCCAGCGTCGAGTGTTGATAACCGTCCTTGCTGGTCAAACTCGAACACATCAACATAAAAGAAGAAGCGGGCGTGGCATTGCCCCCCTCTGAAAAAGCATCGTCCCGATGCTTGCAACAGAACATGGAAAGGAAAAACAACAAGTGCATACACAAATAAATTACAAAAGGAAAAAGTAGAGTCCCCAGGTTCGCTAACGCGCAAAAAACGGCTTAAGGCACACGACATGGACGACTTCAGGTCGTGCGCGGCGTCGCTGGGAGTTCGTAATGCCGTCCGGGACGACCTCGTAGTCAAGAGCGCCGTGACGTCGAAGCACCTTGTATGGGCCGAAGTATCGCCGAAGAAGTTTTTCACTGAGCCCACGTCGGCGTATCGGCGTCCAGACCCACACACGGTCACCGGGTTGGTACTCCATGTGGCGTCGTCGAAGATTATAGTGACGGCTGTCGACCCTCTGCTGGTTCTTGATGCGCAGGCGGGCGAGCTGTCGAGCTTCTTCGGCGCGTTGCAAATAGGCGGCAACGTCGAGATCGTCTTCGTCGGTGGCGGTTGGTAGCATTGCGTCGAGCGTCGTTGCCGGGCTCCTTCCGTAGACCAGCTTGTACGGCGTCATTTGCGTCGTTTCTTGCATGGCCGTGTTGTATGCGAAGGTTACATACGGAAGGATGGCATCCCACGTCTTGTGTTCGACGTCGACATACATGGCCAGCATGTCGGCGATGGTCTTGTTTAGCCGCTCGGTGAGGCCATTGGTCTGTGGGTGGTACGCTGTGGTCCGGCGGTGACTTGTTTGGCTGTATCTCAGTATTGCCTGAGTTAGGTCAGCAGTAAACGCCGTACCTCTGTCGGTGATGAGGACCTCTGGGGCGCCATGACGCAGGAGGATGTTCTCAACGAAGAACTTCGCTACCTCGGCGGCACTGCCTCTGGGTAGGGCCCTTGTCTCGGCGTGGCGGGTGAGGTAGTCGGTAGCTACGACGATCCATTTGTTTCCGGTATTGGACGTTGGGAACGGCCCCAGTAAGTCCATCCCGATTTGCTGGAACGGCCGTCGAGGTGGCTCGATAGGCTGCAGAAGTCCGGCTGGCCTAGTCGGCGGTGTCTTGCGTCGCTGACAGTCCCGGCAGGTCTTGACGTAGCGAGTTACGTCGGCGACAAGGCGCGGCCAGTAGTACTTTTCCTGTATTCTTGCGAGCGTGCGAGAAACACCCAGGTGTCCGGACGTCGGGTCGTCATGCAGAGCCTGCAGGACCTCTGGTCGCAATGTCGAGGGCACTACGAGAAGGGAATCGGCTCGAAGCGGCGAGAAGTTCTTCTTAAGGAGAACACCGTTGCGCAAGAAAAACGACGTCAGTCCTCGCGTGAATACCTTGGGAACAACGGCGGTCCTGCCCTCGAGGTATTCCACAAGGCCCCTGAGTTCTGGGTCCGCTCGCTGTTGTTCGGCGAAGTCTTCGGCATTTATGGTTCCCAAGAAGCAGTCATCCTCCATGTCGTCCTGCGGCGATAGGTCGACGGGGGCGCGGGACAGGCAGTCAGCGTCGGAGTGTTTTCTTCCGGACTTGTAAACGACGGTTATGTCAAATTCTTGAAGTCGTAGGCTCCACCGTGCGAGGCGACCTGAAGGGTCCTTTAAGTTAGCTAGCCAACACAAGGCGTGGTGGTCGCTCACAACTTTGAAGGGCCGGCCGTAGAGGTAGGGGCGAAACTTCGATGTAGCCCAGATGATGGCCAGGCACTCCTTTTCTGTTGTGGAGTAGTTGATTTCTGCCTTTGATAGCGACCGGCTAGCATAACTGATGACCCTTTCGAATCCGTCGGTCTTTTGCACAAGGATGGCGCCGAGTCCTACGCTGCTTGCGTCGGTGTGGATTTCCGTATCGGCGTATTCGTCGAAATGCGCAAGTATGGGAGGCGTCTGCAGGCGTCGTTTCAATTCTTGAAATGCTTGAACTTGCGACGTTTCCCACCTGAATTCGACGTCGGCCTTCGTGAGTTGCGTCAGTGGCTCGGCGATCCGTGAAAATTCCTTGACGAAACGTCTGTAATAGGCGCACAAGCCGAGAAAACGGCGTACGGCCTTCTTGTCGGTGGGCGTCGGGAAGTCAGCGATGGCAGCTGTTTTCCGCGGGTCCGGGCGAACACCATCCTTGCTGATCACGTGACCCAAGAACAAGAGCTCCTCGTACGCGAAGCGGCACTTTTCAGGCTTCAAGGTGAGTCCGGAGGTCTTGATTGCTTGAAGTACAACTTCAAGGCGCCGAAGGTGTTCGTCGAAGTTTGAGGAAAACACAACGACGTCGTCCAAGTACACGAGGCACGTCTGCCACTTCAAGCCGGCCAGTACTGTATCCATTACCCGTTGAAAGGTCGCAGGTGCCGAGCAAAGACCAAAGGGCATGACCTTGAACTCGAACAGGCCGTCTGGTGTTATAAAAGCAGTCTTTTCTCGGTCTCTCTCGTAGACTTCTATTTGCCAGTAACCGGTCTTGAGGTCCATCGACGAAAAGTACTTTGCGTTGTGTAATCGATCCAGGGTGTCGTCTATCCGGGGAAGGGGATACACGTCCTTCTTCGTGACTTTGTTCAGGCGACGATAATCGACGCAAAAACGTAGAGACCCATCCTTCTTCTTCACTAGCACCACCGGGGATGCCCACGGACTCTTCGACGGCTGGATGATGTCGTCGCGTAGCATTTCGTCGACCTGTTTCTTCACGGCCTCGCGTTCTCGCGTCGAAACTCTGTACGGGCTCTGACGGAGTGGTCTGGCGCTTTCCTCTGTTATGATGCGATGTTTTGCCACGGGAGTCTGCCTAATTCTTGACGACGACGAAAAGCAGTCCTTGTATTGCAAGAGCAGGGTTTTGAGCTGTTCTTGTTTGTGCTTCTGAAGGCCGGGATTGATGTCGAAAGCTGGTTGCGGCGCTTTATTCGTCGGAGTAGGCTCGGGACAATCGGTGAGGCGGAAAGCATTGCTGGCTTCTACGATTTCTTCGATGTAGGCGACGGTCGTGCCTTTGCTCACGTGCTTGTACTCATTGCTGAAATTGGTGAGCATAACGGTTGCTTTCCCTGCCCGCAGCTCTGCTACTCCTCTTGCGACGCAAATCTTGCTGTTAATCAAGTGGTGCTGGTCGCCTTCAACAACGCCATCCAGGTCTGCTGATTTCTGAGTGCCGACGGAAATGATGACGCTGGAGCGAGGGTGAATGGTGACCTGGTCTTCCAGCACATTCAAGGCGTGCTTTCTTGGCGGAGTGTGCGGCGGTAGTGCCTTTTCCGTGGACAGTGTTATTGACCTAGATTTGAGGTCGATGATTGCACCATGAAGGCCTAAGAAGTCCATACCAAGGATGACATCTCTCGAGCAACGCGGCAGGACCACGAAGTTCGCGGGATAAATCCGGCCGTTAATGGCGAGTCTCGCTGTGCAGATTCCCTCCGGCGTTACGAGGTGACCTCCAGCTGTCCGGATTTCGGGGCCTTCCCAGGCTGTCCTAACTTTCTTCAGCTTCGTGGCGAACGGTCCACTGATGACAGAATAGTCGGCTCCGGTGTCGACGAGGGCTGTGACGCTGTGGCCGTCGATAAGAACGTCGAGGTCGCTAGTTCGTCGTCTTGCGTTGCAGTTACGTCGTGGCGTCGGGTCACGGCTACGTCGGTTTGTTCCGCTGCTTCCACGTTGCGTCGTCAGGTCTACTTCGGTCCGCGAGGTTTCGTCGTCAGGGGTTCGCGTCGTGTCCTGAAGCCTTCGTCGTGGCGGCGGCGTCGGCGGCGGAGGGTCTTCGGTATTTCGTCGTACAGCAACCGCACCTCCATCGGTTGCTGCCCTTAGTTTTCCGGATGCGGGCTAGGTGACCGGCCCCGGGTTGGGCCAGTGTATGGTCGGCGTTGGGGAGAGGCGTAGCGGCCTGGCGACGGCGATCGGGAAGGTCCTCGGGGGGTCCACTGCGCTCCTGCCAGATAGTCGGCGATGTCACGTGGTCGTTCACCCTGCTGTGGACGCGGCGCGTCGACGGCGAACCCACGCAGTCCCATCTGTCGATAATGGCAGCGGCGGTAGGTGTGGCCGGCTTCTCCGCAGTAGTAGCAGAGTGGACGATGGTCGGGGGCGCGCCAAACGTCGGTCTTCCTCGGCGTGTATCGCTGACCGGCTGGCGGGCGGTATGACGTCGGTGGTGGCGGCGGTGGTGCCTGGCGGCGGAACTGCTGGTGCGGCGCGGCGTCTTGACGTGGGCGAGCAGGGGGGCGTTGCGTCGGGCTGCAGCAGCATAGCTCATTGCTTGCAGCTGCGGCGGTGCCGGCTGAGGAGCACCCAGTGACTGTTGGATTTCCTCGCGTACAACGTCCGCAATCGACGTCACTTCGGGCTGTGCAAAAGGTGCGAGCTTTCGCAGCTCCTCTCGCACGATGGCTCGGATCGTTTCGCGCAAGTCGTCGGAGCCGAGGGCATGAACTGCTGCGCTGTCTTGGAATGCGCGGCGATTGTACTGTCGCGTTCGCATTTCCAGCGTCTTCTCAATGGTTGTGGCTTCGGAAACAAATTCCTGGACTGTCTTGGGTGGGTTCCGCATGAGCCCAGCGAAGAGCTCCTGCTTAACTCCTCGCATGAGAAGGCGAACTTTTTTTTCTTGGGGCATGGTAGGGTCTGCGTGGCGAAACAGCCTGGTCATCTCTTCCGTGAAGAGCGCCACGTTTTCGTTCGGCATCTGCACGCGGGTCTCGAGCAGAGCCTCAGCCCTCTCTTTGCGGACGACGCTCGTGAATGTGGTGAGGAACCTGTCGCGAAAAATGTCCCACGTTGTCAGGCTTCGCTCTTGGTTCTCGAACCAGGTCCGAGCGGCGTCTTCCAAAGCGAAATAGACATGCCGTAGCTTGTCTTCGCTGCTCCAGGCATTAAAAACGGCGACTCGGTCGTAGGCTTCGAGCCAACTTTCCGGGTCTTCGAACGACGATCCGCGGAAGGTTGGCGGCTCCTTCGGCGTCCGGAGAAGGATCGGTGCGGGCGGCACAGCGTCTGTCATCGTCGCTGTGGTCGAGGTCAGGATCTTTGTTTGCCGGGTCTTCTCAGGTAGAGGTCCGTGCTCTGGCGGTAGACCTTGTTGCCTGCGGCTTGCTCGACGATCCGGGTTTTCTTTGCCTTCGTCCTCCTCGCGGCTTGGGCTTGGGTCAGCGCTTCGCGGGGGCGTCCGGATCATGGAAGAAGCAGCACCTCCACCAGATGTCACGTGGTCGTGACGTCGACGAAGACAACAGTCAGCACGTCCGAGATGAAACTGTTTATTTGGCCGAACTTGTGACCGAGAAACTGAGAACTAGAACTACAGCAACACACGCTGTACAATGATAGCGGCGAACAGGGCGTCGTCCGTCGATCAACTCACAAGCGGTCAAGCGCGTCGGCTTTTATACAGGTGCTATGGAACTTTCCAGCAATATCGCTGGTGGCGGCGTTATCTCTCGACAAAACTGGAACATTCTCGTGCGGCGCGCAATCTTAACAAAACGATCTACTAAAATCGTGAAGCTTCTCGAACACTGCTTCGCGGCCAGCGTCGAGCGTTGATAACCGTCCTTGCTGGTCAAACTCGAACACATCAAAATAAAAGAAGAAGCGAGCGTGGCAATATTCATCACTATACTTTCAGTGTCCTGAAATTTATTCTAGTCTGATTTAGCCTGTTTGTTTTGTAAAACTTTATATTGTTCTTTACAATCCTTGTCATCGAAATGTCCTTTCCAGTATATGTGTGCCACATGATTTATACTGTTATTTTATGCGTCATGCATATGCATTTCCAAGTTATCCTTTGTACTTCGTCATTTGCAAGGTTTATAAATCTTCACTATCGCGCAACGCTTCCTGTATCTTTATTTTACACACATTTTATGCACATTTTATATTCCTTAATTATATTATTCATGCTAAAAGCAGCTATTGTACTTTGTACTCGGCATCTATAAACTGCTGTAGCATAGTTTTTATGTATAGTTTGAAAATTATGTCCCATTCCAGTCTTTGACTTCGGGACCTCCTTCTGCATATGTCCTAGCTGTAATCTTTTAGTCATCTTTTAATCATCACAATTAATAAAGAGGCGTCCGTTTTTATTTTCGATCTGAGCACTGTGTCACCAACCATGAACTCTAATATAATAAGCCTGCACCGCAACTATAATCAAATAGGGCCGTATGCACATAATGAGCGATCACTGTGTAGCCAATGTCCTGGGCGCGTGTGGTAAATATAAAAAAATATGTGTACTTGGCCAAAATAAAGCCACTGAGCCATGCAGTGAGCAACCTGGCTGTTTGATGTTTGCTAGAACCAGAAAGCATACACACGCGTTAGAATTAACCGCAGCTGCAACTCTGAAGGGGCCCGCGACGGCCCGGCAACGCAGCCAAAGCTGCTAGGAAATGTACCAGTGGCGCCATCTCGCGGCATCCGTGTAAAAAGTGGACGCCGGTGCCCAGCCGGTCGTGCCACTAGAGTATATTCTAGTTCACTATAGGTTTGAGCTTCGCTCAGTCATGGCCTCCGAGAGTGCGAGCTGACAAGTTACGCGCTATCTCGGAGGCCATGGCAGTGTAACGAAATAGACGAAGAGAGAAACAGAACCCGGCCGTCTGGCTGTGTCGAAGGATTAGAACCAACTGAGCGTGTCAGCGCCTGTGGCAGTTGCTCGTGAGCCTCGCCTCTTCGTCCTCTTTTATTTGTAACACACTCCCGCGGCCGACAAACTTATGACATGCTGCTTGCTTCGAGGAGGTAAACTTTCTGGACGGGACGTCTAATTATGGAGCCCGACGCCAACCTCAGGCAGCATGCTCGTGAGATGTTGTCGCGACCCGGTAGCAGTTCGGTCACTCGAGCCATTTTCCACGTTATTGGTGGTGAGTCGTCGTGTACCAGGACGATGTCGCCGACCTGAAGCCGTGGTGGTGTCTTGGGTACCGCTTCGTGGGCCGATCGCAGAAGCAACAGGTACTCCTTGCGCCAGCGCTTCCACAGATGATCTGTCAGCGCTTGTCGATGTAGAACTCGACGTCGCAGATTGATTGCCGTTGACTGAGGGATTGCGGCGCCAAAATCTTGCGGCAAGCATGTTGCACGTTTGCCGAGCAGGAAGTGCGAAGGTGTCAGTGGGCTTGGGTCGTCGGGATCAGCAGATAGATAAGTCAGCGGGCGGCTGTTGATGTTCGCTTCCACCTCGCAGAGAACCGTCGAAATTTCTTCGAAGGACAGATGGCTGCGACCCAGCGCTCGTTCCAACGTGTTCTTGGTGATACGTACGAGTCGCTCCCACCATCCGCCCCACCAAGGGGCTCTCTCGACACTGAACTTCCACTCGATGCGATGGTCACTACAGAAGTCCTCCAGACTGGAAGTTGCGTGATTTCCGAGCTCTCTTGCGCTGTGATGGAAGACCAGTGCGTTATCCGAGTATATGGTGGACGGTATTCCACGACGAGAGATGAAACGCCGAAATGCTGCGACGAAGCTGATGGCAGTCGTGTCCGTTGTGAGTTCTAGGTGTAGAGCGCGTGTTACAGTGCATGAGAATATGGATATGTAGGTTTTAGAGCAAGTCCGCTTCGCTGCATGACAATAAAGTGGTCCGCAGAAGTCAACTCCAACAACCGCAAATGGGCTTGCTTCAGTAATTCGGTATTTTGGTAATGGCGCTATGGGTGCTGATTCCGGGGCAATCTTGCGTCGTCGGCACATCAGACAGCCTCTTAATGCTGACTTTATGGTTTTGCGACCTTTCAGCACCCAGAATCGCTCACATAATTCGGCGAGTGTGTGCTCGACACTTGAGTGAAGCATTCGTTCATGAGTAGAACGAATTAGCAACTCAATGACAGCGTCGCCACCAGGAAGCACGACAAGGTGACGGAGGGCCATGATGCCGGCAGAAGTTGGAGGCGCCCTCCAACGCGTATGAGTCCGTCGTCATCGATGAACGGACGCAGAAGCAGGAGATGGGAGGAAGTGGGCACTGATTTTCCAGCCGACAGTGCTGCAAGGTTGTCAGGAAAGTGCGAATGCTGGACTCGCTTGATCCAGTAATGTTCAGCTCGTGAGATTTCTTCGGCATTTAACGATCCGACTGTCGACGCTCGCCGTGTTGCTGCGTTATCGATGATACGGTAGATCCACGCCGTTACTCGAAGAAGGTGTGAGTACCAGCTGTAGTCGGTGATCTTGAGTAATGCTTGTTGTTGGGCAAGGTTGACGACGCATTCGGCAGTACTACTTCTTCAGCGGTTAAAATGGGCTTTGGGCATCTCCCGTCATCCTCCCAGGCGTGCTTGGGAATAGAGAGCCATGAAGGACCTCTCCATCATAGAGATGAACGAAGAAGCGCGACCGCAGTGATACCTCTTTTCAGTAGGTCGGCCGGATTTTCCTTGCCTTTGCAGTGCTGCCAATTGTGGCCCGCTGTATGATGCTGTATTTCTGCGACTCGGTTTCTGACGTAGACGTCGCGGCGCCCTGGATCTTGTGACATCCAGTGGATGGCAATCTGAGAGTCAGTCCAAAAAAACGGTCTTGTCTTTTGTAAACATGGTATGTTCTTGATGTGGTTGTAGATGCGGGCCGCTGTAAGACAGACTAGCAGTTCCAACCGAGGCAGAGAGATAGCTTTCAGTGGTGCGATTCGCCCCTTGCTCATAAGAAGGTAAGTACTGCGTTCTTGCGAGTGCATTGACTCCGAACACACGTAGACAGCCACGCCGTACGCCCGCATGCTAGCATCTGCGAAGACGTGTAGCTCGGTGGTTTTAATTGGATGCCCTAGCGCCCTGTTGACTTGTCGTGGCAGGCAAACCTCGCTTAGCGCCGAGAGCTCGGAACACCAGGCGTTCCATGCTGTTAGCTGTTGTGGTGGTAGTGGACAATCCCAAGGATGCTTCATTTTCCAGAGATCTTGGAAAATCAGTTTAGCTCGAACAGTGAACGGCGTGAGGAAGCCGAGAGGATCGTACAAGCTAGCGAATCCTTGGAGCGTTGTTCATTTTGCGGTGGGCATGGTTGATACAAATTTGATGACGTGGTCGGTGCTCACGATAACGGAATCATTGTCTCTTTCCCAGCAAAGCCCGAGGACCTTCATTGTATGTGGATCGCCGCCTTCATCTTCCAATGATAATCGGTCCGTCCGGAACTGTTCCCTTAGCAAGGAGCTGTTTGATGCCCGCTTACGAAGCTCCATGCCGGCGTCCGCTAGAATGGTTCTCGCCTCCGAGTAAATCCGTTGAGCCTTCTGCAGGTTTTCCGCACCGACCACTAAATCATCGACGTAAAATGACTGTCGGAGGCATTCCATGTTTTTGGGAATCGCTCTTCGGAGACTCGGGAATGGTGATGTAACGTTGCTGCTAGGAGAAAGGGGCTGGACTTAGCGCCGAAGGGCACGTGGGTCATTCGCCAGTGAACGATTGGCGGAAATGGTTCGTGTTCCGTCAGGAGATGAGCAACCCATAGGAAGCGCAGCGCATCTCTGTCCTCTGGGCATGGGCGTCCGGAGGGGGGTGCAAGGGGGGGCGGCTGCCCCCCCCCCCCCTGGAATTTCGGATAATATTTTTCTATGCAGTAGCAATAAGCTACACAGCTTGCTTAGCGCACTCAGACCCTGGCCTTCAGGACTGCCATTCAATTTTGCACGTTAAAAACCATCGACTAATTTGCCTATCATGTCATGGCAGTGAAAGGTGAAAGAAAGGCTGCCAGGGCTCGATGCCCCCCCCCCCCCCTTGCGGATGCACCCCCCTGCAAAAAGTTCTGCGGACGCCCTTGCCTCTGGGCGAATGCTGATTTGAAGGTACGCCTTCTTAATGTCAGCCACCATGATTATTGGATGCATTCTGAAGTTGAGCAAAAGTTTAAGTAAGTCGGCATCCATCTTGGGCCCTTTCATGAGCACGTTGTTCAGGGACGGTTGACCGGGCGCATGAGATGACGCGTCAAAAACAACCCGAAGCTTGGTGGTGACGGCATCACGACGAATTACTCCATGATGCGGCATGTAGTATGTGTTGGGCTTGGGCACCATGTCGTTGTCTGGAACTCGTTCTGCGTGGGATTCGTTGAAATATGCCTTGATGGTGTCGTCATAACGAACAAGAAGATCTGGTTGCTGTCGGAAGCGACGGAGCTGCATCAGGAGCCGCTGTTTAGCGAGGTCGTAGTTGCTTTGGCCGGTTTCCAGACCTGGCTCCCGAAGAAGAAGGGGAACCTCGTAGCGCTCTTCTTTTTTGGACACGTCATTTTCGAACAATTCAAGGGCGATGCTGCCGCTTTGGCTGTCGTCAGGACGGCCTTGCACACCTAGAGAGTCGATGCACCATAAGTTGGCAATTCGCATGTCGAGGCCGGTATCGCTTTCAGTGGCTTCTTCGACAGCAATGAAGAGAGAAGTAGCTCGCGTTCTTGATCCTTGTGCTAGGTTGCTTGAATGGTCCATCCAAACAGCGTTTCTGCCGCCGTTGTCTGAGGGGAAAGCCGTGTTATCTGTCCGGCTGCCACGTCCCAGTAGATGTCCGATCCTATTAATACACTGATCTCGTCCTCCCGGAATGTTGTCGCTTCTGGACGTGCATCAGCCGGGAGCATACCTTGCCGTGTCATTATGGTGACGAGCTCGCCGTCTGCTGGTGGACTTGTCACTGGGCTAATTTCTGGTATTTCCAGAGCTTCTATTGTGGTCTGGTTACTGCTATGTTGGCTCCGAAGCGTCACCGCAACGCGCTCACAAGTCAGAGTCGCGGGACGTTGCGTTTTCCCGAAAGTGAACAAGGTAAGACGCTCAGTTCCTCGAACGGGACAATTCAAGGCACGAGCGATGTCCTGCCTAACGAAAGAACGTTGACTTCCTGTGTCGAGCAGGAAGCGAACCAGCATTGTCTTTTCTGGCGCGATAGCCCACGCCCTGCCAGTCTGCAGCAGCACGGGCGTGAGACCAGCGCCGCTGGTTGACACTGAAGTTGCACGAGATGGGGTTGTGGCAGACCTTGATGCGCGATCTTGTGGTGCCGAGGCCTTGCCGGTACGCTGTGACCGGTTCCTGACGTTGTTGATGTCGCATAGCGAAGTCAAATGCCGTCCAGCGCATTGGTGGCACTGCAGGGATCTGGAGGTTCGGCAATCGTTGGCGAAGTGGTTTCGTTTGGCGCAGCGGAAGCACAGCTTGTCCACCTGAAGCCTCCTCCGTTTCTCTTCCGGAGTGAGGCGTTCGGAGCACTCCTGAATAGTGTGTTCGGGCGAGTTGCACAGCAGGGCGCGAGTAGGGGGGTCGAACTTCGGCTGATAAAGCCGCAGCGGATGGCAGGGGTGGTTGTGGTGGCCGGAATTCTCGCTGCGGATGCCGCAGGCTTGTGGACAATGTCGCTTCCTCGAGACCGCTTTCCTCCCGTATTTCTATCTGAACTCGAATGAAGTTCATGAGGTCTTTCACTTGTTGTGACTGGGCTCCTTGAGATGCATCAGCGTTTTCCGCTAGTAAGGTTTCCTTTTGCCGCTGACGATACAGGATGCTGAGGTCCGGAGGTAACGCCTTCAAAAGGATGCGCCGCAGAACCGTGCAATACTCTCCTGGAGACACTTCGAGACCTTCCAGTGCGTTGATGCGAAATGCTGTCTCGTCATAGAGATTCCTTAATTTGGTCACGTCGGCTGAGCTTCGAACTGGCGTGACAGACAGCAAATTGTCTAGATGATCGTCGACTAGTACGTCGCGACGGCCGAAACGGTCGGACAAAACTTGAATGGCTACGTCCTAGTTAGCTTCGGCGAGGCAAATACATTGGATGGCTTCCTTGGCTGGCCCAGTCAGGTATGTCAATAGGTATTTGAATTTGTCGATTTTTGGGATCCAGTCGTTGTCATGAATGCTGACTCGGTATTGATCCCAAAATCATTGCCACTCGCGCCCCTCACCGGCAAAACTTGGGATGTGTAGCTTGGGCAAGGCGATGCGAGATGGCGGCGTTGGAGTTGAGAGGCTGGGCGAAGGTGAATTTGCTACCTGCGTCGATGTCGATGCGAGAGGCTCACTGGTAGGACTTGCGGTAACAGGGACGGATGCGGGTGGCGTTGGGGGCCGCGGCGCGATTGCGCGGCGAACTCTCGTTTGTGCATAGCTGACTTTCTCCTCGTACTCGTAGGCGGTAGTCAGGTCTGCTTCCAACTCATCATCGTGAATTGCGGCCTGGATTTCGCTGTCGAAGTGGACGAGTTGGGCGTTCTTTACCACGATTAGGTCGAGGATCTCCTGGAGCCTGCCAGCCGGGGTGGTCGAATCTGCGAGCAGGGCGTCGAGTGTTGATAGGGCTTTAGTTATGGTGGTTCGGACGAAGCCGCGCTTAGTGCGTAGTTGGTCCATGGTGGAATGTCGAGGACTAGACGACCGGGCGGGTTTCGGCACCAGAACGAATGTAACGAAATAGACGAAGAGAGAAACAGAACCCGGCTGTCTGGCTGTGTCGAAGGATTAGAGCCAACTGAGTGTGCCAGCGCCCGTGGCAGTTGCTCGTGAGCCTCGCCCCTTCGTCCTCTTTTATTTGCGACAGTCAGCACGCCGTCTGGCAACAAAGACGAAGCGCGCTGAGGTTGATATCTGCTCCGACAGGCGCCGCCATACTACCAACCGATCTTATTTTATTCTCCTGTACGGCGACAACTTGCAAAGGCATGCGGGCAAGCAAAAAGAATTCGAAAACGATCACAGATAAGCGTAAACTCGGGCAATGTGGTTGTGTCTTCAGAAGTGAAGTTACAGCCGCAGACACGTGGTTCGTGCGATTGACTGGATAGCGAGAGCGCGCGCGACGCTCATTGCAGCCACGAGCTGAAGCGATTCCGCTCGCCAGGTGCCTCACAAACATTACACGATGTCGCAGCTTTACAAGTCACCGATTGCTAGATGTGTGGCGGACAACACGGCTAGGGCAATTCATTGTGTCCGAGAAAAGAAACCGCGAGATAAACACTGGGGAGGGTCGCTCAGCACGGAGCACGTTGTAACACAGACAGACGAAGCTAGCTGCCCATAGGAGTTTCCGTGACGTAGAGTGGACATATCCAATCAGATCAACCGCCTGCGTGACGTCGCACTTTCAAGATGTCGTGTACCGGGAAGTGGGTGGTTGAAAATGCCTTTGGTTGAGCCGCTGTGATCGGTGTCGATTCGCGGCTTTAAAGCCTTGTAAAAAATTGCACAGTTCACACACAGAGCTTAAATTGTGTCAGTAAATGATGCTTTGGACTTGCTCTACCGGCCAAATGTGTTCATACAAAATCGTCAAAACCGTTTCAGGGTCCCCTTAAGACGCTTGCCTTCGGATCGTGTGTACGCAGGTTCGAATCTCGCCTTTCGAAGAAATTTTTCCCGCTAGAATTTCTCTCTTTCTTTATCTTTATTTCTCTCTCTCTCTCTGTGCTCGTTGTGTCGCATCAGAGTTATTGCATCCCGGCCCGGAGAAATCGGCGCACGTGTTCTGGGAGCGAAGCAGAAGATGAAGAAACGATGAAGAGAACGCGTGCCGGTTCATGATGACGACCATTTTCTGTTCGCGGCTCACGCACCAACGGCGAGCTCAAACAGCTCCGCTGTTAAAACACTTCTTTAATCTGACGGACATTGCCGCCAGCCTCGCCGTTCCACGCTCTTCGCCTCCCTCGTACTCTTCTGCTACTCCCGTGTCGCACTAGCCTTCTCTTTACCCCTTAACAATAACGCGGCATGCAGGCAGGTCAGAATCAAACACTTGAGCTCAGAAGCGCCGACACGAACCCGTAATCCGAAAGCGGTAGGTTCGATCCCCACAGTCGTGGGCAGGGTTCCCCATCAGGGAGGGGCGAAGGTTCATCGCGGCGCCCCGCCTTACTAAGCCAATGTATGGTGCAGACTTAGCGCCCCTCCCCATTTTAGGAGACCAGGGGAGGGGGGCGGCTGCCCCTCCCCCCCCCCCCCCCCTGTTCGGACGCCTATGTCGATCCCTACAGACGACGGCTTGTGAACTTCCATTTATGTACACTTAAAATGTCCCCCATGCCTTCAGTTGACTGTCGGTCTAACACAAACGATTCTTGTGTTATCCTCGATGTTTTACACGCTCCGCCCCACCCCGCTACATTGACGCCTTCATCTCGACAGGGCGATGCGTACTGCGCTGAAGGTTTCCCGACACCTCGATCTCGTGCAAGTGACGGAAGCAGAGCGCTTTCACGCTTTCCAGGTTCCGTGCCCCTCGCATTCGTGAAATATACCAGGAGAAGGACATGAATGTCGAAAGATCCACTGATTGTCATCCAACATCTATGGACGATCGCTGTGCAAGAAACTCTCTACATGCGATTATGCACTGGCAGTGAGAAATACGGAAACAGCATTTCTCGAGGTTTAATACTTGTCGAAACGAAAATAGAACAAAAGGAACCCTGCAGATAGACAATAGAAAAGCATAAAAAGTTCAAGTAAAGCACGTATGGCCTATATTTTTGGTCAAGAAATATTCGTGCCCGGAGTAAACTATGTACGGGGCGATAGAGAATTTCAGTATTTGCGTCTAATGATGCGTTCAGTGTCAAAGCATAAACTCCACAAGCTCGTCGTCTGGGCAAGAAAACATATCTTGGTGTGAAATACTGACAAAAGCCATGTTGTGCCTCCCTGTGGAAGGTCCTTCACCTGTTGTTGTTGCAGATTGTGACGCCGGGGAAGTCGAGGTCATCCGTGCGCTCAGTCTCGACTTCAATTATTGTGGGAAACTTCCAGAAGATCTCCAGGAAGATGAACACCTGCGCGAAAGGCCATAAGAGACGTTTCACACGGAAGACTGATATGAAGCGGACCTGCGAAAGACAGCCGAGGACGCAGAGCAGGACGACGGTGATCCAGAGGACGCGTCCCAGGAGCTTTCGCTGCTTGGCGGCCATGTCGAGCAGCTGTCGCGCCCGGGCCGAGGCTGTCTCACGGGCGCTTGGCATCGACGGGCGCCGTGCCGCCGGCACATGCAGCGTCGCTTCGCCTCCTTCGTCCATGGTGAAGAACCTCTGCGCCAATTGGATGGCAGCCTGAAAGAAAGTGCCGCCATTGAAACGCGCAAAACTTTCCACCACGCGTCCTCTCCTTCGTAGCTCACACACACACACACACACACACACACACACACACACACACACACACACACACACACACACACACACACACACACACACACACACACACACACACACACACACACACACACACGCAGGTGTCTTTATTATTTATTTATTTATTTAATACTGTGGGCCTTTTCAGGCGTATACAGGAGAGGGCGTACAAAATAAAGAGGACTTCATATTAGGAAGATAAAAAAGGGAAAATCCGCAGTGCAAGGTAACCATAACAGCGACAACAGCAATAAAAGAAAAGATGAACCATGCATATAGCTATTTCGAGGGCGTAAAAAAGAAAAAAAGAACTAGCATACATGTTCAAACAAATAGGAATGTGGCAATAAAAGGTTATGCCCTAAACAAGATAACATGAAATGCACACAGGTGAAAACTGTTGAACACGTGTAATAATGTGCAAGTACATGCGCGATACATTGTTTTTTAGGTGCGAAGCAGCTTTTGCTCGGGGCTGTGTCCGTCCTTCCATTGGCGACCGTCCGCTCCGGAACCATGTGCGCTGGCACGCGCTAGCGCGTTCGGGCCTGTGTAAGGGGCTGGGTAAGACGCTGTGGCCTCTCCCCCTTACACTCTCTCAGCAATCATGTGATGACGTCGGGGAACCAAATTCTGCAGACGCGCGATGAACCAACGCGTTTTATCTTAGTCAGAACGCTCTGGCACGCGCTGGCGCGTTCGGGCCTGTGTAAGGGGCTGGGTAAGACGATGTGGCCTCTCCCCCACACTCTCTCAGCAATCACGTGATGGCGTCCGGGAACGATATTCTGCAGACGCGCGATGAACCCACGTGCTCTCGCGTCGCGTGGCGATGAAACCGCGTGCCGAGCTCCAACAAGAGTTCGGGACGAGTAACAGCAACTACAGTGAATTTATGGTGTGCTCCACTTGCGAGGACGCGTTAACATCGGGCAAGGTACCCGTGACGAACGGAACTTTAAGTCGACTCATGCGCTACTTCGCATCCCCACATGGTTCCCTTTAGTGGAGGATGGTGTAATTTTTTCCTTTTATTTTCGCACCGATACCTGTGAACCTATTGCAATGCCTCTAAATAAGATTCCAGCAGCGACGAAAATGAATCAAGTGATTGAGCACTGACGACGTCATTCGGCAGGTCATTCCACAACTCTATAACTGCGGGAAAAAAAGAATACTTAAACGTGTGACAACGTGAAAAGAATGGGCGTATGCCTTTCTCGTTGTTAGTTCTGCTGGAGTGACGGTTAGAAGCTTTTAGGTATATGCCCTTATTTATATTAACGCGATAGCGTTAGAGAGCTCGTTTCGCAGAAATTGCGCCGTCGGCGTTGGTCACGACGCCGTTTGTGAGCGAAAAATGGTCTATGACCGAAAAATCGAGAAAGATGCAAATAAAATAAACAATAACAATCTTCGGTCCAATTGAGGATCGAACCCGGGCCGTTTGCGTGGCAAGCACAACCACAAAGCCACGATGTTACTTGCAACTGCTTCGAAAAAAAAAACACTACACAAATGCCATGGAAGGAGTCTCCTTAACGCATTTTGTTCGGCAGGTGTCACGACGAAAATTAGCCCATTCGGCGATTTGTACGCGCATTGGCGAGGCCATCAAACTACGTTTTTTTTGCGCGACGCCATGCTTCGAAAAAAAAAAGCCGGGACAGTGCACCCATCGCCGCTAAAAACAAACACAAACTTGCAAACAGCTCCAAAAATGGACAACTATGTCCATCTAGCGGAAAACATATCCAGCAAACAGCTAACATTAGATAATGTGCTGCCATCATTGAGGCAATTTGAGAAACATGTATCGACGCCGTTCTAGCACAGGGAAGTGCTTTAGATCGAAAACCTGTACCATCATAGGCGGAGAGTACGGGGGGGGGGGCAGAGCCCCCCCTGGCGCCGGCCCAGGATATTTTTTAAGACCTTGGCTTAGGTCCCCGTCCATTTACAGCATACTGTTGGCCGTCATCTGGCAGCTATTTCACAGGAGGCTGTCTATGCCCGCTTCTTTTTCATTTCAGGCATTTAAAGTTCGGTTCATGGGCCAGTGACAAGTCAAACATTCAGTGAAAAATGCCCCTCAAACGGATTTGTACGTGCAGAATGTGTTGTGTTGATGAACAACTGAAGCGACTACTTAAGATATGACAAATGAAAAAAATCATCGACGATTACGATACTGCCTAATTCGCTGAGCGCAGCTTCGTGTTCGGGCAACGCCAGCTGTGTTTGAAGTTTTGACTATCGGCAGTTGTAGCAATCTAACATTCGTTACATACTGCCGCGGAAAGTGCCAGCGCTCGAGTGCTACGCGCACTACTCTGTGCAATGCAGGTACCGCGAACCAAGTGAAACGCCGACAGCCCCGTTACGACAAGAGAAGCCAGCCGCAGTGCACGTGCCAGCCCTGCATGCGCACGAACTCCGACCGAGGAGCCAGCGCGCGTGACGGAGGAAGAAAGCGAGGTTAGAGGCCAGTATCTCGTGGTATCGACGTACTCCACGTTCGCTCTCTTTCGTCCTCGTTCGCGCTATCGGTTACGCCGCCGACGCCAATGGCGATGTTGCTCAAAGCAGGAACGGACGCCTAAGAGCTGCGCTCTAATTGTCTTGAATCCCGTAGCGAATGGTTTTGAGAACACAAAAGTGCTACTGAGAATACAAAGCAATCCCGACAGTGTCAGTCAGTGAATACTTTCGCACAAACTTACTCGCCAATAAAAAACGGGTAATTTCTTGCTGCCTACAAATTGGTACCCTTCGACACACCTGTCTATTAAAGTGCCGAGAAAAGATGGTACGTATTTTTTATTTATCTGTAAAGGGTTTTACTAAAAGTTCGGTCACCAATGAGCAACTCCATTACTCGTCCAGAAAAGAGTCTTTGGCGGAAAGATTCGTAACCGCAGCTTCGCACAAGGTGCAGTGGTAGCAAATGGTATTTGCTACCATCTGAGAATTACTTTCCGCCAGCTTGAATTGAATTCACTGGCCTTATTAAAGCTTCCCGTGCCAGCGTTAGCCTACTCTCTCCTGTCTGGTGCATGTTTTACCAAAGTAAAGCCTATTAATAAAAAAAATTCGGCAGATCCCACGCATTGCGGGAATCGATTTAACGCAATGCAGTCAATGAGTAGCAACCCACGCGACCTTTTTCGCTTTGAGCTAAGAGTTACGAGGTGGATCGATGTCTTTGAAAAAGACATGGCTGATCCCTCTGTCATAGGAATCGGTATAACACGAAAGTGAAACGTGTCTTCACATACGTAGTTGAGCGTTTGTTGTGCATTCTTTCACCCCAAGGGCGAAGGAACGAATGCTACAGCAACAAATTGTAATGTCACGCGAAGAACGGCAAGCAGCTCGAAACTTGCAACATGCTGCTCAAGCAGAAAGGACGCACGGAACGAAACATACACCGGATGAGAGGGAACTGCCACATTTGTAACTTATTTCTGCGTGAGAACCGCGCTCCTTTCGCAAAAGCGGCCGCTGCAGTGAGCCAAGTGACCTTCGTTCTCTCAACGCAAGACGTACGAACCACCGCGATCACGAGATAAGCGCACGCACGAGCGACCACGCCCTGTAGAGGTAGGCGCTTGTCGCAACGGCGGCGACTTTCAAAGCGCTCTCTTCGAGCCCTTCGCGCCATCTCGCTATTGATAACAAAAACACGCTGTAACACCGATCTCTGAGTACCGTCACCGACAAATGGTGTATATAAATAGCTCGCCGCTAGCATAGCGTAGAACGTGGCGTCCGTGGCCGAATCGTTTCGCGCTGCGGAGCGAGGGGAGTGAGGGGTCGTAAGTTCGATTCCCGGTGACGGAACTTTTTCTTCTGGTTTTTTTTCTTTGCCCACTGTTAGTCTTTATATTTTACAACGTCATATCCGTGACGGAAATACGTCAGTGGAGCGGTGAAGGACCCCGGCATAAAACACTTTCCTGTTAAAATAAATCTATGGTCTCCCACTTACAGATCTTCATTATGATATCGCGGGGTCGGCAGCAAGAGACTAAAGTTACATTAAATGCTTGAATTTGGTAGTTGGACTCCCCTTGTCTCTCTCTCTCTCTCTCTCTCTCTATATATATATATATATATATATATATATATATATATATATATATATATATATATACATATATTGTCACGTGGTTTATTCACGTACAAACGTGAAGGAACGACGAGGAACGTCGAGGGTCCAAAATCCAAGCAAGCGCAAGCTCGGGTCGCGTGGCTACCACCAACGATGTGGCTTGCTTTCTTGGCTGCTTCGTCGTCGTCTGTATTGTTCACTACATTTGCCCCCGGTGAATAGCGTAGCCATCCTGGCGACTTAAGGCGTTGTCAGTATGGCGGGGTCACAATAGGGCTTGAGGCGACTCACGTGGACGATTTCTCTACCACGACGACGTAAGTCTTGGGACGGCGTCAAAGGCTCAACCTCATAATTGACTGGGGACGTACGAGTGAGAATGCGGTAGGGCCCGTGATATCGGGCAAGTAATTTCGACGAAAGGCCAGGAGTGTTCGGTGGGATCCAAAGCCAAACCAGGGCACCTGTCGTAAAAGTAGGGAGAGGTCGGTCGGTGTCGTGCCTTAGCTTCTGACGGCCTTGGTCCTCGGTTGTCAGCGAACGGGCCAATCGTCGGCAATCTTCGGCGTACCTGGCAACGTCAGAAATTGCAGTGTACTCAGATGAGTCAGGCGTGTAGGGAAGCATAGTGTCAAGCGTGCATGATGGATCGCGTCCTTACAAGAGAAAGAAAGGCGAAAAACCTGTGGTCGCATGCGTAGCGGTGTTGTACGCGTACGTGACAAACGGAAGGACGGTGTCCCAATTGGTCTGGTCTGATGCGGTGTACATTGTCAGCATATCGCCGAGAGTGCGATTAAATCGTTCATTGAGGCCATTCGTTTGCGGGTGATGTGCGGCCGTCATGCGATGAATGATGTTGCACTGAGCGAGCAATGCTTGAATAGCGTCAGATAGAAAAACACGCCCTCTGTCGCTCAAAAGTTCACGGGGAGCACCATGGCGAAGGACAAAGTTGCGTAAGATGAAAAAGTAAAAACGCCAGGCCTGCGCTGAAACCGCAGCACAGTCACAGCGAAAGCTGGAAGAGCGGCGTTTCTAGAGCCCGTTGTAAGCTCTCTTGGGGCTACAATACAACTAGACTAGAAAGGTACCCACTACGCCATAAATCACAATTTTTGTGAAGTTGGGAAGCACCTACTAAGCCATTATTCGTCATTCTGCGGAGAAGCGAGGCACCAGCTACACGTCTGTAAGGCATTATGTGCACTTTGTTGACGCGACGACTGATGACGATGAAGAAATATGGCTCAGCCATTTGTAATGGTTTGGAAGCTTTAAACGGCCCACCAGTTATGTAATTTGCATTGGGTGACGCCCGCTCGCTATTTCCCTCTCCCGTCATGCTGTATAACATACGTTGACGTGGGAGAGAGACGGGGGGGGGGGGGAACAACTTTACTGAGACCCCAAGGAAATGGATCATGCGCTCATGGGCTTCCTTGACAACCAATCCAAGTGCACTTGCGAGGAACCCACTACGCTATAAAGCATTGTAATTTTACTGAGACCCCGAGGAAATGGATCTGCGCTTATAGGCTTCCTTGGCCACCAATACAAGTGCACTTGCGAGGAACCCACTACGCTCTAAATCATTCTAATTTTTAGTTGTAGGGCAGCAGGCACTGTGCCATTTTTCGTCATTTTACGGAGATCCGTGGTACCTGCTAAACGCATGTAAGTCATGATGCGCACTTTGTTGATGCTGTGCCTGATGACGACGAAGAATTATGGCAGAGATCTTTGTAATGGGTTGGAAGCATTTCACAACCTACTCGTTGCGCAATTCGCATTGTGTGACGCCTCGTTACAGAATTCGCGTTGTGCGACGCTTGGTGCTTATTTTACTCTTCTACCACGCTATATTGCATATGCTAATGTGGTTCCTTCCCGACATGAAGCCTGTATAGGATCTTTTTGCAAAGCAGTTTCAAGCACCGGCATGGCTCAGAGGTTGAATACTGGGCTCCCACGCAGAGGGCCCAGGTTCGAGCCTCGTTCCATCCTGGAATTTTTTTCTTATTTCAGTTTTTTTTTTCTTATTTCGATCGATACTGGTTACGGACACTGGCGGCGGCGGCGGCGGCGGCTGCGGCGGACAACTACGGCGCCAAAAACGGCCGGTGAAATGATCTCATAACAGCTTTCGCTGTAAAACGCAACTTCTCTTGCTGTTGCTGTGGGCAGGGCTGCAGTTTCCGCGTAACGTGTGAGGTGGTCTACGCCGACAATTATCCACCTATTTCCAGAAGAAGTCGAGGGAAGCGGTCCGTATAAGTCGATACCGACGCGATCAAATGGACGCGCCGGACAAGGCAGAGGCTGAAGTGTACCGGCTGGGCGTTCAGGTGGAGCTTTACGGCGCTGACAAGCAGTGCAAGCACGTACGTACTTGCGCACAAAAGTATACATGCCGCGCCAGTAGTATCGCTGACGCAGGCGGTTGTAGGTCTTGAGAGCGCCGGCGTGAGCACTTTGCGGGTCGTTGTGGAAAGCAGTACAGATTTCCGTGCGCATGTGGCGTGGTATCACTAGCAGCCACCTCCGACCGTCAGACGCGTAATTCCGCCGATAGAGGAGGTCGTCTCGAATAGTGAAATGCGTGGCTTGACGACGGATAGTTCTTGAGGCTGGATGTGCTAATGGGTCAGTCAGAAAGTCGAGAAGATGGGAAATCCACGCATCCTTGCGTTGCTCCGACGGCATGTCTGCGAAGTCAATTGGCGTCAAGACAGCTGAAGAAGCTGACGACGAAGCTGTGTCAGCCGGTAGCGGCGAGCGGGATAGGGCATCAGCGTCCGAGTGTTTGCGGCCGGATCGGTACACAACACGAATGTCGTATTCCTGTAGGCGAAGCGCCCAACGACCGAGGCGTCCCGATGGATCCTTCAGCGATGACATCCAACATAGGGCATGGTGGTCTGTCACTACTTCGAAAGGGCGGCCATAAAGGTACGGGCGGAACTTGGCCAAAGCCCAGATAATGGCGAGGCACTCTTTCTCTGTGACAGAATAATTACACTCGGCTTTCTTGAGGGTGCGACTAGCGTAAGCAACGACGTATTCTTCATATCCTTGTTTTCGTTGAGCCAGTACTGCACCAAGACCGACCCCGCAGGCGTCGGTATGGATCTCCGTAGGCGCATTAGGATCAAAGTGACGAAGTATCGGAGGCGACGTTAATAAGCGCCGTAGCGTCATAAAAGACTCGTCACACTCCTGTGACCAAGCATACAGGCCGCTGGAGGCTGTCAGTAGATTGGTAAGAGGCGCGATGATAGAAGCGAAGTCGCGCACAAATCGACGAAAATACGAGCACAGCCCAATAAAACTTCGAAGCGTCTTCATAGAGTTCGGCTTCGGATATTCGGCCACAGCGCGGAGTTTCGCGGGGTCCGGAAGAACGCCTTCCTTGCAGTATTGTGAGCTGGCGCGCCGCAAAATGGCGCTTCTTGATGTTAAGTTGAAGGCCAGCAGAGGTGAGACACGTGAGAATTGCACGAAGGCGAGTAAGGTGAGTCGGAAAATCGCGAGAAAAAACGATGATGTCGTCAAGGTAGCAGAGGCAGGTATTCCACTTGTAGCCGCGAAGGATGTTGTCCATCATCCGTTCGAAGGTAGCTGGGCGTTGCAGAGTCCGAACGGCATGACGTTAAACTCATACAGCCCGTCAGGAGTGACGAATGCAGTCTTCGATCGGTCAGGGTCGGCCATCGGAACTTGCCAATAACCCGAGCGTAAATCCAACGACGAGAAATATTCTGCTCCTTGCAAGCAATCGAGAGCATCGTCCATGCGTGGCAACGGGTATACATCCTTCCGAGTTATTTTATTGAGGCGGCGGTAGTCGACACAGAATCTAATTGATCCATCCTTTTTGCGCACAAGCACAACAGGGGACGACCAGGGGCTCTGGGACGGCTGGATGACACCGCGCTTGAGCATATCGTCGACTTGTTCGTTGATAATACGCCGCTCTTCCGCTGAAACTCGATATGGTCGTTGGCGTAAGGGAGCATTACCACCGGTGTCAATGTGGTGCGTGATGCTCGTTGTACGCCCCAAAGATGGTTGAGCGCAATCAAAGGATGAGCGGAACTCTCGAAGAAGGGCTAAGAGTTCGCGTCGATGTGTCGGCGATAGATCAGCGGCAACGGAAGGGTGGAAAATGTCTGGAGCGGAAGAAGTGGCAACAGGTGGTGTCATGGCATTCAGCTGGAAGTCGGGTTGGTTTGCAGCAAACTCCAGTGAACGCAGCAGGTCAACGTCTTGTATGTTGCCCAAACATTCCCCGCGAAGTAATGTAACTGGGGATGTCAGTGAGTTCGCAACCAGCATAAATGTAGCACCCGATTCAACGGCGAGTACGGCAAACGGTAGTCGCAAGCCGCGGCGGCGGAGAAATACCTCGGACGGGACGAACAGAACAGTTCCGTCTGTAGCGGCTTTACAGGTCAGGGCTACCAGGGTGGACGTTTTCGGGGCTATATCTGTGTCCGCAGCAACGACAAGTTTGTAAGCGTCGGGAAGGGGATCCACCGAAAGAGCAGTTTGCAGCGGCGTAAGGGCGACTTCTGCACGGGAGCAGTCTATGAGGGCACGATGACGCGAAAGGAAGTCCCAGCCGAGAATAGCGTCTTGGGAGCATGACGCTAGCACGAAAAACTCGATGACGTACAGTTCGCCTTGAATAATGACACGCGCGGTGCACACAGCAGAAGGTGCTATGTACTGTGAGCTGGCCGTGCGGAGCATTAGTCCCGAGAGCGACGTGGTCACCTTTTTTAACTTGCGGCATAGGTTCTCGCAGATTACGGAAACGGCGGCTCCTGTGTCAATAAGCGCTTGTGCGGCGGTCCCTTCAACATTGACGTCGATAACGTTTTGCGGCGAAAAATATGGAGGCCTTGAGCAGTTCGACTCGCATGCAGCTCTTGCCTCCGGAACTGCAGCGACCAGTTTCCCTCTTCTGTAGTAGGTCGGCGACGCATTGGTGACAGGGAGCGTCGTCGAGGGGATGGTGATCGGTGGTTGGCGTAGGGTCGTTGATCGTCAAGGGTGTACCTTGGTGGCGCCCTTGACGACGACGCAACAGGCCTGCCCACTGCGTCAAATGGAGGACATTGGCGACAGTAGCGGGCGACGTGTCCAGCGATACCACAGGCGAAGCAGATGGGCCTATTGTCTGTCGTTCTCCACGCGTCTGAGCGGCGGTAAAATGGAGTCGAAGGTCTCGCGAAGGTATGCGACGCGGCGTTCACAGTCGTCGACAAGGGATGGGCTGGCATGGCAGGTCGAGAATATGGCGTAGGCTGTTGCGGGCGAGCAGCGACGGCGGCGTAGGTAAGCGGTGCAGTGACGGGTGCTTGTTGGAGAATCGGTGGGAGGGCCTCCGCAACTTGGGTTCGAATGGCGTGTTGTAGGTCCGGAGCCAAAGCCTGCGCAGGCTCGTGCGTGAGCGGCAGTAATGATAGCTGGCGCGCTACCTCCTCGCGGATGAAGTCCTTGATCGTGGACAAAAGCGGCTGCTGATCGGCAGGACGGGCAGCTAGCTGCAAGCTTGAGACCGTGTCGGGCGTCGTGAGGGCTTGACGGGCGATCGCGCGCTGTCTACGCAACTCTTCGAAGCTCTGACAGAGTGAGACGAGTGCCGCGATCGTGGTAGGGTTTCTCGCGAGCAGCATCTGAAAGGCGCCGTCCTCGATACCCTTCAGGATGTGCCTGATTTTGTCCTCCTCGGTCATGGAGGAGTTCACGCGGTTACACAGATTCAGGACATCCTCGATGTAGCCCGTGTAGTTCTCGCCCGGTTGCTGCGCACGTTGACGCAAGTGCTGCTCGGCGTGAAGCTTGCGAACCGTAGGCCGCCCAAACACGTCTGTAACAGCAGTCTTGAAAGCTGCCCAAGTTGGAATTTCAGCCTCGTGGTTGTGATACCACAGCTGCGCGATGTCCGCGAGATAAAACGTGTCGTAGCCAAGCTTCATTTGGTCGTCCCATTTGTTACTGGCGCCGACTCTTTCGTACCTCAACAACCAATCTTCCACGTCCGATTCACCTGAGCCGGAGAAGATAGGTGGATCTCGCTGGGGATACACGGCGCCGCAGGTGACGTGGACAGCCGAAAGTCCAGCCTGGGGAGGGGTCTCGTTGGCCATGTTGGTGTCACGGACAGGGGAAAGCTTGCGGGAGCGAAGTTCCAGGTTCGTACGGAGAATGTCACGTGGTTTGTTCACGTACAAACGTGAAGGAACGACGAGGAACGTCGAGGGTCCAAAATCCAAGCAAGCGCAAGCTCGGGTCGTGGCTACCACCAACGATGTGGCTTGCTTTCTTGGCTGCTTCGTCGTCGTCTGTATTGTTCACTACAATATATATATATATATATATATATATATATATATATATATATATATATATATATATGGAGGGAGAGAGAGATAAATGTCGAAGAGCAAGTCGTGCCCCCGCCCCCTCCGGTAAAATAAAAACTCTCCGCCTATGTGTACGATTACTATAGATACATCGCGAGCGCGCGTGTCTGTGTGCGTGTGCGTGTGTGTGTAACAACACACATTAATAAGTATGCACCTAATGGTTGAAGTGTGCACTAGGGGCTGGATTTCGCTATCGCGTTCAACTCTTAAAGGGACTGTCTACCGTCCTTCATCACTTTTCTGTTTTGTACCGCAATAGAGAGCGTACCGTCTAAAGTGTCCAAACTTGGACACTTGAGTAGAAATTTGAGTAGAAATATTTAAAACAGAATTTTTCGATCTGCGTTCGGTCTTCTTCTATTGGCGTGAATCATGCCCACAACACCGGTTGGTGGAGGCGATGACGATTGTAGTGCCTGTAAAAATTAAAACCGAAAGCACATGTGATTTCTGTATGATTATCTTATTTTCGCTGAACACTAATGTAATAATTGTAACAGTCGTTTTCAGTGCGCTAGCGGTTAAATGAAGCCTTATTATACGATTACAGAACGCTTGTTTTGGTGTAATCGCAGTCTATATACGTTTATTTTAGCACTGCTGCCGCAATCGAAGCCAAGTTTATTCATCAAAAAAGAGACGATAAATGCACGCCTTCACTGCGCAGCACATGCTAGACATCCTAACAACAATACAACGGCAAGTACGACCAGCGCGGAGGGCCGCATGGAATGGCGCATGAGTTGAAGCAGACGAAATTGAAGACGGCGCCGCAGGTGGCGCCACCGGGCGCCATTTTGGATGCGTGAGAAAAAAAAAGCAAAAAATTACTCTCTGACGCAACCGAAGGCTGCCTCAAGTGCGTAAAATTCAATTTCAAGTTATACGTGTTTCTTTTCAAGCAAAATGAGTCTACCTGCGAGGATTTATTGTCCTACCAGTAGATTGACCACATCGCTGTTGTGTGACGCTAGCGGTCATTCTTTCACGATTTTCAACATCAAATTAAAAATATAATTCCTGTTTTATGGGGCAAAAGCATGCTCGTTGCCGCTGATGTGACGAACGATCTTCTCATTTTCACCACAATCAGAAATATTTTTCCGAGCGGTAGACAGTCCCTTTAAAGGCGAAGCTTAAGGGTGCCCCAATTTTTTACTGAGTTGTTCGAAAGCAGGAAAAGAAACTTCAGGCAAGCCAGCTGTCGTCGGCTAGCGCGAGCTGCGACACGTGCTTGCAAACGCAGCGCGGAAACACGCTCCTGCCTGGCATACTTTGAATAAAACGCCAGGTCTGCGCTGAAACCGCAGCACAGTCACAGCGAAAGCTGGAAGAGCGGCGTTTCTAGATCCCATTGTAAGCTCTATTGAGGCTATACACTAGAAAGGTACCCACTACGCCATAAATCACAATTTTTGTGAAGTTGGGAAGCACCTACTAAGTCATTATTCGTCATTCTGCGGAGAAGCGACGCATCAGCTACACGTCCGTAAGGCATTATGTGCACTTTGTTGACGCGACGACTGATGACTATGAGGAATTATGGCTCAGCCCTTTGTAATGGGTTGGAAGCTTTAAATGGCCCACCAGTTATGTAATTGCATTGGGTGACGCCCGGTCGCTATTTTCCTCTCCCGTCTTGCTGTATAACATCTGTTGACGTGGGAGAGAGCCGGGGGAGGAGGCGAAGAACTTTACTGAGACCCCAAGGAAATGGATCATGCGCTTATGGGCTTCCTTGGCAACCAATACAAGTGCACTTGCGTGGAACCCACTACGCTCTAAATCATTGTAATTTTACTGACACACGGCCGGCAGGCTTGGTCTGACGGTCCCGACGTGGTAGTCGCCCGCTGCGCGCTGACGCGCGCCTTGCAGGACCCAAATAAAGTTTTTTCAACCAACCAACCAACCGAGGAAATGGATCATGCGCTGATGGGCTTCCTGTGCAACCAATACAAGTGTACTTGCGAGGAACCCACTACACTATAAATCATTGTAATTTTTGAGGAGTAGGGCAGCAGGCACTGTGCCATTTTTCGTCACTCTACGGAGAACCGTGGTACCTGCTAAACGCATGTAAGGCATTATGCGCACTTTGTTGATGCAGTGCCTGATGACGATGAAGAATTATGGCAAAGCCCTTTGTAAAATGTTGGAAGCATTCAACAACCTACTCGTTGCGCAATTCGCATTGTGTGACGCCTGGTTACAGAATTCGCGTTGTGCGACGCCTGGTGCTTGTTTTACTCTTCTACCATGCTATATTGCCCATGCTAATGTGGTTCTTTCTCGACATGAAGCCTGTATAGGACCTTTTTGCAAAGCAGTTTCAAGAATAAAGAAAAAAAAACCGGCATGGCTTAGAGGTTGAATACTGGGCTCCCACGCAGAGGACCCAGGTTCAAACCTCGTTCCATCTTGAAATTTTTTCTTATTTAGTTTTTTTTATTTCGAGCGATACTGGTTACGGACACCGGCGGCGGCGGCGGCGGCGGACAACTACGGCGCCAAAAACGGCCGGTGAAATGATTTCATAACAGCTTTCGCTGTAAAACGAATCTAAGAGCCGATTTCGCGTGAAGCGTCATGAGCCGTGCTGCGCATGCGCGAGGATCAGTGATGTCACACAGCTGGGTCACCTGAGCTGGCATCTCACGCGCTCTCCGACACCGCCCGGCGCGCGGCTTGCCGCTGCTTGTCTGCGCGTTCAGGAGGAGTGGCGTCGTAACCGCGGCAGACAAACTGGCGCCGGCGCGCGCGACTCGCCGCCGCCGGTATGCGCTTTCCAGAGTGACGTCGTAGCCTTGGCAGACGTATTGGCGCCAGCGCGCGCGCAGCTATTTCCCTTCGCAGTGCAGTCGCCGTCTGACACTGTGCTGGAGCCGCTTGATAGCGCCTCTGACTGGCGTTTGCAGCTGGGTAACGCCATGGAGGAGAGCGCAAATGCTGCTCAACGGTGCAGAAGAGCCGGGAAGCTTATCTATCGGATCCCGAAGTAGTTGCCTGGCAATTAGCGGTTCAGCGTACGAAGAATGAACAGAAGAAGGCTAATAATCCTAGACAATCTGGAAAGCTAAGAATAATCAGCTGAACCTTTGCTAACGCTACGTATATCCTGGCATAGCCGAGCTAAACTACTGCAAATTTTTTTGACATCAAGTTGAAGAAGGAGGGTAAGTATACCAGATTCTGATGTTACCTCTGGCATGTGACCTTCGTTGCTAAACAAAGGTAAATACGAAGGCTGCATACTTGTGAAAACTGACTGGAAGTAAGTGTTCAAAGCATCTGCAATAGTCCGTGCGTCTTGAACGATACTACCCGTTATTTTTATTTTAGTCACAGATCTTTCTGGTTTGGATAAGTAATTCCAAAATTTACGCGGTTGGTTTACCATAAAATGAGTTAAAGTGTTAAAGAAAAAGTTGTCTCTAGCCGTCTTTATTTCTGTTTTTAACTGGCGCGAAAGCTCGTTGAACGCAACGGATTTGTTTTTACCTCTGCGGGTTCGTTGTACTTTTCTTTTCAGGTAAATAATGCTTCTCGTAATCCATGGCGTTTTACGTTTCGTTCTCTTTAGCTGTGTCTAGACGTCATTCTGGTCGTCTGCTTGTTGCGCTCGTCGGTGCTTCGGTTTCGGTTTCATCGTTGAATTTGGTTGAATTTCATTACGCCACAATAATTGCAACAGGGCGCTTTTTTAAAATCGCGAAGCTGCAACGGGTTCTTCGCAAAAAGAACTTAAATTCTCCTACTTGGCATAACCGCCTAACTACACTAATTAAAAAGTTAACTTATATTTCTTAATTACTGTCAAAATGAAGTCTTTAACCGTCTTATGACGCCTGCTGCTACGGAAAAAGCAATTGTGAAGCATAATCTGCCCCATACATTGGCTTAGTACGGTGGGGGGGGGGGGCGCTACGACGAACCTTCGCCCCCCACCCCCCCACCCCTGATGGGGAACCCTGCGCACGCCTATGAAATGGAATATATAAAAGTCACAGTTTCGCCGCAAGGGCGAAGCAGGAGAACTTGCGTTTGGCCTAGTTGGTGCTTACTGTCTGACATTTTGACCGCACAAAAAAGAAGAGGACAGAGGGAGGTACGACGACACGTCGTCGTCGTACCTCCCTGTGTCTTCGTCTTTTCTGTGCGGTCAAAATGTCAGACAGTAAGGGCGAAGCAATTAATGCGATAGCAAGAAATATGAATTTCACGCGAAAAACGACAAACAACTCGAAACTTGCAGCACGCCGCTGAAGCACAAAGAAGGACGCTCGAAAAGAACGCACAGGTATACACAGGACAAGCGCGTACTAACAACTGTCACAGTTGTTACGTCTTTGTGTTTGAATAGAGCGCTGCAAGTGCCGACTATGAAGAACCCGACGCTCTTAGATATTTCTTTTCCTTTTAAACTGTGGCGCGTGGAGTGACCCCTCTGCGTCTCCTGCCACGCGGTGGCGTCTGACGCAAGGTGTGCCCGGTGTTCTTCTTTTTTTTTTAGGAGCGAAGCTCCTTAGGCACTCCGCCGTCACTGTTGAAGTTCCCTTCAGCGCTTTAGGTTGCAGTGGCCGGCGATTTAAGCGGAAATGTTTAGGCCTTGAGCGGTTTGGTTCCAGCGCACCAAAAATTCGAGGTTAAAATAAATAAGCTCTGTGCACAACTGGTTATAATGGTCTTCTTCACTTTCACCACCTTTATCGTGGATTGTGAAACAGCAACCATCATTCTAGAGCACTACGGGCGCTTTGTCGAAGGTAGTAGCAGACGCTCTCCCCACCTGGTGCCGGCGCAAAAAGACAATGAAACGCTGCGCGTGGCGTTCCGTCGCCGCCGTCGAAGCTCCCCGCCGCTTACACCCCTCTCCCACCTGTCTCCCTTTCCCTGCGCTGCGCGCGCCGCACACTCACTCGCTCAGTCGTCCCCGCCACCGAGCGCAGCAGACGCTATCCCCACCCGCTCCCCACCCAACCACCTTCATGAAATCCAGCCGCGAGATCAGGCGCGTAGTCGTTTGCGTCCCATTTCCAAGGGCTTCGCTCAGCGGTTGTATTCGTACACGGAATAACTGCTAATTTTTCGTTCCACATCGCCAGTGGGTACAGAAAGGGGCCACTTCTTCGTGTGCGTCTCAAGGGTATTTTTCGAAGAAAGAAAATGTAGGAACGTTGCGTGACAGCGAAGACGCTCAAGCTCCTCCGAGATTGCGTACCGCCAGCGGTAAATGGTGCATATAAATATTTTTGCTCGCCGTTATTATGCCGGTGGATGTATGGCGCGATGTAGTTACAGATAAGTAACTATAGACCACGTTCTTGCACTGCTGGGAGGGAGTATATTTTTGGGATGTGCTTCACAGGACGATAAAGAAAGATTTACTGTTAGATCCACACGGTATCAGGTTTTTGCCAATCGATAATGAAGAGGTATTGTCTTTCGACTTGATCATACTAAACAGCTTTCACTGTACAGCGTGTTCTCGCCGAAGGACCAGCAGACGTTCGACGCGTCTGCTCTTGGCTCTTCATTTCCTCCGGTTCGCTCTGCTTTTGAGTACCTGGTGGTTTGGCACGAGATGTCTCTTTCCTTCCCTGGACAGGGGTCCTTCCTCTGGATGGCCTCTCTTCCCACTAATGACATATCTATAGAGGCTTTTTTGCGCAGTGGTATCCACAGCGTTCCAGTTGCACTAGTGCTCACCAGTGGGGGATTAATCCGTGTGAAGAACCCAAAGGTAATTAGGAGGAACTGCGGAAAGCGACCCCACACTACCAGAGCATCACCCACCTCCGACAGTTTAGCAGGGGCAGCATTCTGTGTTGCTCTCCGGACCAGGCCTGTGTTTCGGACCTCTTAAAGTGCGCAACGTTTGCATCCCATTCGGTGAGCCCATTTATTCCTGCTCATCTCGCTTGCGTTAAAGGTTTAGCTCGCGGAGTTGACTCGAGCCTGTGCGCTTCAGAGGTTTTGGAAATGTTTTCAGCGGCTGGGGTGACATCAGTGTACCTATGCTCACGAGTCTCTGATAATCAAGGAGTGCCCACAGAGTCCGTCATCGTGACATTTGCAGGCACAAATAGGCCCACAAAGATTAAGGCATGGCCCTTACTATACAGAGTTGAAGCACTTGCTCCACGTCCACTGCAATGCGTTCAGTTTTGGCGATATGGCCATACCATTAAGGGATGCCGATCATCTTCTCGGTGCCGCATATGTGGACCATGACACTAAAACATGTACTTCCCAAAGCTAAAGATGCTGTCTTTGCCAAGGTTCTCACCCTGCGTATCATTCAAGCTTCCTGGCGAGAGCTCAAGAGCTTCAACTTTTAGAACTTATAGAAAGGAAGCGACGCTCACGTCGTGCAATTCGGGCTATAGTATTAGAGAGATCCTGCGGATACGCTGAAGCTGCTGCTCGGCATTCTAAAGCCATGGATGCATCTATAGGTGAGGCTGTCGCAGCTGCTGTCAAAAAGGCTATGTCGAAAGCACTGAACAGAATTTTAACACGAAAGTGTTTTATGCCGGGGTCCACTAAGACTTCAGTGACGTATTTCCGTCACGGAAATCACGTAGAAAAGATTTACACAATCAGATATTAAAGTTCCGTTAACGGGCATCGAACCCACGACTGCTCGGTCCGCAGCAGCAGATGGCGGGCACGCCATCCACTGCACCACAGCCACAGACTGTAGAACCTTTACAAACGCGCCTTTTGTATCTACCACTCTCCCGGTCGGCAGGGTGGTGTTGCCCTCTGGGAGCGGTAAAGCAATTCGTCATTACTGTGGCCTCCGCGATTAGAACATGCAATGATGCAACGTGTTACACGTCCGTCCGATTCGGCGCGTTTTCAATAGAAGTTCAATTCTGTCAATGCCTTAACACACCGCGAGGTGGCGATCTTAGACCAAGCGAGCCTCGGTCATAACATCACGCTAATCCAAACCAAAAATAGCTTTGCGACGCGCGCCTGCCTCACCTGGGCCCGTATTCTCAGAAGGCGACAATCGCAAAAGTATCGCCTTTGGTGCGCGCTGATTGGCTATTGAGCAAACCGGGAAAGTTAGGGCGCCATCTGGTAATTCCGCCGACGTCAATTTTGCGTCATGGTGCTCGACGGTGCTCTCGACATATTTCCAATAAACGAAGGCACCGTTAACCGTCGGTTCGTGGTGAAGTCTAGCATTTCAGTGAAGTAGGCGGTAGCTTCTAGTATTCAATCCTCGGTGGATATACGCAGCATTTTTTACGCTGAAGCTTTCATCGAGCATTACCTTGGGGTGTTATCAGCACTCGTTCTTTGCCAGCGCGTGTTTTTTCGTGGTTTGAACGTCCCAGGAACATGAACCGTGCGTTGCTCGCGTGGCTTATCGCGAGCCGGCAACATGTTGACATCTTGAGACGATGTCGCTGCGGCGGCACGCTACAGCTGAACTCTCCGAGTACGCCGTGTTAAACTCTCAGCGAAAATACGTTTCACGCAAAGTTGCGTTCTTTAAATATTATACTGTGCATTAAATAATCGAACAAAAAAACGTTGAAAGCACTTTCAACACGTCTCATACTTCAAGTAGCCACAGCCAAGCCGTCCAAGCCTGGCCACTGCGTAGAAGCAGCAGCACACGCTCGAAAACGCCGCACTCGGGCTGCTCTGCGCTCGTACGGTGCGCTCACTGTCTTGTTAGACATTCGTACTACCAACGGCCAGTTGCAACAATGACGTCACAGGCAAGTGTTTTTTTTTTACGTATTGAACGCATCAAATTCTACGTCACCAAACGCGATACTATCGCCTTTTGCGATCGTTTGAGAATACGGGCCCTGGCTGTAACACCGCGTTCACCGCTGACGCGCTCACCCCGAGAAAGATCGCGGCTGGGCTACCGGGGCGGCAGGACGCGCTTTGCGTTTCCCTCTAGTCCGACCGTGGTGTTCACATTTTAACATGCCGCGGGATGGCGACCAAGTTCAGCGTGCAATATGCGACGCTCTTCTGGCTATCACACCTCGTTCTCTGATTGCGCTTTCACCGTTAACTACTACAGCTACCACAAGGGTTTGTTTAATCATTTAACGTGGACGTTAGTCGTCGGGATGGAGATTTACCACCAATCATCGAAGTGGGTGCATCCACGTTAAACGGTGCTATAATAATCAATCAATCAATCAATCAATCAATCAATCAATCAATCATTTATTTAACGTGCCCAGGAACAACCGTGAGGTCTTTGTGCAGGCGCACGCAAAAATAAAATCAATAAAAATAAACAATACAATACAGACAGTCTTCAGAAATAAAAAGAGCAAAAACACGTAGACAAAGAGAAATGAACACTAAAGGGGAGGAGTAAAATAAGACAATATGAGAAATATTGAAGGGGAATAAAAAATTAGATTGCACATATACAACTATGCGGAAAGACGGAGAAGGGAAGACTTTGTACACTGTGCCATACTATGTCAAAACAGTGCAAAGCTCGGATAAAAAAAGTGATTGTGGACTATGAAAAACGTCAAGATCAAGAAAATTAATATTATAAAGACTTTGTATTCTGTGAACGGTAGAGTGTTGGAAGAAGCAGGCGGGTACATGAAACGGTCTGTTCTCTCTGGTTAACTTACGCGGAATTCGAAAATTAACACAATTGAGAAGTACAGGGCAGGATATGAAACCGTGGACTAGCTTGTAGAGAAATAAGAGATCAGAACGATTTCGTCGGCAGTGAAGTGATGGCAGTGATAATGACTCAGCAGTATTTGAACGAGATCCAGAGTCATTTTTAGCAAAACGATGGTTATATATGCTGAGGAATTTTTTCTGGACTCGTTCAATGGTGTTACCGCTGGATTGAGCAATGCCATTCCATATCACGGACGCATACTCAAGTTGCGGAAGACATATTGCCGTGTACAATTTGTGTAGGGCCATGGGAGACCTGAATTCTCGAGATATTCTACAAACACATCCGAGAGAACGAAGGCCCCGCATAGCAGCACGCTTAACGTGAGAAGAAAAGTTTAACGCGCTGTCAACAACAACACCAAGATCACTGATTTCATAAACCTTGCATAACGGCACAGAATTGACAAAGTATTGAAATGACACGCTAGATGTTTTGCGAGTGATAGACATGAATTTTGTCTTTGAGGTATTTAGAGAAAGGTTATTGCCGTTGCACCATTCGGAAAAAGAACACAAATCTGACTGCAACAAGCGACAGTCGTTAACTGAATGAATTTCCTTAAATATCTTGATGTCATCGGCATACAAGAGGAAAGAAGAATTACGAATGGCAAAAGAAACATCATTAACGTAAATTAAAAATAGGAGTGGGCCTAATACCGACCCTTGAGGGACCCCACTAGTCACTTTATACAAAGAAGAGGTTTGGCCATTTACGGCAACATAACAAGATCTATTGAGCAGATAGCTGTGCAAGAGATTCACAATCGACAAGTCAACATCAAAGTTCGCAAGTTTAACCATAATCAGTGTGTGGCTGACTACGTCAAAAGCCTTGCTCAGGTCACAGTAGATTACGTCAACCTGTCCTCTCTGAGAAATAGGTGTGGAGATCTGCGTCATAAAACTAGCAAGATTTGTGGTAGTTGAGCGGCCAGCAAGAAAACCATGTTGATTTGGAATCAGTGAGTTTTTCACACTAAAAGACAATATTTTGTGAAGAGCCAGTTCGAAGATCTTTGATGTGGCACATAGTAGAGAAATCGGGCGATAATTAGAAACATCTGTCTTAGAGCCCGACTTAAATACTGGGAAAACACGAGCAGTTTTCCACATGCTAGGAAATGTGGAAGTGTCCAGGCAGTTATTAAATATCGTAGTCAGTACTGGGACAAATATAGTACCATATGCTTTTAGTATGGCGGAGGGGATGCCATCTGGGCCACATGATAAGGATGGTTTTAAGCGCTTAATGCATTCGCTGATAAGATTTTCATCCAGCGACAAAGCACTGGATGAGCTAACTGCCTTGGGCTGTTGTCTGATATCAGTGCTGGAGTCTGAGGCCTTATAAACGGATGAAAAATGTGTGGCAAAACAGTCAGCGACGGCATGCACTTCTACCCCATTTGAGTCTAGTAGTCTGAAGGACTCTCCGCTTTTGCTAGACCGTTTACGCACATACTTCCAAAACTCAGCCGGCCTGTCAGAGGCGCTTTTTTCTAAGAATTGAATGTACGAACTATGATCCCGTTTATATAGGCGTTTAGAGAGAGTTCGAAAAAAGCTGAACTCTTCCTTCCACTCGCTGGATGGAGAACATTTAGATTTCCTGTGTGCGTGATCTTTATGCTTCAGTGCACTGATAAGTTCAGATGAGAACCAGTGGGGATATTTACGTTGTTTAGGTGTATACTGGGGAATAAAATTAAGCATGCTACTCAGTACAAGCTCCGTAAACCGATCAACCTGGTCATCAACGTTAGGTTTGTCAGTAACCTGTGACCACTCAACGGTGGACAAGTGATGATAGAGGCCCGTGTAATCACCTCGATTGAACGCAAATCTTGGAGATTTGTTTACGTAACTGCTGTAGCTCGTTGTTTCGGCTGATGCAGATAATCTTACGTTAAGTGGTGGGTGGAATTTGTCCGGACGTACAATAATAATAATAATAATAATAATAATAATAATAATAATAATAATAATAATAATAATAATAATAATAATAGTAATAATAATAATAATAATAATAATAATAATAATAATAATAATAATAATAATATCTGGGGTTTAACGTTCCAAATCTACGATGTGATTATGAGGGACGCCGTAGTGGAGGGCTCCGGAAATTTCGACCACCTGGGGTTCATTAACGTGCACCTAAAGCTAAGTACACGGTAAACGGTGCTATAGCTGCCAGACATCAATATACATTGTGCAAACTCTCTTATATCAATTCAGTTACTTCTGTAAACATTCAGTTACTTCTGTAAGGGCACGCTTTACATTCGTGTTATTCCGATTCCTATGAAGCAGGGATCAACCATCTTTTTTTCAAACCTTTCAGAGACAATCGGGCAATTTTTGACGGCTAAGATGACACAAATTTTGCAGGTTGCAGGACGAACATCTGTTGGTACAGGTATCACGCCTACTCATGAGGGCTTAAATGAGGAAACCACGACAGCAACTGCGCCTGGCAGTTTTGAATACACTGATTCTCCCACATCAGATCAGGAGGGTGGCAATGACTCCGAGACTATCATGAGCAAAGGCACACGTGCCGAATGTCGTAAAGTGGCGGTGGTGTGCGAGGCATGGAAATTTCCTCGATGGTATGCACCGCTGCCACGTCCACGCACGTGATTGGTCGGAAGAGGGCTCGCGGCACGCGACACGAGCCGTGGTGAAGAACCCAGGAAGAGAGAACGGGCATTGCCTGTGGGGCACCGTTCGAAGCAGCACGAAGAAGCCAGCGTCTCACGGGTAAAAAGAGCGGCGGGTGCCGGGTCCGGAGGTGCAGCGCCATGTCTATGTCGACCTCGGCAATGACTGAGAAAGGCTACCACGGACTTACAGCATCCTCGTTACAGCGGGTCCCGGAGCGCCAGCAACGCTCCACCTACGTTGGCTGAACGGCTCGGACCCACAGGGTCCGTATTCTCAAACGATCGCAAAAGGCGATAGTATCGCGTTTGGTGACGTAGAATCTGATGCGTTCAGTAACTGAAGAAACACTTGCCTGTGACGTCATTGTTCCACTGGCTGTTGGTGTTACGAATGTCTGACAATACAGGAGTGAGTGCACCGAGCGCAGAGCGACCCGAGTGCGGCGTTTTCGAGCGTATGCTGGCTTCTTCGCAGTGGCCAGGCTTGGCTGTGGCTGCTTGAAATATAGGGCGTGTTGAAAGTGTTCTCAACGTTTTTTGGTGCGATTGTTTAATACACAGTATAATATTTAAAGAATGCAACTTTGCGTGAAATGTATTTTCGTTGAGAGTTTAACACGGCGTACTGGGAGAGTTCAGCAGTAGTGTGTCGCCGCAGCGATATCGTCTCAACATCTCAGCATGTTGCCGGCTCGCGATAAGCCACGCGAGCAACGCACGGTTCATGTTCCTGGGACGTTCAAACCACGAAAGAACAGGCTCTGGCAAAGGACGAGTACTGATAACACCCCAAGGTAATGCTCGCTGAAAGCTTCAGCATAAAAAATGCTGCGTACATCCACCGAGGATTGAATACTAGAACCTGCCGCTCCGTCACTGAAATGCTAGTCTTCACCACCAACCGACGGTGATAAGGTGTGTTCGTTTATTGCAAATATGTCGAGAGCACCGTCGAGCACAATGACGCAAAATTGACGTCGGCAGAAATACCAGATGGCGCCCTAACTTTTCCGGTTTGCTCAATAGCCAATCAGCTCGCACCAAAGGCGATACTTTTGCGATTGTCGCCTTTTGAGAATACGGCCCCAGGACAGTCCCCGGGGCCCCACGTCGACACTTAAGCCGCATACTCACGTGGAACAAGGGACCGAGGAGGCAGCTAAGCCTAACCCGTCCGCTTCCACTGCTGGTCACGACGACGACCGGGAAACCGGCAACAAGTGGTTCGCCGAGTTGCTGCGGAGCAACGGCGACCGCGGGACCTCATCGAGAGCATCGACGGCGAGCGCGGCGCAACATGGACGACGAGGGATCGACTTTGACGCCTCGCCGACCGTCGTAGAAGCAAGGACGTTTCTGTATGAATGCGACCGAGAGGCCAGTGACGTTCATTGCGTAAATTCCACAACCCCAACTTATACATCTGGCCTATAACGTTCTGTGATAGACCTGACCTTTTGAAGCTCGGATTGCATTATTTCGGCCTGGTCTGCCACCACATGAGCCACAAACAGTTATCACCTACCAATATATTTTGAAATAGTGTGCCCACTTACTTCGGTAAACAAACATGTTTGAAATTATGTTAATTACAGCAAATTTAAAGATTCACTACGATCGGGCTTATATACACAGACAGGACTAAGTGATCAGGTAAAGGCACTTAATTTATGCCAGCTATTAGTTTGACAGTATGAAAAAAGCTGGGAAAAGTATAGGGCAAGGAACGTCGCTTAGTATATAAATTCTTAGTCATTTATAACCCTATAACTATTCACAACCAGCTCAATGTTGTTTGCTTAGGTATTAATCGATTGAACTTGGTCTTCTTCAAAGACTTTATATTAGAGGGCTCTAACAGTAAAGAAATTGGTACTCTGCTTATCCTGAAGACTTCTGCGAAGTACCTTGCTTTGTCAGCCACATGTCTTGTTTAATAAGTGAGAATTTAAGATACAGCCGCCCTAATCTTTAACTATCGTGCGTGAGCGCCGACTTTTTTGTGCGTCAACGCCTTACGACGGAGCCAAGTTGCAGACAGTGCGAGAGTAAGCGCAAAAAAAAAAAAAAGCATTTGCGTCGCCAGATAAGCTGACAATCCACATTTGTCAGCTTATCTCATGCGCGCGGGCGTGTGGCGTCTGCGGATTTCATTTTCTCGGTCGCTTGCTGATCTTCGGAATATAAGATACGAGCAAGACGCGTTGCCTGTTCGTCTGAACTGAGTTAATGCAGGGTGTCGTTCCCACGAAGGAACAGCCAAGGAGACGATGGGTGAGCGCGCTTCATAGGCATGCGTTTACTCTCGCCCTGTTTGCAACTTGGCTCCGTCGTACGGCGCTGACTCACAAAGAAGTCGGCGCTCGCGCACGATAGTTAAAGACCTGGGCGGCTGTACTAGATTCATAGCAGGTTCTTGATACTCATCGTATCTACAACGCCAAACTAAGACTGGGACGTTTGCTGATGCAATGCTCAGATGATCAGGTTAAATTTGGGTGTACTTATCAAACTTCACGGTAATATTTCCAAAATGTTAATAAACACTGCTGTGTTGTCGCGGTATAGGGCGGCCCAGCCTGCACAATCTGTTTGTGCAGATTCTTCCCTAGCAGTCGGCATGTCGAAAATGAAACTCTCTATTTGGCCGAACTTGTGGCCTGAAAACGGAAAGTCAAACTATAGGAATACACACTGTACACTGATAACGGTGAACAAAGCGTCGGCCGTCGATAAAACTGCTCATGGCTGGGACGCGCCGTCTTTTATACATCACGCATCGAACTTTCCAGTCTTATCAGTGGTGGTCGCGCAAGCTCTAGAATAATCTAGACTATTCGCGTCCTGCGCACAATCTTAACAAAGTGATCTACTACAATCGCGAAGCTTCTCGAATACATCTAGAGAGAGAGAGAGAGATAAGAAAAGGAAAGATAACGCTTTGAACAGAGTGCTTTCAGCTTTGAATACCTCAAAATATATTTTGAAATTATATGACATAACGGAGCTTACGACAGTGCCGTGAGATATTCTCAAGCGCGAGTGCACAGACGATGATTTAGTAAATCTGCTGCATTAAGAGAAATGGTCCAAAATTGAAGAAAAAATTCACAACGGTCGCAAGCAAGGATGCCCTCCGTCTACATTCTTGTCAACGCTTAGTATTAAGGCTCAGAAATGCAACTTTAAAATGTTGCTTAGGATTTGATTTATCTTGCATTCGTAAGAGGTACAACAGAGGCTCGCTGCGCTCATTTACGCCTTCAACACGCTGATATTAGCTGATACTATGCAACGGAGTGTTGGGAATAAAGTGGTATGCGTGGTCCTTAATTTCAGCACATAAAATAGCAATTATGATACATGCTTAATACCTGCTAAAGTAACGCAATAACGTGACATGCAGAAATGACTAAGACGACTTGACGTGGCAACCGCTTGACATTAACTTCTCGTGTGTGGTGAAAAATAATGGTGAAAATATCCTCTTCTCGGGAGCTTGCAATATTTTGAAGGGCTCACCTGTTCGCACAGCCCGATCGCTGAGCAGCCGGCGATGATACTGACGCGGGTCTTTCGTGATGACCGCCATTATAAGTGCGCTCTGCAGCATTGTTCACTGGGACAATGGAGCCTCCTTTTTGAGGGGGGCATATTTCATCTTGTGCGTGGCTTTCGACTCCGTGTAGCCACGGCGAGGATTAACGAGTTCGCGTGACTCACTTCCAAGGAAGCCTCGATCGATCTGCCTGAAAATAAGTTTTTGCTATCTAGACGCCTGGCTTACTTCATGAGAGCTGGCCACGGACTCGTTGAGTATTTGATGAACCTTATCAGGGCATTCTGCAGCCTTTTCAGAAAAAGCTGACAACCTAAACATCATGTACAAAGGAGGTCAAGAAAGTCGGGTAACCAAGTACGGGTAGTTAAAAGTGTAAACGCACAAACAACAGCCATTAATAAAGAGAGTGCATGAATGCCTGCGGCAGGACGGTTTCGCTCCATAGCCCATCAGAGCGCACCAAAGGCGATACTTTGCGATTGTCGCCTTTTGCGATCGTTGGAGAGTACTGCCCTTGGCTAGAGACGCACTGTCCTAGAGTTACTGTATATGCTATCTTTAGGTAACAGAGTTGCGCATCGGTCTTCCAACGCCGCTAGAAACTATGCATTGCGGAAAAGCTGACGCTCGGGCCAATTTTTGTACTTCTCGACGCCACCGCTACAGCGAACTGAATTAACACTAGTCATCGATAGTCAATGTTTATCGCAGGTCTCTGACACGCCAGCCACGTTAATCAGCGACACGGTAGGCATGTCGCCTGCGAAAACGGAGCGCGACTTCACCACATAGCTCTGGTTGCTAGCCAGACTTACGCGCGACTCTGCTACCTAAAGGTAGCATATATCACGGCCGCTGGATAAAAAGCGCGTGGATATACAGTAACTCTCCACTGTCCCTATTGCTATCGCCGTCTGGTGGCCGCCGGTGGAAGGCATCATTCTCCGTGCCACCGCGACGCCCGCGGTCGGCACACTATTAGTAAGTATATTGCCACGCCCGCTTCTTGTTTTATTTTGATGTATTCGGGTTTGACCAGCAAGCACGGTTAGCAACGCTCGACGCTGACCGCGCCGCAGTGTTCGAGAAGCTTCGCGATTGTAGTAGATCACTTTGTCAAGATTGTGCGCCGGACGCGAATAATTTAGATTATTCCAGAGCCTGCGCGACCACCACTGAGAAGACTGGAAAGTTCGATGCGTGATGTATAAAAGACGGCGCGTCCCAGCCATGTTTATCGACGGCCGACGCCCTGTTCGCCGCTATCAGTGCAAAGCGTGCATTGCTGTAGCTCGAGTTTTCATTTCCCGGCCACAAGTTCGGCCATATAAAAGAGTTTCAGCTTGAACACGACGACTGCTGTCTTCGTCGACGGAAAAATGGCGCTGCCAGCTGTTGTACTATAGTAGAGTGACCTAGAGGGGGAGTGTCCAAAGCGCCGGCTCCCGCATGACCCTTTTGCGGTGAACGCCCGCGCCGCTGCTGCACCGGACCCGTGGGCTTCCCGGGCTCGGGGAGCGCGCGGAGAGCGAGGGGCGTCTGCAGCGCACTGTAGTTTTTTGCGCTCAGTTTCCACACAGGGCACTTGGAGTCTACTTGATTTTTATAATGCGGTGCGGAATGGACCTTATCCATTTTTAAGCGTTGTGTTAGTGCTCGGACAACAAAAGAATGCAAAAAACATTCGGCAGATCCCACGCACTGCGGTATATATCGAGTTAACAAAACAGCCGTAAGCGCACCAAGAGAGTGGCATGTAAATCATGCCGTACATGACATGCATGTCATGATTTTCATGTATATCACCTGTCATTTATAGTCGTCATACAGTCACGTCAGGCTAAACCAGTTATGCATAATAATACCACTGGGTTTTCTGAGCTTGATAACCGTCTTCTGCCTAAAGTTCGCACAAACTACGGTAAGTTCACTACCACATTTGCGGGAATCAAGCTGTGGAATTCCCTTCCTTACGTAATAAAATCATCAACCACGGAACATGCATTCAAAAACCAAGTAAAGAAATATTTTTTGCAACAGTTGTCTTCATCTTGGCAACTGCTTTTTAATGTAGCGATAACAATTGCTACATGTTATATTGTCCTTATGTTTTGTATTGGAACTTGCGATTGTTTGTTCTTTAGAGTTTCCTTTTTTTGCCTTGCTAAACATGTATGTATTTTTCACTTTCGTTTTTTCGCACTGTGCATTTTTTTTTCTCACCGAAGATACCGTAACCACTGAATGATGTATATTTTGTTTATTCTCCCGTTAACATCATGTATGGGAGCCCCCCTGACAGTTTCTAACTTTGGGGCTCTTTGTGTATTACCAATCTTGTACACACTTTCCTGTAACTGACGTCGTTGTTGAATAAACTTGAAACTTGAAACTTGGTGTATGTCAAGCTAGCAAATGGGCCACAGGCATGTAGATCATGACATACATGCATGTCATGATTGTCATGTTACCACCTGTCATTTATGTTCGTCAAACGCTCACGTCACGCAATAGCAGTTTGGTGTATGTCAAGCTAGCGAACCTGCCGCGAGCGCACCATGAATGTGGAATGTAAATCATGCCGTACATCACATGCATATCATGACTGTCATCTTACCACTTGCCATTTACGTTCGTCATACAGTTACGTCACGCAATACCAGTTTTGATGTATGTCAAGCTAGCGAACCGGCTGCGAGCGCACCATGAGCATGACATGTAAATCATGCCCTACATGACATGCGTGTTACCACCTGTCATTTATATTCTCCATGCAGTCACGTCACGCAATACCAGTTTTGGTGTGTCAAGCTAACGAACTGGCTGTGAGCGCACAATGAGATTCGCATGTAAATCATGCCGTACATCACATGCATGTCATGATTGTCATGTCACCACCTGTCATTTATGTTCGTCGTACAGCCACGTCACGCAATACCAGTCTTGGTGTAGGTCAAGCTAGCGAACCACTCACGAGCACACCATGAGATTCGCATGTAAATGATGCCGTACATGACATGCTTGTCATGACTGTCATGCTACCACCTGTAATTTATGTTCGTCATACAGCCAGTCACGCAATACCCAGTTTTGGTGTATGTCAAGCTAGCAAACCGCCTAAGAGCGCACCATGAGCGTGGCATGTAAATCATGCCCAACATGACATGTATGTCATGATTGCCATGTTACCACCTGTTATTTATATTCTCCATGCAGTCACGTCACACAATACCAGTTTTAGTGTGTCAAGCTAGCGAACCGACTGCGAGCACTCCATGAGATTCCCATATAAATCATGCCGTACATGACATGCATGTCATGAACTACCTGTCATTTATGTTCGTCATACAGTCACGTCACGCACTACTAGTTTTGGTGTATGTCAAGCTAGCGAACCGCCCACGAGCGCACCATGAGCGTGGCAGGTAAATCATGCTCAACATGACATGCATCTCATGATTGTCATGTTACCACCTGTCATTTATGTACATCATGCAGTCACGTCTCGCAATACCAGTTTTGGTGTATGTAAAGCTAGTGAACCGCCCGCGATCCCACCGTGAGTGTGTAATGTATATCATGCCCTACATGACAATGCATGTCATGATTGTCATGTTACCACCTGTCATTTATATTCTCCATGCAGTCACGTCACACAATACCAGTTTTAGTGTATGTCAAGCTAGCGAACTGGCTGCGAGCGCTCCATGAGATTCCCATGTAAATCATGCCCTACATGACATGCATGCCATGATTGTCATGTTACTACCTGTCATTTATGTTCGTCATACAGTCACGTCACGCACGACTAGTTTTGGGGTATGTCAAGCTAGCGAACCGGCCGCGAGCAAGCCATGAGCGTGGCATGTAAATCGTGCCCTACATGACATGCATGTCATGATTGTCATGTTACCACCTGTCATATATATTCCCCATGCAGTCACGTCACACAATACCAGTTTTAGTGCATGTCAAGCTAGCGATCCGGCTGCGAGCGCTCTATGAGATTCCCATGAAAATCATGTCCTACATGACATGCATATCATGATTCTCATATTACCACCTGTCATTTATATTCGCCATGCAGTCGCGTCACACAATAGCAAATCTGGTACATGTCAAGCTTGTGAAACGGCCGCGGTCTCCCCGAGACGATGTCATGTAAATCATGCTGTACATGACACACCTATCATGATTTTCATGTTATGACCTGTCATTTACGTTTGTAATAGAGTCATGTTATACCGTACCAATTTTGGCATACATCCGACTAACGAAACGGCCAGGTGAGCCAAAAGTCGTAGGCGGCTAGATAGATAGATAGATAGATAGATAGATAGATAGATAGATAGATAGATAGATAGATAGATAGATAGATAGATAGATAGATAGATAGATAGATAGATAGATAGATAGATAGATAGATAGATAGATAGATAGATAGATAGATAGATAGATAGATAGATAGATAGATACGCTCAAAGTCGCAGAAGTTGGCTTAATATCATGTGTCAAGCGGCATCAGCGTGGCCTAGTTCCAGTGATAGACTTCGAGAACGTTGGTGCGTGAGTAAGAACGCGCAAAATGAACACACAAGAAAATAACGAAAAAAAACTCTTTTTCACGGGTAATCGGGAATAGCATCACGCATGCAAGAATTAAGAGTAATAAAAAAGCAAATTACACTCGCAGTCAGCTGAAATACTTAAACGCTCAGTGACTGCTTCACACTACGAGCTTTTTACTCATGGTCGCCAGTGGTTTGCTAGCCATACACACCGCTTTATTCGACAATTTGTTAGCCTCCCCTAACATTTTATTATGGACAGAGCACACCGGGAAGACGTAAGAGAAACAAAAGAAACGGTACAGACGGCCATACGACCGCAATGCTGTTGACTTACTTTTGCTTCTGAGGTAGCGTATACAGCAAGGCTCACCGTGCGCAAACATTTGAAAGAAAAGCAATGCCATGTAAACTAACCTTACTCCACAAGTTTTTCGAAAATGCTTTACAAATATCTAGATATCATGAAATAAAGTTACAAATACCCCCATTCATAATAAGAACTTGTTGTTGGGCGAGTTGGTGAGTACTTAACATCGTGGTTTAGCGCTAAAAAAAAGACAGACACATGTGAGAGACAGGACAGGCGCTGCCTGTCCTGTCTGTCTTTTTTTAGCGCTAAGCCACGATGTTAAGTACTCACATTCATGCTGTACGAGTTAAATAGCTGCTTGAACTAAAATGCGGTAAGAAATGTACAAATATGAAAGGTGTGGAGATAGGTTTGCACTAGGCTTACCTACGAGCGCGACCGTGTAGGGACGCGACGTTCTCCACTGCCGCTGCGAGCGACGACGCTGCGGCCGGGTTCGTCGTATTCTCCGACACGGCGCAGAAACCACGCACGAGGCAGGGTAACAACAACAACGGGTTTATTAACCCAAGATGCAGCACAGTACGACACTCACAGGCTTGCAGGCCGTAAGGGGAACTCCGCAAGGCCGAGCAAGTACGCTTGCCAGCGGCGCTAAGACTACCACACAAAGGGCAGCGGTCGAGCACACGAACGAGAAGCCGCCTGCTAGAGCAGCGCGTCAACCTCTCGTGCTAGCCTGAGAGCATCTGCTGCCACGAGCGAATCGTCGGGCGCATCTTAGCTCGTAGGAGAGGAGGATGTCGCCAGCGGCCCAATGGGGAATGGCGCTGCGTTGTGACGTAGGCCCGCGCAGCGCGCCAGCGTAGCGTGCCCGGACATGCCAGCGCGGGACGGAGCCGACGCTTGGCTCGCCCAGACAAAGAGGCGCCCTGGCCGCCATCTTGGCGATTGCCGGTGCCTAAGTGCGCCCGGGCTACGCGGCCGGCCCGCGCGCGGCAGCTGGGGAACGAGGCGCCAGGTAGGAGGACGCTCTCGATCCCCACATTCCCCCCTCCTAAAGACCGAGGCCAGCCTGTGAAAGAGGCTGTCCGAGGCCAAGTGGCAAGGTCAGCTCAGCCGCAAGGGGGCTGGCCAACGGGGCAAAGTCCAACAGGGGGGTGTCGTCTTCCTGAAGGTACAAGTCCAAAAGTCGGCCATGGCCACACAAAAGTTCCACCAAAACTTCCACCACAAGGGGAGAGCCAACCGCCGGGAAGAAGGTCCACACCCCAGGAGGAACGGGGGCAAGACTGCACAAGGGCGGGCAGCCAGCCCGCTTGAAGTTCGCCGGACTGGAGAGGTTGGCAGCCGGGAACGTACGAGGCGTGGCTGCCAGTTGCGTGCGGCAGCCCACTGCCGGAAGTCGCTGGGACGGGGGCCACACAGGAACAGCAGGCCGGAACAGCAGGCAGCCAGGAACGGAGACCGGAGCGACCACGCTCGGGCCTGGGCCAAAGCTTGAGTGGGCGGAATAGCCGCCGAGGGTGGCTACCGAAGCTGCCAGGTGGGTAAGGCAGGGTGGAGGTGACTGCAGGGCAGAAGGTGGGTACCAGGTCACAGCTGGAGGGACCAGGGAACAGCAGGCCACAGGCTCAGCGACAGGCTGGGCGGCCCAGTAGAGCCAGGCGCAGGGAGATGACAGGGCGACGCAGGAGTGGACAAAAATGTCCCCGGCATAGCCGGCTTGCCAAAAAGGGTGCCTGCCTGACAGTGCTGCCCAACAAAGGGGGCGCTTGCCAGGTTATGGCTTGGACAACACGTCAGAGGGTATTTTCGGCCAAGAGGGCCTTCTACCACTTTCCGACGTGTGCCGCCGCACCTTAGCGGTTATTCTCCATTCACTGTCATGGTATGGAATAAAGTCCAGCTACCTGTCAGTGGGAGAAAGGTTGCTTAAGTGCGTTTCCGCAGATTGTACCGGTGGCGTGGCTTGGAGCCAGCCTTCTCACGGCTTTCCTGCGGTTGTGTGACCGCCTCCCCCCCTCCCAAGTCGTTGCTGCGGGCAACGAAAGGTTTGAGGTCGGAGACGTTAACTGGACCGCCGACTTGTCTCCCTTGGGAGTCAGCCAGCCTGTACACCAGAGGCGACACTTTGGTCTGCACTCGGTATGGGCCCAACCACTTGGCCGACAGGGAGGCAGAGATGCCTTTGGCGGCGTCACTCAAGACGTGATTGCGCCTGAGGACGAGATCGCCGACATCGTAGTGCACTTCCCGATGCGACCGGTCGTATTGAGCCTTCTGTCCAGCTCGCGCTTTTGCCAGGTTGGAACGCGCCTGGTCAAGGGCTGCGTCCATCCGTGAGCGCAGTTCCGCCGCGTAGCCAGACGGGCCGGCTTTTGTGGCGGACGCCCCGCTGCCGCCCCGCAGAACACGGTCCATGGGGTTAGGCAGCTCTCTCCCGAAGTTGAGGAAAGCGGGCGTGTACCCGGTTGAACGGTTCACCGTGGACCGCAAGGAGAAGCCTATCTCGTTAAGACAGGCGTCCCAATCCCTGTGTTGCTGCGCAAAGGCTGTCAGCAAGGGCTTGAGGTTTCGGTTTATCCGCTCAGTCAGGTTGGCCTGTGGGTGATACGTGGTTGTTTTGCGGTGCTTAATGCCAAAGGCAGCACACGCATCCACAAACACCTTGGCCGTGAAGTAGGACGCATTGTCCGTGATCAACTCCGCCGGAAAGCCAAAGCGGGTAAAGACCTCGGTCAACTTGTCCCAGATTGCGCGTGCCGTTAGCTTCCGAAGGGGAAACAGCTCGACCCACTTCGTGAAGTGATCTGTGACAGCCAGGAGAAAAACGTGGCCTCTCCGGCTTCTTGGGAAAGGTCCCATAATGTCACAGGCCGCGACTTGCCAGGGTTGTTGGCTGTCAATCGGCTGCATGAGCCCGGGAGGCTTGCCACCACGAGGCTTCACACATTGGCACACGCGGCATGAGCGGGCGTAGTGAAGGGCATCACGCTTCATGCCAGGCCAGGTAGCAGAGCGGCACAACTTTTGAAAAGTCTTAAGGCCACTCGCATGTCCGGCCAACCGCGAGTCGTGGAAATAGCCGAGGGTGGCTTTCCTTGACTGCGGGGTATCACCACCTTGAAAGACTCCTGGGGAGCTTCTTCGGATGGGACATAGCGCAGGAGAACGCCATCAGCATCAAGCAGATACGAATCCAGCGTGGCCGCAGCAATACCAGTCTGCGTCCGGCACTCGGCGCCGACAGCAATACCAGCTGTCCGTTTGCGCCCGGCGGCTTGACCGCCCCACTCCTCTTGGGAGCTTAGCTCTTTGAGCCCGTCAACAATTTGCTGACAAAACGGATCGTCCTGCTGGGCCTTAAGTAGGTCCTCTCTGCTGAAGACGATACCGGCTGACGTGACAGGGTCTACCAGGTATGCGTCCTCACCCGAGGCGGTCGACTCGAAAGCCACTGCGCCGTCGGGGTTCGCGCCGTTCGACCCATTGGAGCCAGGGGCCCCGGAGTCTACTTGGTGCAACTGCTCATGGGAGTGGCGGACACAAGTGTCGGACGCCAAAACGGGGGCACGCGACAAGGCGTCGGCCACGACGTTCGAACTCCCTTTCCGGTAGCGCACAGCAAAGTTGTACCGCTGCAAGGTCAACGCCCAGCGCGCGAGGCGGCCCGAGGGCTCGCGCAAGCGCTTAAGCCAGGTGAGTGCCATGTGGTCCGTCTCCACCACGAATGGCACGCCGTCGACGTAGCAGTCGAAATTCCGGAGAGCAAAGACTATAGCGAGACATTCCCGTTCAGTCACGCTGTAGTTGCGCTCGGCGGCGTTAAGTGACCGGCTCGCAAAGGCGACTGGCCGGAGGACGCCGTCGTGCTCCTGAAGCAGTACCGCTCCGAGACCCAGGTCGCTCGCGTCCGCTTGGACAACGAACTCCCTGTTGAGGTCGGGCAGCTTCAGATCGGCTGTGGCCACTAGAGCTTGAGATAGAGCCTTGAAGGCTCGCTCTTGCTCTGACCCCCAGCTCCATCGTGCCGACTTTTTCAACAGTGCGGTCAAGGGCGCTTGGAGGTCCGCGCAATTTGGGATGAACTGTCGGTAGTAGTTCACCATGCCCAAAAAGCGCCTCAGGCCCTGAATGTTCGCCGGCGTCGGGTACTCCACAATGGCTCGTACCTTCTCCTCGCACGGCAGAACGCGACCGCTCTCGATGGTAAAGCCCAATAGCGAAATGCGAGTCTCAGCTATTTGAGCCTTCTTCGGGTTCAAGGTCAACCCGGCGGCACGCAACCTCTCGAGGACGTCCTCCAAGTGGCGGAGGTGCTCCTCGAACGTTCGAGAGAAGATGACGATGTCGTCGAGGTACGCCATGGCGTGTTGCCATTTAGCGTCCCCGAGAACGCGGTCTATCAGTCTCTGGAACGTAGCTGCAGCTCCAGAACAGCCAAACGGCATGCGGGTAAACTCGTACAAACCTCTGTGGGAGGTGAACGCAGTTTTCTCCGCGTCAGCCGGCTCCATCTGAACCTGCAGGTAACCGCGGCTAGCATCCAAGGTGCTGAAGTAGCAAGCACCGCCTAGCGCAGCCACGATCGAGTCAACGTTAGGCATAGGATAAGCATCCTTCCTCGTGACCTCGTTCAGCCGGCGGTAGTCCACACAGAGCCGGTGAGAGCCGTCTCTTTTGGGGACCATTACCACCGGTGAACCCCAGGGACTGTTTGAGCGTTGGACAACTCCGGTCTCAATCAACTCATCCAATGCCTGGTCAATTGCTTTCCTCTTTGCCGCACTGACGGGGCGAGGATTGCATTTCCACGGTTGTGCGTCGCCTGTGTCAATCCGGTGCCTCACCAGAGAGGTGCAACCCGGGCGTTCCGTGAACATGTCACTGAAACGTGTCAACAGCGACGACAGGCGTGCCTTCTCATGTGTCGACAAGCTGTCCGGCAAAGGCGGCAGCGAGCGATCCGAGCTGCTGCTTACCGGGGTGGTCCCCGGCGTAGCCGAGACCTCGTCCACCACGGTAGCGCTATGCTCGAGAGAAAGCGGTAGGCACGGACCATTTTCCGCCGCGCCGGCCAAAGGGCCAGTCTTGGCGCCGGAGTGAGAGACACGGGCCGAGGGGGCCACGCTTTGTCTCCTCTCCTCCTGCTCTCTCGTGGCGCCCGGCGACTTACGGGCAGCCGAGACCACGGGAGGTGTAGCGAATGGCCGTAGGGCGCCGGAAGGGCCGTCCCTGTAGCCTCCGCTCGCGACGTCTATCACGATACCCGTGTGCGCGAGAAAGTCGCGACCAAGAATCACGGGCACGGAAAGACCCGGGAGATGCACGAAGCGCTGTCGGCGCGCGCGATTCTCCCAGCGCACAACCAACCGCGCAGCGCCGCACGAGGTGGCGGTACCGCTGGCGAGATGGAAGGCAGTGTCGCAAGCTCGAATGCGAACAGAGCGGTCGCGCAAATGAGCCATAACCTCTTCGCCGAACAGCGAGATCGACGCCCCGCTATCCAGCAACGCCGCAAACTCTCGACCAGCGATCGTAAGGGCGATGAACGGCGCCGGCGTGGCTGGAAAGTCATGTCCAGCGCGACACGCCATCGGTGCCAGAGGTTGGGTTACACCCCCATGCTCTCGTACTGCTGTAGCCGCCGGCGAGGGGGAGCTCACCGACGGCTCACCCCGTTTCCCGACGGGCGAGCAGGCCCTTGCATCGGGTGGGGCGCGTTGCATGATCGCGCGGTGTGGCCACGCTCATGACAACGGTAGCAGACGACGCCTTTTCCCCCATCAGTGAGGGATTTTGGCGACCCTTGAGAGCTAGGAGGCCTCCGTTCGCTAGCCGCAGGGGGGGCTCCGCGATCGGATCTCTTCTCGTGCATTGGGACACGGGGGTTCCGTTCTCGTTCGCCCTGCAGTGCAAAGGGGCACGCCCGAGCGTACGAGTACGGGTCGAGAGCGCGGTCCGAAACGTCCGGCGCGTCTCGTTGCTCTCTCACGGCCGAGGCCACCTCGTGATTAGGGGGATCACGGGGTGACGAGTCACCACCAGCCCACGCACAACGAGGCTCGAGAGAAGCGGACGGCGGCGGCGGCGGGCGGTAGGCTCTCGCCGCCAGTATGTCGCCCTGAATACGCTTCGCATCGGATGCCAGCTCGTTTAGGTCACGATAACGGGCGCTCCGAAGGTAAGCGGCGAAGGTTGGATGAGCCTGACGTATGACTCGCTCCACCTTCTCGGCGTCTGATGCCGTAGGATCGGCAAGGAGGTAGAGCTCCTGCAAAGCCCGGACGTACTCGAGAAGAGATTCGTCGGGATGCTGTGTGCGAAGCTCTAGCTCGCGACGCATGCGGCGCTCGTAGTCGGGAGGAAGGAATTCACTACGGAAGAGCGCCCTAAACTCCTCCATCGAACGAGCTTGGTGGCCGACAAGTCGGTACCACCGCGCCGCTTGGGCTGTCAGCGATACAGGCAATACGCTACCGAGCATAACGCTGTCGCTCAGCCCGACGTTGGGCGCCAGTTATGTGGAGATAGGTTTGCACTAGGCTTACCTACGAGCGCGACCGTGTAGGGACGCGACGTTCTCCACTGCCGCTGCGAGCGACGACGCTGCGGCCGGGTTCGTCGTATTCTCCGACACGGCGCAGAAACCACGCACGAGGCAGGGTAACAACAACAACGGGTTTATTAACCCAAGATGCAGCACAGTACGACACTCACAGGCTTGCAGGCCGTAAGGGGAACTCCGCAAGGCCGAGCAAGTACGCTTGCCAGCGGCGCTAAGACTACCACACAAAGGGCAGCGGTCGAGCACACGAACGAGAAGCCGCCTGCTAGAGCAGCGCGTCAACCTCTCGTGCTAGCCTGAGAGCATCTGCTGCCACGAGCGAATCGTCGGGCGCATCTTAGCTCGTAGGAGAGGAGGATGTCGCCAGCGGCCCAATGGGGAATGGCGCTGCGTTGTGACGTAGGCCCGCGCAGCGCGCCAGCGTAGCGTGCCCGGACATGCCAGCGCGGGACGGAGCCGACGCTTGGCTCGCCCAGACAAAGAGGCGCCCTGGCCGCCATCTTGGCGATTGCCGGTGCCTAAGTGCGCCCGGGCTACGCGGCCGGCCCGCGCGCGGCAGCTGGGGAACGAGGCGCCAGGTAGGAGGACGCTCTCGATCCCCACAAAGGCTAATCTATCAGTCACTCCAAAAAATTGTTCAAGTGCAGAGATCTCTTCTGTACCTAGCCTGAATAAATGCAACATGCAATATATATATATATATATATATATATATATATATATATATATATATATATATATATATATATATATATATATAGAGAGAGAGAGAGAGAGAGAGAGAGAGTAGATATTTCGGAGCCAGCTGTGGTGACTCATGCGTCGGTCTTGTTTCTATCTACAGGGAGGATCGCTGAACGTCAGTATGAAAAGTTCGCGCGAGATGGGTGCATTGCTTCAAGCCTTCACCATACGAAATTAACACAGTTTCAAACAACTCATTCTCAACTTCAGATGTTTTCACGGTTCCCGGAGGTTAGCGTTCACGCGGTCCAGAGACTTTAGAAAAAGATGCGGCCGAATAGTTAGATAAAATTGTTTTCGCGGCAATTGAGTGCGCGTCAACAGGGCACCCGACCGCAATTTCCCGCTTTTTCCTGATGAGCTCAGTATAGCGTCCACCACGTATTCGTGCTCAAGCTCCGGAGTAGTTAAACAGCGTGTCTGGTCTTCTCTTTCATAAATATAAAGAGATGACCAGACGGGTAAAGGAAGCCTTTTTTGTCCCGCAGACGCGTGCAGTCATCTGCTCTGAGCTTAGAATCAGGTTTGTTTTCGGGCGATCGCTCGGTTACGTGAAGTCAGGCATACACAATGTTGCACTGTTATTTCATTTACTTTGGTTTGTCTTGTTTTTTTAAAAGGCAGAAGCCTTAGATGACTCATCAAACACGAAAATTGACTGTCGGCGTCCCGCGTCGCCAACACGAGTGACACTAAATCATCACGTGGTGACGTCACCACGACGTCACAGATCGACAAAATTTGTGACGCCATTATAACGTCAACGTGACGTCATATGATGACGCCATCACATCATAAGGTCGCTTTGCATTGCCTCCGTGATCTGGGGCCGATCACGGAGGCAATGTAAAAGCAGGTGAGGTGCAGAAAGCTTGCAATGCCTTCCATCCTGTGGGCAGTCCGAAACCACTTTATGTGCAGAAAGCTTTCGGAGAGGGGCGGGGGAGGTTCAATGCATTGACGGAAGAAAAATAAGATTGCTTTCGTTTGCCAGTCGTCTCACGCGAATTGCATAAGGGGCCGTGTTTTTTTTTTCATGTATTTTTTTCGCATACATTTTCCCTACGCGGTCAGTTCTTCAAAATGTATGGGTAAGTCTTACATGCTGACATCGATATCGGTGACCACCACGTTTTTATTACCTGACGGGGACAAATCGTCAGACCACACATCGGCAGAATTATTTCTGGCCGAAGAAAGCGGGTTTGCGCGCCACACGCCATATTATTATTGTCAGTCGTTACCCAAATGGCAAGCACGTCAGGTTAATGATGCCATGACCTATCGGTCATGTTAGGTATACATTCGTGCCCACCCATGCCAATTTTCGTGTATACCAAGTGAACGAGACGCGAGTTACGCGAGTATAATTTTTTACTTTAGGTACCGCAGCCGATGGACACATTAGGCTTCGCATGAAAAGGCTTGAAGCAGCAGAGCGTGGGAGGCAGCCTTGTAAAACAAATTGAACGCATTAAATAAAATAAAGGATATGAAGGGTGCAAGCGCGTTAGCTGAGCTGGCCATTTAATTACTACGTGCATATCTACTACGTTCTCCTTGTTATCTCCAGTTTATTCTCTCCTGCAGCAAGTTTACTTTCGTCATTCCACACGAAAGTAAGTTAAGCGTCTTCTCTCATGATGAAGTGAGCGCAGAATGCGTTCCTAAAACAACCGCGTAAGTGTAGACTAAAGCCCCTCCATCGCGTCTACTGCCGCTATGGTGGCCACCATACTGCCGCTTTTTTAAGTACCGCCATCTATTGTTCGACGACGACGCCCACTTCCGGTTCCGGAGCTTCCGGAAGGAAGTTCTTGAGCCACTTCCTTCCGCTTTTTCCTGCCATCTTGTTTCTGCGCACGCATGTGCACACGCGAGAAAGCGCATATTTGCTTCTCCGTTTCGCAAGTGTTGTTTTGAGGTTCGTCGTAAACTGCCTGCCGCCGAGCGAGTTTTCGCTCGGTGTTTCTGCGTCGCGAGGGCATGGGCGGGCATGTGGCAGGTGCATCAACCGGAAAAGCAGCAGAAAGATCATGGCGGCACTTCGGCTTCCGCTAGGCGGGGAACCGGTGTAAAGGGAGAGGGGGCGGACGAGTTGGCGCTACTTAACCTAGCCGGCGGAAAATGCATGGAGGGGCTTTAGTGTAGACCATTGCGGTGGCAAACCAGCTGAAAGGAAATATAAAGAAATCCCCGTTTCACAACGCACAAACGCGTTCTCTGTGCGATGAGTCGCTGCATTATTATGTTGCAGTGACTCAGTATTAAATATTGCCCAAATTCCCGCAATTGTGGCTAATAGCGGCCAAAATACCAGGCGCGTAGCAGACGCTTGCCGCTTTGGCGCGGCTTCCGCCGCGGAGAAGGTCCACGGGTCCTCCTTTGAGGCCGTTTCACATGGCACAAAACAGAGCGATTTTCAGGCTGCGAATTTGCTCGCAGCGAAAAAAACGGCCGATCGCTCTCGCCGCAGCGGTCAGCGACCAACATGTTGGAAATTTTTCGCTCTGTTCGCAGCGGCGGAGCGATTTTTCAGTCGAGACCCGTCGAAATTGTGCCGACCCGGCCGAGCCGTCGAAATTGCGCCAACGAGTTTGTTTTGGTTATGGCCGTTGTTGCGCATTCTCAAGTGAATTTAGATTGGAAAGTGTTTTTAAACGGCAAAACACGCGTGCTCTTCGCTACCGGTGATGAAAATTTAAGAATATCATAACGCACAGCTTGTTACATTACATTAGAAAATTATGCCGTGTCTGCCACCAACAACGGCAGCAAGCAACTTTGCGCGCCGCGCCAGTCGCAGAGCCAAAATCGCAGACCATTCGCAGTCCATGTGAAACGAAACCGCTATTAGCGGCGGTTGCGAACAGGGCGAATAGAGCGAACCGAGCGATTTTCTTCGCTGCAATCGCGGCATGTGAAACAGCCTTTAACGGGTCCGGCACGGCAGCGCCGCGGCGCGGGAGTTCACCGCAAAAGGCCCTCGCTCCTCCCATGTATTCGCGCACTCCCCCTATTCTAGGTCACTCTAACTATAGCGCCTAGAATATACTTACTAGTGTGCCGACCGCGCGTGTCGCGGTGGTACGAAGCACGGCCGCCTGGATAATCGGCGCGTGGCGGTGTTGCTCCGGCCGTCCCATTCAGCGCGCGCCCCTTTGATGGTGATGAAAAACTTTATTATACATATTGCTGAATGGGTGGAGTCCCTAGTCCGGGATCCCATTGGCTTGCGCCCCGGTCCTTGCGCGGGCCACCAGGGCCTCTTGGACCCCCCGGTCCGGGCTGGACAGTGCCGCCTCCCATCCATCTCTACTGAAATCCTTAAAGAAATCTGTTTTGGATGTGTTGCACTGGCACTCCCATGCCATGTGATAAAGTGTAGCTAGATTAGTGTTGCATAGCTTGCATGTTGGTGAGGGGTACTTGTCAGGGTCGATTTTGGAAAGTATGTGTGGGTTGGGATAGGATAACGTTTGTAAGCGGCGCCAGGCTACCTGTGCGGCTTTACTGAGTTGAGGATGTGGTGGAGGATGTTTCCTCCGCGCAAGCCTTTGGTTTTGTAATATTTCAGCGTATGTGGTCAGGTGGGCCGTCTGATCTGGAAGGGCTGGAGTCCCTACACTGAAGTTAGAGTCCCGGGGTAAGAGAGCTCGGGCGAAGGCATGAGCTAGCTCGTTGCCTCTGACTCCACAGTGGCCAGGTATCCATATGACTTGTTTCCAGTCTCCCTCAGTACGGCCTTCTGCTGCTTGTGAAAGTATTCTGCGTGCTAGAGGACTGATTTTGCCTTTAAGGTAGTTGCGATAAGCCGTCATTGAGTCCGTAAGGACGAAGGTTGACGCTGGGTTTCTAAGCGCGAGGGCGATAGCGACCTCCTCCATGCTTGTAACATCATCCTGTATGGTAGATACGCAGTCGACACATTGCCCCTGGTTGACTACTGCCACCGTGCACTGTCCTGTGTGTGACCGGGCGGCGTCCACGAAAAAGGCGCTCTCGTCATCTGAGTATTTATCATGGGCTTTGGATCTGGCGCCTATCTGCATGGAATGTGGGGTTCATATTCCGAGGAAGAGGCTTGATGATGATGCCTGTCCGCCATGCCTCCGGCAGCCTATGTTTGTTTCTAACATGCGTTGGTGGTGTGATGTTCAGTTTAGAAAGCACCGCCATGCCAGTTCTGGAGAGGGCTAGTCTGATTATTTGATTGTCGAGATGGGCTTTGAATAGCTCTGCTGCGGTGTTGTGAATTCCCAGTTGTTGGAGTCGTTCTGTAGACGTCCATCTAGGGAGGTTCAGTGCCTTTTTGAGGGTATCGCGCAATATGGTGTCGATCTTTTGTTCATATGTCCTGGATATTTGTAGGTAGGGATAGCTGTATGTTACAAGGCTGACTACAAAAGCTTGAAAGAGGCGTAGGAGGTCGTGTTCCTTCAGCCCTCTGTGCTTATTGGCAATCCGGCTAATCATGCGGGAAATTTGGAGGCACCTGTTCCTAAGTTTCTGTATTGGGATCCCGTTGTTTCCCTTGTTGCTAAAGTATGCTCCTAGGATTCTGATGTTTCTGACTTCCTGAACGTAGGTGTCCTCTATCTTGATTTTGAGATGTGTGGTTTTCGAATATCTGTGCCGGAAGACAAGCAGTTCTGACTTAGACGGGGAGCAAAAATGTAATTGAGGTAGTTCTGCCGCGCGCCGCGACGCGGCGCTCTTCTCCCACCCCCTTGCGGATGATGCCGCGCTGGCCGCGCCGTAGACAGCCGCAGACGTGCTTGGAAAAATGCACATTGGACATCGTGCACATGGTGACTTTCTTTATTGCGAGGTATGAAAAAAAAAGAATACTGGAATCAAGGTACGCTGTGATGTATTCTTAATCGGGCTTTACACAGTGAATGTTGTTCTCTGTAGCATATTACGATCGAGATGGAGCCGAGCAGCGTGCTTAGGCGACTTCGTGTGCCGCGGCGCGTTCATATGCCATGACACATGTATTGTGCCGAGTACGTGATTTGCCGTGCTTCTCGAGAATTCTTTGTTTCAGCGCTCGTTTCTCCCACGGCCGCCTGGATCGGCGCGCGCCATGCTGCTTTTTAAATGAAATGCATTTCGTCGTCATCGACACTGCATAGCTATATTCTGCGGCCGAGCGCTGTCTTAAGAGCATCACGTTGCTGGAAGACTAAATTGCGGTAATGATAATGCTGTAGTCGTTTTCACCTTGCCGATGATAGGCAACATTTTGTTGTGGGCACGTCTCTTTGCATTCTGAAGTTCCCACGATACGACAGTGATGTGAATCCGACGTTCTTATTTAAGCGCAGGCGGCATGTAGGCGAATTTGAACGCGAAAGCGATGAGCGACGCTTGTCGCCTGCGAATTAGCTAAGGGTCGGTCGCGCAATGGCCACTTTCTCTCGTTTTGGTTTCGCTTGTCGTTTTAACACGACAGCATGAAAGAGCCCGTTTCGCTGTAATTCCGGTGTCGGCGGTGTGTGTGTGTGTGTGTGTGTGTGTGTGTGTGTGTGTGTGTGTGTGTGTGTGTGTGTGTGTGTGTGTGTGTGTGTGTGTGTGTGTGTGTGTGTGTGTGTGTGTGTGTGTGTGTGTGTGTGTGTGTGTGTGTGTGTGTGTGTGTGTGTGTGTGCGTGCGTGCCTCCATTATTGCGTGCATGCGGTTTGCCCTTTATGATTCCAACTAATCTGCCGGTTCGTTGGCGGAGTGGCTGCTGGTATGGCTTTCTGCGACTAGCATATATGTTTTCATATGCGTTTTCACGTTGTCATACCACATTGACTTCAGGCAGTAATTTGTTTTTTAGTCTGCGTTGGGATTCCGTGTGTAATTTACCGTGTTTTTCAGAAACGTGCCGTACTCTAAGTCAAGCACCAAGAAAGATTATGTTTCCTCGACGCCAAAGTGGCATTCCTTCCAGCAGGAAAAGCTCGCGCACTGAAGGCCGCAGCATTCCAAGGGAATTAAGCAGCGGAAACAACCCTCGGATCGTTTCCCATATTCTGGAAGCACTCAGAAAAAAAGTTTTTAATAAATCTAGTGCTTTCCCTCGCATGTATACTTGTTACTGATATGCTTCACAACACCAAAACAATTTTCTTGAAAAGTGGCTCACGGGTGTTTTCGCTTCAGGCACCATCACCACGACAGGGACTGGCGCACACACACACAAACAATAAAGAATATAGCGATAGCCGCCATCCATCCTTTCATGTGCGTTTTTGTGAAGGTGGGTGAGGTGCTATCGAAAGCAGACACTCTAATCACTACGCCACTGAGCCACCGCATGCTTTGTTGACTTTTCACGGCCTTATATATTTACAAAGTGGTTTGCAACGAGAAGGCGGAGCTTGCTACTTCTTTTTTTGCATCACCGGCGTGTGTTTGCGCATGGATTATGTTAGTAAATAGTTAGCGCGGCGCCATGAACTCACGAAGGCCACCGCTAGCACCTTCAGCTCCGACTTCTGTTCGTCGTTTGTCGTGCCGCAAGAGAAATGGTAAACGTGTGTTTTTTGTGTGTTCACCATACATCGTGGATGTCTCGCTCGCCCGAAAATTCGCTCATACCGGCGTGACAAGTACCTTTAGGTAGCGAAACTCACGTACGTGTATTCTACGAGCGTGTGCTTTTGAAGCAGTTTTGGTTATTTTTGCCGCGAGCTGCAAGTGTCTGCAGTGCGTTCTCAGCTGTTCGAAGACCATCATACGTCGCATATTTTTGTTACATACGTCGATGTCAGAGTTCCAAAGGCATTTTAGCGTGCACCTATACAAGCATGTGCGTTTATTGCGCGTGTAGGTGCTGTTGCGAGCTGCACGCAGGGTCAGCGGCACCTCTGAGCAGTTAGACGAATATTTGCATGATGAGCACTTGTGCGCGCTGAAGCACGACATACAGTGCTTCTGCATTAGTCATAGTCAGTATTTAATTGCTTTTATACTCGGAGACTAGCTACCCTTTACTACATAACTTTTACTCTTCCGTATCACGCCGCCGTCAAAATGTATGTCGAAGGCGTCCACCAAGGTTAAGCACGATGTCCATTAATTCGCGAGTGACATGTCTCCCTTAAAATAGAAAAGATAATACTGTTGCGCTTCTGTATTGCGAACTTCCGCGTGTAGTTGGCACTACTCCTGAAGAGATTGTGCAGTACCTATTAAAAAAATGGTATTATTGTATGCCTCAGAGAAACGCGCAGCTGTTCTTCAGAAAATAAGGTTTCATTTTAATTGGTAGGATATTTTTGTCACGGCAGGACACAACTTTACTTTTTCGTGATTCAGGATTACACATTGCACGAACATGAGTGCAGCAGATAAATAAAAACTGAACAAAGTGGGTGCCATGTGCACTCCTACTACCTCGAGTACCTGTAGTTGATGTACAAATCTACTATACAAATTATGCGACCATTTATAAATGATCAACCCATCTATGTTCGATAAGAGTTGATCTGTTTCCGTTTACTGCCTGTCGCTTATTTGCACGATGTTTTGCAAGAATCATCGGTTCAACCCATTTGGTAGAACGCAAGCATTATCTGTAGCATACAGTGGTTCGTAAGGGGGTGGGGGTGTGGGGGGAAGGGAGTCAGCGAAGCCATTGTGGGGGTCCGCGAAACGCATCTTCGAAAAACAAAAAACAAAATACGCCTTTTTTTGAAGAAACAATATGTCCAATCACAGCGGCCCCCCTCGGTTTTTTTTTGTTTCACCGCATAACCGTTATGTATTGCGGCGGAGCTGACTTCTGCCTTCCATGAGATGGCTCTAAAGTTTTTACTGCAATTTTCTACTACCTGTGATTTTCCAGGCTTGCAATTTGAAGAGAAAGCGTAGCGAGAAACAGCTTAAATGTGGTGGCAGATCGCACAACTTAGTGACAAGCTGTTGAGATTGAATTGGCGTGGCACTTTAGTTTGACCATTCTTTGCCACGGAGAAACGCAAGGCACCTATTTCACGCTGCATGTTGGGCTAATTTATAAGCCCCCCCCCCCCCTTACCTCTCACTGCAAGGGGTCCCTCATCACTTCCACCAGTCCACAAGGGGTCTCCAAAACATCCATGGCTGAGAACCACGACCCATATGTCAAAGCCTGAACAATTTATTTTACATGTACAAGGACTTTTTTGTTTGAATGCATTACAAATTCTTAAAACTTCAAATGATACAATAAATGCTGGTTGTAGTACTTTATTGGAATCAAAACAATAAGATCCACAATGTCAACGTAAATTATACACTTTCATCTACCACAGAACCTATGCTCATTATTGAACAGATGAAACAACATACACAATGCAACTTGAGCACTAAGTCACAGCAGTAAAATATTATGAAAGTATAGTTCAAAAATTGATCACAAAGCACGACACATACACTCGCAATGCCAGTATGCAAGTACAATCCAAAGAGATGGCATGCACAGCAGTGGCGTAGCCAGGGGGGCACACCGGGCCTCCCCCCCCCCTCGAAATTTTTTTTGCTATGGCATACAGAGCCCAAAATGACAATTGACCACATCTGCCTGCCTGGCTCCCACTTCAAATCAAGGAGACGCCCCCTCCCCCAGAAAAAAATTTCTGCCTATGCCCCTGATGCACAGAGAACTTGGTGTCTGCTTACACATGAAGGCAACTCGATAAGTAATAAAGGCTTGCAACACTTAGACATGTTGGTGTACCATTTTTCTGATATATTGCATTAGTTTGCCATCAGCCATGAAAACATGTTACACATGATTGTGCAGTTCAATTTTTTGTATAAAGACCTGTGGTGTCGACCATAGATCCACCTGCCAAGGTTTGTAAACACAGTCGCCTTTATTCACATATTTTTAAGAAATAATGTAAATTTATAAAGTTAAGCTTAGGAACATGGCATTATTTCGCAACCCTATTCACCCGTATTATTATGCATAGGTAGTAGACCAATGGTTACAATATTTAAATGCCAGCTAGTGCCATCCAATTCGACCGGAAAATTGGTTTCTTCGTCACCTTCAACAGCTCAATTTATGGCTCGTGCAGAAGTACCACATTGAAAATGAATCCGAATACCGTGACAGGAAAGTTACCTCGGAGTTAGGCAATAACATGCTTTGAAATAAAAATTGCCCATCAATACTGGTGGTGGCTTGCACATTATAGCCAAGGACTGGACATGCCATGAGGTTGAATAAAAATTGAACAGGGAATAAATAATGGCTGTAAAACAGTCAAGAACCATGCTTAGTAAATTAAATGAGTTAATATTCAGCATGTTTTCAAGCCATGTAAAATTTTCAAATGCACACTGTTACTGGAAAGTTTGGACTCAGCACCGTGCATAACACAGTGCAGCAGTCCAAGTGGTGACAATCCTAAATACTGAGAGATGTACAAGATCATCAGTATAGTATACTGTAAGGCACAGGAGTGTTCACGGAAGAGGCCGTCTTGTAGACAAACAGGTGGGCCAGAACTGTTGCTGCTTTGCCAAAAGTGTTCAGTCTTCCTGAAAAAGATATCAAGCAAAGAAGTCCATTAAGCTTTCTGCATCCATACAAAATACCCACTTGACTTCTCTTACTGCAGACTTTTCCGAAAAAAACACAAAAATACAAAATTAAGAAGCTGCCAAGTATTTTCTTGCAAGATATGCAATGAGTGTGCAGCACACTTTCATTCTTGTAATATCTAGAAAGACGCAGCATTATAATAAAGAAAGACGAGGCTCATTTGCTTGTCCATGTTTTGCTGCCATGTTTTTATACACCTAGCAAAAGAACAAGGTACAATAGCAAGTGTGCAGTGTTGCTTGTTGTTTTGTGGAGGCAACTCCTATTACAAAAATAATTCATTTATCCTCAAAACTTAGTGCAAGTTCTCCCAAATAAATTATTTAAAATCCTAGGCTAGACGGGACAAAATATAGATATATAGTACTTATGAGGCATGCCACAGTGGACAGCCTCGATTCTTTAATTTACATTTAAATATCAAACTCTGTTTATGCTAAAGCAGCATCTAGATGTCTTTCTCACAGCACTTCGGACTAAACCAGCGGTGCACATAGCACCTGCCTGTAAGCACTGCACCATCCTGCTTCTGCCAACTATGAAATGCGTGCACAATGAAAATTTTCTATGCTGCTCACTGCTTGCTATTACCTTAAATCTCCCCTAGCCAACACAAACTAGACAACCAATTAATATAACTATCAAGTGGAAATGAACGTAAAAATTTTCCTAACAGTGATAACTTAAATCACAAGGCGCATGCAGCCCATCCCATGTTAGTCCTGTTGTGACACAACAGGACTAACGTTTGTGTCGCAAATTTGTGAACGGTTTTGAGACTACCGAACACAAAAATAAAGTTAAACATCATAATAACAATGCGCTGGTGAGCTTGAATGTATATCGATGTACATGCCACTTCATTGTTAAGGCAACGCATCACAATACTGACCGTTTGAAGCAAAACGGGAATGCGAGCTAGTTGGCGGGTAATAGGCGAGGTTCATGTTTAGGCAATAAAGCTTTCAGTTGTGGGTAAGCGTTCGTGCTGTGCACTTTCTTGTCCTTGTCTTCTTAGCACTGCCGTTATATAAGTACTGATCATTACGCCAGGAACACTATGAATCCCTCACAATACAGTCAATATCATGCTACAGGTGTCTATTATCGAGGCACTCCACTGTAAATTCAATATAGTGTTATGGCGTGACAGAGTGCAGGTGCAGATTCTGTATACTGTATCGGATGACTGAGATAAGAGCTACCATGAAATTGGACTCAAAATAGTGATATTCTCAATGTTTCCAATGTATCAATGACTTGCTTCATTAAACACAGGTATGCATTGCACAATTCAAAAATGGATTCTATTTGATCACTCTCTCCTAACGAGATTGCTGCTACCAACCCAGGTTCTGTGAAGCATCCAGATGAGCTTCGAGAGTTCTTCTCAAGCTGCTGGTGTCCACAGCTGCATAGCGTTGCATGTGCCATCTTGAGCACCATCTGCAAAGAAAAAAAGAAATGTACAGATTTTTTGCAGTGACTCACTATTTCATGCTGCACTAAACAGCTGTAAAGCACACCAATACCCAATTCAGATAACCGGCATAAATTCAGTTAGACGTCCATGCATGAAACAATCTTTTAACTCTAAATTTATTATCCTAATGCACTCGAACACCAAGAACTAATTCAGTACATAATACAAAACTGGCAGTGTAGATAAAGCGTTTTTTTTTATCTCAGGGAAAACAGATTCCAGAGCTGTTTCATTGCTGCTCCCGTTTGATGTTAGCATTGAAAGTGCTGCTGTGCTTCTTATGCAAAAGTGAGCTTAGAGATAGACTTTACGAGGCATCATACTCTTCTTTCCTGTTTTGTTCTTTTTCTGTAAAGTTTATTTTGTGTTATCCTTTATTCCTCGTACCCTCTTCCTTTGCACAGCATGGCCAGCCAGTTTAAGAACTGGCTAACCTGCCTGTCTTCCCATCTATTTCTTTCTTTCTTTCCTTCATTTTAAGTCTTACAACATTTACATATATACACATCAAGTTCAGTAGTGTAGTGTTGCCAACTGCACAAACATTCATAACCTTCAGCCAACCTACAGCCAACATAACCTACAACTACAGGCAACCACAAATTTCACTGCCTGTGCGAGACTAGAAAGCAAATACTTGCGGTTTCAAGTTCACTCCACACCTACCATTTTGTCAAAAACACAGCATTTGAGTTTCTGATAAATTAAGTTGTTTGCCGTGTATCATTCTAATGAAAGAGCTCCAAGCAAAGCATGATAAAGCACGGAGAAGGTGCACAACAGCACATCCTTTGATAATTTGCGATAGAGTCATCTGGTGATCTGCGTGCGATTGTCTACTGCTTCTGGTGCTGCACTAAACACAATATTTACATTCATCAAGAAGCATGAAGGTAGGAAGCTTACATATGGCTTACAGAAGTAAACCATAAGAAATGACGAAAGGTGTTCTGTTCTTGCTGAACATTAGTTTTTTTTAACTGTGATAATGTTTAATGGCTGCTTAGCCTTACTTCAAAGCTTCATAATAGCCTTATGAGAGTCACATTTTTTTAATGATTGTCCCTCTGCCATCAGTATTGCATTGAGCTCACTTGCACTGATGTGACTGAATAAGCCTGGCACACCTCACACATCTTCAACTCGATAAGTATATTCACATGAAATCCAGGAGAGTTCAAGATGTCACTAATTATGTCACAAAATTGTCACTAAGTGACAATATCGTAAGATGCACGTGCTTCACCGTAAATGCTGTCACTTAGCAGACAACTTTCACCTAATATGGCCATAATCATATCTCTGCAGCACAATTTATTCGCTCCAGTCCAACCTAATGACGTAATTACCCTATGGTATGCTGTTTCTTTTTTGTCTTAGAGACGAACAAAGTGCGCAATGCAAAATTGTTATCGAAAAGTATTCCTACTTACTAATATTAGGGAGTTTTGGAATAGTGTACGCCAAGCCCGTAGCCACAGGGGAAGGGGAGGAGGGAAATTCTGATGGAGGGGGGTGTTTTACCGAAAATGAATTATGAAAATAGGCGTTTTTCTAAAAAAGTGAAGGGCGCAACGAGGGGCTACGAAAGTTTCGCCCATCTGTTTTTCTTTAACGTGCACTGACATCGCAGAGTACACAGGCGTTTAGCGTTTCGCCTTCACCGAAATGCTACCGCCGTGGCCGAGATCGAATTTCGGGTCGGCAGCCGAGCACCGCAACCATCGTACAACCGAGGCTGACAACTACAACTGATTCAAATGAAAACAAAAGTTGCCCTTAATGCACACATGACGGAATGATAACCGCGTCCTCTCGCTTGTTTATATTTTCTGAAAGCACGCTGCCGCATTCACGCTTTATGGCAAGCAAAGAAATTGTATAGCACAAATTGTCTTCATTGAGGCGTACCCGCTCTTCGATAGACTGGTCGTGCAAAGCATGTATGTGCCTTCACAAAAGCTTTTTAAACGCGCATCAGGCATCAACGTATGTGCGTGTAATGCTTTTCCATTCTGCTTTTTATTGTACTTTCCACGCGACACACTGTGCAGCACTACACACGTGAGCGACGCGAAACTGAGAACACAGAAGCACCACTTACCGTTGGCATTTCCGACTGTGCCTAACCAGGTGCTGGCCGAACACGCATACACGGAGGTGCAAGCACGCTTGAGTCTCCAGACCATCATGAAACCAACACGAACATGCTCACAGTACGGGATGTTGCACTGCCGTCGCTAAATGCCGTTCACGTCCAGCGTTGAGATCACATTCGCGCACACACAAGACACGGGCACGCACAGCCGACACAGCTGAGCAATTCGGAAACTTCGATGACCGGGCAACGGGAGAAAATGGCGAAGGCAGCGACGGGCGACGGCGAGACTTCGACTTTAGCACGCACGCTTCTCCTCTCCTGGTGTGTGTGTGTGTGTGTGTGTGTGTGTGTGCGTGCGTGCGTGCGTGCATGTGTCTGTTTTGTTTTCATTTTGCCTTTCCTCGCTCGCGCATGCTTCGTAAGGTTGCGTTATCGTGTTTCTCGGCGGCTCATGTAACAGCCCTCCCGTTTAGCGGCCGCTTGAAGGAAGTCGCGTTTATATACAGGGTGTTTCAAGAAATGTGTCCAGTATTTTTTTTTTAAATCACAGAAACGAGGTATCTGCGTGCTACCTGCGGCGTTACCTTTACTGTGGGAGAGGGCATTTTGAGATGCGTAGAAACATTAATTAGGGCAGTAATTATAGAAATTAGGAAAATTAGATTTTTAACCAGTGGAAATAAGTGGTCGAGTCCAATAGGCGAATGGAAGCCCTTCCTGAGAATAGCCCATAGCCGCTTTGAAATTTCTGAAAGGCGGCCACTGGTAATCACCGCGGAGCGATGAATTCTGGCTAATTTTGCTGGCGATACCGAAACCTACGCACCAAAAAGCGCGTCTGCCATTCACTGCGGAAACGCCCTCAGTGACGACACTGTTTCCCTCGTACGGTGGGGGGGGGGGGGGGGGGGGCGGAGGATAAGCGAGCGCCGTTATCATCCGTTGATCTAGATACTTCGTTTCGTTGCTGAGCGAGCCGCACATCCTCCCCCCCCTTCCCCCCCCCCCCCCCCCCCCCACCGCCTGTGCGAGGGAAGCAGTGTCGTCACTGAGGGCGTTTCCGCAGTGAATGGCAGACGCGCTTTTTGGTGCGTAAGTTTCGGTATCGCCAGCAAAATTAACCAGATTTCATCGCTCCGCGGTGATTACCAGTGGCCGCCTTTCAGAAATTTCAAAGCGGCTATGGGCTATTCTCAGGAAGGGCTTCCATTCGCCCATTGGACTCGACCACTTATTTCCACTGGTTAAAAAGTTAATTTTCTTAATTTCTATAATTACTGCCCTAATTAATGTTCGTACGCATCTCAAAATGCCCTCTCCTACAGTAAAGGTAACGCCGCAGGTAGCACGCAGATACTTCCTATCTGTGATTTTTAAAAAATACTGGACACATTTCTTGAAACACCCTGTATATCTTTTATTTTGACGCGATAGCGTCAAAGAGCTCGTCTCGCAGGAATTCCGGTGTCGGCGGCGTCGGCGTCATTAGTTCTGAGCGAAAGAGCAGCGTTGGTTGGTCGTGAGCGAAAATTTGAGGTAGATGCAAAGAGAGAGAGAGGGCGTTTGCACTTTGGCTTTCCTTGCGGCACTGTGTATACGTCTCCATCGAGAAGCGAAGGCAAGCTATAGCGATTGAGAAGGCGATAGTGTGTGTGTGTGTGTGTGCGTGTGTGTGTGTGCGTGTGTGTGTGTGTGTGGGTGCATGCGTGTGTACGAATATCGCTCTCGCTTTTTAAAGACGAAACGTAAGAGTCTGCCCCCCCCCCCTTTTTTTTTTCTCGTGCTCTCTGTCCACAGCATTTTATTGCGTACGCTGCGGCGTGCCGCCTCTAGTCAGTTTATAATTAGGACCTGACTCAGAGTGTGCGTACGTGTCAGTATAATCGCGTACATTTATGATCGCAGATTCTTTGTGCATGTCAGCGGTTTTCGTCGCGATAAGTTGACGAGGAATGTATCGCCGTCACTTCATCGATTGAGCTACTGCCAAAGATATTAGACTGCACGAACTTTTCTTTACAGCTCCTTATATTTGGAGAGTTGCAAGACTAAAACGAGCTCTGAAACAAGCTCTTATATGGCAAGAGAGTAAAACAACCTTTTACTCTCTCGTGGGATGCGGGAGTGAAACAGGCACTTTACTCTCTTTCGCCAGGAGGAGTGAAAGGCCTTTTCACTCCTCCTGGCCAAAAGAGAGTAAAGCGCCTCCCTGAGAGAGAGTTTAATGAGATCTGTGGGAGTAACACAGCTCTATAACTCTCACTGCAGGAGTTTCAGTTTTTAGAGGGTACACGACGTTTTGCATTGTGCTAAAAAACCCAAATTTATTTGTGCCACTCTCAAACCCACGTTGGGACTCTCCAACCCCATGCATTTTCTTGGAGCCTCATTTATTTTCGTGGGAAAGGTATGCCACCCTCTTGGCGTTAGACACGACACTGCTGCCAAAATTGCTGGGGTACTCGCCAAATAATCTATCCTGTTTTGCGGGTGCTGGTTGCTGCAATAACTTCTATTTTATTCACCGCTATTTCAAGCTCATGTGGGTCCTAGTTCACAGCCGACGTTTGCAGAACAAGTCCGGCGAATGTTACTGTATTTGCTTTCTTTTCCTTGGCGTTGCATGCTACTACATGCTAGGTCTCGTAGACTACTTCTCCTTCCACCAGCAATCTCGAAGTGGTGAAGCTTTGGTCTATGAATTGGTTGATGACAGAGTGCGGCAATTCACTGGAATGCAAAGGGATCGATAATTAAGGAGGATTAAAAAAAGGCGTCGCATTTGCTCACGTTTTGTGTGAGCACTAAACGAAACGAATGCACTGAATAAAGAATCAGAAGCAGCGGCATTTGCCCGCTGAGAAGACCGAATCAATACGCAGTGCGAGACAACTTGTCAAATGACATTGAAACGTACACGAATTTAGACCGAAAAAAAAAACACTGAATCGTCGGGACGGCACATCACAAAGTTGCCATGCGCACCGAAGGCGTAGTTGCAACGAAATTGTTTTTGAACTGCTCTGATAGCGTCCGCGCAACAGTAGTTGTTTGTGTACTCACAAATTCTCATATTTTGTGGCCTAAAGTTCATAGCGCGGTGCCAAAACGCGCTCGTAGCAAAAGCGAAACCATCAGTACGAGCATACATGCAGACGCTCATACATGCAGAGGCACCGTCAGTCGTCGCGAACTCGTGCGATCGCTGGCTTGAGGCTCTTTCTGATATGCTCCGTTTGGTTATACGGGCTGCAGTCTACTCTAATGAGACATTTCACATATTTTGCACTCAGCGAGTGACTACCTTTCACGCAAGAACCCGGTTCGGGGGTCTCCAACGCGGTGACCGCGTGAAGCGGGTGCTCGGTTTTCTGCAAAGAGACAGCGACTGTAGACTACCTTGTGCTTTCAGTTCGTCGAAAATGATTATTTCGACAGTAAAGAACGCAGTTCCTTTCGAAAGTACTTACAGAAATGCCCCGGAGGGCTTCCGCGAGGTGTTTTTGTAGAGCGCCGACAGCAAAACCTATGGGGAGCGCGGCGGCGGTATCCTGTATACTATAATCCTACCTAGCACGCAATCGAGGCGCGTCCGATAGAGGGCGACTCCGTAACTCCTCGCCGCCAATACCCTTCGGGAGAGTTTGGCGATTCTTTCATCTCGCCGCTCTCCGCGCCCCGCCCCAGCGCCGCCCTTTTCTCGTGACCTCAACCCTCTCTCCTCGCCGGCAGCGGCGGGCGGCAGTGGCGGCAGCGCGGCGCGGAGTCTGGCGGAGCCGCGACTGCAACGCACCGGCGCGCCGCATTTACACGATTACTGAGGAGCGCGCGTAGGTTGCGAAGGTCATGTGCGAAGCCGCGTATGGTCTCGCTCGCGTATTCATGGCTACTGCTCATCGCATTCATGTGTGAATTTGTTGCGTGCGATGGGCTGTTGTTGCGCGGTTGGCCTCTCAAACAGCAGCGCGCAGGGTTTCCGCTTTTTTAGGCATCCCAAGGAAAAGAAGCGACGACGCCTTTGGATTAGAAACATCAGACGCAGCAAATGGACCCCGACCGACTGCTTCGTGTTATGCGAGATACGCACCTGAGTATTTCGCTTGGCTATTGCTGGTATTGTAAACAGCGTACCATTAACACAAGCTTATTATGCGTTGTGCGAAGGGGCCCTTTCAGGCGCACAAACTTTAACAATCATTTTGTCACGCTGAAAAAAAGGAGTTTTATGGTTCGCGTTTCGAACGCTTGGGCAGATTGAAAATTTGCAGCGATCACGCTATAAGTGTCAAGCCTGATGTGTTGCGTTTACGTAATTTATCGCGCGTTCTGAGCACGGGCTTGAGATGTTACCGTGATGTGAGGGGAAGATTTATTTCCAATATCGCAGATTAGTGCCGCCGCGCGTCAGCTGCGGCGGCTATCTGGCATGTGTTGCACGTTATGTGGTCCGCGTTTCTGTGACTGTCAGCCTATGGTGTCATTTACCGCTGTGTTGCCGCTTCTGCACATGCTACCAGTTTCACGCCTAATCGCGCATCTAAATTAATCCGCGCCTCTGGGTGAAGCGAATGTGCCTTGCGCTTTTTAGTCATGCACGTATAGTGCACGATATCTGTGCTCGTGCAGGAAGCTCCTCTACTATAGCAAGGGGCCCTCATGTGCTCGATGAAATTTCGTGATTAGGAAGTATAGAGCGTGAACAAGTTGAGCAGAAAAATGATTTTCGAAAGTAAACTAACAGGATGTCCACTATCACAGACTGGCAGAACGAAGTATTGTTTTCATTAACACTCGCCTTCTAGGGGCCCTGCACCTGCTTCAGCAAAAACGTTAGATGCCTCAGCAAACGCGAAAATTGACCACCGGCGTCCAGGGCGTCGGCACCTCGCGTCGGCGGCGTCAACACGAGGGATGTGGAAAACCATCACGTAATGACGTCACAGTATACGACCAAAGCTTGTGACCTCATGATGACGTCGAATACCGTGACTTCACTCGATGACGTCATCACATGATTTCGTCCATTTGCACTGCCTTCGTAATCGGCCCACCGATCACGGAGGCTGTGCAAAGCGCCGATGTCATGTAATGGTGTTATCAGATGACGTAACGTAACCTGATGTCAACATGAAGTCATTGCGACGTCACATATTCTAGCTATCTGTGACGTCCTAGTGAAGTCATCACAAGATTTTTACTGCCTCCAAGATCAGAGGCGTTGCAAGCTTTCTGCTCGTCCCCAGGTCTTGCACTGCCTCCGTTATCGGCGGGCGATCACGGAGGCTGTGCGAAGCGCCAATATCATGTGATAGCAATATCAAATGACGTAACGTAAGCTGACGTCATTGACACATCACAAATTTGAGCTTCTATGACGTCCTGGTGACGTCATCACAAGATTTTTACTGCCTCCAAGATCGAATGCGTTGCAAGATTTATGCACGTCCCCGCGTCTTGCATTGCCTCCGTGATTGGCGGGCCGATCAGAGAGGCTGTGCAAAGCGCCGATGTCATGTGATGAATATATCAAATGACGTAACGTAATCTGACGTCAGCATGACGTCGTTGACACGTCACAAATTTGATCTATCTACGACGTCCTGGTGACGTCATCACATGATTTTTTTGCCTCACTCGTGTCGGTGCCGAAGCCTCGGGACTCTGGTCAAAGGCGTTTCTCTCTAAAAGCAATGTTTAATGACCGTGACATTCACCAGCGCGAATTCTGCTTGCATGAACACCCCCATAATGTTGAAAGCGTGAGCACGGGAGATCCGATTTCTGACTGTAGTAATCTTGCGCACTCGCCGGTACTCCGCTCCCGAAGCAAATAAAGAAATCAATATTATGTATATAGTACACTCAACAGTTCAACTTGAAATTCGGAGCAAGCATCATCGCAGGGTCGAAAAACTTCTCACGACATCACTGTGCAGAGAAGCGCCAGCCGAACCGTACTAAACATCTTCAGCGTCAGAAACAATATTAAGCGTCGTTATTATAGACCCTTTTCGTAAAAGGGCGCCCCAAGCGCTCATTACGCGAACTACTCCTTGCCGCCATGTATAGGTCGCCGGAGCAGACGACACTGCTCGCGAATGCCGGCGCGCAACGTTTCGCTAGTGCAGCAACCACCCAGCCAGGCAGCTCGCGCTTTGCGAATTGTGCCTGCACCCGAAGTATGGTCGAGACATGTTGTGTGCCATTGTGTCATCAGCGAGGCTACCGCGACGAGAACGGGAAGGTAAGTCACATATATTTCCAACTTGCCGATGTACACAAACACACGTGCCGTGCATGTGCGCTAGGCGCATGTGCCTTTTTTAATGATAGAACTAGGCCTAGTCATGCTGTGGGTTTTAGTCTGGTGTGCTTTAAACTCCTTTCCTCCATTCTGCGATTCGTTTAGCTAGGCATTCTTGCGACGCTAAAAAACGTACGAAGCGCGTGCGCCGAAGAGGGCAGTGTTTGATCGTGTGACAGCGCAGGAGCATGCCGCGCGCGTCCCGAGGTTGACCAAAGAAAACAAGCTTATCGGTGATTGAAAGCGCGTAGCGTGCACACAAAGGTAATAGTAATGACGCCTCGCCTACTAAACCCCTTCAACTTGCCTAGCAGCGAAAATATGCCGCTCATCAGCACTACTGAGAAACGTCATTTGCGAGATCTGTGAACGCTGTCGAAGGTCGGCTTTGCGTTAGTGGAGCAGTTTGCTCGTACACAGCGTGAGCAACATTCGCGAAGTGAACTAAGATTTCATATTTTACAGAGTTATGAAGCTTCACATGCACTTAGCAGGAGGCACGACGCATTATAAACGCGGCAATGGTGAACGTGTATTTTTGTGCAGCTTATCACTGATTGATTTTTTTTTCTCTTTTTCACTACTCCAGGTCACATTCCACAAGTTTCCAACAGAGAAGACTCTTCGCCGCAAGTGGATACATGCCATCAGGAGGGACCCCGGCAAATATTTCACTATAGAGCATACAACAAAAGTTTGCTCTAGACACTTTACACCTGAAGACTTCGTGCCTAAAGTGGCAAGTGGGCGACGCTATTTGAAGGCCACTGCAGTACCTTCCCTGTTCACATTTTCGAAAGTTTCCCAGCCCCGCCCTACAAGAATTTTTCAAGAAAGGCACGTGCAAGATAACATTGATGTGGCTAATAATAATGCACGATCAGGTGACGACTCTGAAAACACAGATTACCAGAGTTCAGCTTCGATGGATGAAGCACCACATGAAGACGTTTCCTCAGTGCAGGAAAACAGCTGTTGCTTTTGTCGACAAGAGCTTGTTCAAGTTCGGCGGAAACTGAACGAAGCGACAGCAGAGCTCATCGAACTCAGGAAACAATGTGAAGAACACATAAACTGCAGCGCTGAGTTAATGCAAGCAAGGAGCGAAGTCGAGCAGAAAACTGCTGAACTTGCCAAGAAGTTCCAGGAGCAAAAAAGTTGCGCCAGTATTTTAGCAAAAACACAGCTGGACCTTGCACGAGCAAAAGAAGAAGCCATCTCTCTTGCACGTTTGAACGAGCAACAAATGAAAGAGTCTGAGGCTGCAATTGAAGACCTCAAAAAACAATTGTCAACTGCAAATGAACAGAAGTGGAAATTTTGCATTGAGAGATTTCGAGCTGACGACAGCAGCATTCAGTTCTACACTGGGCTGCCAAATTATGGGCATTTCAAGGAACTGCTCAAAATTGCAACCCTACAGAGTGGGAGTTCAAACCCATGCACGCCCCAAAATTTGCGAGGCCGCCGACACAAGCTGTCCGAGGAAAACCAACTCTTCTTGACTCTTGTCAAGCTGCGAGTAGGCCTGTTCCACATGCACTTGGCACATATTTTTGATGTTTCTCCAAGTACAGTGTCGAGAATATTTACGACGTGGATTGACAAGCTGTACAAAAACTTCACAGACATGCCATGGTGGCCAGAACGAGATGTTGTGGACGCGACTATGCTTGAAGAATTCAAGGAAAAATATCCAAAAACACGTGTAATTATCGATGCAACTGAAATCCGATGTGAAGCGTCAAGTTCTCTGGTTCTGCAGTCGGAAACTTACTCATCGTATAAATCAACCAACACTTTCAAAGGACTCATAGGAATTTCACCTAATGGACTGGTCAGCTTTGTCTCCGACCTCTACACAGGATCAATCTCGGATAGAGAACTTGTAATTAAAAGTGGCTTTTTAAAAAGAAAGTTTGACGTCGGAGACACTGTGATGGCAGACAAGGGCTTCAAAATTAGAGACTTGCTGGAAAAAATTGGTGTGGGGCTGAACTTGCCACCATTTCTGACAAGAGAGCAATTCAGCACTGCAGAAGTACAAGAAACAGCAAATATTGCATCTCTCCGCATTCACGTTGAGAGGAGGATACAACGCATCAAAACTTACCACATCTTTGACAGAATAGTGCCTCTCTCTCTCGGCCCTATAATCAACCAGGTGTGGGCAGTGTGTGCTCTGTTGAGCAACCTACAGACCACAATAGTGAAAGACTATGAATCAATCGATGGGCACCAAATGTGAAATTTGTTTATTGCAAGACACCAGCACTATTCACGTCAAATAAACGTACCGAAAAAAAAACTGTTTCTCTATAGACTTTTTCTGCGGAGAGCAAGATCGCCTCCATTTTCGACTGTTGTATACTAAGCGCGTCCGGGATGCCTCTGAAATAAAGGCTTTTTGGTTACTTGCAAGCCACATCGAGAGTCGCTTCTTTTCACGCACCTCGAACTCACGACAAATATGACAAGTTGCACTGTGAAGCTGGTTGAAACACTAATGAAGCCACATTATAGCGGCCGCACAATGAAAATAGGCGCACTACCATGCAGAGAGGCTACTTTACATTATCTTGGTGTAGTGTGGCACAAGAACCCTAAAATAAAAATCATCCAGCTTCACTCTCATTTGGTTCCAAACATTCCAGTCAAACTTGATTCTTTGCACACACAAAAACTTATCTGAATAAATGACAAAATCTGCCCACGTTAACTCTGTTATGCCCATTTGACCCATAACTTGGGCAAAGTACGGGTGTTCCACTTTCAACGAAGGGTGCCGCAGATCGTCAAAATTTACACAAATGTCCTTCGCGGTCATAAGTTTCTCAGAGTCAAAATCCTTCAAGCTGTACGGGCACTTGACTTCGACACACCCCCATGGTTGATCTTCGGATGGATCATAGACAATGGCATCTGGTGATGCACCAAGCCACGGATACTCAGGGTTAACAAACAGCCCGGCACTCTGAAGCTGAACATCCCGGCCCGTGTTTCTCAAAGCTTCTTCATACCGCTGTAATGCCCTTGCCTCGTTGCCAATGCCGTACCTGCACATGATAGACATTCAAAACATAACAAGAGAGACTCAGTTCTTTCTATATAAAACAGAATACTTACAAAATTTCAAATGAATAATTTGAGCAGGGTTATAAACATGATGCTGACCTCGCACAACAAAAATTAGTCCCAAGTGGTGTACCCACAATGAGAATCATCATTCTGTGCTCTAGCAAAGTGCACACTATGCGTATGCAAGGTAATGCGCGCATATGTAGCTTCACACTGTTGATGCTGCGGCTTGCGACGATGAGCACAAAGAATTATGTGTGAGCCCATGTGTGGAAAGCTTTAAACCACCAACTTGGTACAAAACCCACTCGTTCTGATGGCAGGTGAATAGAATGTATCAGACATGTGATATTAGGTCTGTTAATGTGATTCGTAGCATAACATGACACCTGTAAAGGGCATTTCTGTGAAGATATTTGAAGTACTGTGGGGGCTCACAGGTGGAATACTTTAAACTGTGTCCCATGATAGGAAATCATGGAAAGGAAAGGGTGAACAAGAGCGGTTGCACAAAAAAACATGCCACACTGTTTGTACTGTGTACTTCAGGGGTTCTGTACGTAATACCCTTGAGCTGCGGAAAAGTGCGTGTTTTTTTTTTTTTCATTTTTTCCCACTCTCCGAGAACACTTTGAATCACTACCACCTAACTTGAAATGAAGCGGGGACTGCACTCCTCTGCTTTATAGTTTTTTTTTCTTTTCAGGAGATGACGTCACTACTAACTCCCTTAAAACTAACACGCCAAGAATGACAAGGTGCCTTTCACAAAGATAGGTCCTCCTATCGAAACGTCGGCCAACCTGTCTGAGGCACTTCCACTGTTCACCCTGATTATCCCACTACGTGTTTCCATCTGTCGGCTCCCATCTTGGTTAAGGAGATGCCTGGTTTGATTTGGGCCCAAGCTCACCTACCTGCCCCATTTTTTTCATTTTGTGCAATAATGGCTGTGACAAAACACTGGCAAGGGACATTACTCCCAAAATTGGCTGTTGTGAGCTCAATGAAGCTTATACTGCCAATGCAAAAATTAACACAGCATAATTAACAATTGTTATGTGCATCCTATCACTTAGTATCTTGGACAAACCTCAAAAGCCACACGTCTATATGCCGAAATTTTGGTGCAATTTTATTGTTATAGTTTTAAATGATGTAAACAAAAATCACCCTACATATTAAGTTGGTCCAAGCAGTAAGCAGGATGTACGGCATAAAATGTTCATCCAAGACAATGCCTCCCCAGTGGATCAAGGGTATACAGGTTTGATTCCTGCCTCAAGGAGAACTTTCTTTCGACAAAAATTTTTTGCTTTATATCTGTCTTGCTGTCTTCACTCCCACCCATCGGGATGCCAGGCCGCAGCGGTGAATAGTGAGGTTTCTGTGGCACGCACCTGTTCGTGATGTCATAGTTTTGTGGCAGGGTTAACATTTTACGGCTGGCTCAAATAGCTTTGCTATTGAAAATAGAGGAGGCACTATCCAGGGCAATGACCTCTGGCACTACTCAGGGTAAATGTGTTGAGCATGCAAAATCACAGAAGCATACACACACCTGACAGCAGGGACCCTGGATAGGTCCTTTGATGACGTTAGGTTACTGAGACCTTTATCTGTCCATTGTCTCCGCAAAAGTGCAGTGCCAAAGTTAGACGCTGTGAGCCGGTACTTCCTTTCTTGGCACCAAGTCATGCTTTTTCGCTGTCGTCGGGAGTTCTTCTCCAACAACTGCGCTTCAACAGGTGTGAGCGCAATTGTCTGCACAATAAGAAAATATTCACACACTTACTACACGTGGTGCAAGACAGCTTTGGCACACAGGTAGGTTCACTTCAACAAACAATATATCATGGCTCTGTAACTGTAATGCACCTTATTTCCCAGCAAAATACCACAGACCACGGCAGCAACTGGAATTCTTAACAAATCCTGACCGTTGTACGAAGTCAGCATTTCCGGAAGTCAGAGCAAATTGCACTGCAACGTTTTTCTAAGATGATGTTACAAAAGCAAAATGTTCAAAGTAGACACACTGGTGCTTTCTGTAATTAATGCAATCAATCTTTCTAAAGAAGACTAGCTTCTCACAAAAACGATTATTAGATAACTTATGACTCCAAACATTCAGCAAATATTTTAAGCTGACTTGACGACGTAATTTATCAGCACAGTGTAGCTGGTATTAAGCAGGATCCGCCCCTCCCCTGACAGGGCCAGAAAACTTAACATGCGGAAATGATGGATGAATTTGGTCTATACATGTAGTATAGTTGCATATATAAACTTAGCATTTTTAGGGCCAATCATGTGGGTGGGCCTGCCACGATGCAAGACAACTTCAGCTCCCTGACGTCACTGTCTAGGCCACTAATAAGTAGAGCTGTGCGAATAGCAAAACTTTCGGTGCTAAGTGAATTCGAATGTTGATGTCTGAGTGCGAATCGAATCGAATGATTTTCGTATATTTCTCAAATACTTTTCGAATACTTTGAAGTGAAATTACATTAAAAAATGTTGCAGAGGATCCCTAAGCTTATTCATAGGAAATAGCAAAATGAAACTGTTCCTTTTGGATATGTTCGTGAAGCACTGGAGAGGTGGTGTTTCGTAGTTTTCTTATCAAGAATAAAGCAATGCAGAGGCAAAATTGCATCTATTTACATGATCAGATGCAACCAAAGTGCCGTCAACAACACTTTACACATGAAAGGCAAAGCTGCTATTCACTCAGCCTCTCCTCCTCCTTCAAGTTCTGTGGCGGCCCAACTAATGTGGAGGACAACGACATGCTCTCTTTGAGTCTGGAGTTCGTAATCTGCCCCATGGACGTCCATGTACAAGAACACCTGAAATTTTGGACGCTGAAAATTTTCTGTAGCCAATTCTTTGGACTTCCGGCCCAAATTCCAGGGCTGCGATGGCATTAATTGAACCCCCACCTCTGCTGCATCTACCGTCTTCGAGTCGGAACCAGCGTCTTCTTGAGTTGATAAATTTGCAATCGTAGTAAAGTTTAAAAACCGCTTTGCCGCAATGCACGTGTGTAATGTGGCGAACTATACTCAAAATCTGAAAGGGTTACTGCCAATCGGACGTTGACCGTATTTGTTTTCAGGAAGTTCGAATACTTCGAATAATAAAACTCCAGTGCAAATGGAAAAGCCAGCACTATTCGAAAATTATTCAAAATTTTGAATATTCACACGCCCTTACTAATAAGTCCTCACACAACCAGCCAACATACATGATTTCACATGCTGGCACATATTTGCACTATAAAAAAGTTAATGGTAGGTGACGTGGTTTGGTGCTTCTGTCACCATTTACAAGTCACCGTCACCATGTCTTAGCATCTGGGCGTGACCGGTTGCAAAAGACAGCACGTATGATGGTTAGGCGTGGATGTTAGTGAAAGCTCAGTCAAAAGCTAGGCGGGCACTGCAATTTTCCTTGATTATTACTATAAGCTACATCGAAAAAGCTCTGTATTCATAAGTTAATGCAAAAATTATGCATCACGTTCAATGTAGTCCCATTGCACCTTTCATTTCAAATGTTTGGACTGAAATTATGTGGGAGTGCACTGTGCGTGTATCTATGAAAATAAAGGATTCAGTGTACCTTGAAGACGCATTCCTCATTTTCCTTCATATCGCCTGGGATTGCCCACTGTGTGCTGTTCATAAATGGCACCATCTCCTTGGGTAGTCGTGGTGGCTCACTTGAGTTCACAACTTCTGTGAGCGACTCGCATAGAAGCACTTCAAATCCATGCGGAGTCAAAGGCTGTTGATACGCCAGAGGTGATCCCTCAAAAACAGTGCCACATTTGGCAGCGCACACTGGTGCCCGGTCGGCAGCAGACAGTACCTTGACCAAAATATTATCGGCTCCGGCCTCAGCCAAGCCATTTGCAAAAAGCATGACGTTGCTCCTCTTCTCTTCTATGCTGCATGGCTTCAACTTCTTTAAGTCGAGTCGGCTCGGCAATGGCAAGTCTCGGCCACCATCACCAACTCTCCTCCAGTCAACACCTTGCAGGCGGCTAGCTTTCAAAGGCTGTGTACGTGGCCGTCTCCAAACTTGCGGCAAATCGGTACATGATAAGTGGTCTGGAGCCTCGCGGAAGCCTTTTTCTTGAAGTAAACAAAGAACTTGAACGAGGGCCTGAGTGTGGCTGCAGCTAGTTTTGCCTGCGGGGCATTGGCAGTTACTGCCAAGTACTCTGCCATCTCCACTTATAGTGATGTGAACGAGATATGGCGCCTGGGTTTTTTTCTGGCTCCGGTAGCACCTTCCCTGTACGAAGAATGTGGACTGCCTATAAAACAAGACAGACCACATGCAGTCAAAACAACGAAGAGGCTTGATTTTACGGCTGCTGCACAGATGAGCACACACACACAGACTGCACGATCACTAGGTCATTCAAGCCAATGCTTGCCACAACTCGCTTTGACCCCTCCCCATGTCACTCCCTTCGTGAAGAAAGACATACTTTTGTGGCTGGTACTTTTTTTTTAAGCTTGCACTGCATGCAACACCACATACTCTTGTTGCATTCGTGTAATACATTGAAGGATGTTGTGCTAGCTATGGAATATATCAGGCACTGCATTTTGTGCGTTTTCTCGCCTCCTTCCTCGTCATTCATTTACTATACCTATATTAGCACGCCAAGAATGCCATTAGGCAAAGTGATGCAGTAATAATTTCATCTAGCTATCTTTCTGTTCGACGTCATTTATAACCATATCTTGGTTTTCGGAAGTAAAACCCCAGATGTTTAATATCTTTCTGTTCCTTTAAAGTGCAAAAGAAGGTAGAACAGCACAACGGTGAACCCGAGAATTTTTATGCACAGTATGCACGGCTGAGCTTGGCCTCATGAGTACAGGAAGCTGACAGAACGTATCGTAGCGACTCGACTCGGGTTTCTCGGCATGCGCCGCGAGAACTGCTACCAGGATCTGCGACATCGAGGTTACTAAATGAATGCGCGGCCACGCATGCGGTAGCACGCCCGAAGCAGATCGGGTTGAACACACACCAAAATGACAGGCGTCTCTTCCAATGCACGCATCTATAAAAATATTAGTAAAAACGCGCCCATTCCGTTTTTTTCCAACAATACCTACTGAATGCTTACACTTCCTAAATGCGCCTGGTTAATTTATCCGTTTCTTCAGATGTTCAATCTCATATTCAAAGCATTTTTGTTTCCAGCAACCACGCCGACACAGGCGATTAAGCGCACACAACAGAACGCGCATGCAAACGCACACACGCCAACACAACGCGCTCACGACGACAATCAACACCGCACATGTTAGGAAAGCGACAGAGCTGATCGTAGCTACTTACATTTGTTGGTCGTAACAGGCACTTATGGACGACGCTACGACGTAGCTTTCAGTCAGGAGCTTGTAGTTCCGACGAGCTTTTTTCGTCGATGCCGAAGCTGCCGCCAGCTGATCCAGCTCAGATCTTAACACTCGCGGCAGCCGCGCCAAATCGTTGGTCCAACCAGTCGGTGGGTCGGCCATCACAACGCCGTAGTACAGCACACCTATTTCGCAAAGCAAGGCAAGCAAGGCGCGGTGGATTTCGGAAACAGAGGAGAGTCGGCTGGAAGCACGCGCGGACACACAAGACGGCGCACGGACGGCCTCACGCCATCACACACCACCCGCCCTATACATGGCGGCTTCTATCCCAGAAGCCTTTGCAAAATCGAAACTGACGAAAAGCTCACCGCCAGGCGGCGTATTTATGAAAAGGGTCTATTGAACTTAGGCTTCAAAAAAAGTTAAGAAAACAAACCAAAATAGACGCAAACCCACAGGTCTTCATAGCACGATAAGTCACCGATGATTGCGGTACTCCCTCATGCGAATTCTGAGCGCAGCTTTATGTTGAGGCAACGCCAGCTGTGTTTGAAGTTCTGGCTATCCGCATTAGAACATTCGTTGCATATTGCCACAGAAACTGCCAGTGCTCGAGTGCTATACGCAAGCGTGCATTGCACTGCAGGCGTCACGAACCAAGCGAAACGCTGACATCGACATCCCCATCACGACAAGCAGTCGCTACGCACCCGCCAGCCCTGCATGCGCACAAGCTCCAACCCAAGGGCGAGCGCGCGTGACGGAGGATGAAAGCGACGTTAGAGCCCAGTGGCTCATGATATCGACAGACTCCACATTCGCTGTCTTTCGTCCTCGTTAGCTCTATCGGTTACGCCGACGACGCCAACGGCGACGCCGATCAACGCAGGAACGGGCGCCTAGGAGCTGCGCTCTAAAAGCACAGCGCGTTGCGTACCTCGTGGACTCGAATAGGCGTACACAACTCTAGAAGTCACTTTCTCGATTATTTGGACACATATTATTCTCTCCATATTCTTCGTTAAACTTGTATAACAATGTGCTTGCACAATTTCGCTTTCGCAATTTGTTTAGCAGAGCTAGATTTCAAGAATGTACAGCGCGTACATAACCTCAGCCGTGCGCCCGTCGCGCAGAAAGACTTATATGGCGGACGGCGTCGGAGCGGAGGCGGTGACGTGAACGGGTCATCGCCGCGCCGCGACGTCACTGCCCCGCCCATTCACCAGACTCTCTCTACATAGGGCGCTGCATGGTATTGGCACCTGCACCAAAGAGGTTATAAAAAAAAACATGGCTGATCCCCCTTTCATAGGAATCGGTGTAACACGAAAGTGAAACATGTCTTCACAGGGGTAGTTGAGCGTTTATTGTGCATGGTTTCGCCACAAGGGCAAAGTATTGAATGATATAGCTGCAAATTGTAATGTCACGCGAAGAACGGCAAGCAGCTCGAAACTTGCAGCGTGCTCTAAAGCAGAAAGGACGCACGAAAAGAACATACACTGGACGAGCGCGAACTAACAAATGTCACAATTGTTACTTCTTTACGTGTGAGCAGCGCTCTCCTTTCGGAAACGCGGCCGCTGCAGCAAGCGAAGTGACCTTTGCGCTCTCCTTTAACGTCAAAAGAAACTTGCGGTGAAAGGACAAAAGGTACAAACCGCCACCATCACGATGTAAACGCGCGCGCACGAGAGGCACCCCCTGTGGAAGCGCGCTCGCATCGCGACGCGCGGGGCGTCGACCTTTACAACGAGCCCTGCTAAAGTCCTTCTGTCTTTAAAACGAGCCCTGCTAAAGTCATTCTATAAATATAGGGACCTTAAAGGCCAACTCCGGCGATTTTTCGAGGTCGATGGATCTCAATGAAATTCGCTGGGTACGTTCCTTTGCACGTTTCCGTCATTTATGCCAAATTACAGGCTTGAGACATGCGCACATTGTTTGCAAATGAATTTTAAAGATTGTCTGCAAACGCCCTCCTGGCTTCCCACAATTATTGGCAACATTGCGTCTGTGACGTCAGTATTGGGAAGGCGGCGGAAGTGACGCAGCCGAGGACACCGCTAACTTCGGCGCTTCGGCCGCTACGGCGAGCGTCTGCTGTGCACAAGGCGACAGACAGCGTTGGTTTGGCCGGCGCTTCGCTGGTCGTCCCGGCTGTCACAGTTTTCGTACTCCGCGCCGGCGTGACCGGCATGCCTTGCACGACTTCCGGTTCGTTCGTAACAACGTCTACGTCATACGTAGACAGTACACTCGGTTGGGTTTCGGTTTCGGTGTTGCGCTTTCTTGCTTATTTAAAATTATTGTCCAATTTGCCGAGTATTTCTGCTATCGGGCCCGTAACAGGAGCGTCTCAGGAACGTAAAAGCACCATTACTTTGACATGGCCAAAAAATCGCCGGAGTTGGCCTTTAAGCCCTGCGCGCTCTTCGCGCCATCTCGCTAGTGATAACACCGACACGTTGAAGCCACGGAGCTCCGAGTACCGCGAACGGTAAGTGGTGTATATAAATAGCTTGCCGTTAGTACGCTGGAGAACGTACGCTCTGTGGTCGAGCAACAAAGAAAAAAAAAAAAACGCCAGGCCTGCGCAGCACAGTCACTGCGAAAGCTGGAAGAGCGGCGTTTCTAGATCCCGTTGTAAGCTCTCTTGGGGCTACAATACAAGTACACTGGAAAGGTACCCACTACGCCATAAATCACAATTTTTGTGAAGTTGGGAAGCACCTACTAAGCCATTATTCGTCATTCTGCGGAGAAGCTAAGCACCAGCTACACATCTGTAAGGCATTATGTGCACTTTGTTCACGTCACGACTGACGACGATGAAGAATTATGGCTCAGCCCTTTTTAATGGGTTGGAAGCTTTAAACGGCCCACCAGTTATGTAATTTGCATTGGGTGACGCCCGGTCGCTGTTTCCCTCTCCCGTCATGCTGTATAACATACGTTGACGTGGGAGAGAGACGGGGGAGGGGGGCGAAGAACTTTACTGAGACCCCGAGGAAATGGATCATGCGCTTATGGGCTTCTTTGGCAACCAATTCAAGTGCACTTGCGAGGAACCCACTACGCTCTAAATCATTGTAATTTTACTGAGACCCCGAGGAAATGGATCATGCGCTTATGGGCTTCCTTGGAAACCAATACAAGTGCACTTGCGAGGAACCCACTACGCTATAAATCATTGTAATTTTTGAGAAGTAGGGCAGCAGGCACTGTGCCATTTTTCGTCATTCTACGAAGAGCCGTGGTACCTGCTAAACGCATGTAAGGCATTATGCGCACTTTATTGATGATGTGCCTCATGACGGCGAAGAATTATGGCAGAGCCCTTTGTAATGGTTTGGAAGCATTCAACAACCTACTCGTTGCGCAATTCGCATTGTGTGACGCCTGGTTACAGAATTCACGTTGTGCAATGCGTGGTTTTTATTTTACTCTTCTACCACGCTATATTGCATATGCTAATGTGGTTCGTTCCCGACATGAACCCTGTATAGAACCTTTTTGCAAAGCATTTTCAAGCACCGGCATGGCTCAGAGGTTGAATACTGCGCTCACACGCAGAGGGCCCAGGTTCGAACCTCGCTCCATCCTGGAATTTTTTTCTTAATTCGTTTTTTTCGTATTTCTAGCGATACTGGTTACGGACACCGGCGGCGGCGGACAACTACGGCGCCAAAAACGGCCGGTGAAATGATCTCATAACAGCTTTCGCTGTAAAACGCTCTGTGGCCGAGTGGTTAGCGCCGTGCTCTGCGGAGGGACGGAGTCGTGGGTTCGTGTCCCGGCTAAGAAACTTTTTCTTCTAGTATTTTTCTTTGCCATCTGTTAGTGTATATTTTACAACGTCATATCCGTGACAGAAATACGTCAGTGGAGCCGGGTGGACCCCGGCATAAAACACTATCGTGTTAAAATTTTTCTTTAACCTCCTTGATTGGCACGGCCGCTTAAAAAGCGCACGGGTACGACCTGCCGCGTGCTCCGAAACGGGCGTGACGGGCCTAGTTTCCCGGACCACCGCCGCGGCGCCACCAGGGGGGACGGGTTTCGCGGACGCCCGCGGGATCACATTCGCGGCGCGCTTGCGGCAGTCATGCTTGAGCGCGCGCGTCTTCATGTGACACCCGAAATCTTCTTCTAAAATTTATATAGCGTGTACATATCAGTTAATTACCGATATTTCTTGTACATTCTTGCAGCACTTGGGAATTTTTGTTCTTGCCTTGCCAAAGATGCAACTTCGCGCACCGATCGCTTTTTGCGGAAGTAATCGCGTGGGCATATTTTTCTGGTATCCTGGAAGACCACAATTAACCAACCTGGAGGCGCTGCACCTTTCCTAATGCATCAAAATTCTTTATTTTGGCTCTGAGTATGTTGCTTCAGATTTAATCACATTATTTCAAAAAAGTGATCTAAGAAACTGCAGCGGCCACTGTTTATTTGACACAAAATAAGATAAACGTCTTCCTTCCTCTAAACATGTTTATAGAACACATACGGTACGGTATCGCATGCAACTGCTATGAAATAATGCTTATCATATGTGCGACCATCTCATAGAAGGAGAGTCGAGTAACTTTGAAATTTCAGTGACTACATCTTCAATACTGACAATTGGGCGAGCTGTTACGGATTAATTAGTATGAAAACGGTCAGACGGAAAGAGTGATGAAAAGGCTGAAAAACACACGAACACAACTGCTTGCATTCCTGCGCTTTTCAGTATTTCTGTATCTTCCCGTTACGCCATTTTCATGATCGTGTAACGAATTCAACAGTGAACATAAAATCTGGACAAAATGTGAGAAGTTATTTTATTTATTATGAATTCAGGGCTCATCCCTGCTAGCTGCAAACAGCGGCTTGTTGCAAACGTTGTTGAAATCCAGCGGTCGTGACACCACCTTCCCGTTTTCTCTTAACTCTCGTTTTTTTTTTTTAGTTCCCACCTTTCAGCCCGCGGCACCTTTGTCATCGGTTCCGGTTGTTTACGAACGCTGTCGCGTTGCGGTGGCGTGCGTTGCCCCGCAATGCCATGTGGTACTGATGTTGGTTGCCGTGAAAAGCAGGTGTATCCTTTTTATTCAGAGAGTTGGGTTGTCTGTGGTCATTAGAGGTACGGGGCACAGACTCCAACTTACCTCAGCAAAACATGCGGAGACAAAAGAGCGCAGAAAAGCGGCTGGTGGGCGACGACAAGATTTCATTTCAAACAAATATACGTGGCAGCCAACACACACATTGCGAGCGACTCACACGGACAAAGTTAAGGTGGGTCGCTTTTGACAGCTATACGGTATAAACAACGAAAAAAAAGGGGGGGGGGGGGGGGGCGTGAACACTTCTTATACTCGTCTCTGTTTTCTTCTTATTTTTTATTATTGTTTTGTTATGCCTCCAGCTTGTGAGCCCAAATTTTGGCTTCCCATGTCTACTTCCAGTCTGTGCAGACCATAAAACCTTTCGTTTTGCTCCTTTGACGTTAGCCGCTGTACAGGCACTGGCGAATCTTCGTTGCAGACCAACGTGATTGTCTTCTGGAAATCTCCGTCAAGTGGTTCTGTCATCTATTGCTGTTTATTTTTTCTATTATATGTTTTCTACAAAGGCACCCGTGCTCGCTCCAACAAAGGTACGTACTTGACTGTCCTACAGCAGCCGTGGTTTTGTGTGCTACTATAGTATACTGGTGTAAATATAAAAACGTGGTTGTCACTTGACCCGGCCGCCTCGAAAAAAACCTGGTGTATATATATATATATATAAATTATTATTATTATTCCGCGTACCCTCACTCCTCTAAGATTGTATAAAGCTGAGCACCAACAAACTGTACCCTCATTCCTGATGAAGGTCAGACTCTGGCTGCAACGTCGAAATAAACAACGTTGGGACTTCTCACGGAGGATCTACTTGACTACTTGCAACGCTACGGCCACTCCACCACGATGCCTGCCTACTCAAGACCGGCCACAGGCGCACCTCCAGTTGAGCAGCTCTCACGAAAGTTTCCTAAACATCCACCTACCACAGCCATCATCGGAAACTCACAAACAAGGTATTTGCACCGGCATTTCAACCCGCATGACAGAGCAACACCTGCGATCATTACAATCCGCGGAGCCTCCACATTCGACATCGATCTGTGACCACGCTCGTTTTCCACGTCGGTACCAGCGAGCTGGCGTCGTACGGACTAGACGAATCGCTACGCCGCCTTCGTCGCCTGGTAAACAACACGCTACGAACACGCCAGGAACTTGAAAGACTCGTCGTTTCATGCGTGCTGCCACGTTATCCCAACCAACGCCTGGAAAGATCGAACGAACAATTCGTGCACCGCTTCAACCGGGAGGCTCGTCAATTCAACGAGACAGTCAAGGCTTACTGCCGAAGACCCAGCAAGGTGTCATACGTCGACTATCAATTCGAGCAGTTACCACCAAGACGTTTTCTTGCTGCGGATGGGCTTCATCCGAGTTTTATGGGTGTCCCGTTGATTGCCGAAACCCTGAAGAGCGCACTCGGTCGCGGAGACCTCGAAGCTACCACGGGGTGGTCGACTCAACCTACCGCTCCCGTCAATATTCGTTCATCACAACAAAACACCCATGACACGAACCATACATATCAACATGTTCCCGGAGCCCCGCACCCACCCAACATCACAGCCGAGTTCCCGACGATCGGCGAAACTGTGACACCCGCACGCCCCAAGCACCCCCTCACCATTATCAACAGCGCACCACTACTAGGGGGGAAGTCTGCTGGACAGCCAAGACGCGCTCCTCTATTGCGGACAGCTAGACCAGAAGAACTACACGTCAGCACCACTACGCCACTCCTCAAAGGGAAACCTGCCGAACTACGAAGCCGCGTCCCTCTATTGCGGACCCCGGGACCGGAACTCCCAACGAACACAGACATCCTGCACTCAACGATCGCCGGGAGCCCAACGCCGGAATCCTCCCTACAACGATGAAGGCCTGCCGGACATAACTACGATCTGCGGACTTCATCAGTGCCATCCCCGCACCCAAAAGAAGACTGACCTCCAAAATGTAAGTCCAGCTCATCGCTTCTCAGTTGCAGTGCCACCTTTTTTAAAGTACGAAAACTCGCGGACAAACGAATTAGACATGAACTGCATAAATCAACACTGCAAGTGTACCTTGGTGCTAGAATAGCCCCCAAGGGTATGACACTCTCCCTCACACCAGCCGCTACAAACCTCGATGAACACGACCAAATAACATGGAAAAACGTCCTCCTTGAGGCATCTCTTAAATTAACAGAAATCGCTCTCAATCACAGTGATAAGCAGATAAAGAAACTGGTCGCTATGACCAACACCATTCTCCGCCATAATAATTAACACTTTATCGGACGATGAAATCACCCTGTTAACAGAATTCGAACAAAAGAAATACCAAGCCATCATGTCCACTAAAATTCATAAACTCAAAAGAGACCATGTCCCCAATCCCGCGTTTCCTGAGATAATCCCATACCACTACAACACCACCACCCAGGAAACCACTAACGGTACAAACGAGCACCCATCTATGAACACACCCTGTGACACTGTGATTGTAAACCTATCGGATACGAATTTGTCACCTGACGAAGAAAAACTGCTATCCAAAGGACTAAGCTTCTGCCCAACCACGAAACGTTTTGACGAATTTCACTTGCTCCGAGACCTCGACAACTTCGCTAGAAGTTTGAGGTTGCGCGAATATTTCTTGGACAGGCCTTCTAACCACGAAAACATTCACCGTCGTAGAACAAATGATTGGACACCGAACAGTAACCGAGACAAGTGTCTGGACCTTTATATCACCGCAGTACAGAAAGATATAGTACATGAATACCACAGACAGAAAGGAAAGCGAGAAAACTTGACAAAATCTGAAAAAATGAGTATGAGAAATCTGGCATCTAGGACAGACATAACAATAAAACCCGCTGACAAAGGAGGAGCAATTGTAGTCCTTAATACAACCGACTACTTACAAGAAGCATACCGCCAACTAGACGACTCAAAATTTTACGAACGCCTCCCAGGGGATCCGACAGACGAATACAAACGTATCGTATCAACAGAACTAAAGAAACTGTTGGACGCAGAAAGGATAACCAATACTGACCACAAGCTAATGCGAGCGTCATACCCTCGTCCAGGTCGCTTCTACATCCTCCCAAAAATTCATAAGCCCGGTAACCCAGGTCGACCAATCATATCAGGCATAGGTACAATAACTGAACCCATATCAGGGTACGTGGACAAATTAATAAGCCACATTCCATGCACTCTCGCGTCGTACGTAAAGGACACCACACATTTTCTTCGAGATATTGCAGGTCTGTGTGTGCCGAAAAACTCATACTTGGTTACTCTTGATGTCTCCTCATTGTATACAAATATTCCTCACGATGACGGCATAGCTGCATTACAAAACATGTACACAGACCATAGACAACCTGACACCCCAGATTTCTCTGCAATCGCAACTTTGACGAGGATGGTCCTAGAATTAAATTCATTGGAATTTAACCAAGAGTATTTTCGACAAATTAGCGGGACCGCTATGGGCACCAAAATGGCACCCAATTATGGGAAAGCTAGAATCCGAATTTCTTGCACAAAGTTCCTTGAAACCACTGTTATACAGAAGATACATAGACGACATCTTTCTTATTTGGACCGACAGCGAGGATGAACTTCTCAATTTTATCGACACTTACAACGCTGTACATACAAACATACACTTCACACACACCTACTCGCAAGAAACCGTAAATTTTCTTGACGTTACCGTAACGATAGAACAAGACAAACTTTCTACAACCATATACCGCAAACCAACGGATCGACAACAATACCTCTATTACCAGAGCGATCACCCGCGCCACTGTAAAAACAGTATTCCATACAGCCAGGCTCACCGGTTTAAGCGAATCTGCTCAAAAGACGCTGATTTTGACACGAACTCACAGAGGCGAAAACTTATGCTCGATAAACAAAAATACCCCTCACATGTAATTGAGGACGCCGTTCAAAAAGCCAGAAAACTGAAGCGTGATGACTTACTTATGAAGCGGCCACCGCAACAAGACCCGCAACGGACAAACCTCTGCTTAACTTACAGCACGAACTTTCCCAATGTAAACAAAATCCTTAAACGACATTACAACATTCTGGAACAAAGTGAACGTCTGAAACGCGCATTTCCATCCGCCCCTGGCGTCGTTTACCGACGACCACGCAACCTCAAAGACACACTTGTGCACTCTCAGATCAATACTTCACCCCCTAATAACTCATGCCGACCTTGTTTAAAGTCACGATGTCTTGTATGTAAAGCGATGCGAGAAACAGACAAGGCAACCAGCACACACTCCAAGTTTTCGATTAACATACGAGGAAACCTAACATGCGATTCCTCTAATGTGGTATACCTACTCGAATGCAACGTGTGCAGTATGCAGTACATCGGACAAACAGAAACACCATTTAGGATTCGTTTCAATAATCACAGAGCCCATGCGAAATCAGCCCCAAGTCTACCTCTATCAAAACATCTCAACCTTCCCGACCATGCATTCGACAAACTATCAGTAACACTCTTAGAAACAGGATTTAAATCAAACCGAGAACGTGAACAACGAGAGTCATACCTCATCCACCGATTTAACACCCTCGAAAGAGGAATAAATGAGAATCCGGGTACACTTGCAGCAATTAAAGCATTAGAAAACAATAACGGCAATAATGACAATAATGACAATAATAACTGAAGAGTTCACGGCACTGCAGCTGCGACGGTCACTGGACAGCTGAAAATACTTCCAAGTGTAACTAATTTCTAAGTACAGCTGTCATCTGTTGCTGTTTCTATCTTACTAACCAATCAATTGTGTCAAGCATGACATGTCTGACAGCACCCTTGTGCACAATCAGGAGCCCCCGACTGCGGAATCCAGGAGCGGGCCAAAATTGACATTGCGCCCGCTTGCTAGCCTTTCCGGCAATACGCGGTGGCCCCCCTTACGGGGACGAGACGTCAACGTGGCACTGAGTAGTTAAAGGCTTAACTTCTTAAAAAAGCTCCTTCTTTCCCCACACCGCACCGGGGACGAGACGTCCACGGGGCACTGAGTAGTTAAAGGCTTAACTTCATAAAAAAGGTCCTTTTTACCCCACACCGCACCGCCGGAGCCACGAGGCGCTGCCTGGTCGGGAACAATACGTTAATGGAAGGAAGGATATGCAGGCCGCGGATATCTTAAAAGTGATCGTCGGAGGGGTGGAAGGGGGCGGCCGGAGAAAAGGGGGGGGGGTCTACCTCATGTTCTCACTTTTTTTTTTAAATTATTATTATTATTCCGCGTACCCTCACTCCTCTAAGATTGTATAAAGCTGAGCACCAACAAACTGTACCCTCATTCCTGATGAAGGCCAGACTCTGGCTGAAACGGCGAAATAAACAACGTTGTGACTTCTCACGGAGGATCTACTTGACTACTTGCAACGCTACGGCCACTCCACCACGATGCCTGCCTATATATATATATATATATATATATATATATATATATATATATATATATAGCTTCATCTGATCCCCGCCATTTCATGGTTTTGTATCTTGAGTTAAAGAAACCTTCAGTTGTAGCTTGATTCTTCGAGATATTAGTCACTCCAGTGATCGGCCTTATACAGGGTGTTTCAAGAAATGTGTCCAACCTTCTCAAAAAATCAGGAAAATGCGATACTTGATTGCTGCCTTCAGAATTGGTGTTTCTGTAGTGGCAAGAATTTTAAGATGGTTAAAGAAATTATTTGGGACTGTAATTAAAAAAGTTAAATTAATTAACTTTTTAATTAGTGGAGTCAGGTGGTTTTGTCAAATAAGAGAATTGAAGTTCTTCATGCCAGAAACCCAACCCAACTTTGAGATTTCGAAAAAGTGGCATCTAGTAATAATTACGAAGTAATGAAATTCAACCAAATTCAATGGCGAAACCTAAACAGAAACATGGAAAAACGCAACTGCCATATTCTTATGAGACGTCCAAAATGAGTGAATGACTTTTTCTGTAGCGCTAGGCATCCTAAGATGGTTAGAGACATGACTTGAGACAGTAATGAAGAAAGTTAAATTAATTAACTTTTTAATTACTGGAATTAGGTGACTGTGTCAAATTGGGGAATTGAAGTTCTTCGTGCCAGAAACCCATCCCAACATTGATATTTCCAAAAAGCGGCCTCTAGTAATAATTACGAAGCAATGAAATTCAACCAAATTCGATGGCTTTCGCTGTTGAAAGCCGTTGCATTTCACTGACTTTCATTACGCCACAACAATTACTAGAGGACGCTTTTTCAAAATCTCAAAGCTCAGATGGGTTCCTCGCATGAAGAACTTCAATTCTCCCATTTGACACAATCACCTAACTCCACTAATTAAAAAGTTAATTATTATTACTTTCTTAATTACTGTCCTAAATGATGTCCTTACCTACCTTAAGATTCCTGCCGCTACACAAAAAGCAATTCTGAAAGCCCCGAGCAAATATCGCATTTTCCTGATTTTTTGAGAAGGTTGGACACATTTCTTGAAACACCCTGTATATACATCAATTTGATGACATTGCCCTGCTAAGAACTGTCAATAATATTTGCAAGCCACTTCTAATGAATATATAATTCCGCAGCCTTTTGAACAAAGTTACGAGGAGTGCGTCACTATATTTGTAGAATCCGCTAGTATCAAGCATCCGAAGCTGAATTACTGTTCGTCACAGTATCGTGTATCAGAGATCATGAAAAAGATTCAACGTATGTTTTTACATGCACTTCCTCTGTATAAAGAGCATGAACGTCTACTGACAGATGTTTCAAATAAATACTTGTCAAGCATTTTCAGAAAGGTGCTGAATAAATGTCACGGAAATCAATATGTTAAAATAACAAACGATGCATTCATTAGACGCACATGAATATAACAACCACATTTTCATACATTCAGCGCCATGTAATGTTGCTACGCGCATTGTGGAATATTCTTTCAGACACAAAGCAAAAACTTAGTCCTGAAAAAAAATGACAGGAGCTCGGCACGTACGCGGAAATTTAAGAGGCTATTTAACCAGATTACGCGAACGGACTCAACTGAATGCATGATATGTCATGACTGCGGTAGATGAGATGAGTTTGAAGCCGCAAGCACGAAGACTAGGCAAATTTGTGTACTACCCATCATTCCCATGGTAGCTGAACGATCGCAGCGCCAGAGTCCCCTCTAGTTAATTTTAGGAAACTCTATGGTCCCTACGGCTATCGCCGCCTGGTGGATGCCGGTGGAAGGCATCATTCTGCGTACCACCGTGACGCCCGCGGTCGGCACACTATACTCAGCCAGAACTTTTCTTGGCACCACTGTGGAATCTACAGAGCCAAAGTGCCTGCATGTGCGCGCGCCAAGAAATAGTACATTATTTATTTTCAAATTCGAAATGTTACCTAGCTCGAATAAAGAAAGATTTCTTCATTATAAAAAGAGAACGAGTATGGTAAGCCGTCTGTGAAAAAAAAAAAGTTATTGTAAAGTTCAACTTTGTTTCTGCCTTTTTTATTTCTTGGACAGCACCACATTTTCATCACGCCTGTATGGTGGCTAGAAGGAGAGGTGTCAGCAACCATAGAGTTTCCTAAAATTAACTATAGGGGACTCTGGGGGGCTATTTTGTACGCGTTCTGTCATAGAACGGAGGCGGGACCGAACGGAAGAACGAGAGGGAGCAAGCAGCCAATAGCTAGCTAAGGAATTTGGGAATGTTTTCAGCGCACGAAAAAATATGAAATTTATGGATGTCAGAGCTATGCACACGTGACGTATGAGGGTAAAGGAGTACATATACTAGCGGGATCAGCTGGTAATAAAATAGTTGTTGAAAGTTAGCGCTGTGGTGTCTCGAATGTGCCTTCTTTTGTCCGTGTCTTTAGCCTGCGCTGCCATCAATTATCATGCAATCATACCAACAAGACCAAATCGCCACCCTCATCGGCATCATATGGTACTTGCATTCCATATTTATTCGAATGCAAGGCGAGCTTTTTCTCCAAATGTTTGCTCCTAAAGTCGCCCCCGCGTGTTACAATCGCGATCGCGTTACAATCGAGCAAACACCGTATTCAGGCTGCGGTGTGCACTTGGTGGCGTTCATCATATTGTCATGTGTCTTATTTTGTTGTCTGCGATGCGATGTTCCAGAAGCGTCACGATTGTTTTAGATCTTTCCGTTAAGTTTGCGCGCGGTACGCGAATAGTCTAGAGATTACGTGGCCACCAGCTATAACGCTGGAACATTCGACAGAACATGTATAAAAGCCGACACGCTTTACCACTTGTCAGAATTATTGACAGAGGACGCTCTGACTGACTCGTTTCCCGGCCACAAGTTCGGCCAAATAAAGAGTTTCATCTTCGATACGCCCACTGCTGCCTTCGTCAACCCCGTGACAATATACAGTACAGTAGGTAGATGCATCTACGCACACTGATCACAATTTCACTATGTTTCTATTCTGCATGTATACGTAGTGCGAAACGCTCTAGCGATGCGAGCAAGCGAAACCGAAACTGGAACTGAAATCGGCTGCAAGATGCCGTACTTGCGTAGTAACACAAATGTGCGGATGCCCCGCCTCCGTAGCCTTCGCTCCAATGTCAAGATAAGTTGTCGCCGAGTACAGTAAGTATATTCTAGGCACTATACATATATATACCGTCTTTCCCATCGTGGCAATGGCGCCCCTTAAGAAATAGGCATAGACGGTGGCGCCAGATTTCCCTCTAGGTATTATTGTTAGAAACTCTATGGTTAAACCTAACTGCGGCTAATCCGCTAGACGCGCGTGCGCCATGAGGCGCAAATGTATTTTCAGGGGGTGATGGCACCCCACAACCTAAGACGGCCATCTTTTTTTCCTTCTCAGCCGGTCTGCTAGGGACATGAACGGCCGGTCATATTAAAGGGTCCCCATGTCCTGCCCCTCCGAAAGCTCTGTGCACCTCACCTGCACTGCCTCCGCGATGTCATGTGATGACGGTGCAGGCTTATGCCACAGGAGCGAATGAACCAGAATCGACGCACTGGTTCATTCACAAATTCACAAAGCACTTCACAAAATCATTTACATGTGTGGATACCAATATGTCACGCTACCACATAAATAAACGAGCTGTTCTTCTATGTAATTTTTCCGTTTTTTTAGCAAGTCTACCATAATTGGGAAGCTTAATGTTTACGCACATCATGGTCAGCAGAAATAGAACAGTAACTGTTATTAGGCACACGATGTGCTTGTTCTGAGCTTGGCCCTCGTGTGTTAATTTTAAAAAAAATCATTAAATATCATTAATGCAACCACTTACCTTTTCCATTGTGTTTGGTTTATGCTGAAGGCTATCACAAATCAGCATATTTTTATCAGTCGTCATAAAATAAAGCCAGAAAATAAATGTTTTAAATGCGAAGCATTTCTTAGCGAACTTCTGCGACTTTGAGCGTATCTATCTGTCTATCTACCGCCTACGACTTTGTGCTCTCCTGGCCGTTTTCTTAATAGGATGGACATCAAAATTAGTATGGCGTAACGTGACTTTATGACGAACATAAATGACAGGTCATAACATGAAAATCATGATATCCATGTCATGAACATGATTAACATGCCACGGTCTTGGTGATCTTGCGGCCGTTTCGTTAATTTGATATATACCAAAATTGGTATGGCGTGACAAGAGTGTATGACGAACATAACTGACAGGTCCTAACGTGCAAATCGTGACACGCATGTCATGTACAGCATGATTTACATTCCAGGCTCATGGTGCGCTCGCGGGCGTTTCGCTAGCTTGATATACAGAAATATCGGCATTGCGCGACGTGACTGTGACGAACACAAAAAACAGGAGTTAACATGAAAAACATGACACGTATCTCGTGTGCAGCATGACTTACGTGCCACGCTCTTGGTGCGCTGGCGGCCGTTTCGCTATAGCTTTATATGCACCAAAATTGGTATCGCGCGACGTGACTGTGTGACGAACATAAATAACAGGGGGTAATACGAAAATCATGACATGCATGTTATGTAGGCTATGATTTAGACACCACGCTCATGGTGCACTCGCGGCCGTTTTGTTAATTGAATATATACCTAAATTGGTATGGCATGACAGAAGTGCGTCACGAACATAAATAGCAGGTCATGCATCGTATATATGTAGCTGAATATATATTTCATTAGCATGGCATAAACCAGATAGTACACGCATGTATGTATGACAATCTCGCGACATATAGCGAACTAGATGTGACGACATGAATGACTTCATTAGCCTGAATGACAAACAAGGCGATGTATGCAGCTCTTTGCTGGCTGCTTCGCATTACATCGATTCCCACATTGCGTGGGATCTGCCGACTTTTTTATAGAGCTCAGTTTAGCTTACTCATGAAAAATCTTTGAACAGGTAACGTGCCTGGGCCCACGTACGACTTTCAAGCCTCCACCATACTTTGTCTCGTTCATTTTACTGTAGATGTAGATTGTTCTCGTCAAGCACCTTATAGCCCCCGTGCATGATGCACGTTGCAACATTAATAGCACGCATTGTCAGTGCCACTTGTTCTCATAGGATCTGTGTTAGTTATTCTAAATGCAGCTCCATGTAGACCTAATTATTTAGCTGTTCTCGGCGTTACAGAAATAAAGTGTAAATTAATTTCACTTTCGCGCTAAAAGATATCTGCTTGTTATAAATATCGAGCGCTGCGATTCTAAAGGGCTTCGAAAATGGAAACGCTTTCTAGCTCAGTACAACTAATCAAAGCACTCTCGGATTAATACTTCTTGAAGCGCTTATAGCTGGGATAGCTGGAGTTTGATGCACTTCCCGCTCTCAAGGGAAATTGGAAAAACACGCATACGCAGAAAGTTTTTGTTGTTTCTTGTATCCGAGTGCGTTTCCTGGAAATGCATCTGACTGACATATATGCTTTACACAGGCATGTGCTCTTGGGAACAGCGGCTTTTCTAGGACTTTTCCGTCGTATAGCAAATATGAAACGGCACACGGTGCCCCACAAGCGAAACAAGCAATCGGCGGACGGCTCTAGGAAAGACTGCATATTGTACAGAAAGAAAAAAAAGAACAATCGCAGCGCAAAACCGCGATGTCGATGCGTCTCTGAGAGAGAACGGGGCACTTTATCCCCGTTCTCTTTGAAAATCAAAAGAACCTTTAGCCCAAATTTATTCGCAGCAACATGCTCTTTTGTCTTAGTGCAGCGACCAAAAGCAAGTCATATAAAAAAATCATCGCCCAAGCATTCACGCGTACGTACGATTAACCAGCGAAGCGGAAGCGTGCGGCCCCGGTGTTAAGCAGTGGGTTAATCCCGACGTTGTATTGAAGCCTTTCTCAATTATTGTTAGGTTCGAACGGCAAAATCCGCCGGTGTTTGAGGGTGTTGAGCATGACGTCGGAGAGCTTGTTGACGTATATCGCACACGCCTCACGGTCGTTGTTTCAATGTTCGACGCGTTCGAGGAACGCCATCTCCTGCACGAACCAGCGTTGCGTGTCGTCGCCGTGTACCCTGATGCGTTCGAGCAATGACAATGAAGGGCAGACAGAGGTGGAAATGCCAGGGGCTTGCCGAGTTGCGTTGTCATTGCGAGCACCTCCTTCTGGCGCTCCTGCCAGCAATGTTTTGGCAGACTCGGGGCCACTAGTCGTTCTTCGACGACGTTGAGCCTGGACAAATGTGAAGGCGTCGGTGGGTAAATGTAGCCGTTAACGGGGCTTAAATTTGGCATGCTGCCTTTGATTAGCGATTGCTTGAATGTCCCACAGACCCGAAACTGACCGACGTCGGGAGCAGCTGGGGACCCACCGCGTCAGTACCTCCATGCATTGTTCTATTGTTGTTGAGGCCGGATCCCGTCGATCGTAACCAGGTTGTTGTCGAACCACAGGCGGTCGCAGACGTCGCAGCCGCAACCGAAGTGGCGCTCGAGAAACACCCGCCGAAAGTGGGCGTTGGCCCCGGCGAACGCGTTGCGCCATTGGGTCTCCTCGATTCGGCTACACTTTCTGCACTATAGTTCAAGAGTGCTGCGCTCGGTTTGGCGAGTGCAGCGCTCGCCACCTGCACTCTTGAACTCGATTTGACGTCGTGCTGCACGAGTTGATCTGCACTTCAGGGCTAGCTTCCCCGCGAGTTCTCGTCTCGTGCTCAAGGAACATGGCGTCGCTGCACTTTTGCCATCGATCTGACCGCTGCACCGAAACCGCTAGTGTCGTACTGCACTCACATTGCAGGGACTGGCGCGGCACTGGCACCGCACTTTCGTGAACTACGTCCAGGAAGTGCAGCCAAATCGAGGAGACCTATTGCCACGTTGACGCTAATCTTCCGGCACAGCCGCTTGCTCGCCGCCAAGCATCCGCCCGCCATGGCGCGCGTGTCTGGGTCCGACGGAGAGACGACGTCACTGACGGCGCAGCCAATGGAGACCATTATCGAAACATGCGGCGAACGGTCTTTCGTTTCGCCTAGCCATAAGAACCACGAAATACGCTCACAAAAACAACTTATCGCGCATAGAAAATTATCGCAGACGGCAGCTTCCGGGACAATGGGGGAGAACTTCCGGTGGCTTCACAAGCTCGCGCTTCGGGTAGCGGAGATGCGCCGTCCAGCTGTTATAATGGAAGTTTGAGCAGAGGAGAGTCGCTTGTTTCTGAAATTCATTGGGAAGCATGGTTGGATGAGTGAACGAAGAGAGCAGTTTTCCCCTTTTACGACAGGTACCACCTTGAATGCGTGGTGGCGATTGCCTACCGACCCAGACAGTCTTAGGGAAGTCGCTTGAAGAGGCAAAGGAAGTTTCGCTTTAAAAGAACTCGCGGCACTCATCGCTACATTGTGCGTCTTCTTCTAATTGCTTTTAAGTGGGTACGCGCCTTACATGAGGATCATCATCAGGCAAATGTCAATGCGATGGCTGCCGCCGCCATACCAACGGTCGCTGAGCTGGCCGTTATGGAGGAGAAGAAACGGACGGCAGCCAAAGTGGTGACGACGCTGTTCCCGCGCATCCCGAAGGTGACCGCAGTGCTGCTCGAGTTCTTTATCCGCCGCGAAAGCCGAGTGGAGCTGAGCCGCGAGCCCTTGTCCCACTTCTGTGAGGAGGAAGTGGTGCTGGCCGCACAGGACGTGCTCGAGAAACTCAACCGCCAGGTCATCACCTATCAAGACATCCGCGACACGGCCGAGAACCTCATCGGTGAGCGCTCTCAGTCGCTTTAATTATTTGCCCAAAAAGCGCGTGCTCTCGAGAGCTTTGCGGAAGACGACAAAAACTACCGCGCCTAGCCCAAGTTCGCTTTTGAACAGCAAAGCTGTTTAGGCCGTCCGTAAAATCCTTGGTGTGTAAAAAGAACCCCTCGGAGCGCCTCACGTTGCCTCGCAACCGCTAATGCAACAGCTGCGCCGCGAGATGGGCACGCGCTCTCCTCTTCTTCATTGTCTTCATCTTCAGCTTCGCTGTCAAAACACGTGCGCCGATTGATCTGGCGCGAAATGCAATAACTCTGGTGGGTGAGACAACGAGGACAGAGAGAAAGAAAAAGAGAGAAAAGGGAAATAAAAAATCACACCATTTCCCGCTAAAGGGGACCATGAGGCGATGCGAAGCCGGAGCACTTGCACGATCGCGTTCCGTTGGCGTTCGTTGGGCATGCTACCGATCTCGCATCGTGGAACGCGAAGAGGAACGCTACGCGCGTCCTGTCTTCCCTCTAGCCTGGCCGTTAATTTCACAGGGTGAGCGGGGAACGCGGTCGACAGGCGTGCGAGAGGGGGGCAGCGTAGGAGAGGAGAGAGAGGGGGAGGGAACGCGCTGGTGCTCATCGCGGCGTTGCGCAGAGAGAATTTCGGCATGTCTGGCCCGCGTTTCAGAGGAAGAGTGGAAAGGGGGAGGGGAGAGAGAAAGTGGAGAGGGGGAGGGGAGAAGGAAAGTGGAGATGGGAGAGGGAAGTGGAGAGGGGAAGGCGAGAGGGAAAGTGGAGAGGGTATGCGCATGCGCAGTAAGGGTGGTCACGCCGCACACCACCACCACCACCACCGGATTGAACTCCGCCATAAGATACTTCGCATCTAAAATAGAGAAAGAGAGAAATTCTAGGGGAAGGAAAAAATTTTCGCAAGGCGAGATTCGAACCCCCACTATCCGAGTGCCTTAACTACTCGGCTATCCAGGCACGCTAGCAGAACATAGCATGGGAAACGTGTAGCGCCTACAAGCGGCGAAACAGTCCACTGTGTCAGTGCGCCGCCAGCGACCACTTCAGTTTCCACTACGTGCTACGAATTGTCTCTCCGTCGGCTACTCCCGTGTTGTGCGCTACTCGGCTACTCCCGTATTGTACTCCCGTGTTGAGCGCGCGTGCGCAAAGGCGACATGTTGGATGAAACGGGTTGGCTTTCAGAAAGTTGGCAGTGCAGAATTCTTTTAGAGCCTCAAAAGAAGAGAAAGGACACAAATTATACGGAATTAATCATGTTTTCGATGTGACAAAGCATGGACGTGCGACAGAGTGTTTTGAAAGGGCGATTCGTGCGGCAAGCCAGCGTAGGCCTGGAGCAAAACGGAAAGGTGAGCTAGTTGGTACCGATTCATAACGGTGTAATAGTTGCGCTTGTGGTGTTCATTTTCTTGTCTTCGTCGTTTTTGCGCAACTATTACACCGTTATGGACCTGGAAGCATGGGCCGTCACCATCGATGTTTGCATGCATTCTTTCTTGACTAGACATTTGTGTCTTACGTGTTAGACAACCCAATGTGACGGGCGCAAGTAAAACGTACGATCGCCGAACGTGTGGCATTTAGTGATGCCGTAGCAGTTCCTCGAAGTTTTCCAGCTCCGTTTATAGACGTTTCTGCATGAGTGCCCAAGTAACTTTGTCACACACGTGCTAAATTTGCACGTGATCACGTAGCGCAAAAGGGCGGTGTGGCGCGGCTTCGCTTGCACGCACAGTGCTGTAAGAGGCAAAGGCATGCAGAACAAGGGAAATAAAATTTAAAATTCTCGCGGTCCACGAGACCACGCATACGGGGCTTCTTCCTTGCCATTCCCCGTTTACGAACTGCGGTACGGCGGGAAAAAAATCAGCAGCGGCGTACGACGAGTGAGAGATCTGTCGATGGCTTTCCGCTGACGAAATGTAGTCTGCAGACTCGAGATCACTTTGCCGGCTGCCACTCGGTTCCGACAGCTCTGCAAAAACATGAGTTTACCTGCGTGGAGTGTAAATTCACAGCGAAATAGCTACAGCATGTACTTCATAAACATGCCCAAGATCACTTGCTTTGCGCTGTGAATCCACCGTTCCCGCTGGCTTCTGAGGCATGGCCACGGAGGAAAACTGAAAAAAATTGTTCCCTGTAAGTTGTTCTTATGGCTATTGGCAAGGTTTACGACACAGCAATTCATAAGCCACATTGCGAAGCACCGCCAACAACCTGTCACCGCTCCGCTTATCGGTCGGCTGCTGCACGAAGCACGCGCGCCGCTTTCGTTCAGTCCCGCACCGCGGCGCCACCGGCTCAGTGCACGTTTTCTGTAGCCTCGTATAGTATAGTATAGGCCTAGTGCGCTGCAGCTTTGAACCGAACAGACAGCGCCACCGGACGGCCGCGGCGGAAAACTTGGGATTGTCGTTTGTTGCTCCCGTGCCCGCAGTCTCGGTAGAAACTCATGGCTCCTCGCCGAAAGGACGTAAAAACGTCGCAGAACTCCGGTAATTTTCCGTACTTCTGCGTGCATGGCTGGCAAAAAAGCTGTAGGAACACCGTTCTACAGCATTTCTGCGGGTTACCTTAGAAGTCGGACGAAAATGAAAGACAACTCTACCGCAGCTGTGCGGGGCTGCGTAAGCAACGCCTCGAATTCCGTCCATAAGTGTCCCCACTCTCGTGCGTTTTTTTTTTTCGCCGTTTATTATTTATTTTAAATGTATACACAAGCTTACAAGATCACACGGAAATATGAAGATAGCAGGCTGACAACGGCCACCTAGAGGGGCAATGTGCCTGCCTGCGTCTTCTGCTCTCACGCGTGATTTCTTGCCAGCCAGAGCGGCGAGCAGGGGTAGCGGGTGCGGAATCACACAAATTTGCCGCGTCCTCTCCTCTTCGTTGGGAACGAAAACAGTTCGGTATGGCTCATCACACGTAGATCACTGAAAAATCAAAAGCTCACCTCCACTCGTACGTCGTAGTCCACTGTTTTCGACTGCACTCTGGATTTCCCAATAATGTCGCAAGATTCCATCACGCACATCAATTCTTCTTTGAGACCACACACCGACCACTCGCGTGCGACTTCGTACCAAGCGACCAAGAACTCCTTTTGAAACACACGTTATTGCAATTTCAATCCTACGGAAACCGCAGAACAACACATGATCGTCGCTTCTTGTCCTCACGTTCACGCGCGGGCTGGCGGCCTTGGCTGGCGATGCGCTTTCCTAGCAGACGACAACCAGTGACGAACTGATGGGCGCTTGCAGTCTCACTGTCTCTAAAGTGTGTGCGCTCGCTCGCCTGTGTGTGTGTGTGTGTGCGTTGTGAGCGTGTTTGTGTGTGTGGGGGGGGGGCGGTAATCTACTGTTCCCCGCGTGGTGACCAAGGGACGGAAAATAACTTGTTTCCGGCGCAAGCAGCTGTGTTTTGTCGGCTTTTTCTTTTCTTTTTTTTTGTTGGTAGGGCTCGCAGTTCGGTTTTCAGCAGAAAGACGGACTGAGGGGGACCTGTCTCTCTCGAATGGCTTGAGGCAAAAAGGGGACGAAGTTTTGTTGAATGCTTACGTTAACAAGAGTCGCTGCAAGCTGGTTTTTCGGCTACAGTTTTAAACGGCTGTAGTTTGAGAGGTTTTTCAGACAGGAAAAACAAAACAAAAATAAACGTAAGTTAGCACAGCGTATTTACAAACGCAGACAGAAAAAAAAAGAACTACGGTGGCCGTTCTTGGAGAACAGCGGCCGCCGCAACCGTAGCCGCCGCCTTGAAACATGCAGACGGGCCCGTAGGCGACAATCCTAACAGTGCGCCGCTAGCCCGATAGAGGGCGAGAGCAGTAGCGCCACCATACCAGCTCACGAGGTCTATAGCGAGGGGGCATAAAAGGAAACTCAGGGTGAGGAGGGGAGAGGGTAAACCATAGCATAGAATGAAAGAAAAACAGAAATCGAGAGAAAGAAACACAGAAAGAAAAAGGAGAGAAATAGAGGTTATCAAAGAAATAGAGGAAGAAAGAGAGAAAGAGGAAGGGAGAGAGACAGAGAGAGAAAGGGAACAAAGAGAAAGAGATAGATAGATAGATAGATAGATAGATAGATAGATAGATAGATAGATAGATAGATAGATAGATAGATAGATAGATAGATAGATAGATAGATAGATAGATAGATAGATAGATAGATAGATAGATAGATAGATAGATAGATAGATAGATAGATAGATAGATAGATAGATAGATAGATTGTGGAGCTAAGTGGCTAGGCTTGCGAGAAGCTTACCCTACGAAGCGACCGGGAAGGGACGCGACGTTCTCCACTGCCGCAGCGCACAAAGACGCTACGGCCGGGTTCATCGACTCTCCGACACGGCGCAGAAAAGGCACTCGAGGCAGGTTGTCAACAAGCGCGGGTTGTGCGACACTCACGGTGCGACACTCACGGGCTTGCGGGCCGTCAGGGTAACTCCGCAAGACCGATCGAGTACGCTTGCCAGCGGCGTTACGACTATCACACAAAGGGCAACAGTCGAGCGCACGGAGAGAAGCCGCCTGCCAGAGCAGAGCGTCAACCTATCGTGCAGGCCTGAGAGCATCTGACGCGGACAAGCCAGTGCCAGACAGAAGCAAGCTCATGGGAGAGGGGTTTGTCACTGGCGGTCAATGTGGACAGGCCTTGCGCAGTGACGTAGGCTAGCATGGTGGCGCGAGCATTCTCCGGACATGTCCGGACGCGTGGCTCGTGCAGGGAAGACCGACGCATGGCTCCTACCAAGCAAAAAGGCCTGGCGGCGTGTCCACGGTGCGCTCAGCTGATGTCGCCACCGCTCTCCTAGAGCCACTGGAAAATTTCAGAGTACCGCAAAGGTAGGCTGCACGCGGGCAACATTGGGCGGCGGTGGCCATTTCCCTTCCAGACCGTCCGGCGCGTTGGTAGCGTGTGTTGAGAAGTGACCGATCTTTTCGCTTCGATGCCGTGTTACGCTCGGCGTAACTGCAATATGTGTGTGTGTGTTTCTTCAAGAGGATATCAGAAGTGATTTCGAGTCATCGACAGTTATGAATCGACTGCGCGGTAAGCTGTGTAACTAATGAAACGTGCGGCGAATGTTGCCATGTGCTTGCGAACTCTCTTCGTGGCTTCATCGGCCTCTTTTCATGTCACGGCCGGGTGTGTTCGCAAGGTCCGGAGCTGTAGACATAGTTGCATTAGCGTAGCGACCGTGCGAGATGCCAATTACTTTGACACTTGGTGAATATTGACTGTCTGCGCAAGCTTTGCAGTCGGTGTTCAGGTTCACTGCACTCAAGAACGTTATCGAACAACATCGAGGACATTCAACATTGCGTCCTTCGACTGATCGCTGACACATACCTTGCTTGCGCACCATGCTTGCTGTTCAGCTGGGTGTTATGTGTAATAGAAGTGGTGTGTGTACGGTAAGTTGTGCGTGAAGTATTTATGTCTCGGTTCGGAACGCCAGCAGCCGAACGCACGGGCGAATCGGCGTGCGGTAGGTAAGGTGCATCTTATTTTGCGAATTCGTTGTCATTTCCTAAAAGATGCGTAGAAAATAGGCCATCAAAAATTATTGACATCACTACTTAATTGTTGCATTTCCTATTTTTTGTCTCCGTAATATTCCCAACGTTACAGTGCACTTGCAAAAATTTAGCTGTGTTCCGACAAACAGTTTTTTTTTTGTTGGCGTTGCCGGCGCGTAAACAGCTGGGGTTCGGTTTCCGCATTGCTTTTAATTTCAACTTTTTTTTTAATGCACCCTTGTTAAAACTTCCTCCGCACAGTGCGTTATGTTGTTTTGATCAGAAATAGCGCGTCCCGAAAATTTTTAATGCGCATGCTACTGCAACACATGCAGCATGTATATAGACCTAGGGCTCGCATGAAATCGATTCCCTCAATGCGTGGGAGGATAAGCCGTTCTTTTTTTTTTTTTTTTTTTTTTTTGCTGTGACCATTTCTAACCCGCTAAGCAGTATTGTAAGGGTACGCTGGGCGCAATGCAGCATCGGCAACATTTTTTTCCTGAAAAAAAATCAAGAATACCCTTATTGACATTGCCTTATACCAAGTTTATTAACAGAGTTACACGCTTCAGTTTTGCGGAGTGGCAAATGATCATGCCACAGTTGCCTTCAAGGTATACAGCAAACAGTTATTAATAAATGTTCGATTTCGCTCTCGTGCGTGACACGCTTATAGCTCGAAATGCATGCACAATCTGTTCAACAGATCGATATATAAACAGCCGAGCAAATAGAAACGTATGTAGTTTTCAATATCACTGAACATAGCGAACCGAAAAGGTGAAGTATCTTGTTGCATGAGAGCTTTTCCAGCAAAGTTTGTGTAGTTCACTGCGGAAAGGAGTGTTCTTCAAGGGGGGCGAATTCATTCCGCCGTTAACTATGCAGCCACGTGGAACGACGCTCTTTTTTTGATAATGTTTCCCACACGGAATGCAAAAATATACGAAATACCCAGAGTAGCTCACCAGCAACGTTCTGTTGCTGGTCAGCTACTCCGGGAATCTCGTATATTTTTGCATTCCGTGTCGGAAACATTAACAGCTCACCAGCAACGTTCGGTTGCTGGTGAGCTACTCTCTGGCATCTGCATGGCGCCTTCAAAAAAGCGACGAAGTACTTCTAGGGACCGTGGTACTGCTAAATGTCCGGCCACGCTCTGCATTCAACGTGCCTGCACCCAAAGCGCTTGGAAGGGATATGGCGGCGAGAGGTCACGTGATGTCAGTAAGCCAGTCGCGTCTGCGGCGGCGCGCGGAAAATAGATGCGATACTCTGAAAATTTTCTAGTGACTCTACGCTCTCCTACGCTCTCCGAGTGCGCAGCGCCAATGCGACCACTTCGCGCATTTTGTCCCTGTTCCCTTCCGGGCGCGTAGCTCGAAGTTGTGTCGGTGAACGTCGATGCACAAAATGGCAACGCAAAACAAGCCCCGCTTGCTTTTTTGCGGTTACGCACGGATAGCAAATATTCAGGAATGCTTCAAGCGAAGCAGTTCGCTTCGGCGTGGCGATTTGTATGCCGCGTGGAGTACGACGTGCGTTTAGAAGCGAGTAAAAGTTTTTCTTGTTATGTGATAGAAAATACTCTTTATCGGCAGCCTCGCGCGTCGCTTGTCCTATGACCGCAGCGCATTTGCAGAAAGCTGGGATAGTTGAAGTGATAGGTTTGCAACGATAAAAAGATAGAGACGCTGTTGGTACGTCGAACACATTGCTGAATTATATTTTTGAACATGTACAACCGTGTTTTTTTCATCTAGGTCCACCGATCATAAAGCCGATCCTTAGGCCCATAATCCCGACGGTCGTTTACAGCTGACAAAGTTGGCACTGCAGAGACCTGTTTTGAGACGCAATGGTAGCCACCAAGGATTAAACCTCCTTGGGTAGCGCACAATCGCTGCGACCCAACGAGCTTGCTAGGCCGTGCGGGCGACAGGAGAGGTAGCCGCGACACACAAAGGGAACCGAAGCCTCCCCTTTCCCGGTGTTCGCTGCAGGCCAACCGTCCCTAGAGTGCCTCGATGTCCTCCTCGCCTGCCGCTCCGTACTATAGTGAACTAGAATTCTAGTTCACTGTACTCCGTACGGAAGGTGAAGCGGTATCTCCAGGAGGGTGATCCTCGCTCTCATTGGCTAGTTCGATACAGACGTCACCGCTCTGCATAACATCGCTTTCTGGGGAATTCTAGGGAAGATGCAGTGTCAACCAAGAGAGAAATCCAGAGCTCAATCTATACCCTATGAGGTTGAGAAGTTTTCCTACAGTTCCTGCTGTTCTCGCAACAAGTGTTCCCGTCTCCCCGAGTTACGCGAGAGCGCTTTTATCTTGTCGGACGCTCGCAATAGATGGCAGCGAAAACGCCGCGGCTCGTGCCAGCACCTCTACGAGGAATGATAACCTCTGCACTTTTTGCGACAAGGCTTTTTCAAATGCAAGCCCAAGCTACTCTTGCATACAAGTAGTTTTGCGGGATATATACGTGCTGCAATACATGAAGGGGGGGGGGGGGGGAAGCAAAGCAATTCTCAAACCGTTTGTTGGCATATAGCACTTGGCATATAGCACTTGGTAGAGCACTGCACGGGCCTGATTTTGCGGCCCAGGCCAGGCCCGAGCCCAGCCCGGGCCCGTGGTTCCGGGCCCGGGCGTACATGACCGAACTCAGCCCGAGCCCGGCCCGGGCCCGTGGTTCCAGCGCAGGCCCGGCCCGGGCCCGGGAGTTCATTACTAATCTTATCCAGGGCGCGCGTGTTCATGACAGGCCCGGCCCGGGCCCTCTAGATGATATTAGTTGTTCATGATGAGTATCAATGATGTCTTGCGCTTTGTAGCGGGCGACCGGACGGAAAATCCGGTGTGTACATGCATCGAAATGTTGCTTTGCCCGCGGTGGTAGCTCAGTGGTTAAGCTGTTTCGCGTGCGATTCCCGTGGCCACGGCGGCCACATTTTGATGTGGGCGAAATGTAAGTACACCAGTTTACTTATCGTTGGGTGCACGTTAAAGAACTCCAGTTGGTCGAAATTAATCTGGTCCCCACTACGGCGTACCTCGTAATCATATCGCCGTTTGGGCACGTAATACCAAAGAATATAAATGAAATGTTGCCTATATGGCACATGGCAAGTCATTGCAATAACAGTATAGTGAAAATAAAACATAGAAACAAAATTTATTCAAAAGAAGTGTACAACTAACATGAAAAAGCGGGTAGAAGCAAACCCGGGACATCTTCTTTAATGATCTTTTGTATACTCGTGTAGGAAACATTAATTACCCATTTTTTTAAAGAGGCTCCTGATTAATAATTTGTTGCAGCAAGATAAAAAACGTTAACGTTATATATATGCTGAACAGCCACCAAAAGTGGATGAAATATAAATCTCATATTCAAACGTCGTCACGGAAACGTAATCGCCATGTACCACATAATTCTATAATCAAGCTGCTACACACCATACTTTATGCTATTCCATAATCGCGCCAGTATAGATATATACCCTTAGCATTAGTGTTATAGTAATCTAATAGTATCGAGTGTAATCACAAAAATGGTAACAGAAAAATTGCTTGTAGAACGTTTTTTTTTTGTATAATTGATTTTTTCCTCACGCGGAACCCATGTTCGTTTTTGTGAAAAAGAAAAAAAATTAAACTTCGTTTTTCTATTTTCTTTGCTAAGCTTTACTAAGAGCAAGCTCTTTGCACGTGTCACTCCAGCTTGTCACAGAATGCCTTAGACCATGCAATGGATAACGTTCGCGTGTTCTCGAAGGCCCAACTTAGGCTTTTACAGAAAAAGCTGTTATGAGATCACAACAAGGGCCGTTTTTGGCGCCGTAGTTGTCCGCCGCCGCCGCCCGTAACCACTATCGCTCGGAATAAGAAAAAAACGAAATAATAAAAAATTTCCAGGATGGAACGAGGTTCGAACCTGGGCCCTCTGCGTGGGAGCCCAGTGTTCTACCTCGTAGTCATGCCGGTGCTTGAAACTGCGTTGCAAAAAGACCGTATGCAGGCTTCACGCCGCGAAGGTACCACATTAACACATGCAATGTAGCGTGGTAGAAGAGTAAAATAACAACCAAGCGTCCCACAACGCGAATTTTGTAACCAGGCGTCACACAATGCGAATTGCGCAACGAGTGGGTCGTTGAATGCTTCCAACCCATTACAAAGGGCTCTCCCAAAATTCTTCATTGTCATCAGCCGCAGCATCAACAAAGTGCACAGAATGCCTTAAAGGTGTTTAGCGGGTACCACGATTATCTGCAGAATGACGAAAAATGAAATAGTGGCTGCTTCCCTACTTCAAAAAATTATCATATATAGCGTAGTGGGTTCCTCGCAAGTACACTTCTATAGGTTGCCAAGGAAGCCCATAAGGCTCTCATGATGCATTTCCTCAGGGTCTGAATAAAGTTCTTTCCCTGTGTCTCTCTTTCTCACTTTGACCTATGTTATATAGCGTGGTGGGAGAGTAAAATAACGACCGAGCGTCACACGATGTGAATTGTGGGTCGTTTAAAGCTTCCAACCCATTACAAATGGCTCAGCCATTACTCTTCATTGTCATCAACCGTCGCATCAACAAACTGCACGTAATGCCTTACCTGTGGTAGCTCGTTTCTCCGCAGAATTACGAATAATGTCGTGGTGGGTGCTTCCCAACTTCACAAAAGTTATGATTTGTGGCCTAGTGGGTACGTTGCTAGTTTACTTGTATTAGTAGCCACAAGAGAGTTTATAACGGGCTCTAGAAATGCCGCTCTTCAAGCTTTCGCTGTGACTGTGCTGCGCTTTCCGCGCAGGCCTAGCGTTTTTTAATGAGCGGGCCCGAGTCCGGCCCGGCCCGCAGCCTAAAGCCCGGGCCCGGCCGGCCCGCACTTTCAAGCCCGAGCCCAGACCGAGCCCACTGGAAAACGCTTCGGACGGCCCGGCCCGGGCTTTCGGGTCGGTCCGGGCCCGTGCAGTGCTCTAGCACTTGGCACTGCGTTTTCACACGTTACTTGCCTGGATTTTTCCCACAAATTCCGGTTTTAGTGTGTGGAGATAGGTTTGCACTAGGCTTACCTACGAGCGCGACCGTGTAGGGACGCGACGTTCTCCACTGCCGCTGCGGCCGGGTTCGTCGTTTTCTCCGACACGGCGCAGAAACCACGCACGAGGCAGGGTAACAACAACAACGGGTTTACCCAAGATGCAGCACAGTGCGACACTCACGGGCTTGCAGGCCGTATAGGGAACTCCGCAAGACCGAGCAAGTACGCTTCCTACGGCGCGACGACTCACGCACGAGGGCCGAAGTCGAACGCACGAACGAGAAGCCGCCTGCTCAGCAGCGCGTCAACCTCTCGTCAAGGCCTGAGAGCATCTGACGCGGGCAAGCCCGCGCCCCCGCGCCAGACAGAAGCGAGCTTAAGGGGGAAGGGGGTTGTCACTGGCGGCCAATGAGAACAGGCGTTGCGCAGTGACGTAAGCTAGCTTGGTGGCGTGACCATGTGAGCATGTCGAGGCATGCCCGGACGCGTGCCCGCGCGCCGGGAAGCCGACGCATGGCTCGCACCAGACAAAGAGGCCTGGCGCTGCCGCCGTGGTCGCCATACTGCCAATTAACGGCGGTCCCCGGCGCTCGAGCCGCGCGAGCCCAACACACGCGCTAGCTGGGGAACGAGGCGCCAAAGGGGTGGGCGCGCTCGATTCCCACAAGTGCTAAAAAGGACGCGGTCGAAACGGCCTGAAATGTTTCAAGTTGTAACGTAGTACCGCAACTTTACTTGCTTGGACGCTGCGGATACACGCCCACGCGTTTATGCCTCCACACGCGCCATTACTACGAAAAACTGCGCAAAATAAACAGGGAAGACACAAGCGGATCTGTGCGTGTCTCCCCTGTTTATTTTGCGCAGTTTTTCCTTGTAATGGACTCGCCCAGCGCTCAGTCCTTTTTAAAGTACACGCACCATGCGGTTGTACCTAGACTGTGCCTAGACACTCCCTGTTCCTAGATCTATAAGTACCTAGATGGCTGGTCGCTTTGATCACGTGACCTAGGGCCCACGTGACCTGAGGATCGTTTTCGGCATTTACCGCCTCGCTTCGACCTCGATGGCCGCCTCGCCTGTCGCTGTCCCTGCCGTATTCAAAAGAGGGCTCTTCCCAGTGATGCCAACCTAAGTCAACGTTTGGCCCTAGATTGACCACCAAAAAAACTCTAGATTGCAAGAAAAATCCCTAGGTTGACTTTTTGATGTCATGCAGATTAATTGACTCTTTGGCTCAATTGATCTGAACCTTATCAGAAGCAAAAATCATCATATTAAAAGCCACTGAAGCTCTTTCTTCTGCACTTTCTGCGGAGTAATTGCACATAGGGCTTGCGGATGGCGCAAGTTGCCAGAGACTTTGCCCACTCACTGAAGGCACGGGTGTGATAGCTTGAGTCAATCTGTAGCCCTTTTCTTGTAATTGCAGCTTGCCAGGTGGCGGTCAATTTCTAATTTCCCACATTTGCAATCAGCGTCGCATGGCTTGCAGTAGATATACAGGGGCCATTTTTTTTACTGGCTGATAGCCAATGTGTGTGCTTTCAATCAGCTTCCAATATGGCCAAATATTTTCGTCACTATTTTCATCTTATGAAAACGACGCGACGGAAAGACTGAAAACACAAGAACATGTTCTTGTGTTTTCAGTCAGTCCGTCGCATGACGGAGAGATGCGAAGACTGCAGTGTTTTCGTATTTTTCCGTCACGCCGTTTTCATACTAAAGAATACGTACAAACTCGCCCAATGGTCAGTCGCTTTCTTTCTCAAGTCTCCTCGTCCAGAAGATGTTTCAATGGAGACTGCGCCGTGAGGGCACGCGGCGAGCCTGAATTTGGCACTTTTTCATATGCACTACAAGACAAAATTTCTCTTTGTTTCACAAAGCAGCAATCACTCGGGGCGCTCATTATCATACGCGCGTGCATGCGAAACATGACAACAAAGTTTCATATCCCCGAGTATCCCGAGTATGATAATCTCGCGTCACAGAACTGCGATCACTGTCACTCAGCCCAGCAGAACACCACCGCTCTTTTAAAGGGGTACTGACACAAAATTTCGCGGCCGAGATGGCCTGCTGGATCTATTCCCGTGTACGTGCGTGTACCATCTGCAAAATATCGACAGCGAATAAAGTTTGGAAGGTATTTTATATGAATTTTGAAGTTCGCGAGCGCGATCCAGCATTATAGGCCGCACCTGGTGCATTGACACCCTCCGTGGTGACCCGAGGTGACTCCCCTACTTCCCCTACGTAACCGTTGCAGCTGGTACAAGTTATGATGACGTCGTAGCCGCCATTTCTGTTTTGACGCGCTTCCCGACGAATCGCTCCTCGCCAGCGGGTCAAACCTGAAGTGATTTGCCACGTCGAAAATTCCTTCCATCCCCGCCGCAAGAAAATCGTCGCCATCAGACGACGATGAGCCCGACGACGACAGACCGCGCGGAAATGCATCACTGTTCTGTGTGCTCACGTGACCGAGCGTTTCACTCGCTAGGTGGTGGTAGTTGCACACGGCGGCTTGTCGTTTTTGGAGCTCTGTCAAACCGAAACTGAGGCTGTGTTGGAAATGAGGAGCTTATAATTAATTATCTGTCGCGCGCTGCAGCAAACGATGTGCCGTGTCATGACTAACAGGCCCCCAGGAACACATTGCAGCAAAAACACGTGGGGCGAAAATTTTTGTGTCCGGACTCCTTTAAAGGGTAAACGGCTAATAGCGAGAATTATCGTTTTTGTAGCGTTAGCTACAGCGGAGCCGATTTCGCGTGGATCCTCATGAGCCGTGCTGCGCATGCGCGAGGATCAGTGATGTCACACAGCTGGCTCACCGGAGCCGACATCTCACGCGCTCTCCGCCACCGCCGCGCGCGACTCGCCGCTGCTGGAGGAGTGGCGTTCGGGAGTGGCGTCGTAGCCGCGGCAGACACACTAAAGAGTTTTTGTGCCGGGGACCCCAAGCCACCTGCGTACGCACGCTCTTGCGTTCCTTTGTACTCCCAGCCGTATCCATAGAGAATACAAAAGAACGCAAGGGCTTACGTACGCAAGCCGCTTGGGGCCCCGGCACTAAAGCTCTCTACTTGCGCCGGCACGCGCGCAGACTCCGCCACCGCCGCGCGCGACTCGCCACCGCTGGTCTGCGCATTCGAGAGAAAGAGACGTCGTAGCCATGGCAGACACACTGGCGCCGGCGCGCGCGCAGCTATTCGCCTTCGTTGTGCAGTCGCCGTCTGACACTGCGCTGGAGCCGCTTGATAGCCCCTCTGACTGGCGTTTGCAAGTGGGTAACGCCATGGAGAAGGAGAGCGCAAATGCTGCTCAACGGCGCAGAAGAGCCGAGAAGCTTATCTCATCGGATCCCGAAGTAGTTTCCTGGCAATTAGCCGTTCAGCGCACGAAGAATGAACAGAAGAATAATAATCCTAGACAAGCTGGAAAGCGAAAAATAATCAGCTGAAACTTTGCTAACTCTACTGCGATAGAGCTCGTGCAGACAGTATGCCGAAATAGTGGGCAAATCTAGCTTTATTCGCTATATCTCTGTGCTCGACATTTTCGTTGCTTTACATTTTCTAAATTATTGATATTGTTTCGCTGTTTTCTCCACTGTTACGTCATATGCCCGTCATATGCTCTTCTTGCTTGCCGGAATCATGCAGGACTGCACAGCATGTCCTACAAGAAGGCGCAGGACATCGCCAAAGAGCTTGGCGAAAACATTCGGAAGCTGACCATCATAGTGGGCGAGCTGGCCACGTCGCTGGAGAAGGTGTCGGACGTGCCACCCACCGACTGGATGGCTGTCGGCGACACCATCGTGTCTAAAACGGAAAAGCTCAACCTGGCTGAGATCGCACCCTTTTGGACGTACATCCCTAAAATGAAAGACTTCCTATCCATAAAGCTGCTCGGTGCCGGAGGGTTCGGGTGAGTATGTTCGCTCATCTTGCTTCTTCATACGAATGCGAGTGAGCTTCGCTGCTATACACCCAGTGGCACGTGTGGCGCTTTTCATGCGGCCGCATCAGGTGGACGCCATTTTTTCTGTCGGTTGCATGCTTCGCGCATGACTATCACTTGCTTCTGTTAAATTCCCCAATGTCAGTAAATGACGTCACGTCTTCATCTGATACCCCGCTCACGATTCGGTCTCGCAGCATGCGTTCGAGAGACGTTCCAAAATTGCATTTTTTTGTCAGCCGCCTTATTTCGGCAATAGATTTGCCCTCTTCTCGTTGTTATTGCGTGAAGAAAGCGTACTTCGTTGACCTCCCGCTGTTCCCCGAGGTGTTACACGTCGTGTTGACGGCGTTCACTGGATGAAAACGCCTCCTCGTTGTCGGGCCACTGACAGCGCTCGCCGCCTCGAGGAAAACTCGTTGAGCACGTTCCTTCGAACGCGCTCATGGCTCTTTCATCGAGGTGCTCGGTGTCCTAGATCGCTGCCGCTGCAGGACACTCAGTCATTCCAAGATTTGTGGAACGTTCTTCATTCCACAACAACACGGAGCGAGGCAAAACAGAGGTCACTTCTAGTGCGAGCGTCAGGAGCCGGCCGAGCTGCGCTCCTTGCGAGATGCGCTTTTTCGACAATGATATTTCGTGACTGTATGTTTGACGTCACGCCAACATTCCACTGCGTAAGCATAGGACTTGGTTTTGTACCTTTCACTGTCTTCAATCAGTTAGTTTTGCACAGCTAAGAGTTCGACGGCGACGAGGAGTTCGATCCGTCTGACGAGGAAAGAACACGGTGAAAAAAGAAACAAACACACAACGAGAAGTAAAAATGTAATGAGCTAAAAAGGGCGTTTCGAAACGCGTACGGGCTTCTGTGACCGAGAAATCCCGTGAACTGTGACCAAGAGACCCGTACGGGTTTCGACACGTCGTTTTTAGATGCGAAGCATCTTTTGCTCGCGGCTGTGTCCGGTGGCGTCTGCGCTCCACTGCGCATGCGCGTCCTCTCTCCCTCTCTCTCCTCTCCTACGCTGCCCACCTCTCGCGCGCTTCATTCTCTCCTGCGACGAGTAGGCAGCAGTGATGCCTCCGGCGTCTAGACGTGGCACGAGCGGCCGATGGCCGCCTCTGCTTCTGTGGCTCTAGACGCGGGGCGCTCGTGCTCTCCTTTCCTCGCTGAAGAATCCCACGATGACACCAATGGCATGGAATGCAGGGGCAGACGCATATGATCTTGCGACTTTGCGGGAGTCGAATATCCCGGACGCCGGCAGCTCCACGCAGCGGGAGCTGGACGGAGACTGGAAGACAGTGCTGATTCTACGCCAGACGAAGGCACAGGCTCGACAACGCAAGAAAAAGAAATTACACCATCTCCCGCTCAAGCGAACCATCTCCCCGCTGCTTCGCATCCACGCAGGGTTCTCTTTAGCGGGAGATGGTGTAATTTTTTTAGCTCATTACTTTTTCACTACTCGACGAGTGTCCGTTTCTTTTTTCACAATTAGTTTTGAGAAAATGGCTGACTGGGCTAGTTGGTGATTCATTCTGCTTGCTTGAAATACGAGCGCGTAACGTAGACGAGGACTTAATAACACACGGATATAAGCGCTTTTCACTACCAACTGAAGGTTTAATGGGAAAATGAGACAAATATATACTGGCAGATAAAAGTTTCGTAAGCACATCCGATAAGAACACACCACAAACAAACCATAACAAGAGTAAAAGCTTTTCCAAAACCCACTTTACCTTACAGTGATTCTTTAACGCCTACGGCATCTGCCACTGTCAAGAAACTCAAGCTCCCTATCAGACAGAGGTATTGACGGTTTGCTCACGCAAGTCGAGCCGCCAGGCGCTATGTTTGCAGCCTCAATAATAATTCATGTGCGCTCATCTTTCTGCCTATCAACCACAACTGTGCTATCAAACTGAACCTCGCATTCACACATGCTGACATGTTGGGCCAGATAACCATCGTTGCCGTTGCGAACGTTGCACGCATGCTCACGCAGTCTGTCGTTAAGGCATCTTCCGGTTTTCCAATATAACAGGCACCGCATGAAAGTGGGATTCTGTAGACGACATTGTTAATGCAATTGACAAACTTAGTTCTGTGCTTTGTTTTGCACAGTTGCCTCTTGTGTCTAGCAGCACATGTCAGCCTAGCCAGCTGAGAAAGCTTGTGAGGTACAGAGGAAACTACACGCACTCCCATGCGTTGCCCAACCTTTTTCAAGCGGTGGGTGACCTGATGCATGTAGGGAACAACAGCTATTTTTTCTTTTAAGCAAGTAGTTTTGAGCAAGTAATTTCAAGCAAGTAGTTTTGAGAAGCGCTAACCTTCCTTGGCCATCAAATCTCTTGAGAAGGGACAAACCCTTGCCTGACCGCAAGCTGGCCCTTAAATGCTACGCTCGGCCTGCCAAAGCAAAAGACCTCCGCAGTTTCCTGGGCATCCTCAACTTTTACATACGCGTTGGCTGGCCTACGAGGCAACCACTCTGTCACTTGGACACCAATTGAACACAAGTGTTCCAAGACTGCAAAACTGCCCTCTGCAACGCCACTCTGCTCTCCCATCCCAAGCCAAAGGCTCCCTTGGGCCTCTTCACAGATGCCTATAGCACCGCTGTTGGAGCCTTCCTCATGCAGCGCGTGGGCAGAAACTGGTGCCCGTTGGCGTTCTTTTCCAAGAAACTTTCTAGCCCAAAGACGCCCTCGCCTTCTGGCAGAATCGCCGATGCAACTTCTGCCCCTGCGGAGATAACCTGGGCACCCTAATGTAGAGAGCTTCTTGCCATCTACGAAGCGGTCCAACATTTTCGCCACATCCTCGAGGCGCAGCACTGCACCATCTACACCGACCACAAACCTATCCACTAACCTATAGCCTTCTTCCAATGCCGCGAGAAACTTCCACCGGTTGAGCAGAACCAACTGTCCAAATTTACCACGGACATCCAACACATCAGCGGAAAGGATAATGCGGTCGCCGACGCACTCTCCCACGTCTCCGCTATCGAGTTGCCACCCGTGACGACTGACGCCCTCGCCGACGCTCAGAAAACGGACGCCCAACTCCAGCAGCTCCTCGAGAATGCCTCTTCTCTTCAACTTCAACAAGTTGCCGTCCCTGGGTCGACAGACACTCTCTACTGCGACATATCCACCGGACGAGTGAGCGTTTTCAACCAGTTACACAACATCAGCCATGCCGGCATCCGCGCTTCTACACGCCTTGTGACTGACCGCAATGTTTGGCCCTCAATGCGACGTGACTGCCGCACCTGGGCACGCACGTGCATTCAATGCCAACGCGCCAAAGTCACCCGGCACGTCACTTCGCCGCTCGGGCGAAGTGACGTGCCGTTGGAATTCCCCCTGCCGTTGGAACGGTTTCAACACGTCCACATCGACATCATTGGCCCCCTTCCACCAGCCGGACCTTACCGCTATTGCCTCAACGCCATCGATCGTTACACTCGATGGCCCGAGGCAGGGTTGCCGTTGGTAGCTACTTTGCGACCCCGTCTGGCGACATAAACTTCAGGTTGGTGCCTTGGATACTTTCTGGCTACATTTAACTTCTGTTTTGGCGCATTAAGTAGCCATTTTCCATATTATTTACAGATTAAACACACTATTTCGACAGCAGTTCTGCCATATCAGCCGATGCGCGTCCTCCCCCCACTAGCAGGGTGCAGGTGTGCATCTAGGCACCCCAACGCAACGCATGGCGCGCCTGTGAATACGAAGTGTTGAACATGTTGGCGAACGTGCTGACCGCCATCTATACTGATGCTACGCGCAAGTTTCTAATTCTGATGCCCAGCGCGTGTGAACATGACAGAAATCCGCGACAAAATGAGGCTGGACTGTTCATCTTAACCAGACTTGACTATCCGAAGCTGGACTGGTATTATGTAGCCTCTGCTGTTCACATTCGATCTGCGGTTTCAATGAAAAACTGCTTCAACGTTTAATGTTCGCACTAACATGTTGGCTGGAATGTTCCAAAATTACTCTGCACCTGAAAAGAACTATCTGTTCTACATAAACTATATGCATGACGCACTGAATATATTATAATTTATTCTTTTATTTGCAAATTATTTGTGGCTTGAAGACCAAGCAGGAGCGAAAAACCGTGTTCTTATTTCTGTGGCTTTCCTTATTCAAAATGGTATTATTTATCTTTCAATAATAAAAATTCTACTCATCATACCGCTTCTGTTCAATTTGGCTACAAATATGGCGATCAAATTAAGTGATATGGCTACTTTCGCTACGTTTAGCTTGAGGTCTGGCTATTTTTCAAATCTACCCTACGGCAACCCTGTCCCGAGGTATGGCCCCTGGAAAGGATAACCACAGAAGAAGCCGTCTCGGCCTTCTCCGGCTGGATTTCCCGCTTCGGCAACCCTCGTCGCGTCACAACCGATCGAGGACGGCTATTCGAATCTCAACTCTTCAGGCTCCTGCGGCTTTCCAGCGGGTTCGAGCGTTTACGGACCACCAGCTACCACACTTGCGCCAACGGGATGATTGAGCGTTTTCACCGACAGCTCAAGGCAGCCATCATGTGCCATCCTAACTCAACCTGGCTCGAGGCTCTCCTGGCCGTCGCTCTCGATCCTTTCAAACCAGACGTTCAGGCTGTGACGTGACGTAACGATAACGCTGTGCAAAGCCACGCACACGCTCAAGACAGCAGCAATATACGCCCTCTTTCTCGGGCATATATAATCTGCGGCTTTCTGCAATAAAATGTTCTTTCCACACCCGCACCCGTCTCGAGCGTGCTGCATGGTGGCAGCGATAGTCATGATCGGCAGCAGCGAAGCAAGCGGATAGCAGGCGATCCCGGACCGTTTCCAGCTTCAAAGGACTGCCGGCATGCCAGACACGGAACCAGCACTTGCCCGCCAGAGAGTGCCCCGGTCACCACACTACTGCCACCCCCAAGGGCCTTGGATACCAGAGGCGACGTTTGGTAGAGCTGGAGAACATGGAGGCAAGAATTCGAACTCTACGCCACGGCTACCTATTTCTGGCAACAGCCAAAGGAGGTACAAGCGGCTACTTTTCTTATGGTCATGGGCGAAGACGCACGCAGGACTTACAACACTTTTGTCTTCAGTGAAGGGGAGGATACATAGAAGTCCTTAAACGGAAATTCGAAGCATTTTACAAGCCGTCGTTGAACTTAGCTTATTATGAATTCCATTTCGGCTTCCGTGACCAGAAGGAAGGAGAAAGGAGGAGGAGAAAAACGGAAGGACAGGGAGGTTAGCCGGTTTGAAAAGACCGAGGAGAAAGCTTTAATGAGTGGCTAGCTACGAACATTGGCGAAGAGTTGTGAGTTTGCTGAAATGGAAGAGCGCATGCTGAGGAGCAGGATTATTCTTGGCATAAAGGATAAAAAACTTCAAGAGCAGCTCATTTCGGAGAATCCGTCTTTTGCCAAGAAATCTGCCACGCTCGCGAAGAAGGGAAAGAACAGTGCGAGCAAATACAAGCAGGCAACAGAAGCCACGAGGAAATTTGCGCAGTTGCCAAACTTCGGCACTGTGGAAAGTATGCCTGAAGTTATGAGGCTAGCAATTGCCCAGCTAAAGGACGCACCTGTAAAAAGTGTTGCAAGCGAAATCACTTTGCTGTAGCGTGCCGAACCAAAAACGAAAGGCGTCGCAAAGTCAAGCAGAACATCCCAGTGGTAGACGCCCAAGAGCAAAGCTTTTAGATAGAAGCCCTCTCTAGGAGCGACAAGAACGATGAGCGCTGGTCAGCAACTGTAAAAGTAGAAGGAACTCCAGTCCTTTGTAAGTTTGGCACAGGCGCAAATTGCTCGGTTATAGCACGGAGCAAGCTGCGACAGATAACCAAGGAAGACGAGCGCTGTGACGTCATTCTAAACACCTTTATAAATGCGAAGCATTTCTTAGCGAACTTCTGCGACTTTGAGCGTGTCTATCTATCTATCTACCGCCTATGACTTTTTGCTCTCCTGGCCGTTTTGTTAAACGGATGTATACCAAAATTGGTGTGGCATAACATGACCTTATTACGAACATAAATGGCAGGTCATAACATGAAAATCATGACATTCATGTCATCAGCAGCATGATATACATTCCACGGCCTTGGGGCTCTTGCGGCTGTTCCGTTAATTTCATATATACCAAAACTGGTATGGCGTGACAAGAGTTGATGCCGAACATAATGACAGGTCCTAACGTGCAAATCATGACACGCTTGTCATGTGCAGCATGATTTACATGGCATGGTATCGGGGCGCTCGCGGCCGTTTAAATGAATGGATATATATGAAAACTGGTATGACGAGACATTTCTGTATGACGAACATAATTGACACGTGGTAACATAAAAATCATGACACGCATGTCATGTACGATATGGTTTACGTGCCACGCTCATGGCGCACTCGCGGCCGTTTCGCTAAATTGATATATACCAAAATTGGTATTGTGCGACGTGACTGTATGAAGAACATGAATACCAGGTGGTAACATGAAAACCATGACATGCATGTCATGTATGACATGATTTACATGCCACGCTCATGGTGCATTCGCGGCTGTTTCGAATTGGTATTGCGCGACACGACTGTATGACGAACGCAAATAAGAGGTGGTAACATGAGTCATGACATGCATGACGTGTACGACATGATTTACATGCCATGCTCATGGTGCACTCGAGGCCGTTTCGCGAGATCGATATGCACCAAAATTGGTATTGCGTGACGCGACTGTATGACGACCGTAAATGAGAGGTGTGAACATGAAAATCATGACATACAAGTTATGTACGACATGATTTACATGCCATGCTCATGATGCATTCGCGGCCGCTTCGCTAGATTGATATACACCAAAATTGGCATTACGAGATGTGACTGTGTGACAAACATGAATAACAGGTGCTAACATGAAAGCCATGACATGCATGTCATGTATGTCACGATTTACATGCCACGCTCATGAAGCATTCGAGGCCGTTTGGCTAGCTTGACACACCAAAATTGGTATTGCGCGATGTGACTGTATGCCGAACATAGGTGACAGGTGGTAACATGAAAACCATGATATGCATGTCATGTATGGCATGATTTACATGCCCGGCCATTTCGCTCGTTTGATATACACCAAAATTGGTATTGCGCGATGTGACTGTATGGCGAACATAAATGACAGGTCTTAACATGCGAATCATGTTATGCATGTCCTGTACGGTTTGATTTACATGACACTGTCATGGTGCGCTTCCGGCCGTTTTGTTAACTGGATATATACCAAAATTGGTATGGCATGACACGAGTGCGTGATGAACATAATTGACAGGTCATGCATTGTGTATAACAGAATATACGCTTCATTGGCATGTTATATACCAGGTTTTGCATGCATGCGTGTATAGCAAACATGCCATACATGGTGAACTAGATGCCATGGCATGAATGATTCATTCGGCTCAAAGACAAATAAGGCGATGTATGCAGCTCTTTGCTGGCTGCTTCGCATTACATCGATTCCCACAGTGCATGAGATCTGCCGGATTTTTTGGTGATCAAAAAGCAGCTACAGGGCGCGTCCGCCTTCGAGTTAGCGGAGCTGATGCTTAATTTGAAACATACTTTTTTGTTGTCGAAGAGAACGTTCCACTAACATTAAGCGGATCAGTCGCTGAGCAACTCGGTCTAGACTAGCCTCAGTAGAGCCGCGTGAGCTCTATGATGGAGCGAAACATTATGCTGATGTTTTCGACGGACTCGGCAGCCTGAAAGGTACCGTCTACCATATGAAGCTTAAACCAGGTTCCAAAAGAATAGTTAGACCGGCAAGGCGAATTCCGCTCGCACTTAAAGACAAGGCTAAGAGGGAACTCGATCGCATGGAAGCCGAGCAGGTGATACAGAAGGTGACTGAACCAACAGAATGGGCGAGATACATGGTCATGGTTAAGAAAAATGAGAAAGTACGCATCTGTCTCAACCCGACTGAGTTGAACAAAGCGCTGCTAAGGGAACACTAACCTGTGCCGACCATAGAAGACATTGTGTCTTCTCTAGCGGGAGCACAGTACTTCTCGACGCTAGACGCTGCTTCGGGCTTCTGGCAGATTAAGCTCGACGAAGAGAGCTCTAAAATTTGCACAATGAGCACCCCTTTTGGCCGGTACAGATTTCTGCGTATGCCGTTCGGAATAGCGTCGGCGCCAGAAATTTTCCAGCGAGCAATGCAGAGAGTAATTGATGGACGATATTCTCGTGTGGGGCAAGTCAAAGGAAGAGCACGACCCCAACCTTGTCACCGTGCTTGACCGATGCCGGGAATAGAACTTGAAGTTAAACCGCGCAAAATGTCATTTTTGCAAAACTCTGTCAAGTACCTCGGTTATGTTTTGACACGTGAGGGACTAAGCCTGGATCAGGAGCGGCTCGTAGATATACTTCAGGTTCCACCCCCAGGCAACAAGAAGGAACTGCAAACGTTCCTAGGTATGGTCACTTTTGTCTCCCGTTTCATTCCACATATGTCTAAAACAACAGCTCCACTCCGCGAGTTTCTCAAAAAGGACGCAGCATTGGTCTGGGAAGACCAACACCAGGCTAGCTTTTAAGCCCTTCGTGAAGCTTTAGCAAAAGCCCCCGTTCTCGCATACTACCAGAAGAACAAGCCCATCACGCTCTCGGTAGATGCCAGCCAAAACGGGATCGGTGCAGTGATAACGCAGAATGGTCACCCACTAGCATAGTCATCGCGCGCTCTGTCGAAAGCACAACAGAGATAAGCGCAGATTGAAAAAGAAATGCTAGCGATCGTGCATGGTTGTGAAAAGTTCCAGGACTACCTGTTTGGGCAGCCTGAGGTCACGGTGGGGTCTGATCACAAACCACTTGAGATGATTTTTTAAGAAATCTTTGTGTGAATGCCCACTTCGACTTCAGCGCATGCGCCTCAACCTGCAGAAATATCGCCTAACAGTGAAATACACGCCGGGAAAAGAGCTTTTTATTGCCGACGCATTATCTCGTTTCCCAAGCCCACCAATTTTGAGTGAATACGGCGAGAATTTTCGTGTCAATTCAATGGCCTATCTTCGAGTTTCAGACAAGCGCCTGAACAAAGTTTTGCAAGAAACAGGAAAAGACGCAACCATGCGCCGAATTCGTGAATACGCAAGCACAAGCTGGCTTGATGGCAAAGATGACGTCACACCGGAGTTGCGCAGCTACTGGAACTTTCGTGACGAGCTGCACACGGAAAATGGCATGGTGCTACGCAGCGACAGGCTCGTTCTCCCTCCGAAGATGCGTGGTGAACTTCTTTCTTGTCTGCATGCTGCGCATGCAGGAGTTGAAAACATGAAAGCACGTGCTCGTTTCTGTCTTTTTGGCCAGGCATGAATAGTGACATAGAGGAAACAGCACGACGCTGTCAGTTGTGCCAGCTGCATAAACCTAGAAATGCCAGACTGCCATTGCATAGCCATGAAACACCAAGATTACCGTGGGAAGTCATTGGAGCAGACCTTTGCTACCGTATCGGAAATGAGTACTTGGTCGTACTTTTATTCCTTTTTTTTTAAATCAGGGCTGTGCAGTCTTCATCGGCAATTAAAGTGATCTCTGCCTTCACGGATGTCTTTGTTATGTATGGTTTCCCGAGCAGAGTCATCACGGACAATGGACCGCCGTTCAGCAGCCGGCAGTTTCAAGACTTCATCAGTAAGATTGGGACCAACCACGTTCGATCAAGTCGGTACCATCCTCACTCGAACGGCATGGCCGAGCGAGCAGTGCAGGAGGCTAAACAATTATTACAGAAGTGTCAATTTGGCTCTGTTGACTTTTGTGCCGCCTTGCTAGAGTCCTGCTAGAGTCAGCCGTCCTTCGCAGCGGCTCACGGGACGGCTGACCAGGACCCTTCTACCGGTTCCGGCTACTCACCTGCAGCCTAGGACGGTGCAACCAAAGGACGTCCAGCAGCGACTGCGAGACATCCGTCGCAAGCAACGTACCTACTACAACAGGGGTTCCCAACCTCTACCTGAGCTACCACTGGGCGCCAGGGTCACTGTGTACAACGTGCCCTCGGACACATGGTCGCCTGCCACAATCATCCAGTGAGGCGACAGTCCGCGCTCCTTAAAGGCGAGGATGGACGACAGTTCCAGCAGACGAGAGAACACCTCAGGTCATCGCACACACCCATCGGGCAAGATGCAGCGGTACCTGTCCCTCCAGCTCCCGGGCAAGATGCGGGGGCACCTCTCCCTCCAGTCTCCGGGACACCCGGGTCTGCTACGCAACAACCGTTGCGAAAAAGCCATCGAAAGCGTCATCAACCAACACGATACCCTGAGCCAGAACGTTATTAAACTTCGGACACTGGCTCAATAAACGAAAAAAGGGAGATGGGACGTGACGTAACGATAGCGCTGTGCAAAGCCATGCACACGTTCAAGACAGCAGCAATATACGCCCCCTTTCTCGGGCCTATATAATATGCAGCTTTCTGCAATAAAGTGCTCTTTCCACACCCGCACCCGTCTCGAGCGTGCTACACAAGCCACGCCCGCAGAGCTTGGCTACGGGGAGCCACTACTACCCGGGGAACTTCTCTCCGCTTCAACTCCCGACATCACCACTCGGACCCTACAGACTTGTCGCCCGGTTCCATCGCGCCCTGTGCCCATCCCCAGCGGCACGCCACACTGAGCTCACTCTTTGTTTAAGGATTTGGCAACATGCTTGCATGCCCTTTCACCGCGAGGACACTGTACGTTTCCAACCGCCTTACTCCGGACCATACCAACTCGTGACGACAGAACCCTGCAAATCAACTGGAAGGACGTCACCGTCGACCGACTGAAGCCGTCATGCGTACTCTACGAGGAGACCACGAGCGCCTGCGTGCCTCCCGTAATTCGTCCACAACAGCCTCGGCCCTACACCACCCGCTTTGGACGCCGGGTCTTCAACCCTGAGGGCTCCTCTCTGCGTCGGGGAAGAGGCGATAAGGTGCGGCGCCGCCTCGATGCATCTCAAGATAGAGTCACAAGAAAATTTTCAGAGTATCGCATCTATTTTCCGCGCGCCGCCGCCGACGCGATTGGCTTACTCGCATCACGTGACCTCTCGCTGCCATAGCCCTTCCAAGCGCTTTGGGTGCAAGCGCGTTGAATGCAGAGCGTGGCCGGACATTTAGCAGTACCACGGTCCCTAGGAGTACTTCGTCGCTTTTTAAAATGCGTCATTCAGATGCCAGATAGTGGCTCACCAGCAACCGAACGTAATCTGGGAATCTCGTTTATTTTTGCATTTCGTGAGCGAAAAATTAACGTCGAAGAGAGTCGTTCTACGTGGCTGCATAGTTCGGCGGAATGAATTCGCCCCCTCGAAGAAAACTCCTTTCTGCAGTGAGCTACACACACTTTGCTGGAAAAGCTGTCATGCAACAGGATACCTTACCTTTTCGGTTCGCTATGTTCAGCGATATTGAAAACTGCATACTATATACCTTTCTATTTGCTCGGCTGTTTATATCTCGATCTGTTGAACAGATTGCGCATGCTATTCGAGTTATAAGCGTGTCACGCACGAGAGCGAAATCGAAGATTTATTAAAATAACTGTTTACAGGTACACCTTGAAGGCAATTGTGGCATGATTGCGCAAAATAGAAGCGTGGAACTGTTATTAAGCACATTATTTATTTTTTGCAAAAAAAAATGTTGTTAATGCTGTATTGCGCCGAGCGTACCCTTACAATACTATTTAGTGGATGAGAAATGGTCACAGCAAAAAATAATCGACAGATCCCACGCATTGAGGGAATCGATTTCATGCGAGCCCAAAGTCAATATACATACTGTGTTGCAGTAGCATGCGCTTTAAATATTTCCGGGATGTGTTTCTTATCAAAAGAACATAAAGCACTGTGCCGAGGAAGTTTTAATAAGTGTGCATTACGAAAAATAAAGTTGAAATGAAAAGGAGTGCAGAAACCGAACCCCAGCCGTTTACGCGCTGGCGACATCAAAAAAAAAAAAGAATCTGTTCGTCGGAACACAGCAAAATATTTGCAAATGCATTGCAACGTTGCGAATACTAAGGAGACGAAAAATAGGAAATGAAACAATTAATTAGTGATGTCAATCCTTTTCGATGGCCTACTTTCTGCGTATCTGTTAGAGAAATGACAACGTATTCGCAAATTAAGATGCACCTTACCTACAGCACGCCGATTCGCCCGGGCGGTCGGCTGCTGGCGTTCCGAACCGAGAAGAATACTTCACGCACAACTTCCACTTACCGTGCACACACCACTTCTATTACAGATAACACCCAGCTGAACAGCAAGCATGGTGCGCAAGTAAGGTATGCATCAGCGATCAGTCGAAGGACGCAATGCTGAATGTTCGCGATGTTCGATAATGTTCTCGAATGCGCTATGAAGTGAACCTGAACACCGACTGCAATCTGGCGCAGTCAACATTCACCAATTGTCGAAGTAAATGGCATATCGCACGGTCATTACGCTAATGCAACTATACAGCTCCGGACCTTGCGAACACACCCGGCCGTAAAACGAAAAGAGACCGATGAAGCCACGAAGAGAGTTCGCGAGCACATGGCAACATTCGCTGCACGTTTCATTAGCTACACCGCTTACCGCGCACTCGATTCATGACTGGCGATGACTCGAAATCACTTCTGATATCCTTTTGAAGAAACACACACACACACATTTAAGTTACTCCGAGCGTAATACGGCACCGAGGCTAAAAGATCGGTCACTTCTCAAAACACGCTAGCAACGCGCCGGACGGTCCGCAAGGGAAATGGCCGCCGCCGCCCAATGTTGCCCGCGTGCAGCCTACCTTTGCGGTACTCTGAAATTTTCCAGTGACTCTATCTCAAGATGAGCGCCGGCGATACGAATACTCTTGCCAAAAGAAGCTATAGAAAAACCATGTGTGTATCCCGAAGCGTTTCAGTTGTATCAGTAATACAGCGAATTGGCACATCTTCGTCATGCGTAACGTGCAGCGCGCACGGGAACGACGGACGAAAGAGAAGAAACAACTAGCGATGACTCTCAGCTGAATTTTTTATTGAAAAGGAAACAATATGAACATCTTCATTATCACAACCATGTCGACCAAAAAAAAGACACCGAAAAAGATTAATGGATAAATAGATAAATATAGAAATGAACTAGACAACTTGCGTTTCGATACAATCACCTCTTACAAGTATTAGTCAGATAATCATGTTCAATGCCACTCAAGGTGATCGATGGCCTGCTGACACACAACTCCCCTTCTGATATGGAAAGCTTCAACAATTTCTCTGGCAACCTGCTGTCTGTGATGTGTTGGAATCATTGCGTCATCAAAATGGGGAGGGGGGGGGAGTCATGACAATGGTCAGCGAGGGTCGGTCTTCAGTGAGCGAACGTTTGTGCTCTTTTAATCTGATGTTGACATACCCTCCGCTCTGCCCAATTTTAGTTTTACCACAGGACAGTGGTATTTTACACGCAACTCCCACCTCACATTCAACAAAGTTAGACACATGCTTCACCCCGTGCGCCAATGCTTAGGCGTTTTTATTGCGATAGCAATTATATGGACAGTCTCGGCTGGTTTTCGCCGTTGCCGTCGTCGCCGTCATGTCGCGTGTATATATATATATATATATATATATATATATATATATATATATATATATATATATATATATATATCAATTTTCCCAGAACCTCCGCGTGTGACGTACAGAAGAGCCCAAAATCTGCGTGACCTACTCACGTCGTCAAAAAGTGCACGCAACAAACCTACTGGCTGCCGTCCTTGCAACAAACCTCGTTGTAAAGTCTGCCACCATATGACCACTTCACTTATCGCAAACAGCACTGCATCTAACTTCAGCGTGAAAATAAATGGTGGCTATAACTGCGACACGCGTAATGTAGTTTACCTCCTGGAATGCTCAATCTGCAAAATGCAATACGTAGGCGAAACCGAAACACCCTTCCGATATCGGTTTAACAATCACAAGGCTCATATCTCTTCACTTCCTCACCTTCCAATATCAAAGCATGCTAACGCAATGGGCCACTCATTTGACAACATTAGAGCCACGATTCTGGAGTCTGGCTTCCGAACGCATCATGACAGGGAAGTTCGCGAATCATTTTTCATCTTTAAGTTCAATACAATCGCAGGCGGTTTGAATGAGAGTGCAGGGAAACTTAGTGTCTTGCATCAGTGACCGCTGTAGATGTTATTCCTTGTACCACCTGTAATCCTTATGCACGTGTCGTGACTAGTGAATTGATTGCTTGTAAGTAGGATGTGATACGGGGCCCCAATATATATTTCATGTCTGATTGTTGCACTTGCTTTTATGATGTTTGCGCTCACGTGATCATTGCAAGCGAAACGTATGCGCTTATATGCTGTAGCACCACTGTCACTTCTGTTATTCTGACGAAGGCCGGTCCCACGGCCGAAACGTAAAGAAAACCATTCTGTTTTTCAACGTGTGTCTTCTTTTTATTCATACTATTTACCGGCGTCCAAGAAGTTATTCGCTGCAATTATATATATATATATATATATAAGTTTCAAAGAAACGTAATTCCGAAAAAAGCTTCCGAAGCGCGGAATTGAACTAGCGCCTCCTCGATCCGCAGCGCGTGGCTCTAACCACTATGCCACAAAGCGCAGATCGTCCAGGTGGCTAATGGCGAGCGTTATATACACACCCTTTACCGAAGTACTCAGAGACGGCAGGCGCTTATAAGCGTTTCTTCATTGCCAGCGAATGGCGCCGTTTCTGTTCGCCCTACATGGCGTGGTAGCATTCGTGCGCTTATCCGAGGAAAGAAGGGGGCGGGTGGGGGGAGGTGGAGCGGGGGGTTGTCTGTCTTGTGCTTTCCCCGCGATGTCCGCGCTGAAGTCACAGAGCGTACGAAGGTTACTTCGCTCGCTGCAGCGGCCGCGTTTGCGAAAGGAGCGTGCTGTTCAAACAGAAATAAGTAACAACTGTGACAGTTTGCGCTCGTCCTGTGGTTACCTGTTCATTCGTTTCGTGCGTCCTGCTTTATGTGTGAGCAGTGCGCTTCAAGTGTCGAGCTGTGACGCATGATAGTTCGCGCTCTTCCTGTGTGCGTTCTTTTCGTGCGTCCTTTGCGCTTGAGCGACGCGCTGGAAATTTAGAGCTGGTTTCCGTTCTTCGCGTTACATTCAAATTTGTTGCTATCGCATTCATTGCTTCGCCGTTGCGGCGAAACTGTGACTTTTTTTTATTTTTGCGCATAGACCAGGTAGCTCTCGGGGTGAGGAGAAAACGACATCTACACCATATCGCGTGGCAACATTCTTGATGCCATGCGCTAACTTATGAGCGTAAGTTATTGCAGCAATTCTTTTTCGTTTTCCCGATTGTGCCTGTTTTTTCTTTTTGTTTGCTGTTCTTGAGATACCTGTGCATTTTTTTTCGCAAGTGAATAATCTGTTCGTGCGGCCGATTTTTCATGTTTCAAATTTACCACAAGGGACAACCATTGGCTTAATTCTGTCACCGCTGCCGCAAAAGCCAGAGCAGAAACGTCCGCTTTCCTTGGGTTGCGTTATCATCTCTGCCTTCACAACTCTGGCAGGTACAGGTTGCCCCTAAACGCTGCGTGAGGGCAAGAAGAAAGGAATGTCACGTGGTCCAAAAACTAGGGAAGCACGCGTACTGCGACCAGCGGCGAAACGAAGATTGAGGAGGCGCACTTCTCGCCAGAACGCAGTCATTGCGCACGTTCCGTGCATTCAAGCCTCCTCAAAATTTGCGTTAATTCCGAGACTGCTCCTTGATGACAGCCGGGTCACACCATTAAAAATAAACATCTGTTACGTTCGTATGTCTCTTCGAGTGACTGTGGCATAGGTGAGCATGTAAGCATTTCTCATGGGCACTATTGTTTTCACCACAGCGCCGTCTACAAAGCGGCTTACAGGCCGACGAACCTTATCTGCACGATCAAACTGGTGGCCTGTGACCGCTTCCAGAGGCACAAGCAGGCTTGCATCGACAAGGTGGTCGCCTCGGTCATCAGGAGTCCCTTCCTGGTCAAGTATTACGCCTGCTTCTCCACTCGCGTAAGCAGTATACAATATTGTTCTTGCCATTAATTAGCTTCAAACGATCCTAACTTGAAGGAGCAACGCTTTTCCATCGGACAGGAGCGCCTGAATCGTTTGCTGCAAAGCATTTTCGAATCCGCTGCGCATGAGCGGACTAACAATGCTCTCCTTTTTTTTTGCGTCCGGACGAGCACTGCACACGGAGGCATAACGAAGGGGTCAGTGCTCATCGTTTCTCGCCTTTTGATGACGAGTGCACTATACAAAACTGTTTTTGCGCATGAAAACAACGATAAGCACCGGTTAGTGCTGTCTCAGTACGAGACAAGCGACAGGCACCATTGTTTCAACACCATCATTTATTAACCCCCCAAAAGCTGGGGTATTACATAAGGGGGGGGGGGCATACACGAGAAAAAGGAACGTTCAAACAGCCATGAATTAAGTAAGTACAATGAAAGTAATATTTGGAAAGAAACGACGTGAAATGCTTAGACAGCCGAAATGCACAGGAAAAACAATGCACTCAGTGTAAAAAAAAAACTCAAAATACGTTACGCATCAGCACTTGTTAGATCCCACGTATACCGTGGGAATCGATGTTGTGCGAAGCATGCGTGGGAAAGTGCTGCGGCGTAATTCTTCACATTGAGCGAAACGTGACGGAATCACGTTACAGAAATGGGCAAATGGTATAACCACACACGTATGTTAAGAAGTCGCAGATGTGTTATATAAGCTGTTGTTTACAGTTGGGCAATGATGCCAACAGCAACATGGGTGTTAACGACACCACACACGGGAAGCTGATATGTAGCGCTTATATTCTTCAATATTGGATAGCACGGATTCGAACAGGGCAAAGACGGAACACTGATACACAGGACAGGCGCTACGCGCAACTAAGCTTTCTTCAGAAAAATTTCTCTAGATATATACTGTGGGGTTGCACACGCAACCCATTGTCTTCAACGCAGGGGCACCTCGGCTTCGCGCTACGTTTGCACGCGCAGTGGCAAGGGGGGTTGCGTGGGAGAGGGCAGTGTGCCGCTCCCGCAGCCCTTCGCGCCCTGCTCCCTGGCCGAAGTCGAGATGCCCCGTTTTCCCTCCTTGCCCTTTTCTGGAGAGACTCCTCTCCAGACCCCAGGAACGCGCGCCGCTTTCTTGGGGACCACCTCGTCTTTCGACTCGAGCAGCGGTGACGACCACAGCTTGATCGAGTCGGGAGCCACCCAGCCGCCATCACCCCCTGCGCAACGGCCGGTCTATTGTGAGGTGACTTACTGCCTCAGGGCCGGACGGCGAAGCCACGAGAGGAGAGTCGAGACTTATCGCTCTAAATCTCGTGTGCTTCCCATTTTGTTGTTGTTTTCACGTCGTCGTGTGGAACTTCTCCGCCGCTTCGTTTTATCTGTATTTTTGTTGCGTTGGTGGCGCTTTTGGCACAATAAACTGTGTCAGGCAAAGAACTCGTCTCTGTTACCACTGGCCTGAAACCCGCCGCGGTCGCGACTCAACGCGAACCGCGGGATAGGGGGTCACAGCTCTGACTGTTAGGGCTGCTGCATAGTAGCGAGTAACTACACTCCTCTAGTGCGTGGTGTGATCCACACACGGGACAGTTTCGCACGCGCGGATCTGTTCGTTACAAAGTAACCCCTATAGGCTTCCCAAGCAACGCTTAGCGGCGCTGCTGCTCTTGACAGGCAGCGCCATCTCTGGCAGAAAAAGAGAAACTGGGGCGTGATCAGCGAGCGCTTTCCCTTCTCGCCACCGCGTTGCCGCTCGCTTCCGTGCACGTGCAGAGCTCTCGCGGTTCACTTGCGGCGTCTCACAATGTACCGCGTGCAGTGCGGCTTCAAAAGGATCTTCAAGCTTGACTGGCACTTCCGCAAAGCGAACTTGATAAAATGAGGAAAGCTCGTCAATCATGTTAACGGTGAAGAGCAGACGATCGACGACAACCACGCCCGACTCAAAGCGAAATGCATTTCCCAAGTCGCGATTACACCGTGTAGGACGTATACCTCGAGGTAAGTCTCATTCTGTCACGTTAAAGATGAATAATGGTCCACATGCACTCCGAAATGAAGCCGTACACGCTATCGATGTTCTGCGGCGTGGACTACGAATCATATGATTGTTGTTTTGATATGGCATGCTTACAGTAGCAGCCGTGTACTTTCGTGAACAAACGTTTGCGGCGTGCGAAAAAAAGATTATACGGCCATGGCACTGCTTCCTGAGAAGGTTAGAGTCAAGTCCTCCGTGCCGCTGGAGAATCACCCGCCGATTAAGACGCGAGGCAGCTAGCTGAGCTTCAACCACTGTAAAGCAAGATGAACTGCTCGCCTCGTTTTTTCGGCTCTCGCGTCATGCTTGCAGTCTCTTTTTATGATACCGACTTGACAGGCGTATAAAACATGTTGCGTGAACGCGGCTAGAAAATCGCACAAAGTCAGAAGGTGGTTAATTCAAGGTTGCAATTGCAAAGCATGTATGAAGTGCCAGTTATATTTAGCGGCTTAAATATATATCACCCCAATAAAGTGACAAAAACAAAGCAAACCTGCAGAACGATGTCAAAGCTTGCTGAAAATGCACAGACGTCCGTTCCGGCGTGATAAAGCAGCCTTCCCGACGCGTGAAATGCAGGCGCCGAACTTCTGACAATGTGCGGAGTTCAGTTGAATTCAACCAGCGCCTCAGGAGGCGCCGATTCAACCAACCGCGCAACGCTAACGGTATAACGCGAATGTGAACGTTCAACAACGACGGGTAGGTCTCACGAGCACGGGGAATCAAAACACAAAGTTGCTTCACCTACAACCGTAACTGGACTTTAACAATGCGAGAAGACAGCGAGTAATCATTACTGTAGTCGCTGCGTGCATGCGCCCCGTTACTTACCGATTCAGGTAGTCGGAACGAACAAAAGCGATGAACTCAGACAGCCAAAATAGAAGGCGAGACAGCGCTGTCAGCTATCCACGCTTGCCGCCTTTATTTCTCGTGCGACACGCCCGGGAACCAATACAGTTTAACACGTGAATCGTGTGCCTTGTCTGCACTGTTGTGGCTGGCCACTAAACCGCAATACTTCGGACCACGCTTGCGCTTCCGCGGGGTCGCTTCTGCCATCGTGGAAATGCGCAGCTTCGCACAGCAAGCCTCTCGGTTCAACGTGCCGAGCTGACGGCCCCACAGTTACCCGCACCGAGAGAAGAACGCGAGCGCACGTGCGCTACCGCTACCGTGAAAGGGGCTGAGTCGGCCGCGCGACGGTTCAGTGTTTTCCGACAGAGCCGCAGCGCGGCTGGCGCGGCGCTGTCGTCGCGCCGCAAACTTGAGCTTGGGTTCCCTATAATACACAGCCGAGTGGCACGTGCAGGCGCCCTGCACGTACGTTACACTCAATTGCAGTTCTTACGGTTGCGTTTCATTTGTTAGGTTCATACTTTTCCCTTATGACGGACAATGCGCGCACGTTTCACGAATTCGTGTGCATGTGTGGAATAATTTTTGACAGTTCTTGAACAAGGTGAGCACCAGCAGCTGTGAGCACCAGCAGCTGGACAGGACTTGTTATCGAATCCGTTCGTGATCGCGGCTACGAGGGGTCTAAGTGTAGTGAAGTGCAAGGTATAGTACAACTGGGGGAAATCGTGGATGCCTCTCACGAAGAAATGACCTATGATGTCTCCTGTGTGCGGGATCTGGCAACGAGGTCTTGTGATGCCCTGTTCACATCCAAGCCGTCTTTCATGCAATGTAAGAAGCAGGCGCTGTTGGGTTTTGATCAATCACTGTTCAGGTCACCGGCAATGATGAGGGGCATAGTCCCCTCGGCAGTGTTATTGTAGAAAGCAGTGACACCGATTATTGCGCAATCCACGTGGTCCACGTTGCGGACCAGGTGAACGAGTGGACGGTAGTCGAGCGTCTTCCAGGGCTGTTTTGTCTTCAGGCCCCGCAATTTCATTGCGTCCGCCGCGGTGGTGTAGCGGTTACGGTGCTCGGTTGATGAGCCGAAGGTCGCGGTTTCGATCCCGGCCGGGGCGGTTGCATTTCGATGGAGGCGAAATGATAAAGGCCCGTGTGCTGTACGATGTCAGTGCACGTTAAAGAACACTGATAAACACTAGTTAAATTTGGTTACCCCTTTCTTCGCGTGTCAATGTGTATGTTTGCGGTTACTGTGTTGATTGAGACTCTGCATAACCTGTGGCACATACCCGCATAACATGAACTCTGGAATTCGGATACGTGCCACACGTGACTGAGAGAAAGGGTTTCATGACGTACGCGACAGGTACTTTGCGCTATTCATGTCATGACCAGTGAATCGTGTTGTTCATACCTTGATCCCCTGCTATGCCAATTTGGTATATTACAACTTATGGAGACGACCAGAAGAGCACCCAGACGTAGGCGGATAGATAGATAGATAGATAGATAGATAGATAGATAGATAGATAGATAGATAGATAGATAGATAGATAGATAGATAGATAGATAGATAGATAGATAGATAGATAGATAGATAGATAGATAGATAGATAGATAGATAGATAGATAGATAGATAGATAGATAGATAGATAGATAGATAGATAGATAGATAGATAGATAGATAGATAGATAGATAGATAGATAGATAGATAGATAGATAGATAGATACGCTCAAAGTCGCAGAAGTTCGCTAAGAAATGCTTCGCATTTAAAAATGCTGCGCACATCCACCAAGCATTGAATACTATGTCCATGAAATCTTAGACTTTACCACCAACACACAATGATAAGGTGTTCCCTAAGAAATGCTTCGAATTTAAAACTCAAAATATGTTACGCATCAGCACTTGTTAGTACATTTCGAAACTTGATGGGGCCGCGTTCTGTTACTACGAGGTCAGGTAAACTGCTCCATGGCTGCCGGCAAGAAAGAGCTATTGAAGGATTTGCCGTGAATTCGTTGAAGACCAAGCGGAAAAAGAAGCGTGCTTGGGCCGCCTCACGTGAACGCACGAAATAGAAAACATTGAGCACACGACCGTTGGCTTAGACTTGAGGTACGAGGATGAGTTACGTTTTCGGTGTTTATTTTGCATGTATTTACAGTATTTATTGAAACAAACAATATAAATATTACCGAGGAGGTTTTCGCGGTCATAAAATCAACCGTCGACTCCGCTCACCGGGTACTGTAGGTATAGCTGGGCGCCTTCGGAAGGCTTAACGCCGTATTCAAGAACAATACTTAAAAGGGGCACTAAAGGCAAATTTATGCCACAGTGTTAATGCTTGACAACGTCGATATTATGTCCATCAGCGCTTTAGTAATGCAGGAGACGGTTGGCGCCACCAGTAGGACATTCTAGTTCGAGTCCGATACATATAATCACTAGTACTCTAACTATGCATAATAAAAAAAGATCGCTGCAGTGAATCAGAAGGCGGCATAAAACTATGCTTTTGCATTTCTGTTCAATTCATAGAAAAAAAATTCACCCCACCTCCCCGAAGGGATTCGTGAGGAAATGCGAATGCATTTCTTTGTGCGCGAGTGTGCGGCGAAGTAATTATATAATGAATGACGAGACGGTGATTTTTAGGGTAACCATTTATTTAACACCTGTTTGTGTTATCGTTGCACTTGACGGCCACGATCACTGCCTTGTGGCCGGTGAAGTGCACGGTCAGAGGGTCTTTGAGAAGCATGCGGGCGTCACAGTTTCGTGTAAAGACTGTATCAATGCAAGTACCGTGAATGGTTGTGGGGCAGAGTTCGGATGCGGTAGAGGCACACTGCATAGAGTGCTTGGTGCGCATGTACTCGGCAAGCCACTGTCCACTCGTCTTTCGCACGTCAACGTTAAAGTCACCAACCAAGACAACGGGGTCAGAGCTTTTGGAGCGCTCACAGACACTTTCCATGGCCGCATCGAGCTGCGCGGCAACGGCGTCTCGGGCGAGATTGGGCGCGAGGTCAGTAGCGCACCCAGGAATTCTCTCAGGGGGGGGGGGGTTGAAATTCTGAGAAGCCTACAGGAATGTGGGATGGGGGGGGGGTGCAGGCACATTGCATAATACGCCATTTCGTTGCTTAGGCTGGAGGATTGCAACGACAAAGAAAATATGAGATACCAAATAGTAATAACAATACTACTACTACTGCTAATAATAATAATAATAATAATAATAATAATAATAATAATAACAATAGGAATAATAATAATATCAAATGTGATGATGATGATGATCTTTCAGCGTTTTACAGCAAGATCTTGAAAAACTTGAGAGGGCCAAGAAACTGTTCAGTGAAGCAGCGCACGGAGAAAATAAATGGCAAATTGAATAAACCAACGCGTAATATGATTCCAACAAAGATTTCTGGCAAATACCTATTTTTGCTAGTGTTTCAGCTCCAGGTAGTGATAAGGGTGCTGACGTGCCGGCCTGCTGGCGGTCGCGCAATGCTGTTAAAAAAATTATTACTATGTTAGCGCAAACAAATGGGACGCAAGAAAGGCACACGAGGACACCCGGCGCCGTGTGCCTTTCTTGTGTCCCATTTATTGTGTCTTGTGCCCGATTACCACAGTAATCAGGAAATGTCATACAAACAAGCCTCATTGGCAACTTTAGCAATTAAAGAACTCTGCAACTGAGAATGTTGTGCACAATGTGAGCAGAACATCCTATATTATACTTCCGCCAAACAGTCTCATGGATCATAACCAACTAGCCCAACAAAGTGCCTTGAGCACTTCCTTCAAGCCTCGCCAAACTACAAATCTTAAAGTGCATCGTAAGTATTTACTATAAGCTTTGTGGCATTGATTATAAACAGTATATACGTACAGCTCAATGCAGCTGCACTGTAGCCATGCTTACCGTTTTGCCATGTCATTCGGGTGCACAGGTTCGGCGACTGAAGTACCCTCAGTGATAAGTGACTGATCGATTGACGCATCTGAAGGCGATAAGTGCTGAGTCATCGCTTCCTTTTTGGCCGCAATCGGGCATTCCGGTGCTGTCGCTGCATCGCTTGAATCTGAACACGGAATCTTTTTCGGGAAGTAGGTGAGGATCGTGTTCGACTGGCGCTTCAGCGAAATGCCTGTGATGTGGTAGCTCATTCGACTCAGATTCGCGCAGCAGACACAGAAGCAAGTTCTAGCAAGCGAACTGAACGTGTGCATGGGGGCACATCAAACTTCGTAGCTTCCATCCGATGTACAACATACAAAAAAGAAGTGGTAAAAAGAGAGAGGGCGAGAGTTGTCTGAAAGAAAGAGAAAGAAAACGTGGCACCCCAATATAACTCTCGCACTTTTCAAAGCCCTTTTTTCTTGTCATGCGTCCTTGAAAACATTTACTCATTCTGCCACGTCGTCTTACTCCTCCCATCTTCGCAACGTATGGATTTTCGCATAGCATTCGTGCTTGCTTAGGGTCCCTGCTTGCGCGCGGTACTGCGGCATGGCTGTCGACGCACACACTAGTTGCTCCAAGGCTTGCTCATAAATGCAGGAATCAGTGTATGTGCTTAAACGAATATCGCCATCTGCTCGAGCTGTACCGCCTCCCGGGTTTGCTGTCGCTTTGACGAACGAGCCTCGTACGAGATCGCCTTTCTTCTCGCCGCTCCAATGCACATCGTCCGTCCGCTGTCAACAAAGTTAAAAAAATGCGCGGCCACCCCGCTGGCGACACCATTTGCCTGTAGAAAACGCAAGCCCCGAAGAAAACAAAAAAACACTCTTTTCGAAGCGCCGCCGACGCCCTCTTATCTTTGGAACTTTGAATGAACATTTGTCCCTACTTTTCGGAATCCATACAGGGATGAACAGGGCATCTTTTCTTGTTTGGTGGGTATCAAAGGGTGAGGCAGGCGGCGGCAGTGCTCTTCGGTCAAAGAACAGAGGAGTGCGAGGGATTGACCGGTGGGAATGAGTTGAAGAGTAAAAGGGGGTGGGGAGCTCCTTTGGCGTGTGGATGTGTCGAGGTGCACTGTTAGATGAGAGACAGGGAAAGGGGGATACTTGGAGTGTCGGACTGTGAGGCTGTACGCATACATCTTTTTTCCTTTTCTTTTTCTTGCGCTTTGCGCGGGGAAAAGCGAAGCGTGGTGGCTTGGATCTGCCAGCATTCATTTCCGGTAATTGGCTTCAGCTGCGAGGGATTGGGGACGTCTTTCCCGTCTCTCTCAGTTCCTCTGATGCAGCTCGTGTCGCAGCCAGTACAATCAGTTTTGTTGAAGATGGCTTGGGCATGCTCTTCCGGTGGCCGGTCTTTGGGAGAAGGCAGAGAACGCGCTATTGTGTTCCTAATGCTGCAAACATTTTCACGAACCGCCCGTCCCCATCGTCGGCTATGGGCCACACGCTCGGAGGAGTGGGGTGTCAACAAGACCGGTTTTTTTTTCTTTCTTTTTTCGGCAGCCTAGTACGCCGGCGGCTTTTCGAACATGTGGTTTCGCTTTGAAGTCGCGCGCGCGCCACCGTTAGGGGTTTCGAAATGGCTTCGGTCAGGTCTTTATCCCTCCCGTTTCGGACTGCACGTGTGCATGGCACAAAGGCGGCAAAACGCAAGAGCCGACGGGCCATTCGCGTTCTTACTGTCACGTGACTCAGCCGGCCGCGGAAACGGGCGATGGTTTCGCTGGTGCCACGGATAGCAGAGAGATGTATTTCTGTCGTGATGTTGATTGGGGGACACCTGTTACTGGATTTCTCAGCTTGCGTCATTGTGTTTTTGGAAGCGAAATGCTTCCTGAATAAAAGATTTTGGGTAGCCGTCCTTGGCGAGTTTCCTGAATATATCACGTTTTTCTTTCTAAAGTTGTGTGCTGCAGTGCGTTCCGGCTCTTCGCATTAATATCTTTACTACTGATGTATTGCTGATTTTTGGGGGGGTCTAAAGTGAACTGAAAATATCGACTTGTGCAGGTGTGTTTGCACAGTTTCATTTGCAAGTTACAAGAGCATCTAAAAATGACAGGGACTTGTCTGTTTCAAGGGTGAACTGAATACTCGTTGGATAAATTTAGATGAGAGAATAATTGTGACTTATGACCTCTTGACGCTCGAATGACAGTCGTTGAGACGTATATGTGAAAGATTTTTGACTGCGGCTGCAATGATTTAAGAGCTTGTTCCTCGATGTGTCTCATTGTTATATTTGCCATGGCGACAGGCATGGGCACAGGGTTCCAAATAGTGCAACGTTTATGAGAAAGTTTGCATATTTAGCAAAATTAATGCATTGTGGTAAGGCAAGGGAAAGGAAGATTCGCACCATATGTCTCTGGAAGGGCCCAAATGCTTCAAATGCCTTTCTCCTTTTTTTTCGTTTTGGAGGAGAGATAGTTACCTTGGTTCGGTCCTGCCAATTAGAATTACGTTAGAGCTCGTTTGCACGTAAAAAGTGACGCCAATTGGTAAGACCGTGAATATAAAGGGCATTTTAGCGGTGACACGTGGCTATATACTTTAGAGCTTGCCGTTGAATGAGTGCCTTCATTTTCATTTTGTGTTTTGTCACGGCCGCTAGATGAAAAAGCTTCATCCAGAGGGCGTGGTTTTGTAGAGCCCGTCTATATGATGAAAAAAGAATGTTTGTCGGCAAGGAGAGCGTACATTATTGACTATTTAAAGGAAAACAAAGGTGCTCCGTGACGGACACAATTCGTGTTCACTATAATATCAAGGATTTAAGAAAAAGTAACGAGAATGCCACCGGCATCGCAACAGGAAATGTTCATCACGCTTAAGCGAGTTTCCTTTCCATAGCGAGTAAGGCATTGAATGTACATGAAAGCGCTTGTTATTTCTATACAATGAGTTTTATGACGTAGAATTTGAAAGAAGTTGCAAATTCAAGGCAAAACCAGCATATATTTATTGCGCAATTTTGTCGTCGCGCGATTAGTGCCATTAAATCAAGCCATGTGACACCGACAATTTAATGGTATTTAGGCACTTGATATCTTAATCTCTAATTACATTAGAAACGTCCCAGTGAACCAGGTATAATTTGCATGTGTGCAGGTAAGTGCATTAGATTTGCCCGTGTGAACCGGATAATAACGTTACAAACGGTAAACAATACTGCGAACCAGGGGCGTAGCCAGAATTTTTTTTTTTGGGGGGGGGGGGGGTTCAACCATACTTTATGTACGTTCGTGCGTGCGTTTGTATGTGCGCATGTATATATACGCAAGCAAAACTGAAAATTTTCGGGGGGGTTTGAAACCCCCCAACCCCCCCCCCCCTGCTGCGAACTCTTGTTCTGGACAAACATGTATGTAGCACTGCGTACACAGCTGGATGAGCTGCTATACGTAATACTTTTTCATGTCACATGCGCTGTGTACCGACGTCTGTGGCCAAGTCACGCGGCGCATTATCATTGTACACAGCCCCTTTTAGACTTCCCCGGAGAATCAAACAAATAAAAAAAACAATAGCTTGTTTCGAAGATTCCGAAATATCTCCTTGCTCTATTGCAATAATCATAGGGGGCAAGAAAAGAAGAGGGGTCAAACTGACGACCTGCGCAAGCATCTTTTCTTTCGTCCAAAGCCGCTTCACTGGAAGTGAACACAGAGCACGCGGTTTGCGCTCTTTCAGTTTAAGAGTAGATGGGTGAATACAACGTATTTCTGGAGTAAATGAGAGAAAATCGACCTCAAACCACCTCTTGAATTAAAATGACAGCGTCTAAAAGGCCCGTGAACGTGTACGCTAGATTCTCGGCGACAATGACCGTGAAGCAGTTACGGGGGGGGGGGGTGTCAGGTCGGTCTCAGTGGGGATGTTACAACCTCCCCCCCCCCCCCCGTCCGTGCGCCACTGCGCGAGGTACACGGTCACCACAAAGACTCCGTCTCCGGTGTAGGCTAGCATGTACATGTCCTCGTATGGAGACGCGTCTCGCACGGGCGAGGTGGCAACGGCGTGCGATATCATGTTGCCGCACACATTGGACACGAGACTGCCGCCGCAGTACTCGCCGTTCTTGTCGCTTCTGGCAAAGTAGTACGGGTCGACGGCGTCGTCACCACCAACGCTAGGGCAGACTCGGCGATCGAGGACGAGAAGCGAGGATTGGGATTGCCGGCGCAGTTTGCGAGCGAGCGAACGGGAGAGTGGGGCGCCCGCCGAGAGGAGAAGTGCCGAAGCACGCGCCTACCCTCGCCCACACTCTCCCACACACGCGGGAGCTCCGCCGAGCTCCCGCGATGCGAGCGCCCTCACGCGCTCCTCCTCTCCACTCACTCTCCGCTGATCCGCCCGCACCACCTGCTCTAGGTACGCGTTGACCTGCTCCGGTTCCTAGGGGCGAGGAGGAGCGCGCGCGCTCGCAGCTGTTGCTATGGGAGAGGGATTCGCTCGCTGGATTTCAAGCAAGACGGACGTGCCGGCCGCGATGTCCTGGATTACTCCTCGTACCTCTCGCTGACCGGCGCCCCGTGACGGACTCCTCGCCCGCTATGCCGTGCGCCGCTCATCGTCGGGACCTTCTCCGTTTCGTCGATGTTGTGCACCGTGCCTCTAGCTGTGTTTCGCGGACCCGTCCCTGAACTCCCGTGACCGTTTCCCAATCTTTCCTGTCCTCTTTCTCTTCGTTGGATGGATGTGCTCCTCTCACTTTTCTCTCTATTTTCCTACTATTCTTTCATTCCCTCCTTACCCCCCACCCCTACAAGGCACTGCGCCGTGTCGCCTATAGGCAGACAGAAATTAGGTGCCTTTTTCCTTTCCTGAATAACCACTGAAGAAGAAGAAGAGGGGGGCGGGAGCGGAGAGATCGCGGACGCCGCACGGCGCCTGACATAGCTCGACTAAGAAATGTATTCGCACTTAAAATTCCTTGACGTTACCCTTGAAGACGCAACCGGTCGAAAGGTTTCGTTTTCGCCGTGCGCTACTCCGCTGGCATAGACGTGTCCCAAGAGTAGTTTCATTATCGCATATTGCTTCTCTCCCGGCTCGCGAAACCAGCTCTAACTGCAATTTACAGAAAATGCTGCGTCCATATAATGTCTTCGGATGGCCGAACTGTGTACGCCACTCGATCAAGGACAGCTGGAGCAACGACATTCCAATGGGCGCCACGGAGGAAGCTCGAAGTGCCTAAATGCCACCCTTCTGTGGCAGTGGGATGAAGAAGAAAATCTACTCGTGTGCACGCTGCATCTTCGTGCAGAGGATTACAAAACCAACCGTAACGTAAGCAAGTCGTGCAACCCTCCAGCCGCCCTCCAAGGTGCTGCTTCCCCGCAGCGCTGTTCCGTCGCTCTTGTCAGGATGATGCATGCCTGTGTAAGGGAAATGAAAAAAATGAAGAAATGGTTGAAAAAAGTAACACTGTATTTATACGAAGGGTTACATATCATTCGCTAACCGTCCGTTTATACGTACCTCGAAGCCAGCTGAGGCGCCTTCTGCACGAAAGGGATGAACCGGCGTGGATCAGACAAGTGAAGGCAGCGCGCACAGATTTCACAGCAGAGATGGGTCGATCGTGTGGCGCTTCGGTTGCGACGTAGAGTTGGCGGCACCTCGACATCTGCGTTTCGCTGGCCTCTGCACCGGTCCCTTCGTTTTTTCAAGTACAAAAGCTCAAGGCTTCTCTGGCGGCCTGCAGTTGCTCAGAGGAGGTGCAAAGAGGTGCAGCATGGTGTGCCCATGCGGCACTTCCAGCAAGCCAAGGCGATAGGATACCTAACTGTTGACTTTAAAAACGTGGAAGTGAGAAAATAATGTGGCAGTGTCATTAAAAGTCTTTGACAAAAATTTGAGCATACGCTTATGGGTGACTGAACTTTCGCCTTAAAGGGCCCCTCACCAGGTTTGACAATTTTGAGTTGACGAGCGCAATGCATACACTGGGCGTTCACGATCACGTCTGCCAAAATTTGCAAGGCTACGCGCCGCGGAAATGGGTCAAATTTCAAGCTGAACGCTGCTTGTCTTTCCTCTCGAGGGCGCGCGCACAGAGAATGAGGGGATGACGTACATGAGGGAATGGCTCTACGTAGATGGTAGTGCTGTGACGTCGGTCCTCTACGTAGACGACTGTGCTCTGACGTCGCCAACAGTAGCACGTGTCACTGCGATAATTATTTGACACGACATGTGTAGTTTGTGTAATTTATTGCTTGAATAGATTAATAAAACTTGAGAGAATAATTAGACACACAAAGGGAATGCGTGCGTTTTTTTCATTTTAAATGCGAATCATTTCTTAGCGAACTTCTGCGACTTTGAGCGTATCTATCTATCTATCTATCTATCTATCTATCTATCTATCTATCTATCTATCTATCTATCTATCTATCTATCTATCTATCTATCTATCTATCTATCTAGCTGCCTACGACTTTGTGCTCTCCTGGCCGTTTCGTTAATCGGATGTATACCAAAATTGGTATGGTATAACATGATCGTATTACGAACATAAATGACAAGTCATAACATGAAAATCATGACATGCATGTCATAAACAGCATGATTTACATTCCACGGCCTTGGGACTCTTGCGGTCGTTCCGTTAATTTAATAAATACCAAAATTGGTATGGTGTGACAAGAGTTCATGACGAACATAATGACAGGTCCTAACGTGTAAATCATGACACGCATGTCATGTGCAGCATGATTTACATGACATGATCTCGGGCCGCTCGCGGCCGTTTAAAGGAGTCCTGACACAAAAATTTTCGCCCCGCGTTTTTTGCTGCAGTGTGTTGCTGGGGGCCTGTTAGTCATAACACGACACATCGTTTGCTGCAGGGCGCGACAGATAATTAATTACAAGCTCCTCATTACCGACACTGCCTCAGTTTCGGTTTGACAGAGCTCCAAAAAGGACAAGCCGCCGGGTGCAACTATCACCACCTAGCGAGTAAAACATTCGGTGACGTGAGCACACAGAACAGTGACGCATTTCCGCGCGGTTTGTCGTCGTCGGGCTCATCGTCGTCTGATGGCGACGATTTTCTTGCGGCGGGGATGGAAGAAATTTTCGACGTGGCGAATCGCTTCAGGTTTGACCCGCTGGCGAGGAGCGATTCGTCGGGAAGCGCGTCAAAACACAAATGGCGGCTACGACGTCATAATAACTTGTACCGGCTGCAAAGGTTACGTAGGGGAAGTAGGGGGGTCACCTCGGGTCACCTCCGAGGGTGTCAATGCACTAGGTGCGGCCTATAATGCTGGATCGCGCTCGCGAACTTCAAAATTCATGTAAAATACCTTCCAAGCTTTATTCGCTGTCGACATTTTGCAGATGGTACACGCACGTACACGGGAATCGATCCAGCAGGCTATCTCGACCGCGGAATTTTGTGTCAGTACCCCTTTAAATGAATGGATATATACGAAAACTGGTATGACGAGACATTTCTGTATGACGAACATAACTGACACGTGGTAACATGAAAATTACGACATGCATGTCATGTACGAGATGATTTACATGCCACGCTCATGGCGCACTCGTGGCCGTTTCGCTAAATTGATATACACCAAAATTGATATTGCGCGATGCGACTGTATGATGAACATGAATAGCAGGTGGTAACATGAAAACCATACCATGCATGTCATGTATGTCATGATTTACATGCCACGCTCATGGTGAATTCGCGGCCGTTTCGCTTGCTTGATATACGCCAAAATTGGTATTGCGCGACCCGACTGTATGACGAACGTCAATGAGAGGTGGTAACATGAAAATCATGACATGCAAGTCATGTACGACATGATTTGCTCATGGTGCGCTCGCGGCCGTTTCGCTAGATTGATATACACCAAAACTGGTACTGCGCGACGCGACTGTATGACGAACATAAATGAGAGGTGGTAACATGAAAATTATGACATGCAAGTCATGTACGACATGGTGCGCTCATGGTGCGCTCGCGGCCGTTTCGCTAGATTGATATACGCCAAAATTGGTATTGTGCGATGTTACTGTATGAAGAACATGAATAACAGTTGGTAACATGAAAACCATGACATGCATGTCGTGTATGTCAGGATATACATGCCACGCTCATGGTGCATTCGCGGCCGTTTCGCTAGATTGATATATACCAAAATTGGCATTGCGCGACGCAACTGCATGACGAACGTAAACGAGAGGTGGCAATATGAAAATAATGACATGCAAGTCATGTACGACATGATTTGCATGCCACACTCATTGTCCGATCGCGGCCGTTTCGCTAGATTGATATACACCAAAATTAGTATTGCGCGACGCGACTGTATGACGAATATAAGTGATAGGCCGTAATATGAAAACCATGATATGCATGTCATGTATGGCATGATTTACATGCCATACTCATGGTGCACTCGCGGCCCTTTCGCTCATTTGATATACACCAAAATTGGTATTGCGCGATGCGACTGTATGACGAACATAAATGACAGGTCCTAAGATGCGAATCATGTTATGCATGTCATCTACGGTATGATTTACATGACACTGTCATGGTGCGCTTCCGTATGTTTTGTTAACTGGATATATACGAAAACTGGTATGGCATGACACGAGTGCGTGATGAACATAAACTATAGGTCATGCATTGTGCATACCAGAATGTTTGTCTCATTAGCATGGCATATACCAGATTGTGGATGCATGCGATATATGGCGAACTAGATGGCATGGCATGAGTGATTTCATTTGGCTCAAAGTCAAACAAGGCGATGTATGCAGCTCTTTGCTGGCTGCTTCGCATTACATCGATTCCCACAGTGCGTGGGATCTGCCGGATTTTTTCCCCCGCGAATTGCAGCGAGATGCGGGGCTAATGTGCCTCCGTTTCGCATGCGTTCGTGCCCCCGCGGTTAGCGCATCGAACAGACACCATGCAGCCCTGGAAACGAAAGTAATGTTCTGGCGCGTTCGAGCACTCGTTATGCTCACTTATTCTACCGCGTCCAATTAAACGTTAATGCGGCACTGGCTCATGATACCGCCACTCTCGTGCCCGTACAAATGTCGCAACTGCCCGTCTCGCAGAAACAGGCAGTACACCACAGAGAACGCCGACACAACGCCCAAGGCCGCTACATAAAAAAATACACAGCATATTCACGGGGTGAATGATGATGAGTGGGGCAAAGCTCCGGAGAGAATCATCGGTAAACAGTGAATACTCCGTGTAATTCGCCCAGTATATGATCAAGTGAACACGTGAGAAACACCGTGTATATATTAAACATCAAAACTTTTATTGTACTGTTGGTTTACGTGGTCCCTTCCCTACAGCTGTCCCCCTAGCGTACGTCGCCGCACTAAATCGAACGATTGCCTTCCACCAATGACACGCGCCATATGTGAATCTTCCGTGAATTCTGCCCAGTACATCATCAACGACGTGAGATAGGGCACGTTTATACTAAAGGGTCGATGAGAGTCATGGTGACTGCAGCTCACTTTAATTTTACATGTACGCTGTGATTTTTTATTGTTTAATCACGCACTGGAGAAATATCACACAGGAACTACCTTGGAGGTCAAAATTCAGTGCCTATAGACCAGAATTTCCAGCGCTCATAGGGGGCCGCCATGTTTGGCCGACCGAGGCACCGCGGTGCGAGCATTTTCTTGGGGGCTGCTGAAACGCGCTGGCGCACAGCACGGTGCACCACGTTTGTGGCTCTCAGTAGCGGGCGATGGCAGATTCGCAAGCGCTGCCGCCTCTCAGTCTTCTCTCGGGACGTGCACCTTCTTTCATGCGACTACATTTTCGAACAGTGGAATTGTTCCAGGGAGCTTGCCAAACATTGCGAGAACGTTCAGCAACATCGTCACGAAGGTTTGAATAATTGCAACACCGTGCAGTTGTTCATTCTTTCTTTTTTTTTAGAACTGTATCATATCAAGAAACGTTCTAAACTTACGCATTTACGTATGTTAACGGCCAGTTGAAACTTAGTAAGCTGTATTTCCTTTTCTCTTTTTTTTCTGAAACGCAGCAGCGACAGATATTTTCGTGCCGCGCTACCGTCCGACTTTGTGCTGCACGATGGCTGTTTTGTGCTCTCTTACAAAATGCACCGGAATGAATTTAATTAGGCGATTATTTCAGTTTTTAACGCAGAACACTGCAGCTGAGATTACGTGCGGTTTCTAAGCGAGATTACTGCGAAAGCATGGCCTGTCGTAGTGTCCGAAGACGCAGCGCGCATGCCGGCCCCCGACCTCAGCTGTGTTCTTAAAAGCAGAGTCTGCAAAAACACCCCGCCGCAGAGGTGCTTTGAATCACGATCAAAACTGATGAAGATTACGCTTGAGTCCGATATTGATTAAGTTCGATCCTGACCGAGCGGCGCACACGCATGCACATTCTATCTCGACATGCCTCGGTCTGGATATACTTAACCGCAATTGAAGGGTCGCCCCTGCAATGAGAAGACCTCTGTCACACGAGCACTTTCGATCACGTTTGAGCCGGATCAGGATTTATCGCCTAGGCCTTCCTTTGCTGTCACAGTAAAATTTCGTTGTTATGAAACCACAGGTAGACATGCCTCGCTGCTGTGAGGTTCAACATACATATGTTCTATGGACATGAAGTTTTAAAAAGTGAAACAGTTCGTTACATCGAGCTTTACCTGTGCCTTTTTGAACAAATTTACAGCCAGGTGGCCGCATTTTGGATCTCGGAAGCAAGCTTAAACACCCGCGTGTTGAAATTTCCGTGCATGTTAATAACTGAAGCTTGTTTCCGCTCGGCAGCTGCGGCGGCGCCTGTAAGTCTTCAGGCAAAATTGAGAAATATTTGTTAATTGGCTTCGCAGTTTGAGAAAATATGTGGTGAGCTGCATGGATAGTGCATTTCTCATTTCAAAATTTGTCGTTGCTGTTCTAGTAGTTCAGTTTTTTTTTCATCCAGCAGGTGGTCCTGTTTTAATCCATGCACTTGCAGTGCAGCCGTTTGAATAGTTAGAAAATATGGCCTCCTGAGCAAGAACACCAGCTTACTTATTACTTATCGAAATCTAGGGCCTTGAAAACGTCTAGAATACACACTGCACAAACACAAGCCGCTCATGTTCCCGTGAACGTCGCAGGTCTGTTGCATCAGCCGCTTCCTTTTTCGCTCGTTGTTGGGGCACCCAACGACGGCGCAGTGCCACCCAGACGGATTTTTATACATTGCACTGCCGTTCCGAGTATGCGGCAAGCAAGCAGCTGAGACCGCTACTTTCTAACAGCTCTGAAAGCACTGACACAAGCGAACACGCGACGCAAGCACGGCCGTTACCTCCCACTCTCAGCAGCCCCCGCGTCGTCTGCACCACCAGGCGGCGCCTGGTGTCGAGAGTAGCGGTGCGGCTGACACTCGCGCTACGAGGCTAAGAAAAATCTGGTCTATATATACAGGGTGGTCAGTGAATGGTTGTGCAGCGCGAGCAGTCGTTTTAGGGGCGAAGCTCCTTAAGGCGGCACCCGTTCGTCCCTCGTAGTCGTGGTAGTGCGTAACCAATCGTAACGCTAGTACCAGATCTTGACCTCCAAGGTGGTGCCGGTGGGAGATTTTATCCTGTGCGTTGTTGAACAATAAAAAATTCGCAGTGTGCGCGTTAACTAAAAGCCGAATTCTTCTGTCTCTCATACCCCATTAGCAGCCATTGGCATGTTCCAGTAGGAAACGTTAGTAGAAGTAGAAGTGTAAATGTTAGAACAAATAAAGTAACAGCGCGAATGAAACAAGGACGACAAAGGAACGAAGACCACGGGACAAGCGCTGACTGCCAACTGAATGTTTATTTCAAGAAAAACCAGCCTTTTATACATTCTCAGAATGAACATGCGCACAACAAACACTAACTAATCACACTCTCAATCTTTCTTTCAAGAAGTTTATTTCTCTCTCCGAGAGTAGAAGAGAGGGCGAACTGATACACTTATCACCTTCGTTATGGATCCAAAAGGCCTCTAAAATTTCCCTTTCCTTCTTAGATTTCCCATTTCCTATAAATTTCGTTTTTTCAAACATGGGAACACATGCGCACTTCTTACAATGGTCAACTAAATGACTGCCATATCCATATTTTACATTATTGCAGTGCTGACGCGCGCGATCGTTGAAACATTGTCCAGTCTGACCTATATAAACTTTTCCACAACTCATGGGAATCAGATAAACCACATCACTCGTGCATTCACTGAAGCGGGTTCTGTGTTTAGTGGAGCATGCGGGAGGCTTGTTTCTTGGTTTCATGCGTGCACATATCGAGGACAGCTTGCAAGGCGCACTGAAAAGCAAGTTAACATTGTGCCTATTTGATACTTTCTTAAGATTGTGTGACAACTTGTGCAAGTATGGAACTACGTGCACTGGTCTCTTGTCTTGCCCTTTTTCTTTTTTGCGTGGTTCTGTTTTCGCTCTCTGCAGGATTGTTTCGCACACGGACGTGATGACCGAATGGGGAAAGCCTGCGTCTCGTAACCGTTCTAGCTGATTTCTCAGGCTACGCTCGCATTCGTGCTCACATGACTTATTCAATGCCGCCTTAATACAGGTCGTGGCTATGCCCCTCTTAATCAATTTGGTCTGTGCGCTGTCAAAAGGCATCAATGTTTTCTTTGATCTAGGCTGATAGGCCCAGCATACATGGTTACACGATGAAAAACACAGGTTGATGTCAAGGAATTGAATTCGGTTACTGATCGGCAATTCGTGCGTGAACTTGAGTCCTCCCGATGACTTGATGAAAATGTCTAATATGTTATCGACTTGGTGACGTATCGACTTGGTGACAAAAGACCAGTGCACGTAGTTCCATACTTGCACAAGTTGTCACACAATCTTAAGAAAGTATCAAATAGGCACAATGTTAACTTGCTTTTCAGTGCGCCTTGCAAGCTGTCCTCGATATGTGCACGCATGAAACCAAGAAACAAGCCTCCCGCATGCTCCACTAAACACAGAACCCGCTTCAGTGAATGCACGAGTGATGTGGTTTATCTGATTCCCATGAGTTGTGGAAAAGTTTATATAGGTCAGACTGGACAATGTTTCAACGATCGCGCGCGTCAGCACTGCAATAATGTAAAATATGGATATGGCAGTCATTTAGTTGACCATTGTAAGAAGTGCGCATGTGTTCCCATGTTTGAAAAAACGAAATTTATAGGAAATGGGAAATCTAAGAAGGAAAGGGAAATTTTAGAGGCCTTTTGGATCCATAACGAAGGTGATAAGTGTATCAGTTCGCCCTCTCTTCTACTCTCGGAGAGAGAAATAAACTTCTTGAAAGAAAGATTGAGAGTGTGATTAGTTAGTGTTTGTTGTGCGCATGTTCATTCTGAGAATGTATAAAAGGCTGGTTTTTCTTGAAATAAACATTCAGTTGGCAGTCAGCGCTTGTCCCGTGGTCTTCGTTCCTTTGCCGTCCTTGTTTCATTCGCGCTGTTACTTTATTTGTTCTAATTATGAACCAACTAGCCCACATCAAGTTGTTACTATTGTAAATGTTAGCTAAAAGCCGACTTCTGTCTCTCATTCCCATTAGCAGCCATTGTTTACCTCCAAGGTAGTGCCTGGTGAGATTTCTCCTGTGCGTGATTAAACAATAAAAATTTTGTTCAAAACGCCGTTGATTGATGAAATAAACCAACGAAAGGCGCCAGATGTTTTCTAAAAGCAAAACGAAAGAACGCCAGATGTTTCTAAAGCAAAACGAAAAGACGCCAGCTGCTTAACGAAAGACGCCAGATGTTTTCTAAAGCAATGGTTTTCTAAACAATGAAAATTCACAGCGTACATGTAAAATTAAAGTGAGCTGCAAGTCGTCATAACTCATCGAACCTTTAGTATAAACGTGCCCGATCTCACGTCGGTGATGATGTACTGGGCAGAATTCACGGAAGATTCACGGTTTACCGATGAACCTCCGCAGCTTCGCCCACTCATCATCATTCACTCCGTGGATATGCTGTGATTTTTTTTTCAATCAAGAAACTCGCTAGCAGACACTGCCTGCGTCGGCCTCGCGAGGCGAGAGAGAGAGAGAGAGAGGGGGGGGGCTAGAGCAACGTTTTTAGAACCCATACAGTTTCCCAGCTCCGCTCGCGTGCCGGCACAGGCGGCTGACGCGTGAACTTACGGTGCTGCTGCTCCATTTTGCTTCACTTGCCGTGGCCCCCGGGATCGGATACGGCAACGCACCGTTGCTCTCAATGGCGCGCTGGCGAAGCTAATCGCGGAGGCGACGCACCTGCCGCAGCGATCTCATACGCTTGCGACGTAGCCGCTTGCGACGCGTTGCGCGTTTATCTGTGCTCGCTTTCTCCATACTCCGTGCGTGATTGTATGCGAACGGTGATCGCTTGGGGAGCAGTTTTTTCGATTTAGCACGTGTGAAAGGGACAAAGCTGAAGAATGTTATTGTTTGTTTGTTTATTTGTTTGTTTATTAATACTGTCAACCCCAAGCTGGGGTTTTTACAGGAGTGGAAAACACATACAATGAAATAGCATACACATAAATGCTGCAATTCAAGCAAAAAAAAAGAAAGAAGAAATGGTCATGAAATACGTTACAAAATAGAGACATACAGCGAACACAGGCATTTACACTGAAAGACAAAATTAAACACAGGCATGTGCACTTGCATTCTGCGCATTGAAAACAACAATTAACAAAGCGAGAGGCAATATACATTGACATCGTGAATTATAGGAATAAAAAAAATAAAAAAATACTATGACGCATCTATTTCGGAGAAAATAAGCGATTCTAAAGCTGCAGAAAACGCTGTGATAGAGGAAGACATCGCGACTGTGTTTGGTAGTTCATTCCATTCTTTAATTGCCCTCGGAAAGAAGCTGTATTTAAATGCGTCGTTCGGGTGGCTGTGGCTGTATATATAAAGTGTGTTTGTGTCTAGAGCGCGGATCTGGAGAATTTCAAAGAAATCTAATGAGTTAATTTTACCTGACTACGAATAATGAGGAATAGAAATTTCAAACGGTCATACTTAGTTCTAAGTTCTAAGGCTTGTAGGTTTGCACGGTTGCAAAGTTCGGAAGCAGAGTGCATGCGTTGATATTTATTGAATATAAACCTGGCAGCCATTCTTTGAACTTTTTCCAGTTTATATAGGTTAGTGGTGGTGTGAGGGTCCCATACTATTTTACAATATTCAATTATTGGTCGTACTAGCATTTTGTACGCAAGACTTTTTACTTCGGGTGTTGCGTCATGTAACCTTCGCCTCAGACCCCATAGAGTTTTGTTTGCCTTTCTACAGGTGACGTCTACGTGAGTATTCCACCTCAAATCTGGAGTGAATATTAGCCCTAAATATTTATATTCTGTTACCCTTTTTAGATCGTGGGAACCAATATTGTAATTATATTTGAGAGGTACCTTTTTTCTTGTTATGCTCATGCAAACTGATTTTACGGGGTTTAGAGTCATCTGCCATTCATTACACCATAGTAAAATTTTGTTTAAGTTGTTGTTCAGGTCTACCTGGTCTCTCAGGGATGTGATCTTGTTATATATAACGCAGTCATCTGCAAACAATCTCACGGGAACAGACAAATCTGAGGGCAGGTCATTTATAAAAATAAGAAATAAAAGAGGCCCCAGAACACTGCCTTGAGGCACACCGGATATAACGGGTCTGGACTTCGATTTAATTTTATTTATTTCTACGTACTGTGTACGAGAATGGAGGTAAGAAATGAACCATTGAGTAATATTTGAGTTTCTGAATATTTCATTTACTTTTAGTAAGAGTTTGGGATGCGAGACCTTATCGAAGGCTTTGGCGAAATCTAAGAATATTAGATCAATCTGTTCCCGTCGATTAATTGCCTGCGCAAAATCGTGAACTGTAACAACAAGCTGCGTTACTGTAGATAATCCCCTTCGAAAGCCGTGTTGCACTGGTGATAATAAATTGTGAGTGTCTAAATAATTAGAGAGATGCTTACACATTATATGCTCAAGCAGTTTGGAGCAGGTACTCGTAAGAGAGATAGGCCTGTAGTTACCCACTTCTGAAGTGTTCCCACTTTGTGAACTGGTATTATTTTAGCTTCTTTCCAGGCTAGAGGAAATGAGGCTTGATTAATTGAAGTTTGAAAGATTATAGTAAGATACTTTGCGACCCATTGAGCATATCTATATAGAAACTCGTTCGGAATGCCGTCTGGACCAGGGGATTTCTTAATGTCAATGTGTAGAAGAAGGTTTAACACTCCTTCTTCGTTGATTAACGGGTCGGATACCGGAGGGCGATTGGAAGCGTCAGAAAGGGACGGAAGGGCACCATCATCTTCGGTGAAAACAGAAGAAAAAAAAGAATTGAAATTTTTCCGCGCGTTCAAGGGCATTTTTTCATCGACTGGTTTATTCTGTTTCTCGGACGGGTTTACATACCTCCAGAATTTGCTAGGTGCTTCGTACAGAAATTTTTCAATGTTACATTAAAAAATCTTTCCTTAGATTCCTTGACAAGACGATTTAAATCAAGCCTCATGTTATGAAGTGAAGTCTTGTTCTGGGCATTTGGATCACGAGAACAAGCTTTTCTCTTCCTTTTAATCCTCCGTTTGACATGAATTATATCTCTCGTGATCCAAGGGTTATTTCTTTTACACTTTTTAAAACTCTTAGGAATAAACCGCCTAATGCATTCCATTGTTATATTATGAAAATATTCCCACAAGGAGTCAGAGCTACCATTTGATTCATAAATAGCAGTGAAGTTACCAAACGACCTTTCAAGAAAATCCAAAACACTAACATCATCGGCAGCTTCAAAGTTCAGATAAGTGATGCCCGATTTCTGCTGTGAGGTGCGCGACGACATGCTCATGGACAGTATAATCATCTTGTGGTCTGATAAACCCTCTTCAACAAGGCAATCATTCACATATGAAGTCAAAGCATTGGATAATAAAATTAAATCAAGTACAGAGGACCGTGTTGCACATACTCTAGTGAACTCATTTACAACCTGATGTAAATTGAAAGAGAATATTAAGTCGAGAAATAAGTCACAAGAAGCATCATGTGAGTCGACGGCCACATGCGAATGCCAATCAATAGCCGGAAGATTGAAATCACCTAGTAAGATGATATTGTCTTTTCTCTAAAGTGGCTGTCCATGAATCTTCTTAGTTGCAAAATGTACTCAACAGGGGAGTTTGGAGGTCTGTAGACCCCGCCTATAAACACTGTGCGATTATTTAGTTTTGTTTTAATCCATACGGCCTCAATACCATCTGCTGCGTCGAGGGAACTATAAATAACGCCTTTCTTGACTAAGAGAGCAACTCCACCCCCTCTTCCATCACGATCCCTCCGAACCATTGAGTAACCGGGTGGAGCGATTTCAGTATCAGGTATAACTTCGTGCAACCATGTTTCCGTAATTAAAATAATATCAGGTTCGTGATCGATAACCAAGGCTTCAAGCATATGTGATTTATTTGATACACTTCGGGCATTTAAGTTGATTATTTTAAAATTATCTTTCTGACCCTGTGCCTGTCACTTATCACGTGTTGCATCATCATTTCCAAGCTTGCATCTTTCGGCACGCGCTTCATTCCAGCAGTAAAGAGTATTGTTTACCCTCAGCTTATCAAAAACAAGTTTTACCTTCTTTCCTGCCTTTCTTTCTTCGATTGCAGAGTCCCAAAGTTTTTTTCTTATTCCCTGTACTCTTTTCGAGAAGTCCTCGCTGATACTGTAATCCGTATCCTTCAGTCTTGAGCACCTCTGCAAGACTTTCATTTTATCCCTATAGTCTGCCAGCCTAAGGATGACGGGGCGAGTTTTGCCAGAATTTTTTTTTCCTATCCTATGAATTCTCTCAATAGACGTTATGTTTACCTTTAGGGTAGAGCTAAAGATTTCATCGTTTACTTTTTTTAGTAGAGTTTCTTCTTTTTCATTCTCATCTTCTGCTACTCCCCTTATGATAAGGTTGTTTCTTCTCGAACGATTTTCCAAATCGTCCACCTGATCAAGCAGACTAGATGATTTGTCACGACATTCAGCCACAATTGTTTCAAGAGTTGCGAGCCTGTTGCGAGTCTCATCTAAGCTTTGCACCTTAGTCTCAATAACAAGAAGCCGATTTTGCATGTCTAGGATTTTAGTTTCAAACGAATTTTGCTTTTCTTGAACCGCTGTTAGTTTAGACAAGATTTCTTTTTGGTTCTGGAGCATTTCTTTGCATACTGCGTCCGTTATAGGCCCCGGATTCAGCTCGACATCGCCAGAAAGACTCAACAACAGACCCACAATAGAAAAACAGTCACATACACAGTCAGCCAAAACTTGTGGACACGGCAGCACTATAAGAGCTATGAAATCGCTACGGAAGCTATCCTTCCGGTCACCAACCTGCATGAACAGCGGTACGTCAGGCGACATTGTCACGGCGATGCCACCGTGTCCACTGAAGCAGGTAGGCGATGGTCCCAGATTTAAAGCATACAGGCGGACCCTTGTGGGCATGCGTGTTGACGTCATCGTGCTCCCAGGTGGCTGTCCGAAATGATCGTCGATGTGACGAAGCTGCTGATTGCAGACGCCCTCATGAAGCCGGAAGGGATCACCGCCCACACGGAAGGATGGCGGCAGGCCGGCATCGTAGCGAAGCTCGTCGCATCCAGTTTGAAAAGATTCCGCGGCGCCTCCGGTTATGAAGCGTAGGCACGCGCAAAGGACCTGCATGAACAGCGGTACGTCAGGCGACATTGTCACGGCGATGCCACCGTGTCCACTGAAGCAGGTAGGCGATGGTCCCAGATTTAAAGCATACAGGCGGACCCTTGTGGGCATGCGTGTTGACGTCATCGTGCTCCCAGGTGGCTGTCCGAAATGATCGTCGATGTGACGAAGCTGCTGATTGCAGACGCCCTCATGAAGCCGGAAGGGATCACCGCCCACACGGAAGGATGGCGGCAGGCCGGCATCGTAGCGAAGCTCGTCGCATCCAGTTTGAAAAGATTCCGCGGCGCCTCCGGTTATGAAGCGTAGGCACGCGCAAAGGACCTGCATGAACAGCGGTACGTCAGGCGACATTGTCACGGCGATGCCACCGTGTCCACTGAAGCAGGTAGGCGATGGTCCCAGATTTAAAGCATACAGGCGGACCCTTGTGGGCATGCGTGTTGACGTCATCGTGCTCCCAGGTGGCTGTCCGAAATGATCGTCGATGTGACGAAGCTGCTGATTGCAGACGCCCTCATGAAGCCGGAAGGGATCACCGCCCACACGGAAGGATGGCGGCAGGCCGGCATCGTAGCGAAGCTCGTCGCATCCAGTTTGAAAAGATTCCGCGGCGCCTCCGGTTATGAAGCGTAGGCACGCGCAAAGGACCTGCATGAACAGCGGTACGTCAGGCGACATTGTCACGGCGATGCCACCGTGTCCACTCATCACTTATCTTGGTGCGCGTGTTGCACGAGCGGCTTTGAAACGAACACTGGTCATCACTTCTACGAATCAAGGCAGGGACTTGCAAGAAATATCTTCTCAACGGCAATCCCACCAGAATCGTGAAGACTAACTTCGCTACAAGTCGCCTAAGCGAGCTCGGAATAAAATCAGCTACCTTGATCAACCATAGTTCGCGTTGTACGCCTTTCTCATTGTTTTACGACTTGCTTAGTATGACAAATCTAAGTATATGAGCCAGTGTCATTTTCGCCTCCACAGCAAAAATGCGACCGCCGTAGTCGTGATCGATCCCGCAACCTTGGGGTCAGCAACCGAGCACCGTATAGCCACGGTTCCACCGTTGCGGCTAAACACAGGTTGACGGCAATGGAATATTCGTGCGAGAGCACAGCTAGACGTGTGATATTGTACCATTATTATGGGTAACGTTTGATTATCTTTTGATGTTCCTGGGGCTTAGCTTGTGAAATAATCGCTTTATAAAACATTCGAGGTTATTGAAGAAGTTTAAATCTCAGAATCTCGGCTGTCACGGCCGCCGAAAGCTGCAGCGACAATAGGTCACATGGGTGTTGTAGCAGACGACGCGTGAGGCATGATGCAAGATGGAACTGCAGCGCCGCTAGTTCTTGCGTCGGCCGTCGCGTCCACTTCGAAGGAGCGAGCGCGCGCCTCCAGACCGGCCGTGGGAGAGCAAGCGTCTATGGGCAGCTGCGAAACTGACCTGGTTCTAGAAACGTTGGACTAGAGCACGCATCTGCAACGCAGCGAGCACCTCCGCATCTAGGGATCAGAAATTTCTGAGAACTAGAGGTGGCTACGACAGCGCCATCTAGTGAACACTACAAGAACTAGAGGTGGCTACCTACTACTACTACTACTACTACTACTACTACTACTACTACTACTACTACTACTACTACTACTACTACTACTACTACTACTACTACTACTACTACATACTACAGAGGAGGGACAGACCCACACCGAAACGAGCTTCGCCCCTAAAAAAGAAAGGTAGCGGCCGTGCAAAGCCGCTGGCGTGCTTGGGCTGGCTCGGGCATATCATGCGCACGTGACCACGCATGCGCATGACGTGTTCATGAATATGTGTCAAGTGAAGAGGGTAGGGAAGGGATTTGGCTTGCGAAGGCTACACGGGGCGAGTGGCAAGGGTCTTAAACTCGCCTCCTCACATCATGGTTTTGCACCGCTACAAATTATTGTTTTTCTCAGCTCGTAATGGACCGATTTGAAAAATTCTTACGGCATACTGCTCTTCATTCGGCACGCAACAACTCCCAGCGTCTAACTAAAATTTGCTATGTGGCCTGGTGAGGGGCCCTTTAAGTCGTCTTAGCGTCGGCTAGAGAACCACAGAGATTTTTGTTCTCATAGAAGGCGAAAACCAGCTGAACTTAACTGAACCAGTGAAACGTCTCTCCGGCCAGTCTCTTCTTGAAATCTTGCCGACGACGTTCTCGCACCCGGGATCTTCACGCACCAACGTGACACCGTCAAATCGGAGTCGACTGCGTTGTCGGAATCGATGTCATTGTGGAACAGTTCCATGTGGCAGCTCCGAAGACCACCACCACGGGCAATGTATTGGCAAAGCGCTACACGCCGCCTCGGCTGATAGACCAACACGACCGGTACATGCGTCTTATGAAATCATTTTGATCGGATCTTTTGCTTGAACACGATAGAGTGCTACAACGACAGCATCTGTGGACACCGGTTTTCAAAGCGCTGTGTGAGCCTGCTTAGCCTGTGCAGGTGGGCTTCTTTCACTCGCTGATAGTTGGGCGTGCGCGGAAGCTGTGCTGAGACGCAGGCGTTCGTTAGAAATGGCTGGCACAGGGCTCATGCGGGCGCCTGACTATTGGTAGCTTGCGCCCGCAGAACTGCAGACAGTTTAATTTTGGCTTAATGAAGGACGTGAAAGACGCTCAGGTTCAGCTGTTAAAAATCTTCTATTGTAGTTGGTTCCTTCAGTACGGTAACACTCCTTTTATTACGAAAAGTTGGCAACGCACACGGGCGCTCAGAAAATTTAAAGAACCTAGCAAAATACAAATAACGCAAAAAAGAAGACAAAAAAATGCAAGGAGCAAATGCACGTAAGGCGACAAACAAACCGCTGGCGTTGCATGCGATGTTTCACCACAGTAACAAGAGGCGCTATCCTGGACTTCCGCTGTATTGTCAAACTGCGTAGTGGTGGCATTTTAAGGCAATCAAAGAAGCTCTCGCAGCTCTCTGAGCCAATCAAAGTTCTGTGAAACACTGTACTGGCGAAGAAAACTTGGCAACAGGGGGCTGGAGCCGACGTTTCGACAAGAAGACAAGTTCATTTGTCGAAACGTCGGCCCCGGTTTACGAATTTTTCTCGGCAAGCTTCCATCTTACCCTCCCTGCCTTTTTCTTTGTACTGGTGAATAGAGACATGGACAGGCTAGGAAGAGACACTGGGCGCCAGAATGACGCCTTCTTACGCCATTGAAGTCTGGCCTTGTGTACCCTGTCCATGTATTTGTCCACACCATTACAATGTTTTAGAGTATTCGCCTGAACCCCAGATGTCAACGGTCAGAGTTGACCAATGGCGGAACAATGTCCAGAATCGCGCCCACCTCGACAATATAATAGCCACGAGTTGTGACGGCTACTGAGCGATGGCTGCTAAAAAATAAAGCATATGTTGGAAGTCAGTGCTGTGTCCGCGTCGTTTTCGTCCCTGTCCTTTCGTGCGCTCAAAAGTGAAACATGAATTACCAACATGCCCAAGTACACGCTCTTTCAGGCTGCTATATTTGTGGCCAGGCGAAAGTTGATAAACCATTGCAGCTACATTGCAGCTGCAATGTAGCTGCAATGTGGATAAACCGACAACTGCGTGCGATATTTACTTCACTTCTTACGCAGTGTATTTTTATAAAGGCCGCGGCATTTACGTCCAGTGATGCTTAACTTATTGAAACAAGAATTAAACATGAAAGCTCCTTGTTTTCAGGATCTTCCTAGAAAAGTGGTGCTATCATGATGGAGCATTAAGTGCGCTTCTCGAAACTTGGCTCGTACTTTCATGACGCGAAAGATCTTGAAACACGGGGGGATCAGAGTCGCTGCTCGTCAATCTCGTTTGCCTGCAGGCGAGAAGAAGAACGATAAGCATGCGCATGCAGAAAGAAGGACAGCGATGAATTTACAACAGCTTGATAGTCGGTGCTAGCTACCAGTATCGAAGCTCTGAAGAAGCTAAATATAATTGCAACTCGTCAGCAGCGACCTGAATAAGCGTCCACAGTTCATTATTCTACGCTAAGTCATATATCGACTGCAGGTGCAATTTTACTTGACTCCTTTTACTTTTGCATGGCTATTTCCACCTTATGTCTGCGATATACAAAACATATACCGCGTGTCGCGTGGCTGAAGACGCATGGCGGAAAAATCGCACGCACGAACTTTGCTCGATAAGTAATCATGACATAATTTTTTCTGCGAAAGTTAATCACCCTTGGGGCCGGGCTGCAAATATTTGCCCCCAAACATGCTTTATCATTTCAGGAGGCCTACGTGACCGTAATGGAGTACATATGCGGGGCAGATCTGATGCGAGTGGTGGACAAAGCGGTGTATTTGGCCACCGAGGAGTGCCGTATTGTCATGGCGCAGCTGGTCCTCGCGCTGGAGCACATGCACCTCAGAGGCCTGCTGCACAGAGATATCAAGGTTTCCAAGTAAGGTGCCAAGGCGCTTTATTAGTCTTGAGCATGAACAGCGACAGTACTCAGTTAATGGTGTCCTGTCGTTTATCGCTACATGCAGCTCAAATCGTGAAACCACAAGCCCGAGTGTTGTTACGTACGATCGAGTCGTGACGACTGGTGACACCTTGAACAATGCATATTGAGGGCAACTTCACCCAGACATTTCCCTTTGGCCCGAAGAATACCATGGAAGAAGGGAGTCACACGGCTTGCCTTGGTAGGCGTGAAGCCAGCAGTGTCGGCCCAACACGTGACTTCTTGAGAACGCACGAAACTGCTTGCGCTTTTGGCGTTGGTACCCGATTGCTTTTAATCGAAGCATGATTGTTCGCTGCAGTTCGTCGCATCACGGAGGAGGTTCAGAAACAGAACTTAAGCGGGAGTACTAGCCTACCGCGCGCTGTGACGTTTTGTTGGGTCGACACAGGCTTCAACTGCACTGCGCAATGCTCTCTCCTAACTTTTACAGGGAAGCTTTCTGCCCATGCGTTTCCTAGGATCTTGGCCGGCTCGTTACGCTGCGTGGAAGAAGATGGACAATAAATATAGGCAAAAAAATGGAGGCGGCGCAGCAGGCCGCTCACGTGCTCACGCACACAAAAATGCAATAAACGGAACAGCTAGTGGAGCGTGCTTAAGCAAACAAAAAGAAGCGAACGAAGCCGAGACGGCGCAGCACAATAATAACGCCGAAGAAAAGGCGGTGAGAGCAGCAACGCGAATACAGACAGGAGACGCCATTCTCCTCCTGTATGATGCTGCTGCCTGTAGACAGCGACCGTGCAGAGACCATGATGCCGAGGAAGAACGTCGCCCACGCCGGAAAAACGGCTGGATGGGCAGCAGCAGAAACGCGCTTCGCTTGTTATCCGTCCCCGTATGAATCTTGCGACCCCGCAACGTTTTAGGGGCGAAGCTCCTTAAGGCGGCACCCGTTCGTCCCTCATAGTCGTCGTCGTCGTCGTAGTAGTAGTAGTAGTAGTAGTAGTCGTCGTAGTCCGTAACAAGTCTTACGCTTTGACCTCCAAGGTGGTGTCGGTGGGAGATTTTTCCTGTGCGTTGTTGAACAATAAAAAATTCGCAGCGTGCGCGTTAACTAAAAGCCGAATTCTTCTGTCTCTCATTCCCCATTAGCAGCCATTGGCATGTTCCAGTAGGAAACGTTAGTAGAAGTAGAAGTGTAAGTGTTAGCTAAAAGCCGACTTCTTCTGTCTCTCATTCCCATTAGCAGCCATTGTTTACCTCCAAGGTAGTGACTGGTGAGATTTCTCCTGTGCGTGATTAAACAATAAAAATTTTGTTCAAAACGCCGTTGATTGATGAAATAAACCAACGAAAGACGCCAGATGTTTTGTAAAAGCAAAACGAAAGAACGCCAGATGTTTCTAAAGCAAAACGAAAAGACGCCAGCTGCTTAACGAAAGACGCCAGATTTTTCTAAAGCAATGGTTTTCTAAACAATGAAAATTCACAGCGTACATGTAAAATTAAAGTGAGCTGCAAGTCGTCATAACTCATCGAACCTTTAGTATAAACGCGCCCGATCTCACGTCGATGATGATGTACTGGGCAGAATTCACGGAAGATTCACGGTTTACCGATGAACCTCCGCAGCTTCGCCCACTCATCATCATTCACTCCGTGGATATGCTGTGATTTTTTTCCTTCGTCCGTCCGTGCATGGGAAACCTTACCTTACACTTTGGTTGGCTGCCATTACTTTCAGCTCCGTTGACTGCGGTATGTATGTGTATATATATATATATATATATATATATATTGTAAAGGCGTTTATTGACGGCGACGATATACAACTGTCACGACGGAGCGCAGACTCTCACGAGCATGAGCCCGAGGGGCGTGCTCTCCGAAAGGGGGGGGGGGGGGGAGAGGGCGACCCACTGGAAGGCGCTCGAGAGGACGGCCCCTTACAGCGTTCCAATGCTTCTCCACAATTACCCCGGGTACGAAAAGGGAGCCGTCTGGCGACCTAGCAGCTGGTCACTATGAGCGGGTCATGGTAGGGCTTGAGGCGCTCCACGTTGACAATGTCGCGCCCTCGACGGCGCATGTCCGAAGATGGGTCGATGGGTTCAATCAGATAGTTGACCGGGGATGTGCGTTCGACGACACGGTAGCGGCCTTCATATTTGGGCAGCAGTTTGGAAGAGAGGCCACTTGCAGTGGTAAGGACCTAGAGCCATACGAGCGCTCCAGGTAGGAACGTGGGTGCAGAAGTGTTGGTCTCACCGCGGATGCTCTTCTGCCGCTCTTGGTCATGCGTAGTAAAGGTCTTGGCAAGCTCGCGACACTCCTCAGCAAGTCTGGCTGTGGCATAAATAGGCGCACACTCAGATCGATCCGGCTTGTATGGAAGGATTGTGTCGATTGTGTGCGACGGGTCCCTGCCGTACAATAAGAAAAATGGTGAGAAACCAGTGGTGCTTTGAGGGGCGGTATTGTAGGCGTAGGTGACGAAAGGCAGAATGGAATCCCAATTTGTGTGATCGGTGGCGACGTACATCGAGAGCATGTCGCCGAGCGTGCGGTTAAAGCGTTCCGTGAGCCCATTCGTCTGCGGGTGGTAAGCAGTAGTTTTGCGATGAACAACGTTGCACTCTTTGAGGATGGCTTCGACGACTTCCGACAGGAAGACACGGCCTCGATCGCTGAGAAGCTCCTGGGGTGGACCGTGGCGCAGCATGAACCCGCGGAGCAGGAAGGAGGCAACATCGCGCGCTGTAGCCGCTGGGAGGGCGGCAGTTTCGGCGTATCGCGTAAGGTGGTCTACAGCGACGATGGCCCAGCGGTTACCAGCCGACGTCAGAGGGAGTGGCCCATACAAATCGATGCCAACGCGCCCAAACGGCCGGTCAGGACAAGGTAAAGGTTGCAGACCTGCTGGTGACTGGTGCGTTGAAGTTTTGCGGCGCTGACAATCGATGCAGGAGCGAACGAACTTCTGCACATAGCGGTACATTCCTCGCCAAAAGTACCGTTGACGAATGCGGCGGTATGTTTTCGATACCCCAGAGTGCGCACACTGCGGATCAGCGTGGAACGATTCGCATATTCCAGAACGCAGACTGCGGGGCATTACTAGTAGCCACTGGTGGCCGTCGGCGTTGTGATTCAGAAGCACACGTTGTTGGGCTAGTCGGTTCATGTTCTTTCAGTTCTTTCTGCCGCGGTACGCTTCGAGCTGCTTGCTTTTTGCTCCACGTTTTTCACGCTAGAAGTGCGGGTGTCGTCCGTGTCGTTGCCAGGCATGGTTCCAGCAGTCAATAGAGCGTGTTAGTCAATACGGCCACCGCGAAAGGGCAGCCACTCCAACCTGTCGCCGACGTGTTGTGAGGTGAAGGCTACACAAAAAGAAACTTAGCGCAGGCATGTGGTTGTTAAGTTCAAAAAATTTTTTCTCGCTTAAAACAAAAACTACTCTTTTGAAACTTTTGGTATAAGTTATTAACAAATTGAACAATAAGATGGCTTATAGCCCAGATTTTTACTTAGACCGCTACATTGCAAAAATGACGTCGCAATGTGGGTAAAATTGTACTTTTTTCAAACTTTGCTGAAATTTAGGCACGAGATTTCAGCTCTGTTTGCCGAAGGAGTATTTCTTTTTTTCGTTAGTATAGGTGCGTGTTATGTTGATATTGTGATTAAATTTCTCACGAAGAAAAGTGTGTTTTTTTTTAATTCCTAAAAATGCTGCTTTTCGCAATGTTTCCTCACGCTGAAAAATAATGTAAATTCATGCAAAGATGAACAAGCTATCACAGTCGTGAAAGACCAATGCATTAAGAATAAGAAAATAAATGTGGGCTAGTAATGGCGCACAGCAATAATTTTATTCAAATGTTTTGCACGACACAGATTGACTTCCGAGCGCAAAGTTTAAAGCGAATCCTAGGCCCCAGAAATCTTTTCCCCAAAAAATGATGCTGCAATAATTGCTTTCCACATGAAGGTGTAACAACGTGATTTTTTTCAGCGAGATTGGAGATGGTCAAAAAACAACCAGGTACACTTGATATGGAATGAGCCATATATATATATATATATATATATGTATATATATATATATATATATATATATATATATATATATATATATATATATATATATATATATATAATATGCAGCAGGAACTCGATTCAACCAAGTGATGATCAATCTTCAGTTATTTAGCTAAAATGACAAGTTCGTAAAATCGAGAAAGGGGTTTTCCGGTCATCCTACAAGTTTAACGTTCCTACACCTAAAAGCTACCAGGGCATTGTTCTTCCTGCTATCCCATGCCTGCTTATGGGAAAAACCCGCAGAGGGAGGCTTCCCATGTCGCCACGGATCTTTCCATGTCACCCATGGGGAGCTCCATGCCCGGGCGATGCAGGCCAGGGAGACGGTCGCGCGAGGCTGTGACAGGCTACCGATATGCAAAGATGCGGCCAACGAACGTAGTGATTATGCGAGCAGACCGAGCGAGAAAATTGCGAGGAGACGATCAGTGCTATCTGTCGCATAAACCGTGAAATCACGAAAGAAACCATCGCCGCCCCTAGCACCGGTCATTTGGCACGTATAGGGGGGCTACCGACTACCGAGTGCGTTGTTCTGTGCATAGGCGCGGCATGCAGCCTCGTCAGAATAAGGCTAGGGCCATAAATAGGTCGCTTGGAGATCTTAATTACAGCGGAAACTCCAACCCCTCTGTGCCAGAATTAGGAGGAAATCGCCGCTTTCTTACCCATTTATTAAAAAAAAAAAGAATAAACTTGGTTTGGTAACCAAGTTAGTTCGTTAATTCCGGTTCATGACAAGTTTTGACCCTATGGGCACCTAGCGGAGAATGAAAATTTCTTCGTTAGATCGGAAAATTCGTAAAATCGGGTTTCGTTAGATGGAGTTTCAACTGTATAAGCAGTATGAAGAGCAGGCGCACAAACAAAAAGAGAGAGAGAGAGAGAGAGAGAAAACTTTATTTTTAAAATCAGTCAATTACGTCAGGCATTGCCCGTCGCCCCTAGCCGTCGGCCGGAATCCCTTGAGACACGGCAGCAGCAAGGGCTTGACTGATGAGGTCCCGCTGGACGTTGGGGTCTGGGTTGCGGAGCAGGGCCTCCCAGGATTCTAGTGTGTGGGAACCATCGTTCTGACTCGGACATGTCCACACCATGTGGACCAAATTCGCTGCCTCATCACAAAATTTGCACTGGGACCGGAAAACTTCTGGGTGCCACTTGCTGTAAAGTACGGGGTTTGGAAAAACCCCCGTCTGCAACTTTCGCCACATAACCTCGTCTTTCTTAGTGAGCGATCTATCCGCACCTGGGTATACTTGCCGATTCAGCCTGTAGTGTGTTACGATTTCATGATATGCGAGCATATCGACCGGCGACCGCTCTTTTTCAAGAGTGGGGTTGGCAGCTATACAGTCGCTGAATTGTGAATTCGTACACGTTCGCTCTGAGAGAGGAACGAGGAAAAAGTCCTATTACAATTACAAGAAAAGGGCCACTGCACCCGCAGAAAAAAACATGCTCACTTGCAGCAAGAGGTGGGGAAGATGCTTGTGCAGTAGCAAGCCGGGAAAACGACAAACAGCCAAAAAGACAGTGATACCATACACTAACAGCAAGAAAGGGGGTAGGCTTGTACAGTATCAAGAGAAACGACAATCAACAACACACACACACACACAAACACGCGCACACACACGCACATACACGTACACACACAAACACACATGCGCGTGCACGCACACGGAAACACAAACACGCAAATGCCCAAATGGGTAACCAGTTGAAGAGAACTGTTGTCCAACTGGTCAGCCAGTTGAAGGTAGGTGGTGTTCAGTTGGTTCACCAATTGAGTGGTCATCCAATTGAAGCTAACGGGTTCCCAAATGGTTAACCAGTTGGCCACATATGGCCGTCCAGTTGATGCTAACTGGTGCTCAACTGGTCAGCCAGTTGAAATAAACTGATTTTGGTTAACCGTCTGAATGCATATCGTCATCCAATTAAAGGTGCTCAACACGAAGTAAAACGGCCGCAAGAGCACCAAGGCCGTGGCATGTAAATCATGTCGTTCATGGCATGCATGTCATGTTTTTCATGTTCTGACCTGTCGCATGTGTTTGTCTACTGTCATGTTGTGCCATATCAATTTTGGTATACGCCCCATTAACGAAACGGCCAGGAGAGCACAAAGTCGTAGGCGGCTAGATAGATAGATAGATAGATAGATAGATAGATAGATAGATAGATAGATAGATAGATAGATAGATAGATAGATAGATAGATAGATAGATAGATAGATAGATAGATAGATAGATAGATAGATAGATAGATAGATAGATAGATAGATAGATAGATAGATAGATAGATAGATAGATAGATAGATAGATAGATAGATAGATAGATAGATAGATAGATAGATAGATAGATAGATAGATAGATAGATAGATAGATAGATAGATAGATAGATAGATAGATAGATAGATAGATAGATAGATAGATACGCTCAAAGTCGCAGAAGTTCGCTAAGAAAGGCTTCGCATTTAAAAATGCTGCGCACATCCACCAAGCATTGAATACTATGTCCATGAAATCTTAGACTTTACCACCAACACACGGTGATAAGGTGTGTGCGTTTCTTTCGGGTGTATCAGGAGCACCGTGACGTCGACGGAAATACTAGACGGCGCCCCCACTTTTCCGGTCTGGCTCAACAGCCAATCAGCGCGCACCAAAGGCTACAATTTGGCGATTGTCGCCTTTCTCGATCGTTTCAGAATACGGCCCCTGCTGTCAACAAGCCCAAACAACGAGAAAACCGTTTGAAGTGTGCTGCCGCCTATCAACAGTGTATCAGAACAAGTGCTTTCTAGGCGACCTGCGATAGATGTTCTCTATCCGGCTCAGCGCCGCCTTTGAAAGCAACACACGGGTAATGAAGGACGACATAGAGAGCGCGACTCCTGGTCAAACTTGACCAGCTGGGGTCCATTAACGTGGATATAAACGGGTTTTATTGGTCAGAGCTTAATCTCCACCGGAATGCGGCTGCTGGGGGCAGCATTACCCCCGCGACGCGGTCTGTACCAACGTTTATAGAACTAGAAAGTAGTTCTAGAAACGTTGGTCTGTACTTGATATTCGCATTGCATATCGCGCCGCGTAGTTGGCGTAGTGGCGTGCGACGATAGGCGGACGCTCCGGACATGGCTAGAGTGACCTAGAATAGGGGGAGTGTCCAAAGCGCCGCGCGAATACATGGGAGGAGCGAGGGCCTTTTGCGGTGAACTCCGGCGCCGCGGCGCTGCCGTGCCGGACCCGTGGACTTTCTCCGCGGCGGAAGCCGCGCCAAAGCGGCGAGCGTCTGCTCCGCGCCGGATATTTTGGCCGCTATTAGCTAAAATTGCGGGAATTTGGGCAATATTTAATACTGCGTCACTGCAGCATAATACTGCAGCGACTCATCGCACAGAGAACGCGTTTGGGCGTTGAGAAACGGGGATTTTGTATATTTCCTTTCAGCTGGTTTGTCACTTCAATGGCCTACACTTACGCGGCTGTTTGAGGAACGCATTCTGCGCGCACTTCATCGTGAGAGAAGGCGCTTAATTTACTTTGTTGTGGAATGACGAACGTAAGCTTGCTGCAGGAGAGAATAAAATGGAGATAACCAAGAGAGCCTAGCTGATATGAACGTAGTAAATGGGTAGCTTTTGCTAACGCGTTTGCACCCTTCATATCCTTTCTTTTATTTCGTGCGATTTTGTTTTACAAGGCTGCCTCCTGCGCTCTGTTGTTTCAAGCCTTTTCATACGAAGCCGAATATGTCCGTCGGCGTGGCCGCGGTACCAAAAGCAAAAAAATTACACGCGTAACTCACGTCTCATTCACTTGATATACACGAAAATTGGCATGGAGGGGCGCGAATGTATGCCTAACATGGCCGATAGGTCATGGCATCACTAACTTGACATGCTTGCCATTTGCATAACGACTAACAAATAATATATGGTGTGTGGCGCGCAACCCCGTTTTCTCCGGCCAGAAATAATTCTGACGATGTGTGGTCTGGCGATTTGTCTCCGTCTGGTGATAAAAACGTGGCCGTCATCAGTATCGATGTCAACATGTAAGACTTACCCACACATGTTGAACAACTTACCGCATAGGTAAAATGTATGCCAAAATACATGAAAACAAAAGCAGGGTCCCTTACGCATTCGCCTGAGACGACACGAAAACGAATGCTATCTTCTGTTTCATCAGTCGATGCATTGATCCTCCCCCGCTCCTCTCCGAAAGGTTTCTGCACATGAAGTAGTTTCGGAGTGCCCACAGGATCGAAGGCATTGCAAGCTTTCTGCAGCTCACCTGCTTTTACATTGTCTCCGTGATCGACCCCAGATCACAGAGGCAATGCAAAGCGACCATGTCATATGATGGTATCATCATATGACGCAACGTGGAATGACGCCCCGATGACGTCATAGTGACGTCACAAATTGGTGACGTCGTCACGTGATGATTTTGTGCATCACTCGTGTAGGTGACGCGGGACGGCGACGGTCAATTTTCGTGTTTGATGAGGCAGCTAAGGCTTTTCTCTTTAAAAAAACAAGACAAACCAAAGCAAATGACATGATAATAGTGCAACATCGTGTATGCCTCACTTCATGTTACAAGCGAACGCCTGAAAACAATCGTGATTCTCAGCTCACAGCAGCTGATTACACACGTCTGCGGGACAAAAGATCGAGCCTTGACACGCTGTTTAAGTACTCCGGAAATTCAGCACGAAAGCGTAGGGGACATATATCGAGCTCATCAGGAAAAAGCGGGAAAGTGCGGTCAGGTGCCCTAGCTGTTGACGCGGGAACGATTGCCGCGGGAACGATTGCATTTTATGTATCTACTCATCCACATCTTTTTGTAAAGTCTCTGAACCGCACGAATGCTAACCGCCGAGAACCGTCAAAATAGCTGAATTTGAGAATGAGTTGTTTGAAACTTTCCATTTCGTATAGTGAAGGCTTGAAGCAATGCACGCATCTTGCGCGAAGGTTTCATACTGACGTTCAGCGATCCCTCTAGATATATGGAAACAAGACCGATGCATGAGTTACTACAGCTAGCTCCGACACATCTAGTATATATATATATATATATATATATATATATATATATATATATATATATATATATATATATATATATATATATATATATATATTTATTTATTTATTTATTTATTTATTTATGTATTTATTATCGCATGTTGCATGCATTTTTTCAGGCTAGCTACATAAGAGATCTCTGTATTTGAACAATTTTCTGAAGTGATTGAGATATTATACTTCTATTTGTCAATTTCTTACCGTATTTTCGTTCAGGCAGCTTGTAGAGCAAGAATGGGGGCATTTGTAACTTTATTTCATGATATCTAAATATTTGTAAAGCATTTTCTATATTACGCGTTTTATGCAAACACTTGTGGAATAAGGTTAGTTTACCTGGCATTGCTTTTCTTTCAAATGTTTGCGCACGGTGAGCCTTGTTTTACGCTACCTCAGAAGCAAAAGTAAGTCAACAGCATTGCGGTTGTATGGCCATCTCTACTTTTTCTTTTGTTTCCCTTACGTGTTCCAGGTGCGCTCTGTCCATAATAAAGTGCTTGGGGAGGCTAATGAATTGTTGAATAAAGCGGTGTGCATATGGCTAGCAAACCACTGGCGACCATGAGTAAAAAGCTCGTAGTGTGAAGCGATCACTGCGCGTAAATATTTGAGATGACTGCGCGTGTAATTTACTTTATTATTACTCTTAATTATTGCATGCATGATGGTACTGCCCGATTACCCATGCAAATAAATTATTTTCGTTCTGTCTCTGTGCGTGTTCGTTTTGCGTTTTTTTTACGCACGCACCAACGTTCCCGAACATTATCACCGGAACTAGGCCACGCAGAGCCCGCTCGACACATGATTTTTTGCAATCTGTTGTTGCCCCAGCACTAACACAACGCTTAAAGATAGATAAGCTCCATTCCGCACCGCATTATGAAAGTTAAGCAGTCTTCAAGTGCCCGGTGTGGAAACTCAGCGCAAAAAACTACAGCGCGTAGCAGACGCCCCTCGCTTTCAGCGCGCTTCCCGAGCGCGGTAAGCCCACGGGTCTGGCGCAGCAGCGCCGCGGCGCGGGAGTTCACAGCAAGAGGTCCACGCCGGAGCCGGCGCTTTGGACACTCCCGAGTGTGCAAAGCGCCGCGCGAATACATGGGAGGAGCGAGGGCCTTTTGCGGTGAACTTCCGCGCCGCGGCGCTGCCGTGCCGGACCCGTGGGAACTAAGGAAACGATGGAACATGTACTGATTGAATGTGGCGATATTCACCCATTTATACGTGTGGGCACGAGTCTACATGAAGCCTTGGGTTTTAGGGACAACAATGGAAAGCTGAACACGTCCGCGATAGAAATAAGTAAGAGACGGTTAGAGTATTGGTGGCAGAAAAGTAGAGATAAAGTACAAAAATAAATAATGGGGAAAAATAAGGTCATTCTGCCTTAAGAGGCAGAGAGATGGACCGTGAATTTATATTTTTTTGGTATATAACATAGATTTAATCAGTGGAGATAAGGTATTAAGCCAACTTGAAACAAGAAAGTTTTTTTTTTTTCTTCGAGCCTGTTGGCAGACATGTTACCGCCCCGTTATAAAGGGGACGCTCATAGCATCCATCCATCCGTGGGCTTTCTCCGCGGCGGAAGCCGCGTCAAAGCGGCGAGCCTCTGCTACGCGCCTGATATTTTGGCCGCTATTAGCTGAAATTGCCGAAGATTGGGCAATATTTATTACTGCGTCACTGCAACATAATACTGCAGCGACTCATCACACAGAGAACGCGTTTGTGTGTTTGTGTGTTGTGAAACGGGGATTTTGTATACATCGTTTCAGCTGGTTTGTCATCGCATTGGTTCACACTTCCGCGGCTGTTTGAGGAAGGCATCCTGCGCGCACCTCATCGTGAGAGAATGCGCTTAACTTACTTTCGTGTGGAATGACGAACGTAAACTCGCTGCAGGAGAGAATAAACTGGAGATAACCGTGAGAACGTAGCAGATATGCACGTAGTAACAGCTCATGCTAACGCGTTTGGACCCTTCAAATCCTATCTTTTATTTCGAGCATTCAATTTGTTTTACAAGGCTGCCTCCCGCGCTCTGCTCTTTCAAGCCATTTCATGCGAGGCCGAATGTGTCAGTCGGCGTGGCCGCGGTACCAAAAGTAAAAAATTACTTGCGTAAATCGCGTCTCGTTCACTTGGTATGCACGAAAATTGGCACGGAAGGGCACGAATGTATGTATGCCTAACACGACCGATAGGTCATGACATCACTAACTTGACATATGCTTGCCAACTGCGTAACGACCAACAATAATAATATGGTGTGCGGCGTGCAAACCCGCTTTCTTTAGCCAGAAATAACTCTGACGATGTGTGGTCTGACGATTTGTTTCCGTCAGGTGATAAAAAACGTGGTGGTCACCAGTATCGCTGCCAACATGTAAGACTTACCCATACATTTTGAAGAACTGACCGCATAGGTAAAATGTATGCGAAAAAATTACATGAAAAAAAAAGACATGGTCCCTTATGCATTCGCCTGAGACGACTCGAAAACGAAAGCCATCTTTTTCGTCAGTCGATGCATTGATCCTCCCTCGCCCCTTTCCGAAAGCTTTCTGCACATAACGTGGTTTCGTAGTGCCCACAGGATCGAAGGCATTGCAAGCTTTCTGCACCTCGCCTGCTTCCGATCACGGAGGCAATGCAAAGCGACCATGTCATGTGATGACGTCATCATATGACGTCACGTTGAATGGCGTCATAGTGACGTCACAAGTTTTGTCGATCCGTGACGTCATGGTGACGTCATCGCGTGATGATTTTGTGCATCACTCGTGTTGGCGACGCGGGACGCCGACGGTCAATTTTCGTGTTTGATGAGTCATCTAAGGCTTTAGCCTTAAACAAATCAAGACAAATCAAAGTAAATGAAACGATAACAGTGCCCCATCGTGTATGCCTCACTTCATGTTACGAGCGAACGCTTGCTGCCGGCACGAGACGAGCCGCGCATGCGCAGTGGGGGTGTGGACGCTAGATACAAATACAATTCTTCGGTCCCATTGAGGATCGAACCCGGGCCGTTTGCGTGGCAAGCAGCTGTCCTACCACAAGGCCACAATGTTACTTGCAACTGCTTCGGGAAAAAACAGTACATAAATGCATGTAGTGGAAGGAGTCTTCTTAACGCATTTTGTTCGGCAGGTGTCACGACGAAAATGAGCCCATTCGGCGATTTGTAGGCGCGTTGGCGAGGCCATCAAACTACGTTTTTTGCGCGACGCTATGCTTCGAAAAAAGCCAGGATAGTGCAGCCATCGCCGCTAAAAACACACACGAACTTTCAAGGAGCTCCAAAAATGGACAACTATGTCCATCTAGCGGAAAACATATCAAATCAAACCAACGTCTCCTTTTATGGCCTCTGAGATGGCAAGCGCGCGGCGTCCCCGCCATCTCGGAGGCCATGCTCCTTTCTAGAGGAGGCGTTGATCAGCCAAACAGCAAACATTGGATAATGTGCTGCCATCTGTGAGGCATTGTGAGAAATATGTCTCGACTCTAGCACAGGGAAGTGCTTTAGATCGAAGACCTGTACCAGTGCCTGTACCATTACTATAGATACATAGCGCGCGCTTGTGTGTGTATGTGTGCGTGTGTGTGTGTAACAACAAACATTAAAGGGACACTAAAGGGAAACAATGAATTGGTTTAGATTGATAAAGTGTGCTCGGAGAACTCTTGTGTAGTTTATTTCACCACCATAGGTTTATTATTAGAGGAGAAAACCAAGTTCAACGTTTCATTTTTAAATTTCGCGCCGAACTTTGTAATTCGTGACGTAAAAGATCTCCAAGAGCATTTAACGCATTTTGGCGCCACTGGCTCGACGAAATTTCCACAAACTCGTTATGTAAAGTCTCTGGCCCTCTCAGAAGACAATGTACTTCGATTTAACCGAGTAGGAACTACGTATAGGCCCAAGCAGGCGCCGTCAAAAATATGTGACGTCACGGCAATTGGTGCGGTGCGGTGAAATCCTTCCATAGCCCTATCAGACAAAGAGATACGCCTGCTTTCTGATTTTTTGTGAATGTCCTTTTTATGTTGTTTTAGCTATGTGCGCTAAGGCATTAGCAGATGTGATTTGCGCATTTCCGCGTGGATTAAAAGTCTGAGTTGTTTCGATAATAAAATCAGTTGTTAGAAAGCGCTTGTCCTGTGTGTGTCTAGGCTTCGTCCCCGTGTCAGTTTGCGCTTCTTAAAAGATGGACAGCAGTACGGTTCAGAGAACAAACAGGGTTTCTAGTTGATAACGTAATGCGTATGACTGCAGACAAGCGAAGCAACGAAATGGATACCAAGGGACGCAGCCGCGGACGGCAGTGATCTGAGCGATGAAATTACGAAGTTCACAGGCATGACATGAAAGCAGCTCGCACGTGGAGGTCATTGCGAGAGGCTGAGAATGATAGTAGTAATAGTAATGACGCAATTGTAAACGTTTTTCTACTTGAATGGGGCTGTTTAATTTTTTTTTTGTAACTATATTCTTAACTGCTCACAGACGAAGTTGTTTCCAGCAATGATGACATAGACGCTACCGTATATAACGAATTTGCTTTGTTTTCGTCTCAGCATGCTGATCATTCCTGGCGGTAGAGTAAAGGTCATCGACTTCGACACCAACAAGGTTTGCATCGGCCACTGTAAGTCTGATTACTCTGTTTCAAGCAAAGAATTGCGGGCAGTTTGCACTAAATCGCGCAAAGCTTGGCACATCGAAGCGCGGGCTCGTCGCGATTCTTACTCCCCGTCGACCGACACGTCTAGCCAATACCCGGAAACACTGCCGCTCCGGCGTCCCAAAGAATTACGTCATGATTACGTCACCGACACCATCTTGAATAATTTGCTAGTTTGGCAACCTTTTAAAAAGGGCCGTAACTGAAGGCGAAATTGGCGCTAGGGTCGATGGAGATTCAAAGTTAAAGCAGCCAATGGCAGCCTGCCGCCCGTGCCGACAAAGCCGTGCGACCCGCGCCAGCCGCGGAGGCCGCACGCGCGCCGCGACGCTAGTTTTGAATTCCTCGAAAGTTCCGTTGTAGCACGAAGCGAGTGTTGAGAGCGGGCAACAGGCTGGCCGTGCAGGCAGGCTATGCCTGGCGGACACCTGCAAGTCTCCCGTTGTGGTTGGCGGGTCATTTTAGGGGCGAAGCTCCTTAAGGCGGCACCCGTTCGTCCCTCGTAGTCGTAGTAGTGCGTAACCAGTCGTAACGCTAGTACCAGATCTTGACCTCCAAGGTGGTGCCGGTGGGAGATTTTTCCTGTGCGTTGTTGAACAATAAAAAATTCGCAGCGTGCGCGTTAACTAAAAGCCGAATTCTTCTGTCTCTCATTCCCCATTAGCAGCCATTGGCATGTTCCAGTAGGAAACGTTAGTAGAAGTAGAAGTGTAAGTGTTAGCTAAAAGCCGACTTCTTCTGTCTCTCATTCCCATTAGCAGCCATTGTTTACCTCCAAGGTAGTGCCTGGTGAGATTTCTCCTGTGCGTGATTAAACAATAAAAATTTTGTTCAAAACGCCGTTGATTGATGAAATAAACCAACGAAAGACGCCAGATGTTTTCTAAAAGCAAAACGAAAGAACGCCAGATGTTTCTAAAGCAAAACGGAAAGACGCCAGCTGCTTAACGAAAGACGCCAGATGTTTTCTAAAGCAATGGTTTTCTAAACAATGAAAATTCACAGCGTACATGTAAAATTAAAGTGAGCTGCAAGTCGTCATAACTCATCGAACCTTTAGTATAAACGCGCCCGATCTCACGTCGGTGATGATGTACTGGGCAGAATTCACGGAAGATTCACGGTTTACCGATGAACCTCCGCAGCTTCGCCCACTCATCATCATTCACTCCGTGATATGCTGTGATTTTTTTTCGCTCTTGAGACTTATCGGAGTGGTCGTTACGTCAGCCGTGCTCCGTCGCCGCCATACAGGAGCCCGTCCTAGTCGCTGGCCTTGACATGAAGTTTCGTGATGTTCCGTTACATGAAGCGAGCTTTGGCCGGCGTGTGGAGTTTTTGTGGTGTTTGCGTTTGCCGCCGTGGTGGTTAACGGCACGCACCATTCGTACATCATGCAACGGTGCACGGATACTTCAAGACCGGCCGAGTTCCGCAAGATTCTTCGAGGTTCCGAAAAACTAAAGGTGAGCATGCGGCTTGCGTTCGCAGCCACACATATACGAGTTGCAGTTGGACAACACAGTTATTGTTTTTTTTTAATATGGCTGAATCGTGAAGAACACGATGTTGCAGTTAATATCGCTGTTCCTAGAAGCAATAAAATTAAAGCACTTGAGACTCATAGTTTAACTTTTGCGTCTATGACAGAACTGCGCGATGGAAGTGCGTTTTGCTTTTTTTGCCTGTTTATCACTCGCCATCTGTGCATGCGCAACTGTGCATGCGTCGTACGCTAACCGCTTGCGGGCTCCCGTAGTGACGGAAATAGCGAACCGCAAACGCTAACATAGCGTACGCTATTCTAAAACTGCCTAATGTATCGCAGCTTGCACTGAGCCGAGACGACGAAACTACGTTTGCCTCATGCGACTGCGTAATTTGTATCGTTGGAATTAATAGTTTTCAACTGCTTTATTTCACGACGGAAACGTTTTCGGAGTATTCGAGAAGGCAAGAACTGATGCGTTTGCCCAAGGAGGGGTTAACAGCTGTAGAATCAGCTCTCTGCGAAGTCTCGATCCGCAACTCAAGTGGACCAGCTTTCTATCCTGCCCCCAGTGCTTCTTCTCGGTGCGTTAATATGCTATGTACTTACGGCTGAAGAAGTACTCTGCGTGTTTATATATTGTCTCTGGTATTACCTATGGAAAAACCGCTCTAAGGATTCATGTGTAGGCATGAGACAGAATTTTACTGTTTGTGTTTATCACAATGAAGTGCTCAGTGTACCCAACATGACGTCCTCCCTTCAGTGGCGTTATATTCAGCTAGGCATTGTATTCGCGGTGAAAGAAAAGCTGCGTATAAGCTTATTTCACCTGGTCGTTGAGTAATACACTTTTCTTCGAATTTCATGTGCTGCTGCATAAACTGACCATGGCCTGCATCCCGTTGCCACCAATTAACTTTCAGGTAGTGTTCAAGTACCATATATTGTGTCTTGCTCTTTTCTAGCGCAGTGTACTACTTACTGTGCTAAATCTTATCTTTTTCATTTTGTTTATCTGGTGAAGGTGTCCAGCATTTCATGTATATTTGTGCAAAATCTGAGTAAATATGTAAGTGGTTGTTTTGTGTTTCGTATCATTTCAACGGTTAATAAGTAAATCATTGCAATATTATTTCATATTTGCATATTTTGCGCTTCGTTATGTTTTTGTCATGCACTGACATTTCTTTAAACTACGTGATTACCTCTCATCAGAGACTCCTCTACACTTTGCTCGGTATTGCACCAAATGAAAATCGTGTTTCTTATATGTGTGTACGTCAAATGGCCTACACTTTTCAATGTGTTCGATTTTTTAATTTCTAAATTTTACAATGAACTTTTTTGTTTAGTCATGCACACACTGTGAATTTCTGTTCTGCTCCTGAACTTGTATCGGCGCCAAATTACATGCAAATCTTGAGTTTCGGAAACAGAACAATAAAAAGAGGTAACAGAAATGTTGTAGGTGGATTCATCCTTTATGCTCTAGCACATGCTGGCTGCGGGCAAACATGAATGCGCGGTCAAGCACAGCACGCGCGCGAGCGCACGCGAACAAAAAAAAATCCCGGCGCGGGGCATAGGAAAGGAGAAAAAGCAAGCGTACAAAAAAAAAAACGGTGCGCGGCATGTTTTCGTACCTTGATGTCAATAACGTTATATCAAATGCGCAATATGGTTTTATAGCAGGTAAAGGCGCACAGGACCTCCTAGAGGATATTTCAGACCTTATAAATTCTGCTTTCGAAGCCAACCAGGTTGTATGTGCTCTATTCGTGGATGTTAGCAAAGCTTTTAATAGTGTGTGTCGTAGTCTATTATTAACAAAACTCTCATTGACTGGTTTTCGTGGGCCTTTTTTAAAACTACTTGTTAATTTTTTAGACGATAGAACACATTTAGTATCCATAGGACAGTACCGCAGCAATATAACCTCTATAAAAGCCGGAGTGCCCCAGGGATCAACATTAAGCCCACTTCTTTTCAACTTATATGTCAGTGACCTCGCCGCGGCTGTATCTACTCGCATATTTCAATACGCCGACGACACTGTCATTTTGTCTCGGCGTTCCCGTTTTCCAGAAGCAGTTTCCCTTCTGCAAGATTCTACGATAAATTTGATGAACTGGTTCGCCAATAATGTGATTAATGTAAACGTCTCTAAAACGCAGGTCATTTGTTTCCATAATCCACCAAAAAGTTAGCTTGAGCGCGCCATTGCTGGCTCACTGTTCATCTTGTTCTCGGTGTTCTTGTACACCTCAGTGTTTCATGTGTTAAATACCTTGGTATACTTCATGACAGTGACTTCGCCTGGAATTCTCACCTGGCGTATGTTTGTTCAAGGCTCCGGACAGTATTTCGTACATTATACACTGTCAGATACTATACGCCACTATCAGTTCGCAAAATGATACTGCAAGCTTTAGGTTATAGTGTTCTTCGGTATGGTATTAGGGCGTTCGGTCACTGCTCGAATCGTTGGAAAAATAGAATAAACTCTATCCTTCGTTCTATTTTGAAAGTGATTAGTTATGATTTAAGACTGCCCTCAGGCACAGACCTTTTTAAATCATTACGATGGTCCAACTTTGATGCCCTTCTCACTGAGACGGTTGTCCTGAGGCATTTTTGGTCCAACAAGGATAAAGTTCCTTACGCGTCCCTACACGCTGCCTCCGACCTAAAAACCGTTTTCGGGTGATGCGCTGCTCCACCAGATATCGTCAGCGCACTCGTAGCTACTTTCTACCGTCTTGCTTTAATCAACTGCCCCCGAGTGTCTTTCGTGCAAAACGAAAATTCAAGCTGAAGCAACTTCTTCGTCGCATTAATCTTTAACTCTTTCCTGATATCTGTACTTTTCCTTCGGTAAATGCCGCTGCGGTATCAAAACCTTAAGGTAACCATGTATTTCAGGCTGCGCATCGCTGTTGATCTATTAAAGGCATTAGAATTTTTTTCTTTTTTTCTCTTTACAGGTTACAATGATGTTACACTGCTTTATCATGTATTCTTTTGTTTTTCATGGTTTTCCCGCGTTTTTTTTTTCTCACCGAAAATATGATGGTGTTCTATTATTGTATTTTTGCCATTGCATGTGCGAATGGTCAACTCATGTAAGGCTAGTACCATGCATTGCTGTACACGCGCGTCTATTGTTTGCATGTATGCGCGAAAATATAAAAAAGGTATCTGCATTTGAGTGGTCCTATGTAAATGAATTCATGTCTGCTGTCTGTCGCCTCTGCCCTTCAAGCCCAATGAGGCTTTGGCAGGCCAATTTTGTATTACATTGTTACTGTGCCAAATGTCAATAAAGTATTATTATTATTATTATTATTATTATTATTATTATTATTATGTTCGTTCCGTGCGTCCTTTCTGCTTGAGCAGAGCGTTGCAAGTTTCGAGCTGCTTGCCGTTCTTCGCATGACATTACACTTTGTTGCTATAGCATTCATTCCTTCGCCCTCGGGGCGAAACAATCCACAAAAAACGCTCAACTACGTCAGTGAAGACACGTTTCACTTTCGTGTTATAGATGAGCCATGTTATTGCGATAGCAATTATATGGACAGTCTCGGCTGGAAAATGTCCGTCCCCGTCGCCGTCATTCACCATATATGTATAAGTATGTATATATATAGAAAGGCCACAAAGAAAAATAATTAAGAAATTCTTTCCGACGCGCGGAATCGACCGGGCGACCTCTCGCTTTGCAGCCCGCCGCGTTAGACGTTAGGCCACGACAGCACCGTCTCTCAGCCTGCTAACGGCGAGCTATTTATATATACCATGTAATTCAGCATGCTTTCTTAGTGGCCACATACACTGTTAAAAATATTGCCCCTTGTTTACGTAAAAAGCTGAAGGTAAAAAGTTGCCGATCACTTTTCCGATTCTGAAATAGGGCGATTACCGTAAACGGAGTCTCCCTAGAAATGTTGTACGTATTTCTCCTAGAAACATTGTACGTGATGTCATCTTAGGAATGTTGTACGTATTGTCATTGTCTCCTACAAACATTGTACATAATGTCTTCTTAGGAATGTTGTACGTATTGTCATTGTCTCCTACAAACATTGTAGGTAATCTCTTCTTAGGAATGTTGTACGTATTGTCATTGTCTCCTACAAACATTGTACGTAATGTCTTCTTAGGAATGTTGTACGTATTGTCTCCTAGAAACATTATACGTAATGTCTTCTTAGGAATGTCGTACATTATATCTCGAAGAAACGTTGTACGTGATGTCACCTTAGGATTGTCATACGTAATGTGTCCTGGAAATGTACGTAATGTCTCCTTGAAAATGTTGCATGTAATGACTTGGAAATTTCGCACTAATGAGGAATATGAAATGTGCCAAATAGCACACTTTGTTGCTTTAATGTGACTAAAGTGCACAACTTGACACCACACTGTACTTAAAAAGTTGTAATAATGGGCGCTGTGTGGTGAAGAAAGTTTCGGTGCTTTACATGCACCTACCGCAATGGTTATCAACTGATGCAAGTGGCAGCTGCTACTTTGCTGCGAAGAAGTTGTTAGAGAGAGGAAAAACGCATTATGCAGTGATGGCGACGAAAACTTCCACTGGATGTTTAACACAACAGTCACAAAGAGATGCATGTACATATTGACCCTGTTGAAACAAATGCCAGGCTACAAGTGTCTGCTACTTCAGTGAAAATTGAAGTGTTCTGGCACCACATACAAATTAGTCGTACATAGTTTGGCTTTTTGAAGTCTAGGGTCTGACAACATGTCGCCTGGTCGGGATGAAACTTTGGTGAAAACATTGTTGGACGCCAGTCACAAAAAGTCTGGCAATCCCAAGAACAGATACTGCTGTTCAACTTGAACAAGAAATTTGGCAGAGCAAATATAATGGCACTTGTAGCATATGTTTCAACAGGGGCAACATGTACATGCATGTCTTTTCTCATGACTTGCATTTAACATCCAGTGGAATTTTTTGTCATTATTACTGCTTAACCTGTGTATGCTCTCTCTAACAACTTCTTTGCTGCAAAGTAGAAGCTGCCACTGGCATCAGTCAATAATCACTGCGGTGGCTGCATGTAAAGCACCACAACCTTCTTCGCCACAGAACACCCATTATTACAACTTTTTAAGTACAGTGTGGGGTCAACTTGTGTGCATTGGTGACTGCAAAGCAACAAAATGCACTATTTGGCACATATATTTCTCAGCAAATGCAGAATTCAGTGTTTCCCACAAAGTGTGGGACAGCACATAGCTGTGGCAGGAAGCATGCATACATACTACTTCTTGCCAAGTAAACAGTGAACATCCAGCTGCTCTGAACGCATAAAGATGGGGTTTATTCTGCCAAACTGTACGAGTATACTCTTCGCACTCTGGCTCATCTGAAAAGAGAAGAAACAGAATATATGAGGACACTTGAACCAAATGAAAGAAGGCAATCTGTGCCGAAACAGAATTTTGCATCTACCTTGCAAAAACAAACGAGCCACACAGCAGCAGGTTTTGAATTTTGATGCATCCACAGCCCGCCCAATCTCATAAAAAAAGAAAAGGGCATGTGTATCCTAAACCCCTGCATGATTGACTAAAAAAAAAAAATAGTGTTCACAGTAAAAAATACAAATGACTTCTGTGCAGACGACATTAAAGACATGAGGGGAGACGTTAAGTTCAATTGAAATGCTAGATTACCATGTTGAGATTAGACATGTGTAACTGTTCAAGCAAAGGGGGATCTTGAAAGCAAGAAAACAAAGCAAAAGTGAAAATCAGATTTTGCGCACCAGCTGTCGGACACGTGCAATGGCTGTGAACAGATTCGAACTGAGGCCTGCTGAGAAGGAGTGTCGTTTTTGTCAAAAATGCCAAATTAAAAGAGCTAAAGAGGAGATAAAAACACGTTCTGTGACGTTTAGCCTTTCTGCATAAAACGAGGCACATGCAACATGAAATAAGTAAATCAAAATGTACGCAATGAGCCACTCCAAAGGTGCACTTGTGAAACAAAGTTTCAGTTACCGCTCCCACATCACGCCAAGTAGTTTCAGGTAAACAGTGTTGCAAATCGTCCTTGCCTGTGGTGTTTTCACAAGTTAACTCGAAATGTAAAATGAGTGAGTGTCATAGGCGACATCAACAGCCCAAGGCATTCGCTCAAAGGCAGGCACATCGAGGCTGCCCAACTTTCTCTCACAGCTTAATGTGTTACACATTATTAAACACTTTCCAATTGGAGTTCATAAGTAACGCATGTCCCTGCTCGTCGGGATCCAGAAACTCAACACCTGACAATGGAATCAAGGTCGCAGATGCTCCTGTTTATCGTAATGGGGACGTAGCTTTGCTCTCCACTTGCTTATTCCTTGCATTGTTGCAGTATGCAGCAAAGCTAGCTACACAACCTCTCAGGAGCATTTTGCATTCTGTGGCACTGACGTTGACATTCTGTCCTGCTTCTAAGCAACAGTTTGTCTCGTTCACAGTAACTTGTATCAAACTGAGCACTCGATCAAAACGACCGCTAACAAAATAAACTACACCTCCTGCTTGTTCTCGCTCTCGACTTATTTCTGTTCCTGGCGACCCCAAGCTCGGATGCTTAGTAATGCAGCAAACGTGGAAAAGCACCTAGCAATTAACCGAGAATGAGGCAGCCTCTTACATTGCGGAAAGTATGCTGTTGCAGTAATGAGAGAAATTAATGAAGAGCGATTTGGTCAACTTAAGCAGTTTTCTTTGCTAATACTGTCTGCCCTCCTGTATATTGTCTGGTTACATAGCCACAGCAAATAGCACCATGTATGTGCTTTCCTGCTGATGTCAATATGACAACCTGCAGTTTGCTGACATACACAGAGTCATTCATGAAAGAGGGTATGCGAGAGTGTGGCCGACGCACAGTGACAGCTGACTAGAATGCACAGTTAGCTGCATGAGAAAGCATGTCCGCTCAAGCTGTCGGCTACTGGGGGTCAAAATAACCAGGCATGGCCAAGAGGCGAACGCATGCCAGACTACCGCCTATAGCTGGTAGAAGAGCCTCTAGCTAACATAGGGCTCTTATGTTCCGTTTCACAAAGCAAAGCATCCCCTCATATTATGAGCAATAGACGGGGCGGCACTGGTGCCCCTTGTTTAGACAAAGAGATACGAGGAAGCATGCAAGCGAAAAAGAATTAAGCATAAGGAATGTAAATTCGACAACACAAGTCTGCAAATATTGTTAGTATATCTGAAAATTGCTTTCACTTATCATAAAGGTTGTCTTGTTCTGTGTAATAACAAGTGCTTCAACATTCCTTCAATAAAAATGTTTATGATGGATCTCCTCAGACTGACCATTCAGGCTTGTTAACCTACATATTCAGCACAACCTTATTGAATATCAGGCCCTACACACGCAACCAAAATATAGCAGGGATTACAAGCTCATCAGCAAGTAACACCAGCAAAAAAGTTAACTTACATCTTCGGTGATTCAGCACAATCGTTGTATCAGTTTCAATATTTTGCTGTCTGCAGCTGTCCTTGACTTGCGTCCATTTCCACATTTGCTGCCTCTCATCGGGTTGATATTGAACATCTCCCTGGAAGGCACAAAAATGTGTCGTCTGGATATTCTGTTTGTTCCATAATACAGTTATGAAGTCATTATCACATTTGTTCCTGCTTTCGAAAGATCTCAAGCATGTTTTATTTATAAGGAACTTTTCAATCCTCTTAAGCTGCGATTAATACAGAGCCAATTGCCATGTGGCTTCAATGTTTTTTGGTTGACCCACAAGAATTCTTGAATAAAGTAAAAGTAAACAATATGAATATTACGTCAAGGAATTCACCATGCAATTTTAAAATACAACAGTTCACTTGTGTGTACCTTTTACCTAGCTCTCATGTCTGTAGCTTTTCCAACATTTACCCTTTGCAGTTGTCGTCGCTGCCATCAGCATGCACAGTGTGGTAACATATAAACATGAAAATTCAAAGTTAGCACAAAGTTTATTTCACATCAGGATTAGTAAATGCAGTCACGAAAGATATTTTTCTCTTTCTCAGTAATCTCGCAATTTTAATACTATTCAATGAATTGCCCTTGATATAACAGTACTGAACACTGTTCATTTCCAGGCATTGAATCTATCCATGTCATGCCTTTGTCTTACATGAACATAATATTTCTATGTCCCTTGTCTTGCTCTAAACAATTACATGTTACATTAATGTGCAACATAATCTGTTCATTCATGCCTGTGCACAGACATATACGATGTTCACATATGTACAAACATCTAACTGCCATGCGGGCATAAGTCAGAATGCACTTTACATTCTGTGGTACCTTTGAAGTACTTCTGAAACCAAATGACTCATTAAAATGTGACTGAAAAACAAAAAGGAAAGCACAGAACAAATGTCCAACTAAAACGAGAAATGTAGTGCCATGCTAACCCTAGCTATGGAATATAAAATGAAGGCCTAAATGCTGTAATTACGCAGTAACTTCTAGGAATAATGTTTTTGCAGTATGCTAATGAAGACAATGGTGCTTAATGAATGCAAGCCCTGGTTTCCCTGACATCTTAAAAAAGCACACAAAATCATTTGTCAAATCTGAAGCACTACTTATGTGAGGCCCTTCAAAATAAAATTGATACCTCAGAGCAGAGAAAACTGAAGATGATCTCTCTTGCATTCACCCTTGACACTCATTTGTCACCAAGCCAACACTCCTTCGTCTTGCATATGCACAAAAGATCACACAGTGCATAGAGGCCTTTGGCAATAAGATCTGATGATACGGAGTATTTTTGTTTCACTGAATCTTATCACTAATGTTAGCTTTTCAATTAATGTAGTTCATAATTACAACTAAAGTCAGGCTTTACTTGGCCACCTACAAAGCAAAGGACTCTCCAGAAAATTAACCTTTAACCCTTTGACACGCTATGTACACAATTGTGTGCACCAGTTATTTTTGCCATTGGTAACGACTAGGGCTACTAGAGAGCAAGATACCTTGGAAGTAAGCAGCGCGAAAAGCAAGACAACGCGCACAGGGAGGAATTACAAGAAGCGCTGATCAAGATACGTTGAACAAGATACGTTGAGCTTTGGATCAAATGAACCTGCTGCATAATAAATTTGTGTTCATTTAACTTCATTTTGCAGTGTACTGTTGTATATTATCAGTTTGCTGAAGGCACTACACTGTTCAACGAGTCGTTCGAAGTGCTCCTTCCTGCGAGCCATGCCAAAAGTATAATTTTTCTTCACTCCAAATGAACATACACAAAAACAAATTGGCACTATATTTTTGGCGTAAGATTTCATTCTATTAATGTAAGAACGTAGCATGAATGACTTTACAATAGATAATTATTACAATTGAATTATAATTACTATAACACACATAAATTAATGCATTATGACATTATTTTTGTTGCAATAGAATATCGAGTGCCTTGAAATGATGTATCAATTTGACGCATTTACAGACAGTTTTTCATTGGTGGCGTCTGAAAGGTTTAGAGGACATGGAAATATTTCACCCTGTTTCTGTACAACACAACAATACGAATAGAACCAATGCAGTGATAAAGTTGGCTAATGAACAAAAGTTATTTGCAGTCAAAATGTTATGAACAGCACATATTTAAGACTTGGCAAATACTGAAGCTTGCAATTATGCACTACCAAGAACAAAAATCCACAGAAGTTCACATGCCCTTTTGCTTTAAACACTGTGCTTCACAGAGGAGGGAGCTTGCATTATGTATAGTTCAGTAGAAAAGTTTTTGAAGTGCTTTATAAAGAATAGAACTGCACGCTGAAAAGAAGTTAGTTGGACGGCTTGATGGGAAAAAACATTTTAATTTGTTTCATTCGTTCTGAGCATCCTACTTCACCAAGGAAGGTGTGAAAAATATGATAAAAAAAGCAAGCGAAAAAGGCATCTCAATGACAGACAGTGACACAAGAAATCAGATTCTATTGAGACATTTTTTGCCCATCTTTGAGTGCCTGTTCCTCATGAAAGTGAGGTCGGCTGCAGCCATTAGCAAGACATAGCTTCAGGTATGCTTTTTCCTATTTCTCTTTACTAATGCAGCTATTGATATATCATATATCCTTAGAAAAAATTGAAATGCACTATCAACAACGTTGCGGTGTTCACGAGCTCATCAGAAGAGAAGCTGGTGTCATTCAAAGATGACAAGAGAGCGACAGGAATGGTTCAAGTGATCACAGGAGCAACTTGTAAGCAGCACAAAGCATGTGACTGGAAGTCTGAGATTTCCATTGTAGAGGCTGTAACGAAGCATAAAAGCCTTGGCTCTTTATTTGAGCCCAAGGTATAAATGGTGAGTGTCCTTCAGACGATATTTTTTTTTGGGTACATGTCACATCACGCTGATCCAACCGGCCACATTCTCTGTGACCCAGAACAGCAGGGTGAAGTGTGCCCAACTGCGCGACTGTTTGCAAAGAGCTGTGAAGGTGCAAGCTATGCTGCAGGCAAGTTGCAACATTGTGTGTTTGAACAATATCACAAGCACTTGCTATTACATACTCTTTCCTGTCTTGGTGTTCCTCACATATAGTGCCATAAGTTTCTCAGTTGGATGAGTAAAATAGCGCACACTTAGATAGGGACAGAGTAAGCAACATGACACAAGCGCTAACAACAATTGTTTATTTGAAATAGCAGAGGAAGGCTTATGTAAAGAAGCAGGTGAAGCGAGTGCGCGTGTCACGCAGGCATGACTGCAAGCCATCTGAAATCGGTACAAAGGAATACAAGTTCCTTTTCGGGCAAACTAATATAAGGCATTCTAACACATCGTGTGCCTAACCACTGAGTCATTTCGGCTTCAATCAGCTCATGGACTAACTTTTTACTTTTGACAATCACATGAACTTTATCGAATTCCTGCTGACATCCACATGTCGCACTGCATAGCTAGAAGACCGTCCTTGTGCTTTTCTTGATTGCCACGGTGCTCTCTGAAATTACCATTAAGGTAGAATATCTCACTTGAAAAGGATCATTACACTGCAGCAGATTTAGTATTTCTAGCAAGGAGCTAGAAATAGATTTTTGCCATGCTGCTTTCTCAGATATAATAACACGCAGAGGGCATTCACTTTTGTGTTTTTGTGCTAAAGAACAGGTCGCTTACTGGAGGCTGGTTATCCGAGAATCAACAGGCAGCAGTGGTCGAAATTTTACTTCACGAATTATCTGCCCGCACCATCGAGTGCATTGTTGTGTAGCGCTTTACATGCATGATATTGTGCATAATCTCAAGAAGATTGCTGGTCGCGTTGATGTATCTGCTGTGTTTAGTGCCCCTCAAAAACCTTTCAGCCTTTGCAATAGTAGTGTTCCTAGGAAGGAGCTACTAGCGACATGCTCAAAGAAACATAGATGTATGTTTGTTAGATGCATTGATCATGCTGCGTATCGGATCCCACTGCATTATGGAAAGTTCTACATTAGCCAGTCCGCTAGATGCCTTAACGATCGTTTGAGAGAACACCGTTGCAATGTACAAAAGCACAAAAACGGTCACCTAGCTATGCAACTGTAGCACGTGTGAATGTCAGCCTGAATTTGATGAAGTTGACGTGATTGTGAACACTAAAGAAAATGAAGTCCATGAGATAATAGAAGGCAAAATGATTGAGAAGTTAGGCACACGGTGTGTTAGCATGCCTTTTGTTAGCTTGCCCGTAAAGGAGCTACCGATCCTTTGTGCCGATTTCAGATCGTTTGCAGCCATGCCTGTGTAACATGCGCACTCACCTCACACATTTCTGTACACAAGTCTTTCTCTGCTATTTCAAATATTCATCTGTTGATAGCGCTTGTGTCGTGCTGCTTACTCTGTCTAAGTGTGCGCTATTTTACTCGCATTACGTACCAACAAGCCCAAGCTACTCTTCTCGAACTGCCCATTTGTAGAGAAGGAAACCAATGCCTACCACTTAATATGGGCTTGTCCAGACCAGAGGAAGAATGCTCCCATCTTTCACAGCAGGCTGTCCACTGCTTCAGTTCCTTGAACAGTCAGTCGTCTATGCTGGGTGCATGCATTACAGATGCCACAAAACATTCCATAACCTGCACACAATAGAGGCCTTACAGTACACAAGTAGTACATATGAAACATGATGGCTTAACACAGGTATCTGTTGATACACCAAAACTGTCCATGAATGATGAGCTTAGGATGCATTAAGAGCAAATATTAGTGGAGTAATAGATTTTTGCAGACAATTTTATTTATGCGTTACATGACAAGCTTTCCCACACTGGCATACTAAAATAGTATGAAGATTACCTTTGCCGAATAAGCAACTTGCACAGAAAACTCCATCAGCACTATCATCACAATATTAAATAGATCAGTGTATGCTCTATGTACACAATGTATGGTAACGAGCCACCCTTATTGTACGACATCATGAATGTGAAGATTTCAAGATAGCTGAAGACTTAGTAGAAGTGTAAGAGCACCAGAGGTTACAGCAAAGATTGAGCACTGTGTTGGCTTTTCTGTCTCCTCTGCTGCTCTTGCATGGTTTTAAATCTTGGGTATGTTTTGCCAACAAGCCCAGTTTTGAACTCTTCAAAAAAAAAAAAAACCTTGTTGCACTAAAGTCAATTCATATGCAGGGCTAGTGCTGTGCCCTACAAGTGTCAGTTCAATTCAATGAGCCCTTAATTCACTGTTTCTTTTGTCCTTTCATAGCTATAGGGTCTCGTCCCGGTAGACTTGATGGCTTCAGGTAGCATGCAAGGGTTCATTGGCCAGCTGCCAGCTCGTAAAGTTCTACAAGACGCCAGGATGGCCAAAAGTAGCACTAGCATGTACTGTTGGGATTACACACTGAGGTGCTCAATGGGATGGATGGGACAATGACCACTGTTGCAGCTCCATTGGAGCATCAGACGCACTATCCAAAGGTTAGAGATTCGGTCCCTGGCAGGAGCAAGTGTCTCTTTTGTTGACTTTAATTCCTTTCAATTTATGTAAAAATTACCACACTACAGTCAAAAACTAAAATAATCTCCCCTATGCCTTCCTTGGCTTCATTGTCTGTCTGCATTAGTAGGTTGTGTCTAACAATAAAAAGTAGCCCTTGAGCCAGTGCCCTTGTTTCGTCTGTTCAATTTCGTAGTGCTTGGCATGCCACAAAATCAGTATAACCACACTGTCCAGAATTCTGTGATCAGAAAACATGTAAACATATCAGAAATGACATTCTTCAATTTATAACTGCATAAACTAAAGCAGCACTGTCATCCCTTTCCCTGATTGATACATCTTGGTTTTTTTATACTGCAAATAAGACCCCACTTCTGGCTTCATGCTTCTTTAGCAAAGTACAAAGGAAAGCGAAAACTACGGTACCACAAGATCAAGTAATGTTCTTGATACACCATCACATCCCAAGCCACTTGTGATAAGAAGTTTTTGCAATGATGCTACTCCACTATTAAATAAACTGGTATTAGAGAGAACATGTTTAGTTCATCAAACAAATATATGTAATGGCAGGACTAATAATCGACATGTTTCTTCCCAGGCAAACACAGCAACAAGCAGAGCATACGCTACCTTAATAAGCTTAGTTGAACTGACACACACGTCTGTCAATTACAATTTATATAGACATGCTGTACTACTTCCAATTAAACTTGCAGTTATATGCATACTTACTGTTACTACCAGCACATAATATGATTCAGTCAAATGCATTCCCTTCTTGTAAGTTTTATGCAGAACTAAATCAATGTTCTCAAACATATGGCCCGTATATCTCTAGCCAGCGGCCCAGTCTGCATATGGCTGTCCTTGTCCGATATTTCCTTTCATTTATTTAATATATACGCTCCTGAGCAACTCTGGCGAGACTGATCTAAGCATTTTTTCGTAAGGCACCCCATGTGGTTACAATACACTTAAACATAACGGTGAAATGAAAACTCGATACTTCACTATCGGCGTATTGATTTCGGTCCTTCTATAGACTATTTTACTGATGGTTTTTGGTGCCCACGTATTGGGCTGTTAACTTTGCTGTTTTGTATCTTGAACTAAACAAACAGTGCTACAGTACAACGTGTGCGCATGAAAATGGTTGGGTTGGTGCATTCGACGTTATGTGACCTTGTTAATTCACGTCGCTATATAAAAAATAAAAAAAAACTGATTTAACAGCGTTTGTGGCCGTGCCCATGTGTCTTATGTAAAACCGTCTATGTATCAGTGTCGATATGTTTCTCAAAACCTGACATCAAATCTCCTTTAGAAATGACAAATATAGTTAAACACGCTATCGGAGAGTAGATGAAGAAAACGAGAACGAGGCTGCACTTGCTTGCGAGCGGCTCGGTGAACTGTTTTTCGCTCCGAGCTGTACATCTGCATTCATTTTACATTCTGTAAATAAACGCGTTCAATCGTCACAGTTGTGGTGCAGGTGCAGGGTATACTTTTGTGAAAAGCCGTACGTCCAGCGACCTCACCTCCGTTGGCCACGCCGGCTTTCCAGGTGGTAGAGATGAAAGGCGAGGCCGGTGAGATGATGACCAAGGCCGACGCATGGTAGGCAGATCAAGCTGCGCACAGGCGGGTCACTCCGATGTTCGGCCGGTAGGCGTGCCGCTCGGAAGTTGGGTTCGTGGGCCATTCTGTAAATAAACGCGTTCCATCGTCAACAATATGGTATATGGGAAAGGCCGTCTTTGAAATGGCAACGTTAGTTGACAATTTTTTTCATGCCCCTCCCCCTCCCCATCTTTTTCCCTCTCAGTTTTTCACTGTCCCCGCCCTTGCGGGAGACTAAAAAATTTCGAGACTGCGGCCCTGCGGCTGAAGCAAGTTCGAGACCCCTGAAATAAGTGCTACGCGCCCCAACCTGTATTAATAGTATACTTTGTTCCAGAAGTTCCGTGCAGCAGAGCCAAGGCTACACGACCCTCGAGCGCAGGTTGTTGCGAAGCGAGATGTAGTGCCCTATATACGTAGCCCGTTGTTTGTCCTCATGACTTTTGCAAGCGGTCTCGTCGGAGGATTTTTACTTGAAGGCTTCTCTGCGTGTTGTAGCTGTGATTTGTATGACGATTTTGTCGCATTTTCTGTATAAAACAATTTTTGTGGCTCCATGATACTGAAGAAAGAGTTCTTGCTTGTACGTGTTATAACATGCAAATGACGAAAGAAATAATGCTGTTGTGGCTCGTATGTGTTATGTTTTTACTTATAAAGTACGAAGGAATGGTACGACACTGTCTAAACTTTTATGAGTAGTCCGCACAGCCCGAGCGTCCACAGCGCCGCGGAGGACCCAGTCTTGGGTTGTGATTAGTCCGCGGTGGCAGATTTGGTCACTTCTTAGTCAAAACGGCGGCGCCTGGTTCAACTGTGCGATATCGTTCCCGGATCAGCTTTTACGACAAGGGAGCGAAGCGGCACTTCGCATGCCCATAGGCATGCGTATATGAAATCTGATGAAGCGTGGTGCTTTCATATTCAATTTGGCCAGTGCGGCGCTTTCCACCGAAACATGAGCCACTGAACCCTATCCCTCAAATGTCTACGTGCAAGTATCTCGAAGACGCGCGCTTTTACAATGCCGAGGAGAATATTTAACCGCTTTCACAATTACAGCTCATCTCACTGCGCAGTTGCACAGTGTCCCGAGACGCTCTTGCCGCTTTCGCTGCAACGCTCGCCGCTAGCAGACGACAGGGCGCGGAAGGATACACTTAGATGTGCTCGCCCTCCTGATTGGTTGAGAAGGCCTGTAGCTTCCACAGTGCTGCACGGAACTTCTGGAACAGAGTATAGTATGTTTTATATTGTTTAATATTTTCAGTGTATATTACCAAGTTTGTTCATATAACTGTCTCAAAACCCCCTATGTAATGCCCAAATGGGCCTTTAGGGTATATGAATAAAAAAATGGAAAAGAAAAAACCTTGCGCAGCCAGGTTGAAATCCTCACCATAGAAGAATTATGCTATTGGTCATAGATTGATCAAGCGCAGCACAGTAGGGTGATTCCACGAGAGATCGAACATGCCTGTCCGGTCGCAATTTTTGTTTTGCCTGGGTTTTTTATATGTTATGTGGGCACGTTCAAAGTGCACGGAACCGAAAATTTTATTTCCAAGAAACGCTCCCAGTGCACCAAAAAATTATTTGAAGGTGGCGGCGCGGGCCTCCTGTTTTTGCTCACTGCAATGTTTTCGGATTTCACGGCCGAATTTAGCGCGAACTATAAATGATGTGTCGAAAATTTTTTTTGCTGGTTTTAATACGCATTACTGTGAATTACATCCATGCTTTTTTTATGCTGTCCTCAAAAAGAAGAAAATGTGAAAAACTGGCAAACACGGCCGAAATCAAAAAAGGGTCCTAAGTTTGAGGCGCCTTGGCGCCTTTGCTATTACAAACAGAAACTTGAAAACAATGTCAAATATAGAAAAGAGCATTTGCAACATTTATACGGAAGATCAGTTTCCTACAGGCAGCGCAAAAAAAGAAAAGAATAGTTAAAAGAGCGAGTTTTTTCAAAAAAGTACATTTTCAAAAAATAAAATAAAAAAAAACTCCGGTCTCAATTTTGATGAGAATTTTTTATCGAAGAGCGCTTATGTCAGTGAACACACGGTTTTAATATCATATGTCCTCATTTGCTTTGTTTACGAGATATAACTGGCCAAAATGACCCTTGCAGTGTGTGCTCACTTCAGTGCGACTGATGGTTGTTATCAGCTTGCATTGCGCGTAAATCTCAGTTTTAATTATTCTACTGCAGCAAAATCTTGCTCTGGTGGCTTTTCGTCAAGAAAAATGTTTTCTCAGATTTTATTTGTGTCTAGCGTGTGCAAAAGTGGGCTGCTGCCGCCCTCTAAATGGCTAACATGTAAACAGTCTGCAGCCTACAACCTCGCCTAGAATCATCAGAGGAAAGATGGGCGCGCCTGTTCAAGATATCAATCGCTTCTTCTTCCTGAAGAAATGCCTGGTCTACCTCATCTCGGTTAGATGTAGACAGGTTTTCCTTGAGGAGCGTAAAGCAATGCAAGCAGACTTCGCAGGTGTCGCGAAGATCCTCAGCTTATGACAGTAGCTTCTGGAGGTAGGCAACAACAAAAAGAGCAAAGAAAGAAAATTTGCGCAACGAAAATTTTCCTCAGCAATCTTCTTTTTGTGAACGCGTAAATAATCGGCCCAGAATAATAGGACCTAGCCATGGGCAGCGGGCATCGCGTGTAGTGAACAGCTAGACCTAGAGCAAGTCGAAGTGTTTATACTGAACGGCGCCGCACAAATTATCTCACATCAGCGCAGCTGTCATGAATGCGTTTCCAGAACTGCTCACGGTTTAACATTTTATGACTAAGGGTGTCTAAGCGCTTTGGGCTGTAATAATTAATTTGTAGGGCACACTCATTGTCAAAACTAAGGGTAATGTCCGTCTGGCGCCACCAATGACCTCTGCTGCCCTCGACGTGGGAAAGCACTTAAGTAAAGTAGCAACAAAACATCATCAATTGGGCAGCTTCGGCCACTCATGGCTTAATCATGCCGCACCGCACGTTTTGGCTGTTGAAACGCTGAGGTAAAGGTCGAGATGATAGAGGAAGACGTTATCTGCGACGCCGAAAACATGTGATAGCGGGAAGTGAAATAAACGGCTCAGAAATGATTGAGCTAACTTTTTACAAAAGTTGTTTAGGCACAGTGTGCGTCGAATGGGCAAGATGGTTGGGGCGTACAATGCACGTAATGGAAGGGAAGCAAGCAGGCAGTGAGAAAACAACTGCAATACAGCGCGCCTGCTGATTGTGGCATTTAGTTACAGATTAAGTTGGCCTTCGCTGCATAGAGATGCTTTATTCTGTGTGCAAGGAGAGTTTTGACAAAGTGACCTAAACCATGTGTTCGCGGTGTCTCGCGTTCTTCTGATTAGCGAATACAGGCGGGGTAAGTTGAGGTTATAAGCTGCAAACTGCGCACGCGTTAGGCCTTTAGAGAGCGGCAGCAGCCCACCCCCGCATACGCTAGACACAATTAAAGTTTGAGAATACATTTTTCTTGACGAAAAGACACCAGAGCAAAGTTTTACTGCAGGAAAATAATTAGAACTAGATTTACGTGCGATGCAAGCTGATGACAACTATCAATCACACTGAAGTGAGCGCACACAGCAAGAGTAATTTTGGCCCGTTAAATCTCATGAACAAGGAAAATGAGGACGTACATATTAACATGGTGTTTTCACTGACATAAGCGCTCTTCGATAAAAAATGTCGTCAAAATTAAGGCCTGAGTTCTTTTATCTTTTGAAAATGTACTTTTTTGAAAAAAACTCGCTTCTTTAACTATTTTCTTCTTATTTTGCGCTGCCTTTCGGAAAACGATCTGCCGCATAAATGTTGCAAAGGCTCCTTCAAATACTTGACACTTTTTTGAAGTTTCTGTGTGAAATAGGAAAGGCGCCAAGGTGCATCAAACTTAGCAAACTTTGTTGATTTGGACCGGGTTTGCCACTTTTTTTCACATTTTTTTTCCTTTTGAGGACGGCATAAAAAAGCATGGACACAGTAATGCATATTAAAACCAACAAAAAAATTTTCGACACATTATTTATAGTTCACGTTAATTCGGCCGTGAAATCCGAAAACATTGCAGTGAACAAAAACAGGAGGTCCGCGCCGCGACCTTCACATATTTTTTTGGCACGCTGGGAGCGTTTCTTGGAAATAAAATTTTCAGTTCCGTGCACTTTGAATGTGCCCACATAACATATAAAAAACCCAGGCAAAACAAAAATATCGAACGGACAGGCATGTTCGATCTCTCGTGGAATCACCCTTTAGAAGGCGACAGCAGCCCACTTTCGCACACGCTAGAGGCAAATAAAATCTGAGAACACATTTTTCTTGACGAAAAGCCACCAGAGCAAGATTTTGCTGCAGTAGAATAATTAAAACTGAGATTTACGCACAATGCAAGCTGATAACAACCATCAGTCGCACTGAAGTGAGCACACACTGCAAGGGTCATTTTGGCCAGTTATATCTCGTAAACAAAGCAAATGAGGACATATGATATTAAAACCGTGTGTTCACTGACATAAGCGCTCTTCGATAAAAAATTCTCATCAAAATTGAGACCGGAGTTTTTTTTATTTTACTTTTTGAAAATGTACTTTTTTGAAAAAACTCGCTCTTTTAACTATTCTTTTCTTTTTTTGCGCTGCCTGTAGGAAACTGATTTTCCGTATAAATGTTGCAAATGCTCTTTTTTATATTTGACATTGTTTTCAAGTTTCTGTTTGTAATAGCAAAGGCGCCTCAAACTTAGGACCCTTTTTTGATTTCGGCCGTGTTTGCCATTTTTTCACATTTTCTTCTTTTTGAGGACAGCATAAAAAAAGCATGGATGTAATTCACAGTAATGCGTATTAAAACCAGCAAAAAAAATTTTCGACACATCATTTATAGTTCGCGCTAAATTCGGCCGTGAAATCCGAAAACATTGCAGTGAGCAAAAACAGGAGGCCCGCGCCGCCACCTTCAAATAATTTTTTGGTGCACTGGGAGCGTTTCTTGGAAATAAAATTTTCGGTTCCGTGCACTTTGAACGTGCCCACATAACATATAAAAAACCCAGGCAAAACAAAAATTGCGACCGGACAGGCATGTTCGATCTCTCGTGGAATCACCCAGTAGATGGTGACGCAACCAGCGATACATACGCTTCTGAGCAGCTTGACAAGCGTTTTGTGTCTATCTGCGTCCCCGTCTACTGCATTGTAGTTGATTTGCACGTTAGTTCATTATTACCGATGCATTTTATTCACAGAAAATGTACGAGGCGACCAGTGCGTTTAAAAGCAGGCGAATTTTTATGGCGGCAGGCGATTGAACAATCGGTTCAAGCGATGACCTCGCGATATTAACATTTGGGGTTTTACGTGCCAAAACCACGATATGATTATGAGACACGCCGTAGCGGAGGGGCTCCGGAAATTTTGGGAATCTGGTTTTCTTTAACGCGCACTGACATCGCACAGCACCAGGCTTAAATGACACAAATAGAGCAACTACTAGAAGTGTATAACAAAACATCACAGAAAAGCAGATACTACCTGTAGCAGAATCCATACTTGCCTATCAGACAACTTTTCTCGTACATCATCACTGCTGTGTGAACACGCCACCCGGGCTGCCTTACCTGCATAAATGTCATCACACAATAAGATCACATAGTTACGCAATTTGGCGAATTGAACTCACCTAGGCATCCGCTGAGACGCACGCTTGTGCTTTACAGTCGCCGTCGTCGTCAGACAAGGCACTGGGCGGTGGACTGTCTGAGTAGATGCACTCGACTGAACCACGCAATAACCGTGAGTAATCAAGAAACGTGGAAAGCACGCCGATCACGCAGCGCTGAGCGCGCAGACAAAGCGACGAGCCCGTTGAGGCTACGACGACACACCACAGAACACCAACACAAAATCTTGACACACCTTTAGCCGCCCATTCCATCCCACACGCGATACACTTCCAGTCGACGACTGACAACGATGATTGGCACACATAATATCAATAAACACCGCAAATATACAAGCGCGGAACGAACTTATCACGGCACCACCTTCGATTCCACAGTTCCCCACGCCGGTACATTTTTTTTTATCGCGCTGAACGTGGTCCCGCACGCGTGGTTTTGGTTTGAAGGGATTGGCTCCCGCGCGGCGGGTGATTTGAATTTAGTTGCGTTATATCTCTAATTATCAACTGACAGCAATGATGACCCCACGTAATATCAACAAACATTATATGTATACAAGCACAGAGCAATTTTGTTGTGGTAGGATTTGTTTTGTCGAAAATTGTTTTTTTTTTGTGTGTGGTCCCGCACGCACGTCTTTGGCTTGACGTGATTGGCTCGAGCGAGGCGGGTGATTTGAACTGAGTTACGGAGTGCACACTCTTCCTTGCGTTTTCTGTTCTCGCTCTTCCCCCCTTCTTTATCCTACTCTTACGCGCCTTTGAGGCCCGTATTTAGGGTCTCGTCGTATTTATACTCTGTTCCAGAAGTTCCGTGCAGCACTGTGGAAGCTACAGGCCTTCTCAACCAATCAGGAGGGTGAGCACATCTAAGTGTGCCCTTCCGCGCCATGTCGTCTGCTAGCGGCGAGCGCTGCAGCGAAAGCGGCAAGAGCGTCTCGGGACACTATGCAACTGCGCTCTGAGATGAGCTGTAATTAGGCACTTTTAGCTGGGCATTTACGATCCGCTCCGGCCAGACCGGTGAATGCACATGAACGCGTAGAAGGATCTGTAGTGCGCGTGACAGTTTGTTTACAACTCTTGCGGCGCTGACTTCTCCCGCGACCGTGCGCCCGTCACGAGATACGAGATGCTGCTGGCATCCTTCTCTCCCCTGCCGACCCGCTTGACTACTACTCTCCTTGGGGGCGGCCCGCGCCGCGGCTTTCTGCTGCCGAGGAACCAGTTCGTGCTTCTCCTCGTCGAGTGCCTATACCAAGTTTGGTTGGCGCGATGCGAGGCCGTTCACGGAGGAAGGGTTCTGGGCCTTCACGAAGTACTTGCAAAAGTGCGGAAGGAGGTTTGGTTCCATCTCTTCCGTGAGCGGTATCGCCTAGGCGCGAAGAAGTTTCTCGAAGACTGGCACCGACCGGCAGTGATCTATAGTGAGTCCAGGGGGCAACTAACCATCCAGCTATGATGGCGGTACATCTAGCAACACGACTCGGCGAGTCGCCACTCGTTTGCATGATTTGTTTACGCCCGGCGCGCCTTCGCGTCCGTGCACGCACTCGCGCCGCGCGATTTGTTTACGCTTTGCTCGGTGGCTTCCTTCTCTCCTTCGGGGGTTCCCTCCTTCCCGAGGCGCGCGCATCGGCGCGCGCCCCCTTCCTTCTCGCTCCTCACGGTGCGAGGAGGCGCTCGCATTTTTTCCCCCTCCGCCCCGAACTCGTTTCCTCCGCTCGCCGCGCTTTCACCGTATCGTGAGTGCATTTGTTGTCGTCTGCTCGCGCACCCTTTTTGCGCGAGCAATTCAAGCCGCTCGCTGGCCGGAAACCAGCAGGCACAACTTTGCTACGTTTGTCTCGTGCACGACGATCTTTTTCGTCGCGACAGACCGTAGCGTACCCGTTAGCGTAGAACGGGAACCGAGGGGCCGCGAGAGATGTTGCGTCTGCTCGGCGCTTCGCGCTGAGCGGGCGCGGCACCCTTGTCCGGGGAGGACCGTTCGCTCAAAACAAAAAGATCCCGCTCTGTAACCCGGGGCGGGAACCCTACCAGAGCGGACGTATTTGGATGATGAGGGGTTGATGAGTGTTATAAACTCTGGGACATGGTGCTTTCGAGTGCCAAGCTCCCCTTCCTTTCTGACAACGGTAGAGTGCGACCATCCTCCTCTTTTTTTCCCCTTCACCCTCCTACCTCTCTCTTTCATGCCCCTACCCTTGTCGGCCTGTCCTGTGCGACGCTTCAGGACGCGCTGCATCTCGCAGGCTGTGACGATCGCCGCCGCTCTGCCCTCGCTCTACCCTCGCTACTGCTACGTTACTCTGCTTCCTTCATGACGCGAGCCTAGTCTAGCGGCTTTGAAACGCACCAAGAACACACTCATACATGCGCACGAAACGGTCCGTTATCGGAAGGATCATAAATAGCGATGGAAAAGAACAAAAAGCACACCAGTAGAGGCTCATCGCGAAGCGTCATTCGCTAACCCCACTTTTTTAAATGCGAAGCATTTCTTAGCGAACTTCTGCGATTTTGAGCGTATCTATCTATCTATCTATCTATCTATCTATCTATCTATCTATCTATCTATCTATCTATCTATCTATCTATCTATCTATCTATCTATCTATCTATCTATCTATCTATCTAGCCGCCTACGACTTTGTGCTCTCCTGGCCGTTTCGTTAATCGGATGTATACCAAAATTGGTGTGGCATAACATGACCTTATTACGAACATAAATGACAGGTCATAGCATGAAAATCATGACATGCATGTCATGAACAGCATGATTTACATTCCACGGCCTTGGGGCTCTTGCGACCGTACCGTTAGTTTCATATATACCAAAATTGGTATGGCGTGACAAGAGTCCATGACAAACATAATGACAGGTCCTGACATGCAACTCATGACCCGCATGTCATGTGCAGCATGATTTACGTGACATGGTCTCGGGGCGCTCGCGGCCGTTTAAATGAATGGATATATACGAAAACTGGTATGAGGAGACATTTCTGTATGACAAACATAACTGACACGTGGTAACATGAAAATCATGACATGCATGCCATGTACGACATGATTGACATGTTTTGCTCATGGCGCACTCGTGGCCTTTTCGCTAGATTGATATACACCAAAAATGGTATTACTCGACGCGACTGCATGACGAACGTAAATGAGAGGTGGTAACATGAAAATCATGACATGCAAGTCATGTACGACATGATTTACATACCAAGCTCATGGTGCCCTCGCGGTCGTTTCGCTAGACTGATATACACCAAAATTGGTGTATATCATACAGGCGACGCGCCTGTATGACGAACATGAATGACGGGTGGTAGCATGAAAACCATGATATGCATGTCATGTATGTCATGATTTATATGTCACGCTCATGGTGCATTCGCGGCCGTTTCGCTAGCTTGTCATACACCAAAATTGGTATTGCCTGATGTGACTGTTATTGATGATGATGATGATGATGTGACTGTATGACGAACCTAAGTGACAGGTGGTAACATGAAAACCTCACTCAACTTCACTTCGTTTTCTCACCCACACATGGCTATGCTATATATACATGGCTGTGCTATACATGGCTTCGCCTATACGTGACGCCAAGTGACATGAGACGACGACAGCATACGATGACGACAGCCCTGGCCTCTAAAGCGCTCTGCACTTTAAAAATTACAACATCTCCCGCTAAAGGGGACCATGAGGCGATGCGAAGCCGGAGCACTTGCACGATCGCGTTCCGTTGGCGTTCGTTGGGCATGCTACCGACCTCGCGTCGTGGAACCCGAAGAGGAACTCTACGCGCGTCGTGTCTTCCCTCTAGCCTGGCCGTTAATTCTCTCAGGGCGAGCGGTGAACGCGGTCGTCAGGCGCGAGAGGGGGGGGGGGAGCGAAGAAGAGGAGGGAGAGGGGGAAGAGACGCGCATGCGCTCATCGCGGCGTTGCGCAGGAGAGGGGCACACCATCTCCCGCTAAAGGGGGCCATGAGGCGATGCGAAGCAGCGTTTCGGCATGTCGAGCCCGCGTTTCAGAGGGGGAGTGGACAGAGGAGGAGAGAGGGGGAAAGGGAGAGTGGGGGAAGGTCTGTGGAGAGGATTTGCGCATGCGCAGTAAGGGTGGTCACGCCGCACACAGTTTGAGCCCCGCCATAAGATGCTTCGCAACTAAAAATGCCATTAACGAAGAGAAACCATGCACATGAATATATATATATATATATATATATATATATATATATATATATATATATATATATATATATATATATATATATATATTAGAGCTGTGCGAATAGCAAAATTTTGGGCGCGAAGCGAATTCGAATATTGAAGTGTGAGTGCGAATCGAATCGAATATTTTTCGAATAATTCTCGAATATTTCTAGAATATTTTTCGAATACTTCGAAGCTAAATTGCAGAAAAAAAAGTTGAGAGGATTCCTAAGCATATTCTTATGAGATAGCAACATGAAAGTGTTTCTTTTCACTAGGTTGATGAAGCACTGGCGGGGTGGTGTTTCATAGTTGTCTTATCAAGAATGAGGCAATGTAGAGGCCGAATTGTATTTATGTACATGGTTTGGTGCAACCAAAGTGTTGCCGATAACACTTTACACGTGATAGGCGAAGATGCCGTTTCCTCAGCCTCTCCTCCTCTTTCTGTGGAACTTCTGTGGAAGCCCAACTGATGAGGCGGACAAGTTCCAAATCTGCCTCCTAGACGTCTATATTATAAGAACATCTGAAATTTTGGATGCTAAAAAGCTTCGGCTTCCGATTTTTCACATTTCGCGCCCAAATTTCAGGTCCAAAACAGCATTAATTGAGCCCCCACCTCTGCCACATTTTTCTTCTCCATGTTGGAACCAGCGTTTTCTTGAGTTACGGTAATGCATTTGCGACCGTAACGGAGCTTGAATGGCAGCTTTGCCGCAATACCAGGGTGTGATGAGGTGAAGCATATTGAAAATCTAGGGACCACTTCCAATCGGACGTTGACTGCTTCTTGGCAAAGTTCGACCGTAACGGAGCTTGAAAGGCAGCTTTGCCGCAATACCGGGGTGTGATGAGGTGAAGCATACTAAAAATCTAGGGACCACTTTCAATCGGACGTTGCCTTTTGGCAAAGTTCGACCGTAACGGAGCTTGAAAGGCAGATTTGCCCCGATACGAGTGTGTAATGTGGTGAAGCATATTAAAAATTTGAAGGGGTCACATTCAATCGGGTGTTGTCTGTATTTGTTTTTGGGAAGTTCGAATAGTTCGAATAGTAAAATTCCAGTGCGAATCGAATCGAATAGCAAACACTATTCGAAAAATATTCGAAATTTCGAATATTCGCACACCCCTAAGATATATATATACATATACTTATAACACGTTCCCCGTGCTTTCCGCCAAAGCACCTTGCCTAAAAAAGTAGCCTGGTAACGACGAGGGTTCTTTGGTTGGAAAATAACTCGAAAGGAAGCTACAACATTAATTAGAACTTAATTAGAACACTAATTAGAAATGGAAGCCAACTTTTACGACTTTTAAGTGGCACATTATACAAGGAGACTCTTTCCGTATTTGAAAAACTGACACATGTCTGTTGGCATTTAGGTAAGTTATTGCCGTGTTTGAGTAAAAGGTGAGGCATCCTTAAATTTTACGAACATTTTGTTCGTAGATTTTAAGGAAATTTCTTTCAGTGTAGATGGCGCGACGTGCGCGCGTGTTGCGCGCTTTAAAGATCGTCGCCCCGCCCCTGCGAACGCCGTTGCTGTTCGCTCTACAGGGCGTCGTTGCTTTCGTGCGCTTATCTCAAGGAAAGAAGGGGCGGCCGGTGGGGTGCTTCGCTTCGCTCGCTGCAGCGGCCGCGTTTGCGAAAGGAGCGCGCTGTTCAAACAGAAGTAAGTAACAACTATGACAATTAGTTCGCGCTCGTCTTGTGTGTACCTGTTCGTTTGTTGTTGTTTTTTTCTCTACATCTTTCTTTCTATTTCGTTGATGTTCTCTCTCTGTCTCTCTTTTTCTTTCTGCATTTCTTTCTCCTTCTTTCTGTACTACGCTTTACTCTCTCCCCTCCTCCTTTCTCCCCTAGTCACCATCACATCTCTCCTTCTAACGCTCACTTCCCTTTCCCACCCCCTTGCTACACAATACTATACAAGGCTATGCTATGCTCTACTAGCGAGCGTGGACAGCCGAGTGGTTCGGACGCTCTCCTTCGGATCGAGGGTACGCGGGTTCGAATCCCGCCTCGTGAAGAATTTTTCTCATTCCCTATATCTTTCTCTCCGTACTCGTTCTCTCACTCATCGGGGTTATTGCAGGCCACGCCGTAGCGGTGAGCAGTGGGTATTGCCCAAATTCTGCGACCCGTTCTTGATGATGATAGTTTTCGGGCGCGCACTTTACGCCGAGCTAGAGCAGCTTCGCTGTTAAGGCGGGAGGGAAATATTCCATGCATCACATTAAAACAGATCATATTTTTTTATTTCTTGTGCTTCATCTATTAAAGGCACCTATCCTTGACGGTATGATCCGAAGGAAAAGTTACCCCGCCGCGGTGGTCTAGTGGTTATGGCACTCGACTGCTGACCCGAAGGTCGCGGGATCGAATCCCGGCCGCGGCGGCTGCGTTTTCGATGGAGGCGAAAATGTTTCAGGCCCGTGTACTTAGATTTAGGTGCTCGTTAAACAAACCGAGGTGTTCGAAATTTTCGGAGCCCTCCACTACGGCGTCTCTCATAATCATATATCGTGGTTTTGGGACGTTAAACCCCAGATATTATTATTTAAAGAAAATTTAGTCAACGCTAATGGGACCGACAACTGAGCAGAACGTGTGATTAGATCCTGGTAGAAATGAAAAGACCGGGAAATATAGTGACAGATTCCAGCATCCTTTTCGCGTTGTGAGTAGGATTTATATTTTTAAATCGTGCTTAAAAGTAACAAAAACCGGTAGGTTGCGCAGCCTAGTGGAAGAGCCTTCAAGCTAGATTATGATGTCGGTCACTTAATTTGCTGTACGTAGTCACGTAGTCTGATGCTGTCATGCGCGCCATAATTGGTCCTTAAAGTTAGAGTATGCATATTATTATCTATCCCCGCTCTGTTCTGTGCTGCCTACGAGGTAAAAGGAGTTGCACGGTGAGAAGCGGCGCTGCCTTCGCGGCTGCCAGTGGCCCATGTCGAGCCGCGGAGCATGCGCGTGGAGTACACGCATGCGTAGTAAACCGCCGCGCTCGAACACGAATAGCTCTCGCGCTCACTGTTTGCAGCATGTGTTGGGAAGTGTGTATAAGACCGCATATTCGCCGCAGATAGAAAAATCCTGATTACAAAAGTTTCACGGTGTTTTTCACCTTATACCATTCCGCGGCTAGACGCTCTGATCAGTTAGCTTTCCGTTGCGCTAAAGAAAATAGGTGCCCTAAAAATTAGTTGTCAGTCCCTTTAACGCTAAGGAGAGCTTCGCGAGAAATTACTTGTCAGTCTGTTAGTTGCATTGTTCCTGTCCCGTGATGAAGTCATCACCGGACGTCAAGACGTGAACTCATTGATAACAAATTTGGTGTCCTTTCGAGTTTCAAATTGATTTCGCATTTTCCTTTTTTACAGCAAAAACAAAACAAAAACAAAGAAAACGCAAGGACAAGGAAGAAAAAGCTGCACAACAGCTTGACGGGAACCCTGCCCCCTTAGTTTGACAACCAGAATACAGATTGTATATAAATAGAAAAAAACATGGTTGATCTCTCTGTCATAGGAATCGGTATAACACGAAAGTAAAACGTGTCTTCACAGACGTAGTTGAGCGTTTGTTTTGGATTGTTTCGCCCCGAGGGCGAAGGAATGAATGCTATAGCAACAAGTTGTAATGTCACGTGAAGAACGGCAAGCAGCTCGAAACTTGCAACGCGCTACTCAAGCAGAAAGGACGCACGGAACGAACATACTTAGGATCAGCGCGAACTAACAACTGTCACAGCTCGACAGCTAAAGCGCGCTGGTCAAATACAAGGGAGGACGCACGAAACGAACGCACAAGTATACACAGGATGAGCGCGAACTGTCACAGTTGTAACTTATTTGTTTGTCAGCAGCGCGCTCCTTTCGCAAAAGCGGCCGCTGGAGTGAGCGAAGTGACCTTCGTGCTCTTCCTAACTTCAGGCGGGAACCAGTAAACGTTTTATAGCCCGATCAAACGCTCTCCTTTTTCAGAAAATTCAGTTTCTTTCTTTGAAAACGAATAGCATTGCCACAGCTTCATATTCAAGCTGCTGTGGGTTGACGAGTGTGCAGAAGTGTCCAGTATTTTAGTTGTACCTAGCCAGGAGAGCTAAAATAGATTCCCACTTTAGTCTCCGATTAGCCTGCTCAGTACATGTACGCCTATGTACGTATATGTACTGAGCAGGCCGATTTCGCCTCCAACTGTCAACAACTAAGCAATGACCTCACACGACAATAATACCCACATTCTGCCATCAACGACGCGATTAAGAAATCTGAAAAACAGGACCGCCGCCACCTGATAAAAAACACAAAATCCGAACCCGCAGATACTACTCCCAATCTTATTATAACATATTCAGCCTCTTCCCCTAACATAAACCGCATCCTCAGACGGCACCACAACATTCTGCTTGAAAGCGAAAAGCTACGATGTGTATTCCCGGAACCTCCACGCTTTGTCTGCAGACTGGCGAGGAACATTATAGATATTGTAACGTCCTCTAAAGTCAACACTCCTGAATTCACAGGCCCATGCGACAAGCCTAAGTGAATATTCTGTCCAATGATGAACAAAGTGTCCACCGTCACCAGTACCGCGTCTTCATTTTCTTATCAGATAAGAGTCAACTTCAACTGTGACAGCGCAAACATCATGTACCTTCTCGAATGTACCTTATGCCATGCCCAGTACATTGGTCAAACTGAGACTGCGTTCAGAATGAGAATAAACAACCACAGAGCACACGTAAAGTCCCTGCCACACTTTCCTATCTCCAAACATGTTAATAATCTTGGCCACCCCTTTCACACATTTTCTGCTGTGGTACTTCAATCCAATTTCAAAACACGCTGTGGCCGGGAGGCTCGTTAATCGTACCTCATCCACAAGTTTAACAGTCTCTGGTGGCATAAATGAAAGCATAAGCCGACTATCGTGTATGGCCTGCAACGAACCTGAAAAATCCAATTCCGCAGGCAACTAAGTGACCGAGATGCCCAAAAAACTCATGTGTATGTTCGGAATGCAGAATCTGAAGAATGGATATCCCTTTCATTTCTGTAGTGTACGTGATTATGGGTATGGGTGTAGAAAGTCGCATATTTCCTTCATTAATATTATTTTCGTGATTTTATTATCATTCCTTTGTGAATCATCGTGCGTTCTCATTCCTCTGTGTACAGATGATGTAACCTTGTAACCCTTTGGCGGTCGCTTGAACATCGGTTGTTGTTTTCAATGCGTACGTGTGGGTATATGTGCGTATGTGCGCGAGTATATATATGTATATATACATGGATATATGTATGTGTATACGTTTGTATGTGTATGTATGTGCGCATGTTATATTAATGGCTCATTTGTTGAAGGAAATGTCTGATGTACTCCCTCATTCCGCCTGTCCTGCACCCTGGCAAAAAGAATTGCTTGGCGCAATACAAAAACGGCACACAAGGAAGGTCCACAGTGAACAAACACTAGGTAATTTTTGTCAGTATGCATTAACTAGGCCCCCCAAAAGTCCTATTATATCCTGCATCTGTTCTCAATATTGTGCACCGGCGAGCCGCATCTGTGACTTTGCGGGCAGTCCTTGATGAGTGCCGCCAGCGCCTGCAAGGCCTCCGAGGTAAGCGGTCGACTTCAATGGCCACACCGAACCCCATCCCTCAGCTGCACGGGTGGGCACGCACTTAACGACTTTCGGCGCGCTTCTACAAGATAACACACTGAACAAAGACACACGCGCCGTGCGTTGACATCCGGCGTCCGTGACCATATTTCCCTTTAATCCCTACGTGTTTGGACCTCCCCTTTTAGCGCGGTAATCGCGTTCTTCCCTTTGTCACTCGTTAACTTTTTTTTTATCTTTTTCTCCCCGAACCACACACGTAGCCCGGTTTCTTTCGACCTCTCTATTTGCTATTTATTTCTTGTTTGTTTGTGTGTTCTGACCCCGCCTCTTGTCAAGTTCTAACAAACTGCGACACTGTGTATGTCAGTATGTATGTCTCTCCCTCTCTTTTCTTTTATTGCGATAGCAATTATATGAACAGTCTTGGCTGGTTTTTGCCGTCCCCGTCGCCGCCGTCATGCACCGTATATGTATAAATATGTGTATAAAAGTCCCAAAGAAAAATAATTCAGAAAAATGCTTCCGAGGCGCGGAATCGAACCAGCAACCTCTCGCTCCGCAGCGCATGGCGCTAGCCATTACACCACAAAGAGCTGTTCTTTGAGGTAGCTAACGGTGAGCGTTATATACACACCCTTCACCGCTGGCAGGACTCAGAGCCGGCAGGCGCTTATAAGCGTTTCTTCATTACGAGCGAGATGGCGCGAGGAGCGCAACGGGCGTAGGGAGCCTTCATGTGCGCGCCTCCGTGCCTCCGTCGGCGCGCACATGAAAGCTCGCTCGTTTCTTCTAATATTTGCGCAGAGATAACCTTGCCGTTCCGCTGTCTGCTCGCGCGCTATACTCGCGGAGAACTTTTCTTGGCAATGAAGGGAAAGCTACGGGGCGGAGCGTCTGCACATGTACTGCTACGCGTAGTAGTCCGGTTTGGCGCGCGTCTCGTAACGCCGTGGAAAGTGATGGCTGGCGCCGCACTTCGACGCAAACGCTGCTTAGCGTCTAAGGTACGGGTAAAAGGCGCGACTTTCTCACGCACGCAAAAACGCAAAGTGACAACGTATAAAGCAAAGGAAATACATATATCTCGCTTGTGAGCGCTGCGTTCCGTCTCAAAAAGCTACATGTAGAAAATGAAGGAGCATTTTATATGTCTCACGCAGAAAATACGGACGCAATTATGGGACTACATTCATTAGCGGTAGGATACGTGCATTGTGGCTCTGTAGCCTTCGTTTCATTGCCAAGGAAAGTTGTCCGCGAGTATAGTTGCGGCCGGCCGGCGGAAGGCGGGGCAGAATTTTGTGCAGCGTAGCAGCGCGTCCATCACGGGCCGCTTTTCTTGCTATCGCATTCATTGCTTCGCCCTTGCGGCGAAACTGCGACTTATTTTTGCTGTTGTTCTGGCCCCTCCCCTTGTCCCGTTCCAATGAATCGCGACGGTGTGTGCATCTGTGCCTGTATTGCGAGAATCTGTACTTAAACCCGAGCGCAATGTCATAATGTCATCTCTTTGGTAAGGCCGGTCCCCGGCCGAAAGCTCAGAATAAATGTTATGTTTCCACTGTGTCTTCCTCTTATATATTTAACTGATAGCCAGGAATCTTCTTTTGAAACATTATATATATTAAGTATAAAAATAGACGCGCTTTTATAAAACACAACTGTTTATTTTGTAGACGTGTTTCTGTTGGTTCGTCTGGTTTTGTCTGGTTCTTGTGTCTCACGAAGGTCACATGGTTTTGTGACGTGCAGGTGAAGGCGCTTTTGTTCGACGCGACCAAGGAATAAACTTTATTGTTGTGAGTAGCGCCCATGTGTCTAGTGTATCTTCCTATGTGTCCTCGTCTACACCAGTGTTGCAGAGTATCGGTTTCTGCACTGCCTTTATGATACATTTACACCAACTGGCCCACTTACTGCATTTCTGCAATGAACTGCCGTAGCCGATACTGTGAGATGTAGATAGGGGTCTCTGTCAGGCTCTCGCACATTTCTTGATCGTGTGCAAGTAAAGATACATAAGTGACGAGAGAATGGCGTGTGTGCTCGCAGTCTCCAAGCGTGTCTGTAAGGGCTACTTCTCGAAGACGGCGTTCGAGTTTCACGACGGCGAGTCGGCGGGCACCGTGCCGTACATGGCGCCCGAGATCCTCAAGCGGCGGCCGTACGGGCGCGCCTGCGACTGGTGGTCGGCCGGGGCCACCATGTACAAGATGATGACGGGACGCGTGCCCTTCCGCGGTGAAACGAAGGAGGAGCTGAGCGACAAGATCATCAACCAGCCGCTTAGGTGGCCTAAGGTGGAAGAGCACCCACACTCAGCCACGCCCGAGGCCAAGGACATGGTCTTCAAGATGCTCAAGAAGAACCCCGCCGAGCGCTTGGGCTCAGCCACGTACGCCGAGATCAAGGGCCACCCTTTCTTCAGCGGCTTCAACTGGAAGCGCCTGTCCAGCACCAAAGAGCTCTGCCACATCCCCGCCATCGGTGACTGCATGACCCGCAAGAAGGAGGCTGGCAAGCCGGACCGACTAAGTAAGCACCGCTTCGGCTAGGCCGCTGCTGCTGGTTATACAATGTTTATTGTTCACAGCGTGTGCCGTCTTTGTGGACCGCGTGGTTTCAGCAGTGATGCCATATGAGAGCAGCCGCTTTTCCGCTTTCTTTTTCCGCGTTCACTATGATCGTTCGCACATTGTGAATCGCACATTGTGTGTCGGATCATCTACATTTTGTCTAAAGTTTGAGGCCCGGGTACTTAGATTTAGGTGCACGTTAAAGTACCCCAGGTGGTCGAAATTTCCCCGAGCCCTCCACTACGGCGTCCCTCATAATCATATGGTGGTTTGGGACGTTAAATCCCAGATATTATTATTATACATTTTGTCTAAAGGCGGCACTTTTCATACCAAGTTGAGATCAGTGTACTTTTCCACGCCCACTGAACTGAGTCAAGTTTCCAGTATATTTCCTGCTTGGTAATCTGATGGTTTGTGCTAAACGATATGCGACTGCAAGTCGTATAGATTTCCGGAAAATGAGTGAAAAATCGACTGCGTGTTCCCGAATCATGTCCTGACCACTTTGTGTTTGTGACGTCAGAGCCTTCTCGTCCAGGGTAATACGGTGTACTGGAATGGGGCAGCGTGTCGTCTGGAGCCGGAAACGTGGCTCCTTTTGCGATGACAGCCTGCCGTGCTAAAACACACCTGTCTACTCTCTGTCGATGAGTCATTTGGGGGGAGCGCAGATTCACTTGGATCTGTAGTCGAAGTTGCTGCGTTAGTTGTGCATGTTCAGAGTTCGCCGATGGCTCCCTGCTCTTTTTTATGTGACGTTCGCGAAAGCTTGCTTTTTATGCATTACGGTTCATGCAAAACGATTAGAACTCCTTTTGATCACAAGAAGCTTTAAGTGCATTTCTGCATTCTGGCGTGTGAAGTGCGTTATCGCGGGAATGAACCACCGAGTACACCGTCGCTGTAATCGCCCTGTCCCGAAGAGCCGACGCACTCCGCCATGTCGCCAGATGAGGCTAGCATTGCGGTGGGGCAGTTATCGTAGACATTATATAGAAGAAACAGCTGCCCATCTCAATTTCGACATATCGTTTATTCGTTATTTAATAATATTGATCAGTTTCGATGGCAGAGAGTCAAGTGAGGCGATAAAATAAAGAAATTTGCAGGCATAAAATAGGATCAACTCGCGCAAGATAGAATTGGAGGAGATCTCGTGAGACCTTCGTGCTGAATAGGCTGCCAGTGATGAGGGTAATGAATATGTAGGTCAGTTTCTATAGGTCACTTTATAATGTCAATAGGATTCGAAAACGTCGATATCTTAATATAGCAGAAAGAATTGTGTGGTGTAGTTCTAAATCCTGTACTAAATGCAGCTCCACTTCTGTGAAACCTCAGTAGCAAGTGCGGGTACCCAGCGATTCTAGTTTGTAGAGTTCCCATTGCTCCGTTTGCCAAACCGTCGATGACGTCAATGTTTTAGGTGAGCATGTAGGGTTTCCCCGGCACCAGTAGAATCACGTTAGGGAGATTTGCAAACTTGGTGGGCGACGTGTGCGCTACTTTTAGAGCGCAGCTCTTCGACGCCCGTTCCTGCGTTGAGCGACGTCGCCGTCGGTGGCGTAACCGATTGACATACAAAAATAAAATGAGAAAATGATACCCAGGATCGAATGGGATATGAACCCCGGTCCTCTGCGTTGCAGACGAGTATTGTACCACAGAGCCGAAACTCGATTGCAAAAAGACCCTATACAGGCGTCATGTCGGTCAAGGAATATAGCGTGACAGAAGAGTAAAACAACAACCAGGCAACACACAATGCAAATTGCTCAGCGAGTGGGTCGTTGAATGCTTCTAACCCATTATAAAATGCTGAGCCATAATTCTTGATCGTCATCAGCCACATGCAGCATCAACAAAGTGCACGTAATACCTTACAGATGTGTAGCGGTTACCTCGCTTCTCCGCAGAAAGACGAATGATGGCGTAGTGGGTGCTGTCCTACTTCACAAAAAAAAATTATTATTTATGGCGTAGTTGATACCTTGCGGAAAGCCAAAACTTCAAACACAGTTGCCTTGCCCCAACACGAAGCTGCGCTCAGAATTCGCATTAGGCAGTATCGTAATCGTCGGTGAAATATTTTTTTTCTCCGCTTTATTGACATCCTGCTTGTTACAGCAGTTGACATACGCACCGTATGTAGCGAGTTCCGTCAGGTTGTTTCCGCCTTCGGGTGATAGCGCCGGTTGGAGGAGCAATCGCGCGCTCTGCGAGGCGGTGGCGCCCTCTCTTGCGCGGCGCAGGAGTCAACCGCATGTTTCCGAAGTGTTTTTAGCGATTACTTCTTGGTCATCTCTGTTAAAGGAGCACTGACATCAAATTTCAAAGTCGAGATGTGCCCTTCATTCGATTGCTCGGTATGCATAGGTCTCGTTGGCCAAATTTGAGTGGCGTCCGTCGCGTGGAAGTAATTTTATTTCGAGGGCAAACAGCGTACGAAAGCTCAACGGAAGATTGATCACGCTGCGACATCGACACTAGTGCTACGTAACAAGTGTGATACATTCCGACGATACCATCCTGAGTGACGATACGCTAGTAACAATGACGTCGACGATCTGAGTGTATTTATTGTGCCGCCGACGCCAGGCGACGCTCTCACCGGCTCTCACTCCCAGCCAGTGGCTTTCCTCGCTGTCCCGATCCGTGCCTGCGATTCATCGTGTCGTATCGACTGATTTTTCGTGTGATCCTCAGCGCGAGTGCGATCAATCGGAGCGACTACGTGCCAGCATGTTGGGGAACCGCTGCGCAGTACGGACCTGCTCGTCGAGGCGCGGAAAAAGCGGAAAGTGCGTGGCGTTTCCTTACACGTACGGTACACGCCAACACGACCACAAGTTATCGAAGTGGAGCAGCTTATAGATAAATATCATCGCTAACAAGTAACACGTATGTAGCGTTATTAGTGAATGTTAGTTCGTCCGTGGACTTCCTTGCGCTAGCGTAATACCAGGTTACTGCAGCCGTAACCGTGAGAGGCCGGATAGGTGGGGCCATCTGGCGGCGCAGAATTGTTATTGTAGAAACCTATCGTATTCTATTTGTCCGCTGGTGTGCATTCGCTATGCCGATATTCCATAGACCCCTTTGCGTATACCGGAATGTTGTGCACGCTAAAATTCTCTGATATATCTAATTGAGACACACCAACGAGTATGGCCCAAGCGTGCGTCCCCGGGCACCTCCTCGTTGCTGCTTGGAACAGCGTCAATTTTTGAATCGCTGTTTTGCAAAGCGTCGAAGCGAAAATGATTCGCGACGTCGCGTATCGCGGTGATTCTAAGTTCCAGAATGCTGTCTTCAACACTAGCCGACACTTTTGACGGCGACGACGGCGATGCTGGTGACAAGGCATGACTGAACGCGCGCGCCTATCAGACGAAATGTTAGCTGAGTAGCTGATCCTCACGTCACTCCTTTCTGTGGACAAGTGGCAAACTGGGCGCGGTCTGGAATTGACCGCGAGGGAGCGCTTCCAGCGCTAAGAAATGGTGGGCTTGCCGGCCGTTTTGAATCGTGCTAGATACTGGTGATATAAATCAATAAAACAGATAGTTATTCGTCCCTCAGTTGCATTTTCGGTAGTGAATCGCTACTATGGGGTAGATAACTACTCGTGGATGCAAAAATCTTGACATGCGTAAATTTGATGTCAGTGCTCCTTTAATTATATTATTTCAGACCTCGTTCGTTTATCCGGTTTGGAGCATTGCTAGACTTGTTTTAGGCCTGTATCGACCGCTTGATTTTGAGCGTGGTCTCGCCACATGAGATCTATAGGGAACCCATGGCGGTATTTTGTACGCGTTCCTTAAACGGACGGGCGGTCCGTCCGTTTGAGTCGCACGCGATTGGTCAATGTGAGCCAGAAAACAGCCAATGAGCGAAGTGGAAGCCTGCGTTTCAATCCAATCCAAGCCGTCTGGCAGCCAGTTTAATCCATCCGTTTCGTTTTGGACGGCCGTCTCTGACCGTTCTTTCGCCTCCGTCCCAAAGCAGACACGTGACGCCACGGCTCACGTGACAATCAACGTCGCGGGACTCGTCAGGCTCACATTGACCAATCGCGTGCGGCTGAAACGGACGGACAGCCCCCGTCCGTTTTAGGAATGCTTACAAAATACCGCCGCCAAGCTCAAGTTTGATGATGATGATGATGATGATGAATTGTGGTCCTGCCCTTTGTAACGGGTAGGCAGCTGTCAAGTGCCTTAACCAAAAAAAAAAGGAAGAAAGAAAAAAAAATGTGATAGACACACACATAACGAAATGTCACGTTTGCAACAGCCAGCCAGTGTCTCCTTTCAGACCGGCTACATTGACATTGTCTGAACGTCTACATTGTCTGCGCGTCGGCATTGTTTGCGCGTTCTGCGCCACCACTCCACCAATCTCTGTTTTGTAACGTCGACGGCTCTGGCCACCGCTGTGTTCGCCGTATCTCCTCGGAATCCCAGTGCCAGCGGGAAAGTGGTGCCCTCTCCGTGACCCGGGCACAGGTCAGCGCAGCGGAGGACGAGGTGTTCTGTGGTCTCCTCCTCAACGCCGCATATTCGGCATATGGCCCGGGCCACGTCCACAGATGTGTCGAACCTGCGACGGTATGCCAATGTACGCAGAGCTCCTGCACGTGCCTCAAAAAGGAGTGCACTGCCACCGCTGTTATCATAAAGGGGCTCCGTGCCAATGTCAGCCTTGTGAGTGCGGTATGTGAGCAGTGTGGATTTATTTTCCATGGCACGCCGCCACTGCTCCGTCTCCTCCTCACACACCTGCGTCTTCACGGCATGGGCCCACTTGTACATCTTGTCCTCAATCACAGGTTTTGCAGAGAAGCCAAACTTTCTTTTCAGGTTGCCCAGGCGCCTGCACCACTGCGTTTGTGTGCCGGTTAGGCTCGCATATCTGAACAGTCGCCTGGGCCACCGTTCGTCGTCCATGAGTCGCAGGCGTCCTTCGTATGTAGCCTTACTTCTCGCCTCGCGCGCCTCAAATGAGGACCATCCCAGGTCACCCTGAATGGCCTCTATGGCGACACGCCCGTGGCATCCAAGGGCCATGCGGCCCACCTCCCGTTGGCCACGCTCCAGCCACTGCCTGGTTGTCGCACTGAGGCACAGTATGGCATTGGCAAATGTGAGGCCTGGGACGTGAACAGCCTTCCACAAGTCGCGGATGAGGAGGAAACGGTTGCATCCCCATAGGCTTTTCCGGCGCAGCACGTTTGCTGCTCTCTGCGAAGTCTTGCGCAGATTTTCTTCATGCAACCCCAACAAGTCACCAGAGGTGCTCAATACCACCCCGAGGTACCGATATTCAGTGGCCCATTGTATCTGATCTCCTCCTGGCAGGTATATGTCGGCAGTAGGGTAGGAGCCTGACAACTGTAGCGCAGCAGACTTCTTTGCATTGAAGGCCAGGTCCAGGTGGTACAGATGGGTCGCAGCGAGGGTGACCAGTTGTTGCAGGTCCGTTGGGCTTTCGGCTAGCAAGACCAGGTCGTCAGCATAAACTAAACCCGGCAGCTTCCAAGTCACAGACATTCCATCGTACAGGTGGGTGAATGAGAAGCCGATACTGGATGCTAGGAGCTTATGTTCCAGTCCAGAGACATAAATCATGTATAGCAGGGGTGAGAGAGGGCAGCCCTGCTTAAGACCCCGTGTTACCATTACTGGTCTGGACTGGGCTCCGTCAAAGCACGCTATAACCGAATTATCTTTGTACAGCCGTCGCATAAGGCCGACCCACACTTCTGACATTCCGACATCTGCCATCCGTTGGAATAGGGATTCATGTGGGACACTGTCGTATGCCTTAGCTACGTCAAGAAAGCAACCATACAGGTTTCTGGACTCCTTGCGAGCCATTGCTATGGTTTGCATCAGCACAAAGAGGTTGTCTTCCAGCCGTCGGTCAGCTCGGAACCCGTTCTGCAAGTCTGTGAGCACGTTGTTGTTCTCTGCCCAACCACTCATCCAGGCCTTCAATACCTGTGCAAAGACACGGTATAAGACGCTTGTTACAGTCAGAGGCCTGTAGTCTCGGAGAAGCCCGGCATCCCCGCCTTTCTTTCTCACCAGGCACACCCTTCCTGTTCGCCAGGCTGTAGGGACTGTGTCACCCGCCACAATGCCAGAGAAGATGTCGGCAAGGTGATCTCGGGCAGCATCCCCCAGGTGCTTTACAACACCGGCGGGTATGCCATCGAGTCCTTTGGCCGTGTGTGCATAAATGCGTGAGATTGCCCTGTCCACCGCTCTTCGTGTCACTTTCCATTTCATGATCTCATTTTTCGGGCAGGGGATGTTTGCTTCATTCTCCTCTGCGGACACGCATGCTGACTGTGCGGGTTGGTACAGACGATGCATATGTTCTGTAAGATGTTCCGAAAGATCACACACAGCCAACTCCGTCTCCTCGCTCCGAATCCGCGGCATGGCTGTCCTCCTGTCAAGCGATGACACATATGTCCAAAACCGCCGGGAACCGTTTCGCCTGTCTTCAGATAAGGCTTTCAGCTGCTTGCCATTGTGGTCGGCAATCTTGCGTTGCACTATTGCCTGCATAGCTCTTTTGCAGTCCAGGTACCTCTGCCACAGCTCTGCACATTCGTGTGGCAGGAGTGTCCTTACCGCTTTTCTGTGTAGGCGATTCGCCTCGCGTCGAGCACTTAGTGCCATCTGGACCTCCTTGTCCCACCATGGCTTCCGACGCACCCCCCCACGGGAGTTAACGCATACTTCATGTGCTTCCATTATCTGTCGCAGGGCTTCTACATACTGGTCATAAGAAGGCGACTCCAGGTTCATGAGCCTGCCTTCAAACTCTTGAGCGATGTCTTCATATGTCTCTTCCGGTAGGTAGCGTGCGGCCGGCTCACGACAGTCTGTCCGTTTTTGGCGCCATGTGGAAGTCGAGAAGGTCAATTTGATTCGGTTATGATCACTTCCCACACTGAACTTCCCATCCTCGTCTATTGTGATTGATGTAACGTGGCGGGACAGCTTTGGCGATATAAGTACATAGTCAATGCATGAGTGGCTGTTCCTAGCACACCATGTGAATTCACCCTCGCAGTCAGAGCGAAGGTTGGCTATTTCCAAGTTTAGTTCACGTGCTGTCAGTTCCACCAGGTCTCCATTAAAATCCTGGAACCCGTCCAGTGCCTGCAGATGGCCATTGAAGTCGCCCATGAGTAGAACTTCTCTGTCAGCTGCCCATCGTTGTACATCTGTTGACACACATTTCATAATTCGAGCATTTCCATCATGCTGTCCATTGCTCACTGCGAGGTAAACCACACCTACTATCACGGGAATCCCTAGGATGCTGCCACGGAGCCACATGTGTTCCGTGCATGGGCAGGTCAATCTTTCCCACATCGCACCGGACCGCCACAGGATACCTATTCCCCCACCTTTGCGTGCATTCCCTTCGCGGTTGGAGCCTGACCATTCCCAGTTTGGATGTACTGGGGGTTCCTCCAGCCCACGAAGGTGCGTCTCTGTTAGCGCATAAAGTTCCATTCTTTCACTGTCTAGCATCGCATATAGCTCTTCCCACTTGCTCGGCTTTCTTGCGCCATGTACATTGAGAAGACCCACGTTGTTTTCCCTTACACGTATGCCACGGTGGTGGCGGCGACGGTTTACATGTTTTACTCTTGACTGGAAAGACGAGGGGGCTTTCTGCGCTTCACCTGGTCCTGGTTCCCTGCTATCTGTAGCATCGCCTGTCCGAGGGCTGTCATAAGCGGTGCCAGGGGGTGCGAGTACCGGCTTGTCCGTGTCCGTCGTACTGTAGGTCCAACCGGCTGAAGTCCTAAAAAAACACAAAGCCTATGTCCCAGGCGTGTGCCCAGCTCCTCAGCAGCGCCGACCTTGTAGAGCAATCTGTGTACCCCACCTGTCGGCGCTCGCGTGGTGCTTACAAACTCCACCTGTTGGCCCAGCTCATCGCAGGCTTTCCTAAGCTTCTCGTTCCACAGCTTGCATTTTTTCTGCATTACGTCATTACAATGTTCCGGTTCAGGGACACCGTACACAATGAAGCGATGCTTATTGGCTCTCTCCTGCCACGTCTGCATCCTGGACTTGAGCTCCTGTATTGGGATATCTGGGGAGGTATCATTGTCCACGATATCGCTGCTTCCGCAATGTACGACCACAACTGCCTCTGGTGCGCTCCAAATGTCCACCGCAGCATCCATTTCAGCCATCACCTTCTGGAGGGTGGCATCTTTCCATGTGCGGAACTGAACAAGTCTGTTCCACTTCACAGTGCGTAGAGTGGTGTACCTCATTCTGAAGGCATTCCTGTCTCCATATATGAACGCACACCGACTTTTGTTCAGCGGCTCTCCGAAGCGCTCCTGTTTGGGCTCCTCTTTGTTGAAGGATCCCGTTTCTCTCGAGCTCTTGCCTAGCTTCTTACGCTTTTTGTTTCCCAAGGTGGGCCTCCACCCCTGGACCTCCAATGCACATTCGTCATCCAGTTGGCTGCGCTCTTCCTCTCTCGGTTCGAGTGACCCTGAGCGGCTTCCCGGGGCTGCCTGGTTAGGCACTTTGTCCTGTGCGCGAGGTTCCTTCTCTTCCTTCTGGGGCAAACGTGACGTCCCGTTGTTGTCCGTTGCAGCATGAGGCGACCCTTCTGGCTTTTCGGTCTGGGACCCTTCCGTCGCGCTCTTTAGGTCATCAAGCTGCGTCTGCAGCTGCGCAACGCGCGCCTGGAGTTCTTCGCGCATGCGGGTCTCCCGGCCCAGCTGAGAAAGAGCGTCGTTCAGCCTTGTCTCTGTATTCTCCAGCTGCAACATACACTCCTCTTTATGCTGCCGCATCAACTGCGCGAACTCCTCTCGCAGGACGTTCAGCCGCACGCACTGCTTGCAGTCATAATGTGCTGTCGCGCTTGCCTCCTCTACAGATTCAAAAGGCGTGTCCTCAATGTCGATCCACACATCGCAGCTTGTACACGCCACCCAGCTGTCTCTCTTGTTGCTGGCTTCAGCGGACGGGCTTCGTTTGGCTCGCGTTCTGCCCATGCTGCGGTTCTTGGTCACCTTTAGTGCTCAAATATCCCGCTTCCGCGCACCGCCCCGATCGCCACGATCAAAGTCACTCTGCTGGCGCCATCTGTGATCTGCCTCGAGAAGTAGCTTGTTACCGATGGGTCAGTTGGCTAGGCCTACCCATCGCCGGCACCGTAAGTTGTACACTATCCGACGGGGACAGCAGAGAGAGCCTTACGAGACGCACCTCGCACACAGCCCAACACACCGCACAGCACTTCACGTGAATCGCGGGCGAAATCACGCACACATCATTCAAGACGTTACAAAAAAAAATGCACACAACGCACAACTGCGCACAATCATGGGGCTTTTGCGCAACTTCCACTTCACAGTGCGTAGAGTGGTGTAAAAGTTTGCCGCAAAAGTTTGCGGCGCGACGACAGTGCCGCGCTGCGGCTCTGGAGAGAAGCTCTGGTGCAACTGGGTGCATGCGCAGCCGACTCAGCCTGTTCGTCGGCAGCGGGAACACGCTCGAGCGCGCCTCCGCGCGTTCCTCAGTCTGCGCGGGGAACTGGGGAGCCGTGCCGGCAGCTTGGTACGCTGAACCGAGAAGCTTGCTGTGCAAAGCCGCATTTCCGCATTGGCAGAAGCGACCCCGCCGAAGCGAGGTCCGAAGTACTGCTGTGTCGTGGGCTGCCACAACAGTGCAAACAACACCAAGGCACGCGATTCACGTGTGAAACTGCATCGGTTCCCGGGCATGTCGCACGAGAAATAAAGGCGACAAGCGTGGATCACCGCAGTAAGGAGAATCAAGTGTCCTTGCAGTGCATCCTCTAATTTTCAGTGCCTGGGCGAACGCTCTCCTCGGGCCGTCGAGCGCGCGCTCCACGTCCGCTCGCCGCTGCCGCGTGGTGGCGCTGTGCAAGTAGACTACGGGAAGCTGGCGCTGAACGGCCGCGCGTATCACGAAGCTCACGAATTCGTGTATGCATCCGAGTTTAATTGCATTTGTGCTTCTTGCGGGCTTTCACAGGTACAGGGGGATGGAAAGAAACGCGAACATAGCGGCGCGCTGTTTTCATCACGCTCTAACCATGGTGGCAATAAAAAGATGCTAGATGTTCTTTTATTGTATCATGGATGACGTCGTGTTCTCATCAATCATCCAGGCTATAACCACTTGAAGATAAATGCGAAACAGCAAAGAATGCAGATGACGCATGTTCGCGTGTCTTTCCATCCCCGCTGTAAGTATTCCGCAGGCAGACTGTCAGGACGTGCTGCCGGTTCGATACTTGCACTCGAGTTTGATAGTATTCGCGTTTTATTTTCTATTTCAGGCTATTGCAACCGCCCCAGTGCCTTAGTACGTCATACTGTTGCCTTCCACTTTGCCAATTGAACTGAAAGAAATCACGATTGTCTTTTTTTTTATTTCCATTTATTGATAAAGAAAAAAAAAATCTTACAGGGTTCCTTATGCATTCACCTAAAATGACTGAAAGGCGAAAGCCATCTTCTTCTTTTTCTTCTAGTCAATGTATTGAACATTCCCTGCCTCCCTCCGATATATTTCTGCGCCAAACGTGGTTTTCTTACAGCCTCAAGGATCGGAGGCAGTGCAAGCTTTCTGCACATCAGCGGAGGCATGCACTGCCTCCGTGATCGGCCCATTTTGACCAATCGAAGATGTAATACGATGACGTCACGACGATCTCACAAAATTTTGTGACCTGTGGCGTCATATGATGACGTCATCACGCAATTATTTTTTGCATCACTCGTGCTGACGCTCCCGATGGTCAATTTTCGCGTTTGATGAGGCATCTAAGGCGTTCGCCTTAATACACTGTTCGGCTGTCGTTCCGTGAAATTCCAACTGCCGCTGGTGTTCGGTAGAGGTGGTTTGCAGCAATTCGGCGGGATAATTGCTCTCCTAATACATCTTCTAACTACACTATAATATGCAGCCGTCGTTTACGACGCGAAGATTTCATAGAATATAAAAAGCGGCGGTTTACGAAGGATGCATTAGCGTCACTCTTTTAAGACTACCCTTCACGTTTGCAGCCCAAGGTAACAACTGAATCAAGCATGGCAAGTTTCATTAAACGTGACCGTGTTGCGTCCGAACAGTCAACGAATGCATGTAGTACCAGTAGCAACGTTGCCTCGCGATCGCCGCTATGTGCATGCAGCGCTGACATTAGGTCCCGAAGCTGAAGAATCGGAGCCCATGGACACTACATGCGCTACCGGCGCAACAACCGACAATCATTATGTACATTGTCACTGGAAGCAGCTTAGTGACATTTCATGCTCTTTAGAGCATGAACTCATGGCTTGCGTATAGTCTGCTACACCTGTAGACGGTAGCACGCATCGGGGAACTTTAAGCGCCCGAGCTTTCAGTATTAGCTCTTGGCAAATGCTGCTTTCTAAAATCGATTTCAGACAGTCAATAACCGACTCTCAGCCAAGCGAACGTAACGGTGACAAAACAATTTTCCGCGCATTACTGGCATGCGCTCTCTGGAATCGGGCGAGCAGACGACGAGCGTGCGTCTCGATCAAATAGCCGCGAAAGACACATACCTTCGAAATGGGCTGGTTGCCCAGAACAAGTGCTTCATGATTCCAGTTTACAAGTTTTCATTATACTTTAAACAACGCGAATACAGCCGAAAACTGAACCATATAGCATCTTCGAATACGGCCACGGCATTCATTTCCGCAAGCGACGACGCGACGGCTGGTCTACGACGGTGGCGGCGCCCGGCGGCTAAGAGCCGCACTAACGCCGACGGTCGGTTCCACTGACCTCCATTAAAAAGGCTGGACGGCGCATCCCCGCTCTGCGAGGCGGGCGCTTGTGAAGCCACCGGAAGGTGCCCTGTTTGTCCCGGAAGCCGGCGTCTTCTGTGCGTCTCAGTCGCGCAATTCAAATATTCTCGGGTGCCAGCTGTTGTTATGATCGTTTTTATTTTTTATTTTTTCAAACTCTGCGATTACGCGTCGCTTTAGACGCCGACGAACGCTACACGAAAGATGACAGACGCCGTGCCGACACCGTCCGAATACGGCGGAGTGCTGCAACGTACAAAATGCGTAAAAAGTAATGCAACTTTGAGGTACTTACGCGTGAAATGTCTTCCCTGACGACTTTTCCGGTCGATTCATACAGTTTACTGCGCTACAAGCAGGCATTTCTTTAAAAAAAGAAGAGAAAAGCTCTTTTCCGGGACAAAAACGGCGGCTTCCGGTGGCTTCACGCCCGCGTGCGCGATGCGCCATCCAGCTCCTCCTAGTGGAGATCAGTGGTCGGTTCCCATTGCGCTCCGCTCCTTCGCCCAGGCACAGAAAAATAGGGTCCTTGTTGGTATACTTGCGGACAACTTTTCTTGGCAATGAAGGGAAGGCTAGAGAGCCGAACTACGCATGTGCTACCGCTGAAGATTATAGTCCCACAATTGCGTCCGTGTTTTCTGCGTGAGAATAAAAAAAATGCCCCACCTCCCCGAAGGGAATCGTGAGGAAATGCGAATGCATTTCTTGCGCCGAGAGTACACGGCGCAGTAATTTTAATGGCGTAAATTAATGACGAGACGAGGATTTGTACCGTAACCATTTATTTACACATTCATCAGCACCTGTTTGTGTTGTCATTGTACCTGAGGGCCATAATCTCAGCCTTGTGGTCGCCGTTGGCGTTTCACAGCGGCGTCTCGAGCACACATTTCTTCTTGAGAGGCGCCCAGCCAGCGGACGGGTGAGTGGGGCGCAGGGAGGAGAGAGAGCGAACGGCGAGAGAAGGAGCGGCGAAGCACTGCACCCAATGCCACCTAGAAGAGCGGTGCGGAGCCGGCGCGCGCCCGCGCAAACCGCGGTGAGGAGGCGGAGCGCGCGCAGTCACGTGGGGTGTGACGTCGCTGCGCCGTTGCTACAGACGCTCCTCTCCGCTCCTCGCGCCGTTGCTATGGGACGGCGGATTCAGGATCGCTTATAAAGTGCATTCGCACTTAAAAACAACATTACTTTATTTTCTACGGGGAGCTGTTTGAAAAGAGGGTCAGCGCGCACCACGGATATATTTATATTAGTTTTGCTTTATGCAGTGCCATTTCGCGTTTTTGCACCTGTGAAAACGTCGCACCTTTTACGTGCACCTCACAGTCAAAATGGTGTCTTCGTCTTCAGGTGAGCACTCGTCACCCTCCAGCTATCTCCAGCTTTTCCGACGACTCGCCGAGGGAGCTTGTGACGAATTTCACTTACAGATGGCTGTGTAAGCCTGTTACGGCCGCTCGAATAATCAAATGGCCGTCACAGGAGGCACAGAAGGTTCACAAACCAAAACTAAATTCGAAACGCGCGCCGACCGGACTATTTCGCGGAGCAGTACATGTGCAGTAGCTCCGCCCCCGTACCCGTAGCCTTTCCTTCGTTGCCAAGAAAAGTTGTCCGCGAGTCTCGCCTTCTTTCCTGGCTGTCTCAGTTCACCGCTTTCGTTCGTTTCGACTACTTGTATGAGTACCTAACGCGGCGCATGCACGCAACGACTACAGTAATGATTACTCGCTGTCGTCTCGCATTGTGAAAGTCCAGTTACGGTTGTAGCTGTAACAACTTTGCGTTTTGATTCCTCGTGTTCGTGAGACCTACCCGTCGTCGAACGTTAACCGCGGTTAGTGTTGCGCGGTTGGTTGAATTCAACTGAACTCGGGACATTGTCAAAAGTTCGGCGCCTGCAATTTACGCTTCGGGAAGGCTGCTTTATCACGGCGGAACAGACGTGTTCGTGCAGCAGGTTTTATACGCCTGTAAAGTCGATATTCTCATAAAAAGTGAGTGCAAGCATGACGCGAGAGCCGAAAAAACGAGGCGAGCAGTTCAACTTTCCTCGCAGTGGTTAAAGCTCAGCTAGCTGCCTCGCGTCTAAATCGGCGTGTGATGCTGCAGCGGCACAGAGGTCTTGACTCTAACCTTCTCAGGATTTTCTAGTACCATGGCCGTATAATTTTTTTTTCGCACGTCCGCAAACGTTTGTTCACTAAAGTACACGGCTGCTACTACAAGCATGCCATATCAAAACAATAATCATATGCTTCATAATCCACAACGCACATCATCGATAGCGTGCACGGCTTCACTTCGCAGTTCATATAGACCATTACGTACCTTCAACATGACAGAATGAGTCGTATATCGAGGTATACGTCCTACAGGGTGTTATCGCGACTTTGAAAATGCATTTCGCGTTGAGTCGGGCGTCGTTGTCGTCGATCGTCTGCTCTTTACCTTAAACTTGATTGACGACCCTTTCTCCTATTATCAAGTTCGCTTTTCTGAAGTGCCTGTCCAGCTCGGATATCTTTTTGAAGCCGCGCTGCAGGCGGTAGATTGTGAGGCGACGCGTAGGTACCGCGAGAGCTCTGCACGTGCGCGAAATCGAGCGGCAGCGCGGCGTCGAGAGCGGAGAACATTCGTTGCATGCTCCCAGTTTCCATTAGGGGCGAAGCTCCTTAGTGTGTGGGTCGTTCCCTCCTCTGCAGTAGTAGTAGTAGTATGCAGCCAGCTCTAGTTTAATGAATTGCTCACTAGATGAGCAATTCACTAGATACCATAATTTACAAGACATCGTAGTGTTCCTTGACTTAATCACACTAAAATACATACTTTGCGGGAGATATACTCTAGTGAGCTTTTAACTTTTCGTCTTAATGTACATGATAAAGAAATTATTTCTACGAAAAACGCAAAGCACACCTTGAGCAAGATGTTTGGCCAAATGGGACCATGAGGCGTTGCGAAGCCGGAGCACTTGCACGATCGCGTTCCGTTGGCTTTCTTTGGGCATGCTACTGACCTCGCGTCGTGGAACGCGAAGAGGAACGCTACGCGCGTCGTGTCTTTCCTCTAACCTTGCCGTTAATTCTCACAATGTGAGCGGGGAACGCGGTCGCCCTTGGCGCGCTTTCTCTTTCTCTCGGAGTCGCGCTCGCTCTTTGCGCGCTTTCTCTTTCGCTCGGGAGCGGACACTTACCCTGCATTTCACCGATCACAAAGCGGTGATAATGAAGGGACCACGTAAACCAACAGTACAATAAAAGTTTGATGTTTACTATATACACGGTGTTTCACACTCTTTATATGATGTACTGGGCGAATTTCACGGAAGAGTTTTACGGTTTACCGATTATTTCCTCCGGAGCTTCGCCCCACTCATCATCATTCACCCCGTGGATATGCTGTGATTTTTTTTTTCTGCCAGAGATGGCGCTACCTGTCAAGAACAGCAGCGCCACTAAGCGATGCTTGGGAATCCTATGCATGGATGACATATGCCGGGCCCCTAAAATGCTACGCACTTAAAAAATCCAGCCAGCTCACCGCTGCGAAAAACGTCGGACAGCTTTTGTCGGGCATTACATTTTCCTCCTAAGTTTCGGCATAGATTTTAAGGCGAACGCCTTGGATGTCTCATGAGACGCGAAAATTGACCGTCGGACCATACGACGCAGTCATGACATCACAGATCGCCGAATTTTGTGACTTGGTCATGACGTTACATAAGGTGACTTCATATGATGACGCCATCACCTGATCGGTAGGCCGATAACGGAGGCAGTGCATAACCAAGTGAGGTGCAGAAAGCTTGCCTCCGATCCTGGAGGCCGTGCAAAATCACGTTAGAGGCAGAAAGCTTTCCGAGAGGAGCGGTGGGAAATCAATACATCGAGTGAGAAGAAAAATAAGACACCTTTCGCCTTCGAGTTGTCCTAGTGGAATGCCTAGAGTTTCATACAGAAGGGAATCTGGCGCTGCCATCGTCCAACCACCATGGGAATGACTACAGGCTTCGGATCGGATTGCCTTAGTAAGCGAACTGTCTACAAGTCTTTTCCCGCAACATGGGTTGTTGGTCATTTCGTAAGCTTCCTTGTAGTACGGCGAAGGACATCAGAAAGAAGCACGCAGTGTGTACGCTTTCTTCTGGTGTCCTTTGCAACGCTACAACAAATCTTATGAAATGACCTTCGTTCCGCGCGCTGTATCCTGCCGCAATACTTACGTTGTTCTCGGGCGTGGGTGCGTGATGGGGTGCGGCGCAAAAGATTGAAGCAGTTTCCTTGTTGTTGAAAGTGGCTGGTTTGTGGCAATGTTGCGGCTTTGCAGGTTGCATTTGACAGCTTTAGCAAAACGTCTTTCACGCACCGCTCCGCATTGAAGTAGCGTCCCGCTTTTGAGAAAAACAGGGTTCCTTCTAGCCAATACAATAGACAACCTTCCCATCAGTGCGGTTACCACAGTTCGCGTTCTGAGAGGTTGTCTGTCCCTTTAATTGCGCAAACCAGCTGACGAAAATCATCTATATTGTACATGACTATGCTATACGTGCTTTTCCCTGCGTGACAAGCGACGCCATCATACATTAGACACGAAAGCACGGACCCGCAAAGTGCTCCGCACTTATAAAAAACACATTTCTTCTTGGGTTTCCCTCTGATGGTACTAAATTCATGTGTACGTGACGCAGGAGCTAAATAATTGAGAGTAAATTTGAGCATGAATGTATGTACATTTTTTTACAACGTAGCAGAAGCAAGCACAGGACCGGGTTGATTGGCAGGGCCCTGCAGTCAGCGTAGTCAGGCCGACGCTGATTATGATGTACAATTGTGATAATAGAAGTTTACTGTGGTTTAATGTGCAAAAAGATGTGATTTGAGTGCGCCGTAGTCGAAGGCGAGTGATTGCTTTTGACCTCATAATGAACGGGCCTTTTTGCATGTCGTCTAGGCGACAATAAAATGTGGCCGCCGGGACGGAGATTTGGGCCCTCGGATACAGCATCGATGCGCCAAAGCCACTAAACACTGCCGCGGCTGGCGATCTTTGTCACTGAATAAAGAATGCAGAAAAATGTCCGTATGTAAAAAGCACTTGATCAAAATGAACTGACAAGACTGCGCCACCGAAGTAAACCATGCCTAGATATGTAGGCCTTCAGTGAACAGGCAGCTTGCGCAAGTGAAGAACACGAACACATACATGCTTGGCTCGATCAGAGCACTGGGCGGTAGCAGGCGATGCTGTCCTAGCACACGATGTTGTACATACTACGGTATAAAGGTGCTGTCCACGGAGATTCTCTGTTAAATACAGTCGGCATCTTTAACAGTAAGATAATTTATTTTTTTCAACAAACGCCTAGAAACGCGGACGGTCACGAAAGCAGCGGCTATGTCATCAGCCGGCCTACTAGATCCGGATCCGGCTTAGCCCGTCGATCTCCCGCCTCAAAGGCAGCAGGCATCATCACAGAAATAGTCGCAGTGGCGACACCTGGTGCCGTTAATGAAAAGGGGCACGTGCGCTGCTTCTTTCTTGGGACATAATTCCAGTACACTACTAAGCTGGTCGATTCCACGAAAGATCAAAAAAGTGTGTATATTCGATGTTTCCGATTTTCCTGATAATTTTGTATGTTGTGCACATATGACTGCACAGCACGAAATCGCAGTTCGTTTTCAAATAAAAATTTTTTTCATCACAGGAAAATTCGATAAGTGTCGCCGGTTCACGACGACCATTTTACGAAGAGTGCGTTTTCGTAAATTCGCAATCATGCTGGCAGCTACTTAAGCTATATATTACAAATATCTTTCTTTTTGGCGGAAGTAGAAGTAAAGAGGAAATAGCTGGTATAATTTCATGGAATTCTGAGCAAATTATGTATTTTTAAAAATTCACGAAAAACGCTGCGTTTTTGAAAATCAGTCAACTTTGGGACGCTATGGCTACTTCTGTGAACATTTCAGCTTGTTCATATTTGCAGCATGAATAGGCCTCTATGTGAATAATGAACCTCTGCATTTGTATTTCTCTAATAATTTTCAAAGTAGTAAATTTTCATGCTCGAAACACCAAAAAGAGAAAAGTGCTCCTCGATTAAAAAATCTATAATAAAAAAAAAACCCAATCTCAATTTTGTTCAAAGTCCCCCAAAATGTTCTCAAAGGACTGCAGAATGATATTATGAAAAAACATGTTGCATCATTTTGATTGGGACAAAAGCAGAAAATGTCAAACATTGTGTTTCCAGAGCGTTGTAGCTACTGCGGGAAGGACATCTCTAGTAACAAGAAAATACAGTAACACGTCTTTTTTCTTCTCTGAGCTTCGCTAAACAACAGTAATGATCTATTGTCGGAAAGTGGGAACTGTTTTGTAAAGAAAAAAAGATCGTTCCAATTAAATGCATTTGCGTGGTTTGCGACTTCACGCCAGTGTTAGACATCCCTCAGTCCACAGGCACTTTCAGTTGTAGCCTCCTTTTCTTTCATCTATTTCAGTTGAGTATAATTCATATCTTGAGTGCTAAAGAACGCATTCCCTCCATGCGTCTCTTATGATGATGTGGTGCGCCAGAATTGAGAGATTGGTATAAAAGCCAAGGTCTTTTTATGAATGGAAATGAATTTCGGGAGAACGGTCGCCAAGACGTGTGGTTTTTGTTGGCCCAAATGTCTACGTTGTCAAACCTTATGTGATCAATGCAGAGTTTAAAAAGAATCGATTACGTGAAGATTGGTGGCAGCAGTTTTGGCCACGGACAAAACACGTTTTGTTTGCCTTGAATCTGCTTTGTTTTGCATCTCCTTGTATGTCTTGAAGCAGTGCTGACAGATCTGGTCTCCCTCTTGAATTGAGCGCGCATCCTACTTCATGACCCTCCGCAAAAGAGACTCGTTACGATATCTTCTACATAACGAAAATTCCGCTCCAGCGCAATTTTCTTTTTGTGCACCATGAGACAGTCCGTACAAAATCTCGGTCATGGCTATAACGCCTACCCGTAGCCACCTTCAGAGCGTAGGACAGTGATCGCATCAAGGTGAAGCACAATTTGGATGCTTAACTTCTATCTCAGGTGGTGTTTGGCTGACTGGCACAGCCGTGCTCGTTGCTGTCGTCTGCTCAGGCGGGCGTCTATCGCGCCGCCCTTTGCACCTGTCCGCCTAACGCATGCTACTCCGTTTACACGAGTGCTTGTAGCGCGGGCCACTCGATCCGCCACACGATCCGCACGGTGCGGATCCAGAGACCGGGTGGGAGAGCGACGAGCGGTGAAAAATTGGCCGCGTATCTGCGTGCTTCGCTGCAAATGTCGTGTAAAGACGATAGAAGAGGCGCTGTGTGAGATATGGACGCCATCTGGCAATACGTCGGGAAACATGAGTGCTGTGTTGCGTGCTGGTAGTCCCGGCGCAGCAGCAGGCGAAGACCGGCGGTGACCAACGCGACCGGCGGGGACGCCAGCCAGCCCGAAAACGCGGTTTGGCGCGAAGCGCTGAAGCAGAGAAACGTCCGCACTCAACGAGTACTCTCCACACACTCTTTTATTTACACGTCGCCTGGGTAAAACAGGAACGCCAGTGCGGCGCCCACAACCGGCAGCCTGAAGGCCGCCCACAACGCTGCTTTTTCATTTTTTAAATATTTTTTTTCACCTTTTTGGCCTTCTCAAAACTAAAGTTTTTCAACACCAACCCATGGCATTCGTACAGTGCAATACAGAACCGAAACCGAAACACAACAATGAGCTCGTGCGAAGGGCACGGAGGAAGGCAAATTTCAGCGCAGTCGCATTTTCAGCTTTCTTGAAACAGCGCTCACTAGACGACGACGAAGTAAAAGAAGGCACAGGACAGGCGCTGCCTGTCCTGTGCCTTCTTTTACTTCGTCGTCGTCTAGTGAGCGCTGTTTCAACAAAGATGAACGCATACCAACTCGCTCAAGCTTCCATTCTTATGCATTTTCAGCGCAGCTTAAGAAACTAGGGTCCTTAAAATTACGTATGTATGCATTTTCTATTAAAGGAACACGCCACCTAATACTTACCTAGTGATGTTGCACCTCAGATATGCATGATATTTACTTTTGATCGACAACGTTCACAAGTATGAACAGCCATACCAGTTCAAGAGGGCTGGCCCTTGGGCAAGTGGTTCAACTTTGGCCGAGTGGCTGAATCGAGGGACGTGCCGACAAACAGAAAGACAGAAAGACAGACCAAAATTTCTGCGTTTAAGTTGCCTGGGTAAGGTACCGGTCCTCTCGCGGCTGTGGGGCCGCGAGAGATGTCGCGTCTGTTCGGCGTTTGGCGCTGAGTGGACGCGGCACCCTTGTCCGGGGAGGGCCGTTCGCTCAAAACAAAAAACTCCCGCTCTGCAACCCGGGGCGGGACCCTTACCGGAGCGGACGTACTGGATGATGAGGGGTTGATGAGTGTTATAAACTCTGCCAACGCAATCGACACCCCAGCATTTTCTCGTGCAGAGCGACAAAGCCTGGCAAACAATGTGTGGCTGCTGTGCTTAAGTTGCACTGCGGTACTCGCCGTTCACCACTGTCGCTATTTGCGATTTCTCACATTCTTACAATGCATGATCGACTCAGCTACACAAATTTCGCGTTTAGCTTCGTTGCTTTTATATAGGTAAGCGCATTTACTTTAAAAAAAATTATCCAGAGGAATGAAAATGTCCGTGCTGCCCGTCGACGAGGAATATAAGTGGTGTCGCAAATGCATTTAATTGGAACGGTCTTTTTTTTCTTTACAAAACAGTTCCCACTTTCCGACAATAGATCATTACTGTTGTTTAGCGAAGCTCAGAGAAGAAAAAAGACGTGTTACTGTATTTTCTTGTTACTAGAGATGTCCTTCACGCAGTAGCCACCACGCTCTGGAAACAAAATGTTTGACATTTTCTGCTTTTGTCCTAATCAAAATGATGCAACATGTTTTTTCATAATATCATTCTGCAGTCCTTTGAGAACATTTTGGGGGACTTTGAACAAAATTGGGATTGGGTTTTTTTTATTATAGATTTTTGAATCGAGGAGCACTATTCTCTTTTTGGTGTTTCGAGCATGAAAATTTACTACTTTGAAAATTATTAGAGAAATACAAATGCAGAGGTTCATTATTCACATAGAGGCCTATTCATGCTGCAAATATGAACAAGCTAAGATGTTCACAGAAGTAGCCATAGCGTTCCAAATTTGACTGATTTTCAAAAACGCAGCGTTTTTCGTGAATTTTTAAAAATACATAATTTGCTCAGAATTCCATGAAATCATAAGAGCTATTTCCTCTTTACTTCTACTTCCGCCAAAAAGAAAGATATTTGTAATATATAGCTTCAGTAGCTGCCAGCATGATCGCGAATTTACGAAAACGCACTCCTCGTGAACTGGTCGTCGTCAACCGGCGACACTTGTCGAATTTTCCTGTTATGAAAAAAATTTCTATTTGAAAACGAACTGCGATTTCGTGCTGTGCAGTCATATGTGCACAACATACAAAATTATCAGGAAAATCGGAAACATCGAATATACACACTTTTTTTATCTTTCGTGGAATCGACCAGCTTCTATGGAAGCTGGTTGCGCAAATTACTTTATTCTCTTGCAGCCGTCAGCGCAACGAGTAACACCCGGAAGCGGAAGCTGCTGAAGGTGGAGGACATGGTGGATGTCGATGCGCAGACGCAGAAGCCTCTCTACACCTACTCGTCACCGAGCTTCAAGAAGATGATCAACTTTGTGCGTTCTTTTCTCATATATTCGTCCAATGCGTAGCGAAATTCATCCATGCACTCATAACGGTGGGAAAAATGAGCGAAAAAAAAAAAAACATGGTTGATCCCTCAGTCATAGGAAGCGGTATACAGTTGAAACCCGCAATAACGAAATCGGCGGGGAAAGCACAAAATTTCGCTCTTGCGGGAATTTCGTTGGCGCGAGAATGCGGCAGAAAAGACATGGAGTTTGCAAAAAACACATTTTATTTCTAAAAGTCAGTTAGTTTGCTTTGGCGGGCCCTACCATGCAGCAATTTCGTGCCTCTCGATCGGGAATCTCGTTTGCCACGGCACAAAGTTCGCCCCATGCACTGGTCAGTGACGGCGGCACTGCGCTGTCACCAGTACCGTCAAGTGCGCCTACAGGCGAACCTTCTTCCGGCTCCGCTGAATCAGCGCGGATGAGCGCAGAATCGTGGACAGCGAGCTGCACGCAACGCCGAATTCTTCAGCGATGTCCATCTTTTTCCTGCCCTTTTCCACCTCACTGATGATTGCAACCTTATCCTCCCGTGTGAGGAACTTCCGCTTTTTCGTTGCAGGCGGTATCTTCGCAGGCAGCGAAATCGGACGAAGCAATCGCAACACACAATTCACGTTGCACCAAGCGACCAAGCAAACGCTCCACAAATGGCTCCACACACTCGACCATGTGCGCGCAAAGCCGACAAAGCCAAGCAGAGGGCCAATCCAACGAACGAAACTCCATGAGGAATGTAGATTTGGCTACGTAGTTCGCGATAACGAGCAAGTGTTTCGGCAAGCCATCATCATCATCATCATTGTCGCCAGCTTTATGTTTTTTGTAAACAATGATGGCGGCTGCTTCTCAAGTGCGCTGTAGCGATAGTTTTGCACAATTTAAGTGTAGCATGAATGCATTTCAGCAGTTTTCGAATGTAGTTAATGTTGCGAGAGTAGATTATTTGCGCACTCGTGTTTCAAAAATTTCGTTAATGAGGGACTGCGGTATGAATATCTTTCGTAGTCGCGAGTTACGAAATGCATTGACTCCAATGGGCGTTTGCCGGTGCTCCGAAAATATTTCGTTGCGGTGAGAATTTCGTTCCCTCGGGATTTCGTTAAGCGGGTTTCGACTGTAACACGAAAGTTGAACGTGCCCTTAGAGAAGCAGTTGAATGTTGACTGTACATTGATATTAGAGCTTCTGAAGGAAAAAATTGTAGCGCAAAGCAACACACGGACAGACAGAGAGGACGGGACTGTCTGTCTGTCTGTCCGTGTGTTGCTTTGCGCTACAATTTTTTCCTTCAGAAGTCATGAACCAACTAGCCCAACAAAACGTATTGCTAAGCGATATTAGAGCGCCTGCACAATGTATATCAGACCTGTCAGTCTACTTTGACGGTGTCTTTCTGGCGGGAAGGTCCGCAGACAGTGGCGTATCAACTCGCTCGCGAGTGGGGGGGCTGGCGTCGCTTACTCTATTCGTCTATATATATATATATATATATATATATATATATATATATATATATATATATAAGAGAGAGAGAGAGAGAGAGAGAGAGAGAGAGATAGAGAGACAGAAAACTACACTCGCTCTCAATTTGACGTGATTTTTTATATTCGTACAGATGATTAGATGATTTGCTTTTCAAAACTGTTGTCTACAATCAAGGAAGAATCTGCACAAACAGATTTTGCAGGCTGGGCCACCCTATACAGCGACAACACAGCAGTGTTTAATAACATTTTGGAAATATTACCGTCAAGTTTAAAAAGTACAGCCGCATTTAACCTGTTCTTCATCTGAGCATTCCATCTGCAAACTTCACAGTCTCAGTTTGGCGTTATAAATACGATGAGTATGAAGAACCTGCTATGACTGTAGTACCTTAAATTCTCACTTATTAAACAAAATACGGGACAAAGCAAGGTACTTCGCAGAAGTCTTCAGGATAAGCAGAGTGCCAATTTCTTTACTGTTAGAGCCCTTTGATATAAAGTAGTTCTGAAGAAGAAGGCCACGTTCAGTCGATTAATATTTATGAAAACCACTTTGAGCTGGTTGTGTATACTATAAGATTATTACGAATTATATAATGACTACAAATTTATATACTAGGTGTCGTTCCTTGCCCTCTTGCTTTCCCCAGCTTGGGTTGGGGGATGGGGGGGGGGGGGCAGGAAAGCGGTGAAGTGGCCCTTTGCTGCCCCCCTCCGGCTCCTCCAAGTAAATAGCCTACGTAAACTGTATAAGTTCAAACTTTCTTCGAATAAACGTGGGCGATTATAACGGTAAACTACCCCGCATTGGTTCCTTCCGTATAGGTCGTGAGCTGTTAAAGATTGGTCGAAATTTTCTGGATCATGCTCACAGCACCTGCTCCTAACACGTCGCAACAAATGACGCGTAAGTGATCCACCGCGTAATTACCACGTACGCATGACAGCGTAAAAAATAATATTAATGAACTATTTTCAATATGGCGTATTGTTTGTCATTGGTTCTTCGCTATTCGTCAAAAATTTTCAATGTGCCATAAAATCGCCTCCAATTGTTCCGCAACGTCACAAGTCTGCGAAAACTCGCGGCGGTAAAATGAAGTGTGCACAATAAGCAGCACATTACTGTGCTGCTGCTGAACAATAACTCTTTTTTTTTTTCGGAATAGCCAGGCAGTGTCTCTTTCTGAACGTAATTTAAGAAGGCTGCCCGCCAATCACACTGGCAGCGGCTGCTTATAGCAGCGGGCGAGATGGATTCATATGTGTATGATAGATACCTTCAGTTGTAGTATAACGATACTGAGCTGCTGTTGCGCGTATACAACTCTCTGTGAACTCGTCGTTGCTGGCAGAGAGGTAGAGAGATAAATAAACATTATTAGGAACAGACACAATCCTTTGCAGGTGGGCAGCTGCCTTGTTAGTCCAGAAAACCGTGGACGCTGATCATCTCCCTGGTGAGGAGATCAAGTAACGGGACAAACTTGGAAGTTGGTCTTCTCAATGTGCTCTAGTCCACTGCCTTGTTACAAGCCGCCGCGACCGCTGCAGGCTACCATATGATAAGCCAAGTAAAGCAGGCTAATCGGAGACTGAAGTGGGAATCTATTTTAGCCAGGGGCGGATTATCCAGGGTTCAAAGGGTTCAAATGAACCGGGCCCTCCGGTTTTAGGGGGCCCCCCAAGGGCCAGAAAAAATGGCCGACTTCGTTGTTTTGTTCGTAAAAGTTTAACCCTCCTGCTGGATTCCCCTGATAGAAACAGATTGTATATTTCAATAATCAATATACATGCTTCTAAGAGGTTGTTGGTTGCATAACGTGCATAATCTTGAAGTCAGCTCACAGTTCTGTAGTCTGTGGTAAAAACCTTTTACTCGCCCAAAACCATGCATCGTGTAGAGGGAAGGAGCTGATCCAGCGGATGGACACAGAGAGCAGCCTGACGAGGATTTTAGCAGCTACGGTCCAACACGCAATGCGAAGGCGCATAGAGAGTGGTTCCTGTTTGAAATATCGTCTAATGCGCTGAATGAAAATAACCGGCATGAAGCTGACACATAGGTATGCTATAGTGTGCTTTCATTATAAACAACGTACCATGAAACAGGCACGTAGCCAGGATTTTTTTTCGGGGGGGGCCCAAGGCCTTATTTTTCGAAAGAAAGTCTTTCCATGGCAAAAAGAAAAAAAAGTTGCCCGGGAATATAGAAGGCCGGACGAATTTCGGGGGGGGGGGGGGGGGCGCCCCCCCCCCCCTTGCCTACGTGCCTGCCATGAAATATTTGTATGGTACAGAACTTCCTGATTATGCCAGGACTCCGTAAGAGTAATGGTTCGATTCTTCGCTTCTGGCATTGCCGTTCTGTCTTAATTCCTGCTTGGTGGTTATATAGGGAAACTTAAGAGACCATCACTTGGTAAAGGCTGTGCGCAGGAAATATCTACAACATATATCCACTATCTGGCCGCCAGCAGACCCTCACCGCAATTGCTTGAGCGTTGTGGTGGGGGTCTTCAACTGACCCTCACTTTTGAACTTCTTTTAACACTTTTGAACTTCTAATTCGTGAAAAGCTTGAAGGTTCTTTCCCTGATGTCCATGTGGCTCTTAGAATTTTTTTTTTTGCTTAATGGTCACAAATTGCACTGGTGAACGATCATTCAGCAAACTGAAATTGATCAAAAACAGGCTTCGATCAACGATGACCGACAGCCGCCTCAGTGATTTGTCACTGCTGAGCGTAGAGACGGAGGTTCTTAGGAAGGTAAATGTTGAAGAGCTGATCAACAAACTGTCTCAGCAAAAGACACGAAAACGCTTGTAGAAACGTACATACATTCTTTCTCTACTTAAAAGAATAATGAAAACAGAGAACATGTTAATAGGTATACAGGGTGTTTCAAGAAATGTGTCCAACCTTCTAAAAAATCAGGAAAATGCGATATTTGATTGCTGACTTCAGAATTGGTTTTTCTGTAGTGGCAGGTATCTTAAGATGGTTAAGGAAATTATTTGGAACTATAATTAACAAAGTTAAATTAATTAGCTTTTTAATTAGTGGAGTTAGGTGGTTGTGTCAAATGGGAGAATTGAAGTTCTTCATGCCAGAAACCCAACCCAACTTTGAGATTTCGAAAAAGTGGCATCTAGTAATAATTACAAAGTAATGAAATTCAACCAAATTCAATGGCGAAACCTAAACAGAAACATGGAAGAACGCAACTGCCATGTTCTTCTGAGACGTCCAAAACGAGTGAATGACTATTTCTGTAGCGCTAGGCATCTTAAGATGGTTAGAGACCTGACTTGAGACAGTAATTAAGAAAGTTAAATTAATTAACTTTTTAATTAGTGGAGTTAGGTGACTGTGTCAAATTGTGGAATTGAAGTTCTTCTTGCCAGAAACCCATCCCAACTTTTAGATTTCGAAAAAGTGGCCTCTAGTAATAATTACGAAGTAATGAAATTCAACCGAATTCGATGGCTTTCGCTGTTGAAAGCCTTTGCATTTCGTTGAATTTCATTATGCCATAACAATTACTAGAGGACGCTTTTTCAAAATCTCAAAACTCGGATGGGTTCCTCGCATGAAGAACTTCAATTCTCCCATTTGACACAATCGCCTAACTCCACTAATTAAAAAGTTAATTCATGTAACTTTTTAATTACTGTCCTAAATGATGTCCTTAACTACCTTAAGATTCCTGCCGCTATAGAAAAATCAATTCTGAAAGCCCCGAGAAAATATCGCATTTTCTTAATTTTTTTGAGAAGGTTGGACACATTTCTTGAAACACCCTGTACAAGCCCCATTTCAAGGTTGCATTTCTGCGAAATAGTTCACCAATTTTGTACACTGTGTTTAAGAAGAAATATTTCGTAAAAATATTAAGATATTCCGCAGTTTAACCGCAGAAAAGATGTGTGCAATGAATGTGTTTCCTTCTCCTATAGCCCTATGAAAGTGAATATTGCCTGCAAAAATGTAACCCTATTACATGTTAAAAGCGACCGATTTGTGCATAAATGAAAATATGTGTGGTCGTTTTTCGAGTCTTATTAAAAACGTTTTTGTGAAAGTTCTACACGGATCTCATTTTTATAGGCGCCACCTTTTCCGAAAGATTTGGCCCACCCCCTTCCCATATTGAAGATATTTTAATTTTAAACCATCTGTATTACTTGTTGTGATCAGTAGGTATATACAATATGCATAATAGCACTATATTGAAATGCTGCCTTAGAAGAGCTTAAATGTGTGTTGTTGTATGAAATCAAAAGTAGCTAGACGATTGGTAGCGTATTTACTGTAAGTACGTGCGAACAGTTTCTGAAAAAGGCCCACCTGTCAACTTCGGCAGTGCTCGCACGCAGGCAACCAAAGCGTGCGCTACCGAATCAGTGAAGCTGAAGCAGATAGAGGAAGCTATTTTTTACAAAGGCGCTCCCTGATTTTCGAGGGAAGATGTCCTCTCTTGAAATAAGGGTAAACAACGCTATAGGTTAAGACGAATGGGACAAAAACACACGGCGTTCCTTCTTTTCGTCTTAATTCTCGCAGAGTTTAGTCTTCTTTCAGTATGATCTAAGGAACCAGACAAATCATAATGCTGTCCATGTGTCTTCGTCTCCTGATATAGTTAATTATTACGATGACAATCTCTCCACGTGCTCCGCAAGAAAGAAAACGCCCAGGTGATATTACACACTCCGGAGAGGCTTAGAATAAATATGGCTTGTGTTCTTTGCAGCTAAATCTAAAAAGCGTCATGTCTCAAGCATGACCAGATGACAAAGTGGGAAAGAAAGGGGGCGGGGCGTGGGGGGAGGGGCCCCCCTTATTTTTTTGAACCGGGCCCTCCGCACATTTAATCCGGCCCTGATTTTAGCTGTCCTGGCTAGGCGCAACTAAAATACTGGACACTTCTGCACACTCATCAACTCACAGCAGCTTGAGTCTGGAGCAGTCGCGATGCTATTCGTTTTCAACGAAACTGAATTTCCTGAAAAAGGAGAGCGTTTGATCGGGCTATAAAACGTTTACTGGTTCCCGCCCATATTTGCATCGCGGATTACTTAAATTTCAGGCCAGGCAGGACAAACTAAAATCATGACAGATTGCTGTAATGTTATAGAGCCCCTGCTGAGCGATATAGCCTCCTCTGAAATGCTCGAGCGCAAGACGCACAAGCGTAGAATAGGCAGCCCGTACCGCAGGTAGCCTACAGTGCGTGTCATGACACACGGAGGACAGTCGTCACCGCAGAATCGTAGGTCATATTTTATTACAAAATTACGTTATTGCTGCGTTCAAGTAAAACTTTTCCTGACTTGTTAGTTTCCCAGTCTGCAGTCGACAATAACCACTGTCGAAAGTGGGGGGGGCGGAGCCCCCCCAACATTTCTCAGTGTGTGTGTGTGGGGGGGGGGGGGGGGGGCTAGCGCCCCCCTTGCCCCCCCACCGCTGTGCCACTGCTTTGAGTAACTTCTTCGCCGTGTTCGCGCGATGCCCGTTTAACCTAACATTAACAGGTTGTCCCGTTTCGTCAATGTACCGTTTTTGACAATATGAACATTCGATCATGTAGATAACGTTTGAACTAGTGCAGGTAAAACTAGATAAACTAGATCCGTGTCCCTTCTGTTCTTTCCGTCTTCGTCGTTCCTCGCGCTGTATACAGTGCGGCAGCAGCATGTTTGTGTATACACAAACATGCTGCCGTACCAAGTAGCCCAACTTTCAGTACTGTTGCAGATTTTATATGATGGACTTAATGACTTCCGGTGCTTTTAACTATAACGTCATCGTGGAGGTGCTTACAAGTCTTACATCTTGGACGAGAACGAGGTGTTATGTGGGCAGTAGAATGAGGGTTTAGAATAACAGAGAGCTGAGCTAGTTGGTAAGTATTCATTCTAAAAAGACAGGGCGTGCAAACAAGGACACAAGAAAGAAGTCAGGACACCACAAACGCCGGCGTTTGTGGTGTCCTGACTTCTTTCTTGTGTCCTTGTTTGCACGCCCTGTCTTTTTAGAATGAGGGTTTACTTTTCATTCTTGAAAACTTTTCAGTGGGAACGGGACGGAGCACAAAGAAGAGGACACAAGACGAGCGCTGTCTAACAAGTGAAGTTTATTGAAAGAAAAATTCAAACACCTGACAAACCAACAACGCATGCGCAAAAGTTACCTGTAGTCAAAGAACTCATTAAGCTTACGTAGTTGACAATCTAAAAGGCAAACGGACGGCTCAGATATGCAATCATCTCCCGCATCTTTAATGACTGAGTACGCTTCCGCAAGTTCCCTCAGTCCCGTTCGCGCTGAAAAGTTTTCAAGAATGCATCAGTTCCAACTCGCCCACCTTTCTACTTTGCTGCGGTTTACTTTTGCATGCGCTAACATGTCCTTAAAATTCCTATTGCGGCGATACACGACCTTTGACACTCCGGGAAACGCTTTTCTAAGGCGCTCGTTGCTTGCCAGTATTGGGTAATACTTACGGAGGATAATATTTATGTTTGGTAGCGCATTTGAGTATTTGGTCATAAATGCTGGCGGCTGGTTAGGCTGTGCTACGGGGGCCCTTTGAGTTAGTGATGATTTCCTAGCTAGTTGACATGCTTCGTTGAAGACCTTGTTTAGAGCATCTTGCGGGTAATTTCTTTTAACTAATGTTTCCTTTAGGTTGCTTAAGTGGTGAACGCAGTCACCGTCGTCGCTACAGATCCTTCTTATACGCCTCGCCTGTCCTACAAATATCCCTTGTTTGCAGTGTCGCGGGTGATGACTAGTGTAATCTAGGTATTTTCCGCGTTCCTTATGACTCACCCAGTCGTCACGGTGGCCTCTCCCCCCCCCCCCCCCCCCCCCCACACCCTTTCTCCCTTCTGGTGGAGAGGGCACGAAGCATATACACACGATAGCTAAGGGAATCAGTTCCAGCCTTAAGGAAGACAAGTCCACTTGTCGAAACGTCGGCTTGAGCACCCACCCCCTGTTTACGGATTTTTTAGTATCCCCTTCAGACACGCATTATGATTCATTGTCTGCAAATGCGTCAAATTCGCGTGGCATGATTTGAAGACACTGAGTATTACATTCCAGGAAAGAAAACGAACGAATGTGTGGCTTTGTGTGAGTTTGAGTAATTGATGTTAATTCACGTATAACTAATTATCTAATTATTCTGCCATCAGTCAGCTTCAGTACTTGCATAAAAATAATCAACTATTAAGCCCAAAAAGCATGCACACCTTTTTTTTTGGTTGTATTCGTTTCGAGCGGGAAAAAAAATGCTCTTGACGTTGGTCCTGGAACGCGTCACGTCGAACGATCGTCTAACACGGTAGTGTCTCCAGCAAAGTGATCCTCTGATACGCAGGACAATGAAGTTAAATAACCGTTAGTTATCTAATCAGAAAGTGTACGCGAACGTGCACACTCAGTTTCAGGACATTTGAAGAAACACGCGGCGTGGGACGCGCCTCTGAAGTTCGTGTCCCCAAACGAGGCCGCCGTGTCGCAAAGGGGTATAGTTGTTACAGCAGCAAATGTCTCGCCAGGACGAAATGGGTAATGCTTAGATAGTTACATCCCGGAAGCGTAGCTATGTCATGTACGCTGCAGCGTGTCGAAGTGAAAAAAAATTGCAGTGGCTGAGCTCGGCTATGCCAGGATATACGTAGCGTTAGCAAAGGTTCAGCTGATGATTCTTAGCTTTCCAGATTGTCTAGGATTAGCTTGATTGTCATGCTTACTGCTGCTCCAATGACACACACGCGGTATACGTATTATGTGGCACATGCATATTTATTTTTGCTCAACGTCTGGTTGCTTCTCTATTGCCAGAAAGACGGCTCGGTGGTCAGTGAAGTAACACGCTGCCGTCTCTATGGCCCCAACACAGTAACCGTTAATTGCCAGGCAACTACTTCGGGATTCGATGAGATAAGCTTCTCGGCTCTTCTGCGCCGTCGAGCAGCATTTGCGCTCTCCTTCTCCATGGCGTTACCCACCTGCAAACGCCAGTCAGAGGCGCTGTCAAGCGGCCCCAGCGCAGTGTCAGACAGCGACTGCACAGCGAAGGCGAATAGCTGCGCGCGCGCTGGCGCCATCTCCTGCGCGGCGCGACAGTCAGGCGCGGGTTTCCGAAGCATCTTTAGCGACTTTGAGTTAATTATTGCGACTACTTCTTGGTTATTTCTGTTAATTAGATTATTTTAGACCTTGTTCGTTCATTCTAGCCCGGTTTTGAGCATTGCTAGCCTTGGTGTGGCCTGCATTGAGTGCTTTACTGTGAGCGTGATCACGGCACATGAGATGAATGTATGAACGACAAGCCGGGCCCCTAAAGTGCTTCGTAATTAAAACGCTGCTTCAACACGCTGTGACTTTTTTGTTCCGGCTCGGAGAAATGAAAATTTAGGATTCACAAACCGGTTCAGCCCCGTAGACCTTAACTTGCCATCTGGCGGCAGAGTGCCGTCGATGACGCATGCGAAAGCTTAGTTAGAAAGCGACCGAACACGGCTTCCTATTGTGTGCACCTAAGAAAAACTTGGTAATGGGCTAATTGGTTAGACATGATCAACGTTTTTTGCGCAAACTTTACAAAAATGAACTGAAGACGGATGAAGGACGTACAAAACACATCAGCGCAAACTAACAACTGTTTAATGCGTAGATGAACATGAAATATATACTGAACCCACGCGTGCGCAGAACTGCGGAAGCTACCGACGCCCCCTGTCCTCGTCTATCAGCTCAATTTCCGTTTGGCTGAGCGCTATTGACGGCGCGAGTTGTGTTTTTTCTTGTTCGTTTTCTCCTTGATGTGGATTGAAGTCCCGTCAAGGAGATGATCGACGTCGATGAAGCAGGAGGCAGGTTGGAGGTAATAAAACTTGAAGGTGTATTGTAGCGAAATATTTACAGTCATATGTACATCTTGCCGAAGCACACTGATGATAACATGAACATCAACAGCGTCTTACTCTTCTACTTCTTAAGTTAGAGCCTAGAACACTGTTACTACATACGAAGAACCGAGTCTCACTGTTCGACCACCGAGTGGTTACGGCCCAGACGAAAGTTGCATCGTACGGAGTCTTACTGATCGATCAGTTAAGTGATTACAGCCTAGACTGAAGGGAAACGAATTCCGTCCATTCTTAAGTACCTTGCGGTAAACAAAGAAACGGGGAGGTGGCCACTGGTGGTCCGCCTCGACATTCCCTTATCCAATTAATTTATCCTCATGTTAAGCCACTCCCTACTGGGCTGTCCCTAATCTCGACAGCAGTGTCTTTACAGTGCAGACAGGCGTTTTGGCACTCTTTCCCATCATGGCTCTCCCTCTCCTTATCCCACGCTCTCAGGGATTCTCACGGTCGAAACACCTGTATCTTAGCCCTGGTGCATTCACGCCATTTTCCCATACTCATCGAGTTGAACTCGCGGGGCCAGTCGTTAAGTGGTTCCGGGAAAGAAAAGGCGTCTGCGTGACCCTGCCTCCCACGCATTCGACCTTGCATTGTTGCGAAAGCACATGTCGGTCGTTGTTGGGGTCACGCATACTGTCGCCTCGAGCGACGGCATAGAGCATGGGATGTCCTCCTCATTTTCCCACACATTCGGGCCGCCGACCTCTGAGAACGGTCGCTTGACCGCAACCCATGCTGGCCATCGTGGGATCGAGCTGCTCCCTGCAGTTTGCCTTCCGTTGATAATTGCACAGTCAAAGACCACGCAGAGAGGGAGCCGAGAAAGAAGCTTTTTACGACGTACAGTGCCGCGCCGTCCCGTCTGCAGTTTCGACTTATGAGCGGCGAAACCTAACAGCGCGCTTACACACGCGCCCTCTGCTGCCATTTTTATAGTGAAGGCTTCCACGACCTCTCTCTTCGCCTGCTTGTTCGACCTGTGCACAATTTCAGTTTCTTCAAACACAGGGCAGAGGGAGCGTGTGTAAGCGCGCCGTCGATAGCGCTCAGCCAAACGGAAATTGAGCTGATAAACGAGGACAGGGGGCGTCGGTAGCTTCCGCAGTTCTGCGCACGCGTGGGGTCACTGTATATATTTCATGTTCATCTACGCATTAAACAGTTGTTAGTTTGCGCTGATGTGTTTTGTACGTCCTTCATCGCCGTCCTCAGTTCGTTTTTGTAAAGTTTGCGCAAAAAACGTTGATCTTGTGTGCACCTGTCGTCAATCTGCGTCATGCGAGAGCGCGTCATTCCAACTTAAAAGATGGCGGACGCGATGTCAAGGGATTTTGAATGATTTGTATCGATGATGAGACCTTATAAGAACTGCGGCTGACCTCCTGTCTCAGGCCAAGAAACAAAGCGGCCCCGTGGAGCTGAGGGAGTCCTTCTTCGACACAAGTGGAGGCGAGACGGAGGAGCTGGACTACAAGAAAGCCTCGGACATGGACGTCAACGTGGGAATCAGTGCATACGGCGCAAGTGAGGCCTTTTGTAGTTAAGCGCGCAAGGCAGGACATCGCACACGTGGCCAATCTGTCATAAATGTGCGCACGCTTAACATGAAGGTCCCGCACCGTGGTCTGGGCCGTCTTCGACCTACGCCAGCACCGCGAAATGTTGCGGCGGTTGACGCTAGCAGGAGCGCGGCTAGATTTCACTGGGTTTTCGGTTGTGTCTGCGCGGGGAGAGCGCGCTCATTTATACTGAATAGTGGTTCATAAGGAAAGGGAAAAGGCACTATTTTCTGCAGCCCTTGCGGGAGCACGGCTCAGCGCCTTGTAGGCGTAGGGGTAAGGAGGGAATAAGAGGAAAGTAGAAGGAAGTAGAGAAGGAAGTGATAGGGGGTCGGCAGGCGCGACGAAGAGAAGACAAGACAGGAAAGATGGGAGCTGGTCACGGGATTTCGAGGGACGGGACCACGATTCAGCCAGGGGCACGATACGCGTCGGTGACGAGGCGGCGAAGGCCCCGCCGATGAGGCGCACGACATGGCGGTCGAGGCAGCCGTCACAGGGCGTCGACGGCGAGAGGTACGGGGACTAGTCCGTAAGGCATCGCGGGCGACACGTCTGTTCTCCACGAAATCCAGCGAGCAACTCCCTATTTATACTTGAGGGACAACTTTCTGTGGCAATGAAGGGAAAGCTACGGAAGCGGAGCTAACTGCTCTGCGTTACTGTGCCAAAGTAGTCCCCGATGAACTTGTTTCGGTTTCAGTTTCGGCGTGACAGGCGCGTATTTCCTGCAGTTCATTTCTTCGCATGTGCTCCTTGGTTGATTGCGTGGAACCGCGAATACCGAGCGTGCAGGCATATTGGCGTTTCGTTCTCTACGCTTAATTTGTCTGTGCCATTCTGTGTCCTCCAGAAATGACGTGAATATTTTCAGCGCTGCAGTTTTTAGGGCATGCACTGATGTGTAAACTCGGCTAGAGCTGAAAACTGACGCGTGTAGGGTGCTTACATAGCGCGGGCGCGGTATACCGAGGAGCAGCTCGCACATCCTGCGGCGCGAAGTGAAATTCAGTTTGGATCGCGTTGAGTTAGGCCGGCATCAAAAGGCGTCAGTGGCCCACTGCCCACACGCTCCGCGGCTCAGCAAACGTATAGCGGCGACCTCGCGCCGCTGCAGAACCCACGAATCCTGTGCTCAATCCCAACCGCTGCCCGTTTCCGTCTCCTTCATTAAAACCGTACGGGCATGCAGTCATTTCTCACGATACTGTACACCTCAGAATAGCAATCGTATTTTGCACTTGTTAGGTGTTATGTCCGGTGTTGTCGTCGGCCCATAGACGTACGCGTGGGTCGCGGTAGTCTCAAAAAGCGTAGACAGCCTCGAACGGTTAAAAACAAGTTTATTCCTACTCGGATGGAGGCGGCAGCCGAACTGCCGGGGGAAACGATGGGTGGCTCCTTTGCGCCGAGCGGGGGAAGGAGAGGAGTCAACATCTGGAAGTAGTTTCAGCATCCGGTCCTTCGCGGGGCTCGCTCTTGACACAGGGAGTACAGGGAGTGCTTCGAACACAACATCTCCTCCCTCCTTAGATTATCGCTTGGAAGCGATCTGGGGGCCGCCGTGGGCGCGTGGACGCTCTGGACGCACTAGGAAGAGAAGCCTCCGCTCGCTGGGTGTCGTTTCTCTTGTGTTCAGAGCCGGCGGGCGGCGGCGCCGATTCATCTGGTGCGAGATGCCAGGCTAAGTGGGACGAAGCTTCCGTCGAGGTGGCTGCTTGAATGGGAGGTTCCCTTGGCAAATTACCGGAACGACGTAGCTGATTAAGGTGGCGGCGTGTGGCCTTTCCGCCGATGTCGACGAGCCATGACCGCAAACCTATGCGTTTGAGTGCCGTCGCTTCAACCCAGCCGGGCTTTCTGTGGAACTGGCGGGCGTATATGCGCTGTCCACTTTCAATTCTCCTGCTACGCGGGAGCTTTTCTTCCTCCGACGGTGTTTTCGCCGAGGGCTCCGGGACAATTGCTGTCAGCTGGGTTCTCATTTCTCGTCCGAACATCAATTTCGCTGGCGTTTGTTCAGTAGTGCTTTGAACAGTGTTGTGCTGTCTGAAGAGGAAGCGCGCGATGCGGCGTTGCATTGTCCCAGTCTGATCTTTAGTAAGGGCGCGCTTTAGCTCAGCCACGTATCGCTCGGCTTGTCCGTTCGTCGCCGGGTGGTAAGGAGCTGATGTAACAGACGAGACGCCGTTGTCGCTGTAGAACTTGAGAATCTCCGCGGACACAAACGGAGTGCCGTTGTCCGAGACCACCTTGCGCGGTAGACCGAACGTTGCAAACAACGACCGCAGAGTGTCGATAACTGCTGCCGATGTCGTTGTAGCCATTTGTTTTACCTCAAGCCACTTGGTGTATGCGTCTACAACCACCAGGAATGAGCATCCTTCGATAGGTCCAGCAAAATCAATATGCAGGGTGTGCCAAGGCGCGTCTGGTCTTTCCCATTCAGGAATAGGGGCTCTTGGCGGACTTCTGTGGTTGCATTGGCAAGGCTGGCAATCTTTAACTGTTGATTCTATATCATCGTCGATACCCGGCCACCACATGTAACTTCTGGCACACTTTTTCATGGCAACAATGCCTCGATGACCTGCGTGGACAAGCGACATGGCCTGTTCGCGAAGTGCCGCCGGAATTACAACTCTTGATCCCAAGGTGACGCAACCGCGATGAGTGCTCAACTCCGCAGCTCGCTTGCGGTAAGCGTTGAAGTGTCCACCCTTTAGCTTGTGCACGTTGCCTTCTTGTATAGCTGCGTAGACTTCCTTCAAGACAGTGCACTCCTGCGTTGATGCTGCTACCGTGTCAGCTGTTAGCGGAGGGTTCGGCAGCGCCTCGAACATGAGAATATCACCCGGCGGGGGTGGTTCATCTATTGTGGTGTCTAGCGGCAGGCGGCTTAGTGCGTCGGCGTTCTGGTGTTTCTTCCCAGTGCGATGTACGAGTTCGTAATCGTACGACGACATCTTGATGCACCATCGTGTCATTCGCGGCGACAAAGTCTGTGGCATTGGCTTCTGGGGACCCATAATACCCAATAAGGGCCGGTGATCTGTTATGAATGTCACTTTTCTGCCCGTGATGTACTGCCGAAAGTGATCTGCTGCGTAGACGATGGCAAGTCCCTCTTTATCTAGCTGGGAATAATTCCTCTCTGCCTGCGATAGGGTGCGCGATGCGAAAGCGATCGGGGCTTCCCGTCCCTGGTCGTCAGCTTGGGAGAGGACTGCTCCCACTCCGTATGGTGATGCGTCACAGGCTAGCAGTAGGGGTCTCCTTTCGTCGTAGTGTCGCAGAACTGTAGACTTACGAAGTAGTTGCTTAAGGGCAACAAATGACTTTTGGTGGCGTGGCGACCAAGTCCATGGGACTTCTTTCTGCAGGAGCTGGTATAGATCGTTGGCCACTGTAGCTCGATGTTCTAGGAACCGGTCGTAGAACGTCAATAGCCCTAAGAACGACTGCAGTTCTTGCTTGTTAGTAGGCGCTCGTGCTTCAGTAATTGCTCGCACTTTGTCTTCAGTGGGATGGATACCCTGCGCGTCAATTTGATGTCCAAGAAACTTCACTTCAGGCACCGCAAAAACACATTTTTCTTTGCTGATGCGCAAGTTAGCATTTGATAGCTTTTCCAAAATGAGCTCCAAGCGTTCTGTGTGCTCTTCATAGGAAGCGCCACCGACAATAACATCGTCCAAGTAGACGCAAACGCCAGGGATCCCGCTAAGTGTAGACTCCATAAATTTCTGGAAGATTGCTGGCGCAGCAGATATTCCGAATGGTAGCCTTTTAACTTTGTAGAGACCCTTAATGGTGTTTATCGTGAGCAGTTCAGACGTTGATTCGCTCACCTTCAGCTGCTGGTAGGCTTGTGTCAAGTCCAGGGTGCTGAAGATTTTTCCACCACGAAGCGTGCTAAAAACCTCTTCCGGTGTCGGCAGTGGGTAGGAAGATGCTTTTGTCGCCAGGTTGACAGTGCTCCGGTAGTCTCCGCAGAGGCGTAGGGTACCGTTCTTCTTTCGGACGACAACGAGTGGTGTAGCCCATTCCGAATGTTGCGTCGGTTCGATGATCCCTTGTTCCTGCAGTCGGTCAAGCTCATTCTCGACTGACGTTCGTAGGGCGAAAGGCACCGACCTAGCTTTCAAAAATTTCGGCGTCGCATCCTCCCGAAGCTCCAGTGTGACTGGAGGTCCGTTGTTTCCAGGTATTTCTTCGGAGAAAACCGCTTTGTACTTCTGTTGAAGCTCCTCCACTGACGGATAGGTGGGTGTGTGGTGAACTCCGCCAATGACCACTCCAAGAGGGGTGAACCAATTTCGTCCTAAAAGGCTTGATCCGGAACCGTGAACGACCAGCAAGGGAAGCTGATGGGTCTGACCGTTGTAGCACACGTCTACGTTGGCACAGCCCAGTAGTGGAAGAGAATGTCCGGACCACGTTCTCAGCTGCGTGTCGTCTTGCTGGAGAGCTGGTGCGTTCTCACGCCAAGTGGCGCGAAAAGTGTCCTCGCTGATGAGCGTACATGCTGCTCCGGAATCCACCTCAAACCTGATAGGGCGCTGGTGTACCAAGATTTCAGTCGTAATCTTCGGTCTCGTGCCGAGGTTCACAACGGCGTTCAAGTCATATAGTACCGATGACGTTAGTGCTGTTCGGCTTTTATCTTGCGTCTGGCCCTCCTGTGCGTCGACATTGTTGTTCCGTTGCACTGAAGTCTTCGGTCGGAGCTGTTTGCGCTTCGTGATGCATGCCTTTTCAATGTGTCCCAGTTTGTGGCAAAAATTGCAGGTCGCTGTCTTGTATCGACATACCTGGGGATCGTGCATGTCGTCGCATCGCCAGCAGCGCTGTGTCTTTTTGCTTGATTTCGCCTTAGACGTGGAATGACCTGACTGCTCACTGGTGTGATGCACCGGCTCGACGTTCCGTCGAATATCCCTCTGCTGGTGACCGGCGCTCTCCGCTCGTTGGGCGATGTTGTAGGCTTTGGAGAAGGTGAGACCCGTCTCCGCGAACAGGCGTTGTTGTAGGCCTTCGTCACGCAGTCCGCACACAAAACGGTCACGCAACATAACGTCCAAGGGGAGCATAGTGGTGTTAGCAGGTGTGGCAGTCGATCCTCCCTCCTGCGCAGTAGCTGAAGTTGTCGCGGTCAACGTCCCGAAATTGCAGTCAGCAGCGAGCTTTTTGAGAGCCGCTACGTATTCGGCCACTTTTTCGCCTTCCAGTTGGTCTCGCCGTTGGAAGCGGGCTCGACAGTAGACCTCCGATGGCCTTGGGTCATAGTGTTCTTGTAGCGCTGCTACGATGTCGTCGTAGTCAACGGTTGCTGGAGTGCGTGGCTGAATCAGGGCACAGACTGTGTCGTATGTCTGCTCCCCACACAGCGTTAGCAGGTTGGCTCTCTTCATTGCTGTATCAGTGATGTTGTTAGCCTCGAAGTAAAATTGCAGGCGTCCAAACCATGATGACCATGATGAGCCGTTGAATTCGGGTAGCCGATTTGGGAGCCCGTGCGTAGCCATAGCTTGTAGCTTGTCAATATCGTTGCGTAGCGTAGGTCCAAATCCACTTCCTCGTCGCCACTGTTATGTCCGGTGTTGTCGTCGGCCCATAGACGTACGCGTGGGTCGCGGTAGTCTCAAAAAGCGTAGACAGCCTCGAACGGTTAAAAACAAGTTTATTCCTACTCGGATGGAGGCGGCAGCCGAACTGCCGGGGGAAACGATGGGTGGCTCCTTTGCGCCGAGCGGGGGAAGGAGAGGAGTCAACATCTGGAAGTAGTTTCAGCATCCGGTCCTTCGCGGGGCTCGCTCTTGACACAGGGAGTACAGGGAGTGCTTCGAACACAACATTAGGTTACTTACTTAGACCAGGAAGGCGTGCAAACCCCTGCACGTCTGTAAAATGCCATGCTTTCTGAACATCTACACAATTAGCGCTGGTTCTAAAGTTTAAAAATAAATGGTCACCTACCATTTCGCCAGCAATAATTGTTTCCTGACATCATAAAGCACATTTCATTACTTAACTTTGTCGAACGCCAACATTCCGAGCCATACTCAGCCTGGTGATTACACCATCCCTCTTCCCTCCACATTACAATTTGGATTTTCGTGGCTGTGGCCGGTATTCACACAGACTATTCCTGGACCAGCAAGAAAACCCCTTGAACGCACAGGGCTACCATGGCCTGTTGCAGACAGTTTTAAATCTGGACACGGCGAGTATTTGTCAGGAGGAATAAATTGTGCTACGTGAAAAATTGCAGCAGCTAAAACAAGGTGTTTTGTTATATATTTTCTGCATAATCAGCTGGCTAAAATCTAAAAGTCGCTCAAGTAGTAATGCACACACACACGCACACCAGTCACAGGAATAAACCTTTATTACTGTGTCCTCTTGACACAGTAATTGACAGGAGAAGTAAAGAAAGCCCTAAAGGGAATGCAAAGAGGCAAAGCCGCTGATGAGGATCAGGTAACATCAGACCTGTTGAAAGACGGTGGAGGGATTATGTTATAAAAACTGGCCACCCTGTTTGCGAAGTGTCTCTCAACGGGGAGGATACTAGAATGCCAACATCATCTTGATCCATAAGAAAGGGGACGTCAAGGACCTGAAAAATTACAGGCCCATCAGCTTACTGTCCGTTGTCTACAAGCTATTTACAGAAATAATTGCTAACAAAATTAATAAGACATTAGAGTTCAATCAACCAAAGGACCAGGCAGGATTTCGTACAGGCTTCTCCACAATGGACCATATTCATACTATCAATCAGGTGATAGAGAAATGCGCGGAATACAACCAACCCCTATACATAGCCTTCATAGATTACGAGAAGGCATTTGATTCGGTGGAGACATCAGCAGTCATGCAGGCACTGCGGAATCAGGGCATCGACGAAGCCTATATAAACATAATGGAAGAAATCTACAGCGGATTCACAGCCACTATAGTCCTCCATAAAGAAGGCGACAGAACCCCAATAAAGAAGGGCGTACGGCAGGGAGACACGATCTCTCCAATGCTATTCACCGCGTGTTTACAGGAGGCTTTCAGGGCCCTAGATTGGGAAGAATTAGGAATAAGAATTAATGGAGAGTATCTCAGTAACCTGCGATTCGCTGTTGACATTGCACTGATGAGTAACGCGGGAGACGAATTACAGCTCATTATTACTGAACTGGATGCGGAAAGTAGAAAAGTAGGTCTGAAAATTAATATGCATAAAACTAAAGTAATGTGGAACAATCTTGGCAGAGAACAGCGCTTTGCGATAGGTGGCGAGACACTGGAAGTTGTAAAGGAGTATGTCTACTTAGGACAGGTAGTAACCGCGGAGCCGAACCATGAGAGTGAAATAGCTAGAAGAATAAGAATGGGATGGGGCTCATTCGGCAAGCATTATCAAATCATGAATGGTAGTCTACCACTATCCCTCAAGAGGAAGGTATATAACAGCTGCATCTTACCGGTACTTACCTACGGAGCAGAAACCTGGAGACTTACAAAGCTAGGGTTCAACTTAAATTGAGGACGACGCAGCGAGCGATGGAAAGGAAAATGATAGGTGTAACCTTAAGAGACAGGAAGAGAGCAGAGTGGGTCAGGGAACAAACGGGGGTTAAGGACATCATAGTTGAAATCAAGAAGAAGAAATGGATATCGGCCGGGCACGTAGCACGTCGGCAGGATAACCGGTGGTCATTAAGGGTAACTGACTGGATTCCAAGAGATGGCAAACGCGTGAGGGGGAGACAGAAAATTAGGTGCGTAGATGAGATTAAGAAGTTTGGAGGTATAACGTGGCAGCAGAAAGCACAGGACCGGGTTGATTGGCGGAACATGGGAGAGGCCTTTGCCCTGCAGTGGGCGTAGACAGGCTGATGATGATGATGATAATGACTGTGTCCTCTTCTTTCAAGCCAACTTATTCTATCAAAGCCAGACAGCCGTGTATTTTCATCGAAACGTTTATGACTCCGTGAGCACTTACATGAAGTACCTGACTATAATGTACAGTAAAAACTTCACGAAGACGTGCACATTACTGCGCGTATTCCCTGAACACTTCGTCATTTGGCCCTGTAAAAACGCACTTGAAAAAGTATTTGTGCTCAACGTGCCCATTTACTTCAGCAATTAACATGTGCAATCGAAGACAAACAAAACATGAGCAAGTGGGTACTAATTATTATCCACGTACGTAGTGTAACTGATGGTGGTATTTTTTTTTTTGCCAGATGAGTGAAACAGTTACAAATGATGAGGCAATGCATTTCTGGAAGTCACTTCCATCTCGCAGCTCTTGAGCTATATTTCATCCAGTCTTGTCAGTTCATCCACCCGTAACAGCTATTTGAAAAGGCCGTTGACAGTCTCTTGGGTTGTAGTCAAAAGTTTGCCACCATTTCTTATGGGTGAAACAGGATATGTGATGCATCACTCCGCACTGCCTGCTTGCGCTCCTCAGCTGCCGTTTCATGTGTGAAGTACAAGTGCCACCCACAACTGACAATCAAAAGACTAATTCACAGGCTGACAACAAACATACTAAATGATTGCTAGGTGCTGCATGCAACCAGAATCACGTAAGCGGATAGTGCACATCGCCATTGTTAGTCCGCGTTTGTGGTGTCTTGACTTCCTTCCTGTGTCCTTGTTTGCACGCCATATTTTTTTTAGAATGACATAGCATACTTCCAAGCTATTGGGCATCAAAAAGGAATACATAGCATCTCACAAACAATCGGCATCACATGAGCCAGCGCACACCGGATTCACCAGAGTTCCTCTCAATTCACTGACACTACTGTCACTGCAGCTGCTGGAGTCAGATCCCAGAGTAATTATGATGCTTTCGAGCGTGCTTTCGATTGCATCTTCCTGCTCCCAGGCCTCCTCTTCAAGATGCACCACATGAGCGCAGTCGCGCGCCCAGTTTTCTGGAGTCACAAGGGCGATGGCTTCGTCCAGAAGTTTTTCGACTCCAGCAAGAGTGAACGACCTGTTGTTGGCTGCAATATACCCCTTGACCTGGCTCCATACCATTTCAATAGGGTTGAATTCATAATGGTGAGGAGGAAGCCGAACAATGTCATGACCAGCAACCTTGGCCAGGGCATCAATCCGCTATCCAGAAAAACGGTGCTTGTTTTAGTTAACCAGCTGAATGAGCTCGGGCTTCAACTGGTCATTAGACCACGGGATGTTTTTTTGAGTCAACCAAGGCTGAATCTCTGCCTTGCGCGACGACGTCGAGGGCCAGTTTTCGAGCTGAACACTATGGTATGGAGCATTGTCCATGACAATTGCGCTGCGTGGCTCAATGTTTGGTAAAAGTTGTTCTTTGAAGCATCTCTCAAAGCGTGGGCCATCCATTTCACTGTGGTAGTCACTGGTCACACTCTTTTTCGCCCGGAAAACGAGATGCCTCATCCACGAAGCCGTTTTCGCTTCCAGCATGGAGGACAATGAGCCGACCACCTTTGCCGCTCGGTGCGCGAAGCCCAGTTGTGAGACCCTTGCGGAAGGCGTCCTCACGTGACGACACAGTGGCGTCCTCCCACACCTTTTCCTTGGTGTGGCCAGCATTCACCAAAGTCTCGTCAATGTAGTATATAGCCCTGCGAAAGCAAGGGAAATGTGCCAGGTTTCTGTTTTTAACGAGAGGGGTCGATTGAGACAGAAGAAATTTATGATGTGCATCTAATATGATTCTACCGAGCAGGCAGATATTTGCAGTTTTTGGGTGGTACTGGAAAATACAAAAATAAAAAATGTTCGCAGAAGGTACCTACTCACATGAATAACGAAATACCTTCATTCAGAGCTATCCATACTTCATTAGAACACGTCGATACGTACTTGTGCCTTCGCTTGCATAACCAGAATAACAGGCAAAATACAAATGAGAGCCACAGATGCAGAAGCAAGCCATAAAAAAATACAAATCAAGATGAACGGCAACATGTATAAGGACGGGTGAATTAAAAATTAAATATTTAGCGGTACGAGAACTTCCATCGTCATTTTTTATTTATTTATTTAAAATGCCTTACAGGCCCATTAAAGGGCATTGAGTAAGGGGGGCATCAGTACATTGCAAAAAAATACAGACAAAAAGTAAAAAAACAAAGAACAAAAAAAATACAAATGATAAACAGCAAGGTGCAACAAAGTTATACAATAGAAAAACGCAACGAAATCGGGTTATCACGAAAAGTTTCACGATTAGAGATGGATACAATGTGATCTGGAAGGCCGTTCCAATGTGCTATGGCTCGAGGTAATGGTGATGAGTTAAATGCCTGTGTGTGACTATGAATGCGCATGAAACTACGTGCGTTGTGAATGCGTCGAGATGTCCGTAGAGGAAGATGAAGCGGCAAACAGTGGAATTTGTTACTGTAGATGTACCTATGAAATAAACATAAAAGGGCAATGACGCGTCGTTGATCCAGTGACATGAATGCAAGGTCTTGTTTTATTAGGGTGATGCTTGAATGATAGTTGTAGTTACCGGCGATGTAGTTACTGGCGAGTAGGTAGTAGTTACCTACTCTTTCAACACTGAATTTTTACATGCGGCATTTGTGTTTTAATGGACATCGTTGACATTTATATCTGTCCTACAAATCGAAGAAGTAACTGTACGTTGTTATGAGTGGGGGTTGCGTGACGATGAAAGCCGGGAGGCTGGCGAGCCGATGATGCCGAAGATCGGACTTTTCGCTTAGGAGCAGAGCAGGGAGGCCAAACGTTTGCAAAACAGTAACAACGTTTATAGCAGGTATAGCAGGTTATAGCAGGTTATAGCAGTACAGAGCCTGCCAGCTCAACCACGTCGGCTGGGGCGTCTTTTAATAACGGACCAGCCTGGTCTCAAATAAGGCACCAGTCCATTGTGATGGGGCCCTCCTCTTGGCCGTAGGTGTTGAGCAGCCTTTCCATCGCAGGTGTTGAGCAGCCTTTCCATCACAGGTGTTGAGCAGCCTTTCCATCGCAGGTGTTGAGCAGCCTTTCCATCGCAGGTGTTGAGCAGCCTTTCCATCGCAGGTGTTGACCCTCCTTTACACCGCAGGTGTTGAGCAGACTTTCCATCGTCCTCAGGAATGCTGCATCCGTAGCTGGGTACCTTAGAAGAACGACTGGTGTCAGTTGACGGGGCCGGCTGGGCGAAGACGCCGTCTCTTAATAACGGACCAGCCTGGTCTTAAATAAGGCACCAGTCCATTGAGATGGGGCCCTCCTTTTGGCCGTAGGTGTTGAGCAGCCTTTCCATCGCAGGTGTTGAGCAGCCTTTCCATCGCAGGTGTTGAGAAGCCTTTCCATCACAGGTGTTGAGCAGCCTTTCCATCACAGGTGTTGACCCTCCTTTACACCGCAGGTGTTGAGCAGCCTTTCCATCGTCCTCAGGAATGCTGCATCCGTAGCTGCGTAGCTTAGAAGAACGACCGGTGTCAGTTGACCGGGCCGGCTGGGCGAAGACGCCGTCTCTTAATAACGGACCAGCCTGGTCTTAAATAAGGCACCAGTCCATTGTGATAGGGCCCTCCTTTTGGCCGTAGGTGTTAAGCAGCCTTTCCATCACAGGTCTTGAGCAGCCTTTCCATCGCAGGTGTTGAGCAGCCTTTCCATCACAGGTGTTGACCCTCCTTTACACCGCAGGTGTTGAGCAGCCTTTCCATCGTCCTCAGCAATGCTGCATCCGTAGCTGGGTAGCTTAGAAGAACGACCGGTGTCAGTTGACGGGGCCGGCTGGGCGAAGACGCCGTCTCTTAATAACGGACCAGCCTGGTCTTAAATAAGGCACCAGTCCATTGTGATGGGGCCCTCCTTTTGGCCGTAGGTGTTGAGCAGCCTTTCCATCACAGGTGTTGAGCAGCCTTTCCATCACAGGTGTTGAGCAGCCTTTCCATCGCAGGTGTTGAGCAGCCTTTCCATCACAGGTGTTGACCCTCCTTTACACCGCAGGTGTTGAGCAGCCTTTCCATCGTCCTCAGGAATGCTGCATCCGTAGCTGGGTAGCTTAGAAGAACGACTGGTGTCAGTTGACGGGGCCGGCTCGGCGAAGACGCCGTCTCTTAATAACGGACCAGCCTGGTCTTAAATAAGGCACCAGTCCATTGTGATGGGGCCCTCCTTTCGGCCGTAGGTGTTGAGCAGCCTTTCCATCACAGGTGTTGAGCAGCCTTTCCATCACAGGTGTTGAGCAGCCTTTCCATCACAGGTGTTGAGCAGCCTTTCCATCGCAGGTGTTGTGTAGCCTTTCCATCATAGGTGTTGACCCTCCTTTACACCGCAGGTGTTGAGCAGCCTTTCCATCGTCCTCAGGAATGCTGCATCCGTAGCTGGGTAGCTTAGAAGAACGACTGGTGTCAGTTGACGGGGCCGGCTGGGCGGAGACGCCGTCTCTTATTAACGGACCAGCCTGGTCTTAAATAAGGCACCAGTCCATTGTGATGGGGCCCTCCTTTTGGCCGTAGGTGTTGAGCAGCCTTTCCATCACAGGTGTTGAGCAGCCTTTCCATCGCAGGTGTTGAGCAGCCTTTCCATCACAGGTGTTGACCCTCCTTTACACAGCAGGTGTTGAGCAGCTTTTCCATCGTCCTCAGCAATGCTGCATCCGTAGCTGGGTAGCTTAGAAGAACGACCGGTGTCAGTTGACGGGGCCGGCTGGGCGAAGACGCCGTCTCTTAATAACGGACCAGCCTGGTCTTAAATAAGGCACCAGTCCATTGTAATGGGGCCCTCCTTTTCGCCGTAGGTGTTGAGCAGCCTTTCCATCACAGGTGTTGAGCAGCCTTTACATCACAGGTGTTGAGCAGCCTTTCCATCGCAGGTGTTGAGCAGCCTTTCCATCGCAGGTGTTGAGTAGCCTTTCCATCGCAGGTGTTGAGCAGCCTTTCCATCACAGGTGTTGACCCTCCTTTACACCGCAGGTGTTGAGAAGCCTTTCCATCGTCCTCAGGAATGCTGCATCCGTAGCTGGGTAGCTTAGAAGAACGACTGGTGTCAGTTGACGGGGCCGGCTGGGCGGAGACGCCGTCTCTTAATAACGGACCAACCTGGTCTTAAATAAGGCACCAGTCCATTGTGATGGGGCCCTCCTTTTGGCCGTAGGTGTTGAGCAGCCTTTCCATCACAGGTGTTGAGCAGCCTTTCCATCACAGGGGTTGAGCAGCCTTTCCATCACAGGTGTTGAGCAGCGTTTCCATCACAGGTGTTGAGCAGCCTTTCCATCGCAGGTGTTGAGCAGCCTTTCCATCCCAGGTGTTGACCCTCCTTTACACCGCAGGTGTTGAGCAGCCTTTCCATCGTCCTCAGGAATGCTGCATCCGTAGCTGGGTAGCTTAGAAGAACGACTGGTGTCAGTTGACGGGGCCGGCTGGGCGGAGACGCCGTCCCTTAATAACGGACCAGCCTGGTTAGGGTGGCTAGAAGGGGAGGTGTGATGACCGGGCGGCAAAAGTTGGCCGCCATTCGCGTGAATGCCGTGGGGCGGCGCTGTCGTTGGGGGCGCCGTCAGCGAACGTGGCCGTTCTCCATTCTCGGCAAGGCATCTTCGTGTATATTTCACACCGGACCTTTCCTGGAGCTGTCACATCAATCACGTCACAATTAAAGACGGGCGTGTGCTAGGTTTCCTGTGCAGAAATGCAAAAAAGTTACCATTTGAGGCCAAGGCTCAACTGTACATGTCTAACGTTCGATCTATCTGAGATTTTGCTTGTGCTGTGTGGGATCAGTGACGTGTCCAATTTAGAAAGAATTCAGAACATAGCTGTTCGGTTTGTCTGCTCTGACTATACCAGGAATTTCAGTGTATCAAAAGCAAAAGAAAGGCTTGGTTGGGAACTTCTATACAAACGAAGGGAATATCTGAGGTTGAAACTTTTTCACAACGTATTTCATAACCGAACAGGTCTGGACCCCTCGCGATACTTTCACAAACGGGATTACGTTTCGCAGCGATTACATCATGCCAATAAGATCAAGGAAATAAGCTGCCGGACTGACGCATTTAGGATGTCATTTTTTCCCAGGACGATAAGCCAGTGGAATTGGTTGTCTCCTAAAGTAGCAGAAATTACTTCACATGAAGTAAGTTCACTGCTGGGTCTCCAGTAGTGTAGTCGCGCGGTTCTGTAAGGACAAAACTGTACTATGAACCCGATTAATATTGTGTATGTCCCATGTATCACTACGTAAGTTGACAGTGAATTGCATTTATTGTGATGTTAAAATGTTGGAATCTGTATTCTGTATCGAAATATTGTATTCTCCCCCCCCACTGTGATATGCCCTTGGGCGCTGTGGGTACTATGATAAATAAATGAATAAATAAATAAAGCATGAAAAAAATTCGGGGGTGTCAGAACCCCCCACCCTTAGTTACGGCCCTGGTGGCTTAGTTATGCTCCAATGCGCTCTGATCATTTTATTCGTGCGCCTCATTACGTGCGAAAGCAGATAACTTGATTTACGCCAACCAAATCAGGATTAAACCATGGCATACATGGTAATACAGCGTTCGGTAGTCTTTTCAGGCTCAATTGGCTTTTCAGTTCACAAGTATGGCTTGGTGGGCTAGTTCGTACTGCATCTTAAAGGCTACAGCGCACAAAGACGGGGACAACAGAAGAAAACACAGGACGAAGCGCCGAACTGCAACTGAAACTTTATTCTCTGAAGGAGGAACCTTATATGCGCACTTCGAGCCAATGAAAGCAACATTAGGCACAGCACAAACACGAGATAAAGTTACAACAAACCTAACACTCATTATTTTGCACACGGCCTAAGACATGTTACCGTTCAAAAATTCTATCTCCTTAGTGGAGAGGGTCACAGAGGGAGCACTCACACAACTGTCTTTTGGCGATCAATTTCGTACGCTTCAATCACTTCACGTGTCAGCTTATCCTTTTCCTTTCCGATTACGGAGCACTGCCCGAAAAGTGGTTCACATGCGCAAGTCCTGCAGTGCATTGACAAGTGGCCTGATATGGCATGTCTTTCCTACCAAATTCTTATGCTCCCTGAGCCTATCGTTAAGACATCTACCCGATTGTCCAATATATCTTTTCCCGCAGCTCAAGGGCAGCGAGTAGACTATACCTTCTTCACAGTCAACAAACCGCTCCCCATGTCTTTTGGCGCATCCTTCTTTTTTTGTTGCCATCAGCGTTAACAAGCAAACATAGTTTTGAAAGCTTGTTAGGGGCGGAGAAGACTACATCGACACCAGCACGCTTTTCAGGCTTTTCAGGCCAAATAAATAAATGCAACATGTTACTAGGTAAAGAAACTTTATTGTGTAGAACAGAATGCACTTGATGGTTTCCACGGCTTGCCTCACATCACACAAGGCTTTCTTCTTTTGACTTTTTTGTCATTCATTTCTTTGAGTTCTTGTCATTCATTCCGCTGTTTGCGCAAATGCTTTGCGCAAGCAGCGGTTTGTCAGCCCTCGGAATGGCGCATGCCCACTTCAAGAACAGTTCTTGGCAAGTCGGTGCACGGAAAAGGGCACTTTTTCCGAACAAGACCTGTAGCCGGAATCACACGAAGCACCAACGCTCAGTTTTTTTCTTTGAGGTAGACGGCATCTTTGCCAGCACACATCACTCATGAATCAACAGCACGCGCCAACAGTTCGCAGCAAACTACACAACTACAAACCGCCGGCCAGGCGTTGACAGCCGGATTGGCCTCTCTCCGCGGAAACGCTGACGGCGCCCCAGACGGTAGCGCTATGTTCTGCCCTAGCGGCGGTCACGCGAAAGAGGACCACCCTCTCCTATGGCTGGCCGCCGCGCTCAGCACACCTCCCCTTCTAGCCACCCTAGCCTGGTCTTAAATAAGGCACCAGTCCATTGTGATGGGGCCCTCCTTTTGGCCGTAGGTGTTGAGCAGCCTTTCCATCGCAGGTGTTGGGCAGCCTTTCTATCGCAGGTGTTGAGCAGCCTTTCCATCATAGGTGTTGAGCAGCCTTTACACCGCAGGTGTTCAGCAGCCTTTCCATCGTCCTCAGGAATTCTGCATCCGTAGCTGGGTAGCTTAGAAGAACGACTGGTGTCAGTTGACGGGGCCGGCTGGGCGAAGACGCCGTTTTCCCGGTTCGGTCAGGTGCTCTGGCACAACAGCACCCCCGCCACAAGACAATGCATCCAGAGTCCGAGCTGTCAAACGCAGCTCGGATGATGGGATGCTGGTTGACCTTCGTCAACTGTGGCTGCACTGCTCTTTCCACCTTTAGTGACTTCCACGGCACAGCAGTTTACTGGAACTGCCAAGAAGCAACACAAAGCCAAACCACTCTGGCCAAAGCAAGTGCCCTCCAAATGCTGATCAAATCGCCAGACCAGCATAAAAGAACAAAACATTTCCTGGAGATTACGCTAAGCTAAAATTAAAACATCACCAGCAACGCATCTCAGGAAGAATACCAAAGTGAGGACGTGCCTCTAGCTAAGTGTCAGTACGTGACGCTGCGAAAATCAATCAGAATTTCTTCGCTAGCGACTCTCAATGGTGACATCGGCAGATTGGGGACGATCGAAGTAGCTGGGGAAGACTCAATTTTGCCCCAAAGCTACAAACACTTCACTAAGTGCTCCCTAAATCGTGCGCCTTGCAAACACTAAACTAAGCGCTCCCTACATCGTGCGCCTTGGCACCGCACGCAAGTGTTCTGAATGTTAATCAACAAACATCACAAGATAAACAAGACTGGCCTTTGGCTAAAACGCTTTCGCTCATTGCACTTGGCAAATGAGTATTACACTAAGAAAACAAAGCGCTTCAAAATAAATACGAAGTAAAACTGAAAATCAAGCTCACGCGATTAACACGAAAAAGGGACAAAATAAAATTACACTGACGCGCATACTAACACGTAACGAAAAAGACGTAAGAAGGCATGTTAAACAGAGGCTTTTTCACATTCAGCCTTCATCTTTGTAAACACAACGAACAGCTCTTCTCACACGTGCTAACGCTCGTGCTTCTAAATACCAAAACAAAGGTATCTTAATCGGAGGCTTTTAACACTCAGCCTACATCTCCGTTAAAACAATTCACAGCTCTCTACACGAGCGCTAACGGTTAAATTTCTAAACCTAAAACAAACAAAGTATCTAAAAAAAGTCTACTGCTAAGATGAGGAGGAAAGCAAAATTTTACAAAATCATTGCGACGTTCCTTCCTCATAGGCAGACTACTAAACGTAAGCCACGGAGAAAGAAGTATTTGAGGAGGAGAATCGCTAGGCCGCGGCAACGCGCGAGGGCGGCGCGATAGCGTCACGGCGGAATTTGGTTTACGCCGAAGCACGACAGATGACGCTTTCGGCCTGTCGCCATCTTTTACATTCTCTTCTACGGACCCGACGCATAAAAATCGTGATAGCGCCTCGTACATTGTAAAATTTCTAAGATTTCTGTCTGAAACATCAACCGGTAGATATGACAGATATTTTAGCTGCAGTTACTAATCAATACTGCCAGAATTATAGGCCGTACAGCGCTTGAAACGAACTGCTTATAGTGGCCCCTGAGCAGACGACGTCTGCCGCCGCATGCACGCGCCCCTCGCTCCTCGCTCGCATGTTGTGCGCGCGCATGCGTAGGTGGGCCCTTCGCGGTTTGCTGGTTTCTTTCTCTTTAGCGCTCTCAGTGGCTTCCGCGCGTTGCGCCGGCGGCGCCGACTCCTCGATGTTTGCGTGCGCTTATTTTCACGCCGCGACAAAGGAGAGTGCAGATTTCGACCAGTACTTCTTCAGGATGGGGCGGAAATGTGTCGTGCCGAACTGCAGCAGTGAATACGCGTCCTGCAAGGAGAAGGTAATTACCTTCAAAGTTCCTAGTGACCCAGTGAGGTTGGAAGCGTAGTCTCGCGCCATACCAAGAAAAGACCGACAGCTGACGCCTCGTGAATTTGTTTAGTACTTCTCGGACAGTGACATCGACAGTCGGCGCTATTGTGGCGAGCTTGGTGGCGAAGTTCTTGACAAACCGAAACGGCCAGTGTTGTTACGAGACGCCGTGCCTTCAATCTTTCCGCTCACTGTCCCAGCTACTTATCTGCTGTTCTAAAAAAAAGGACAACGTGAAACTTCGACCACCTGGGGTTTTGTAACGTGCACCTAAATGTGAGCACACGGGCCTTTAGCATTTCGCCTCCATCTAAATGCGGCTGCCGCAACAACCGAAGTATGAATTGATGGCATACAGGGTAAATCCCATCATTCGTTCAAATAAATTATACATAACTCATTGAATTCACGTAATCAAAAATTATATATTTCGCGTTGCACAAAATATATCACGCTGGTAATTTTCCTGTATGTGACGCTATTTTTCTCGTTAATTTACCGACAAAACTTGGAGTGCGCTTGAGCTTCGCCTGTAAGAGTAGAACGCGACAGCGTAATCGGGTCCCGTTCGCATCGCCTTCTACGCCGGTATTTCTGCGAAACGAGCTCTTTAACGCTGTCGCGTTAAAATATCGAGCCGGCGAGGACGCACAAAAACACATCCATTCGGGCGTGACGCGCGAACGGCGAATCGGCGACGAATGGCCAGAGCTTCATTAGAGAGCGCGGTGAAAGGGACGCGCGCATTTTTCCTTCTCCGCTAGCGGACTCTCACGACAGAGGGCGCGTGGGCGCTGTGCCCGATAGGTACGAGGTGCTTCGAGGTCTGTGGAAAGGTGTAATGGTTCCGGGGCTTACTTTTGCGAACTCAGTGGTGTGCATGAGGGCAGAGGTGCAACCGGGAATGGATATAAATCAAAGGACTGTGGGACGCCTCGCGTTGGGTGCTCACGGGAAGACGACAAATGAGGCTGTAAAGGGCGATATGGGATGGGCAGGTTTTCAGGCGAGGGAGGTTCAGAGCAAAATAAGGTTCGAAGAAAGGCTAAGGAATATGAAGGATAGTAGATGGGCAGAGAAGGTGTTCCGTCATTTGTATAGGAAGAGCGTGGAAAGAACTAGGAGGCTCACTAGTAAATATATGGCTGGTAGTGTAAGCAATATGTAAGCGAAGAGCGTTAAGCGAAAAGTCACAGTGGCGGAGAGGATTCACTGGGCGGCAGCTATGGAGAAAAAACCGGCTGTGAGTAACTACCGAAAGGGCTAACATGAAATAAGGAGGGAGGCATTTTACGATAATTCAAGGCGGAGCGCTTTACTGTATAAAGCGAGATCGGGTCGCCTTAGAACGGGTAGTTATCAAGCGAGATTCAGTAAAGAAGAACAATGCACGTGCTGCGGGGAAGATAAGGAAACAGCGGAACATGTTCTGATTGAATGTGGAGATATCCACCCAGGTGTACGTTTGGGCACGAGCCTACATGAAGCCTTGGGTTTTAGAGACAATGGAAAGCTGAACACACCTGCGATTGAAATAGGTAAGAGACAGTTAGAGTATTCGTGGCAGAAAATTAGAGAGAAAGGACAAAAATAAATATTGAAAAAAAAAGATGACATTCTGCCGTAAAGGGCAGAGAACGGAGCTGGAAACTTAAGTTTTTTATTTTTTTCTAGAGTAAGATAGTTTTAATTGAAGTAAAGACACTAGGCCAACACTAAGAAAGAGAAGAGTAAAAGGTCTTTTTTTTTGTCGAGCCTAGTGGCACACTTGTCACCGCCCCGTTATAAAGGGGACGCTCGTAGCATCCATCCGATTCCGTGACTTTATTAGGACGCCCGAGCGAGCGCAGTTTCGCGTCCTCAAGAATTCTTGACGTAAGCACACAAATTAATTTCCAAAATGAATTCAAGAGAAAGTCTTCGTATCCGTCATTATACTGTGCTTATTTCCATACGGCACCCCTTCAGACGAGCTCTGGGGAGTCGCGCATTCCACGCTTTTCGAGGGGTCCGATCTCGACAGGGAGACAGGGAACAAACCCGTCTTAGTAGCGGCTAGCTTTGTACCGTGGTCGCCGAACTCACACAAACCGGCGGTTTTGTCTGCCCATTGTACCCCTCCGGGATAAGCCGTTACCCTTTCGCCACTGTGGGGGACAGCCTTTGTCGCTATTTCGGTGTACGCGACACCTCGCTGCGCTCCTGCCCCGACTAGGCCGTGAAAAGGATGAGACCAGGTGAAGACTTTCGCGTTTGAATTTCACTGACATTCTTTTCTTCGCGACGCGCTTCACGCGTACTCGAGATTTCAGCTGGAGTCTCAACTAGCCTTTAACCTGGCGTCTAGAGAGATGACGTAATCGCGCTTGGCCACTTCAGTGTGCTTGACGCCAAATCTAGATCTCCGCAGCTGTCTCAACTTCCGTCTTTTCTTAGCGGGCTTTTTCGATTTCTTAGGCCCAACCTGGAGCTTGGCGTCTTGCGAGTCGATGGCATGGCGTTTAGCCATTTTAGCTTGCTTGTGGCCATTTGCCTCTTTCGAGTTCGCCCTACGTTTTCGCCGACGCCTCTTTCTGCCCGAACGGCTCGCAATGCTCGCAGCATTCGCCCTCATACTCGCAAGTAGGCTGCATTCCATTTGCTTTGCCGAGGCTTGAGACGGCTCAACTAACTGATTCTCGGGCTTGCTGCTAGGTGTATTTGTCTCTGAAATAACGGGAGTCCCGATTCCTGTAATGCTAATACACTGACCTAGAGAAGTCTCCTCAGTTTTGGGTGATCTATCGCTGTCGTGGATAGCCCCTTTTCTCTGGCCTTCGTAGTCGGCCTCCTCTTCACTATGACGCACTTCGGCGTCCTGCACTTCGCGACGAGCTTCAGCCTCTAGCGCGTCGCGACGTTTCTCGACCTCTCGGTCTCCGCGGCGCGCCTCGTCCTGTTGCGCTTTTCGACGCTCTTCGTCCTCACGCGCCTCAGCCTCTCGCGTTTTGCGAAGTGCCTCTTGTTCTCTCGCTATCTGACGCGCTTCATTCTAACGCGCCCTGCGGAGCGCCTCGGCGTCCTCAAGCGCCACGGGCCTCAGTCTCTAGCGCTTCGCGACGGGTCTCAGTGTCTAGCGCTTCGCGACGCGCTTCAGCGCTGTCTTTACCGCCTCGACTTTCGCAGTCAACAGGACCTGAAGCCGCGAAGTGGTGTAGCAAGGCATCTTTGGCCTTATCAAAGTCTTGCGCTTCCTCAGCGGATAAGCGCTCCAAAACGCATGCAATTTGGCGCGGCAGCAACGTGACAAGCCTCTCCAACCAAACGTCTCGGCTAACGCCAACCTCCTCGCAGACAGCTTCAAAGCTAACGAGAAAAGTCTGAATGTTCTCGCCTGTCCTGAAGATCCTGAGTTGGTATTGTGCTCGCTGCCACTTAAGCGCCTGAATTTCATGATCAAGCTTTTTCATTTTGAGAGCATGTTCCCGCTCCCGAGACTGCCTCTCTTCGCGCCTTTCGCGTTCCTCCGCCTCCTGCTTTTCGCGCCTATCATGTTCTTCAAACTTGCGTTCCTCGCAACGCACCTCCTCCTGCAGCGCCTTGGCACTGTACTTATCGTCTTGACTTTCGCAGTCGACCTGCTTCACAGCAGCAATGTGGCCTAACAAAGCTTTCTTAGCTGCATTGAAGTCTCGATTATCCAAGTCAAACATGCGCTCCAAAACGCATCCTAGATTCTGCGGGAGCAACTGGATCAATCTTTGTAGCCAGTAGTCTCGGCTGACCTCATGTTTTCCACAAGCTTCTTCAAAATCAGCGAGGAAAGCAACAATGTCCTCACTTGTCTGGAAAACGCGGAGCTTGTTTCGTGCTTTCCCCCATTTACGCGATTCCTCTTTATGGTCGGGCTCCCTCTCATTTAGTTCCGCTTGCGCTGCTCAATGTCTCGCTCGAACATTTCGCGCTCTTTTGCCTCCAGCCTATGTCAGTAATCAACTCCCAAAGCTCCTCAGCATCATCGATCGTCACCTCTTCTTCTTCCATCTCCTCGAGAATCGTCTCCCTTGTTTTGGCGGAGCCGGCGTAAATGCCTAACTCCTCACAAATTTCAAGATGGTACTTCTCCATCGCGATCTCGTTCCTCGTGATGTTTTCCTACTAATATTCACCCGTACTTTAAAACTAATCTCATGGTTTAAAGCAGGTCAATATTCAGTTATAGCCTACAAAACAAAACTCTCTCCTAACATCTGCGTGTGCTAGAGAGGTCTGGCGAAATGACCAGTAAACGTTGGGCACTCACCCAACCAAAGTAGCTGACTCCGGTCGAACTCGTGGCTGCTGTCGAGCGGTGTCGTGAGCGTCCTCGCTCCCCGGGCGTGCAGGGATCTGGTCCAACTGTCCAACCGCTGAGATCAGGGTAGCGTATGTCCCGTGCAGCCAAACGTTGAGATGAGGTAGCGTATCCCAGCTGGTCCAACAATGAGTTGAGGGTAGCGTATTCCAACTTGTCCAACGATGAGATGAGGGTAGCGTATCCCAGCGCTGCCAACCACTGCTAGGAAAGGGGTTGTGTGTCGATGAAAGCCGGGAGGCTGGCGAGCCGATGATGCCGAAGATCAGACTTATCGCTTAGGAGCAGAGCAAGGAGGCCAAACGTTTGCAAAACAGTAACAACGTTTATAGCAGGTATAGCAAGTTATTGCAGTACAGAGCCTGCCAGCTCGACCAGGTCGGCTGGGGCGTCTCTCTTAACAACGGACCAGCCTGGTCTTAAATAAGGCAACAGTCCATTGTGATGGGGCCCTCCTTTTGGCCGTGGGCGTTGAGCAGCCTTTCCATCGCAGGTGTTGAGCAGCCTTTCCATCACAGGTGTCTACCCTCCTTTACGCCGCAGGTGTTGAGCAGCCTTTCCATCGTCCTCAGGAATGCTGCTTTCCGAAGCTGGGTAACTTGGAAGAACTAAAGTCCTTAGATTTTTCCCTGGAAATATCTAGGGACTTTAGGAAGAACAACTGGCGTCAGTTGACGTGGCCGGCTGGGCGAAGACGCCGTTTTCCCGGTTCGGTCAGGTGCTCTGGCACAACAGCGTACCGTTTCTCCTTTCGCATTTCTCGAATAGTCCGCAGATATTTCCGCCGCCACACGATGATGTCGTCCCTTTCCAGCAGTGCACAGTTACGTTTTTGCTTCCGAAATACGAATCCAATGTCATTCAGAAGCCTGCGCATCGTTCTGAAACTCAGATGCTTCGGTAGCCCCATGTCGGTGTCGCCGATTACCTCTGTTGGGGATTTATCAGACTCCGGACTCCGCTAAAGGTTATATAAGGTTCTTTATTCAACTACGCGACTAGAAACAAAGGACCCCAGGCCCGATTGAGTATCCAAGCGATTTTCCGAGCAGCTTCTCTCCTTGGCTGCCGGAGGTCGACTCCCTTCGTCTCGTCGACGCTCTCCCCCTCCAAGACGATGACGACCACGTGACCAGGCCGCGGCTTCCAGACGCCAGCCCCTGAGATCAAAGGGCCCGAACACAGCGGCACTCGGCCGAAAGGAAGAGGCGCGAGGACAGGCAAACACTTCTCCGTAACCATTCGGAGAAAGAGCCGTGGTCTGCACCGTCAGTTTCACGACCGACACGGCGGTCTCAGTCTCGCGGGGTGCGAGGAAATGGCGTGCAGGCATCCCGGGCCGAAGCGCCGATAAATCTCGGACGGAGCCCGCGAAGCGGGTGTCACGTAACACCGCCACCGGGGCGCGAGTGCGCCCGTCCCGACCGAGTTCCTGGGAGCGGAACGCAACAGACTCCTCCGCCGCCGGAAGATCCGACCGAAGGGTGGCCAGCTGTCAGGTCGCCCGAAGAGTCGGGGTTGCTCCTCGGACTGGTAACTGAAGACACTTGGCCGCTTGTGGCCTTGTCCCTAGGATACACAACACAAGCACACGCACTCTGGTCGGCGTGCCCGAGCGACACACGCCCACCGGACGCTATAACTCCCCCATGGCTTTACAAATACTACCTCTCTCTTTCTCTCTATTGTTCTCTCCAATGGTGGTCAGCTCTAGAAAAGGCAAATTAAAACCGTTACCTCAATGCCCAGCTGAGTCAGCGATACGAACACATTAAAAAAAACAACAAAAAAGCCTGTGTTTAACTTCTAAAATCCGCGACTCAGTCCATCGGCATTCTTATTCTGGGTTCCTTTTCTGTACTTGACCTCGAAGTTGTATTCCTGCAATATGAGGCTCCATCTGAGCAGCCTCCCGTTTTTACTCGACATTTGCTTCAGCCATGAAAGAGGACAATGGTCAGTCTCGACCGTGAATTTTGTGCCTTGAATATAGCATCCTAGCTTTTGAATGGCCCACACAATGCACAAACATTCTTTCTCGGAGGTGCTGAAAGCTTCTTCTCGTGGAGTCAGCTTCCTACTGAGATAGAGCACAGGGTGCTCCTCACCTCCTTCGTTAAGTTGGGCTAGGACGACACCTAGGCCTCGGTTGCTAGCGTCACATTGGAGAATGAATTCTCTGCCGTAGTCTGGCGCGACAAGCACCGGCCGTGAAGACAAAGCTGTTTTCAATTTTTGGAAAGCTTCCTCTCTCTCGGCGCTCCAAGTGACCGCTTCCGATTCGTGTTTTCGGAGACTGTCAGTTAACGTGCTGGCGAGCTCCGAGTAATTCGGAATATAGTGCTGGTAATACCCGGCCATTCCTAGAAAGGCTCGCACATCCCTTTTGTTTACCGGTCTTGGGAAGTTAACTATTGCCGCCACTTTGGCTTTCATTGGTTCCCGTTTTCCCTGTCCTATCTCATGTCCTAAATATGTGACCCGGGCTTGACCGAACTGACACTTCTCGGCTTTGATAGTCAGGCCCGCCCCTTTGATCCTTTCAAGAACCGTTCGAGTATGCTGCAAATGAGACTCCCAATCATTAGAAAATACGGCCACGTCATCCAGATAGGGCACCGCAAACTCTTCCAGTCCCTCAAGTACCCGATTCATCAACCTTGAAAAACAGAACGGCGCGTTTTTCAAGCCAAAGCTCATGGTAACGGGCTGATAAACCCCGAAAGGTGTTACAAAGGCCGCATAGCGACTTGCTCGTTCTGTTAGGGGCACCTGCCAATATCCCCTTACTAAATCTAGGGTTGAAATGAATCTAGCTCTGCTTACAAGCTCCACCCTTTCCTCAATGTTAGGCAACGGGTAGACCTGGTCTTTTGTAATCGCATTTAACTTACGATAATCGACGCATGGTCGTGGATCCTTCCCCGGCACCTCCACTAACATTAAAGGGGAGCAATAGTCACTATACGCTTCCTTGATCACGCCAAGGCGAAGCATCCTTTTAACTTCCGCCTTCATTAGGTCTAGCTGTCGCGGAGACATGCGGTACGCCTTGGAGCTAAAAGGGACCTCCGTAGTCAACTCGATGTCATGCTGTATTAAATGAGTCCTTCCGAGCCTTTCCCCAAAACAATCCAGATATTCCTGAATAAGGCTCTTCAAATCCTCCACCTTAGCTGTACCCAACTCCTCCTTGTTAACCGCACACGCTATCACCTCTTCCACACTAGGGCCCGTTTTCCCGCGAAAACAAGGCACCTCTAGAGAAACATCCTCTGAAACATTCATAGCGATGCTAACAATTGCTGTTCGCTCTAGAAACGGTTTCATTAGATTTACGTGGTAGACCCTGTCCTCACGTTTTCGTCCAGGTAATCTCACGGTGTAGTTCACCTCTGAAAGGCGACTGATAACCTCGGCAGGTGGACTTCCAATTTATTTTGGCGATTCGGCCTCAAGATCATCACTTTGTCTCCAGTGTTGAATGATCGCTTCCGGGCATTTCTATCATAGTAACGCTTCGAAGCGTCTTGCGCTGCCTCTAGGTTGCCTTTCACGATCTCACGACACTTATGTAACCTTTGCATTAGGTTCAACACATACTCGATCACACTTTTAGGCACCCGATCATCCTCCCACAGCTCACGGACTAACCTCAGTGGACCTCGAAGATTTCGGCCATATACTAGCTCTGCCGGTGCGAACCCGGTTCCTTCATGTGGCACTGTGCGCAACGCAAATAGCGTGCCAGGTAAGCAACAATCCCAGTCACACTTCCTTTCGTGGCAGACCGCTCTCAAAACCTTTTTGAGGGTAGCATGCCATCTCTCCACACTGTTGCTTTGCGGATGGTAAACTGAGCTATGCCAAATCTTGACGCCACACTTCTCGAGAAACGTGGTCGTGAGTGCGCTCGTGAACACTGTCCCCTGATCTGATTGCATTTCGGCCGGGAAACCGAGGCGCGAAAATATAGAAAGTAAAGCATCCACTACCTCGACCGAAGTTGCCTCCTTTAAGGGTACCGCCTCGGGGAACTTCGTTGCCGGACACAATAGTGTAAGAATGTATCTGTTTCCCGCACTTGTTTTCGGCAACGGCCCCACCAAATCCACAACAACTCTACGGAAGGGCTCAGAAATAATGGGCACTTTCACCATCGGCGCCTTCCATTTGTCGTTAGACTTACCGGCTCTCTGGCAAGTGTCACAAGTTTTCACAAAACCCTGCACCTCTCTGAAACACCCTGGCCAATAAAATTCCTGCAGCAGCCTTTTCTTGGTTTTATTTATGCCCAGGTGACCTGCCCACGAATGATCGTGACAAAGACTGAGTAGGTCCTTGCGATACGGTGACGGCACCACCAATTGATCGTAAGATTGCCCTCGCCTATCTCGGTATTTACGATACAGGATACCGTTCCTCACTTCGAAAGAAATGTTTCTTGACGACACACCTTCACTGTTTTCAGGGTTCAGAACCGCTAAACTAGGGTCATTTTTCTGAGACATCCGTAACACCTCCCTGTCAACACCTAGCATGCGCTCGTAGCTGTCCGAGATCGGTGCCAACACGGATCCCTGCAAACTCTGATCTTTTTTTCCTTTCGAAGGGTTTTTCTTTTTCTCGACGGGCGGCTCCTTAGCCTGACCTACTTCCGATTTTTCGGTAGGAGAAATAGGAAATACTTCCTCCTCCGGTTTAACTACTCTGGATCCAGTTGTTTCCTCTTTTGCTTTGGCACTTTCTTCATCGTCGTAACGCAGCTGCTGAGCTAATGCGCGTGCTTTCGACCTCGTCAAAGCCATGACTTGGGCTTCAGCAAATGTGCACCCCCTCTTGTTCAGTAATGACTCTGAGCTGTTCGAGAAAAGATACGGGTAGCCTTCGGGTAGCCCCTTAGAGACTGCTGCCACTGTCTCGATAGCTCCGAAAGGTCCCTGAATCTGTACCTTTGCCATAGGTAAGCACACGGAATCTTCGCTGATGGCCTGCCTTATCCATGCGCATTCGGATAAGTAGTCTCCAGATTTTACGTAGTTCGGATGGACTACGTCCATGGTGGCCGCGGAGTCCCTGAGTACCTTACACTCTTTGCCATTTACCATTAAATCAGTCATGTACGGCTTCAACAGATCTACATTACTCGGGTGGTTACTTATGCACGCAAATACTGGTCTCCCTTTTGAGCAGTTTCGGGCGAAGTGACCTGTTTCGCCGCATTTGAAACACGCCACCTTAGCTCGGGATTCGAGCTCTTCTGAGTGATTTTGGTGTTCCTTTCTACCCTTTTCAGGCTCTTTCGCCCTACCTTCAGCGCGCGCCGAATTTCGACTAGTCTCGTCTCGCTCTTTCGTTGTGTTTTGCTGCCCTCGAGTGTAAGCTTGTGGCCGTGGTGCTGGCCTTGGATAGTGATGTGCGCTATTGGTCGGTGTCCTGAAACCTCGACTTGCCACATACTCGTCGGCTAGCTGTGCTGCATTCTTCACAGACACACCTTCCTGCCTATCCTTAACCCACAGACGCACGTTATCCGGCAGGGTGTCATAAAACTGCTCTAAGCAGATTAGATCTCCCAGTTTACTGAAGTTATCCGCCCCTGCTCCTTTTACCCACTCTGAAAAATTATCACTCAGGCTACACGCAAACTCAACAAAGCTTTCGCTAGGCTTCTTTCTTTCCTGTCGAAATCTCCTCCGAAATTCCTCTGTGGAAAGCCTGTATTTAGCGAGTAAAGTCGACTTCACTGAGCCGTACACGCCTGCCTCGGCTGCGCTCAGTCTGGCCACGACTTGCGAGGCCTCTCCCGGTAACAACGCAAGCAACCGTTCTGGCCATGTGTCCTGGTGAAATGAATGTTTCTCACAGACCCGTTCAAAATTGATCAGGTAGAGACCGATGTCATCGCCTGTTTTGTACGGCTGAAGCAAACTCGTCATTTTCACGCTCTCTGATTGCGGCGACGCCGCATCCGCACTGCGCGCTAATCTCGCCTGCTCTAGCTTTATTTTCTCAAGCTCAATTTCTGCCTGCCTTTGTTCTCTCTTTTCCTGTCTTTCTTTCTCTGCAGCTCTTTCTTTCTTCTCTTCCTCCATTTCCTCTTTCTCGCGACATATCTTTTCCCAGGCTTCGGTGAGCTCGTCCTCCTCAAAACCCACTTCGTCTATCGCCCTACGAATTTCGGGCTTCCTGAACCTATTGCTGAGGTCCATACCGAGCTCTGCTGCCAACAGCAACAGCTCTTCCTTTTTTAGCACTGAGATATTCATGCCTTAACGAGCGCTGACCACTCAATATTAAATATTAACCGCTCACCAGTGGCGGTCAACACAGCCCATTGCCCGATAGAACCCGGTTCTAATCGTCCGGCAAACGTAGTCGCTCAAGCACTCACCCAGCTTCGAGCTTGCGAAGGTCGTGTCTCCCGGAGCCACGTTCTCAGGTCCGCCGATCCCAGATCGTCAGGTCTGCCTTCTGCTCGTTGTGGAGCCTTCCTCGCTTGCCTCGTCCGCGTAGTCGAACCCGATGATCCCGGATCGTCGGTCGAAGTTCCTTCCCTTCAGCAGGTGTCCGCCAGCCTTCTTCTGATCCCGCCGCTGCCAACCAGTTTGTTGGGGATTTATCAGACTCCGGACTCCGCTAAAGGTTATATAAGGTTCTTTATTCAACTACGCGACTAGAAACAAAGGACCCCAGGCCCGATTGAGTATCCAAGCGATTTTCCGAGCAGCTTCTCTCCTTGGCTGCCGGAGGTCGACTCCCTTCGTCTCGTCGACGCTCTCCCCCTCCAAGACGATGACGACCACGTGACCAGGCCGCGGCTTCCAGACGCCAGCCCCTGAGATCAAAGGGCCCGAACACAGCGGCACTCGGCCGAAAGGAAGAGGCGCGAGGACAGGCAAACACTTCTCCGTAACCATTCGGAGAAAGAGCCGTGGTCTGCACCGTCAGTTTCACGACCGACACGGCGGTCTCAGTCTCGCGGGGTGCGAGGAAATGGCGTGCAGGCATCCCGGGCCGAAGCGCCGATAAATCTCGGACGGAGCCCGCGAAGCGGGTGTCACGTAACACCGCCACCGGGGCGCGAGTGCGCCCGTCCCGACCGAGTTCCTGGGAGCGGAACGCAACACCTCGCTGAGGATCTTTTCTGCCGTCGGCGACTCGTTGCGAATGTAGTACTGATGTACACCCGTCGGCAAAATAAGTCGGGACGCGCGAGCGACGACCGCAATCAGATAAAACTAAAGTCCCTTAATATATACAAAGTAGCGACACTCTCCTCCATATCCTCTCCCAAGTGTCTAACCCTCCTCTCCCAAGTGTCCAAACCTTTCTATATCATCTCCCAAACGGCCACCGTGTGGGCGCCGGTCCTATAACCACGGTATAAGAATATTCAGGTGTTGACACTGCGCGCGGCGGCCAGAAAATGTTCGATCGTCGGTCCGTTGAGCAGTGCGCCATCTAATGGCTTGAGGCTGAGATGCGCCCGCGAGTAGCCGAATCACGGTGGTGCTGCGTCATCGCCGCAGCGCTCGCCATGCCCTCTCCTGTTGCTCTCTCGATTTCGCCCCTCGACGCCGCTTGGCGGATGCACATTATCCAGCAAAATGGCACAGAAAAATGCACGTTATCAGCAGCATGCGCGTTGCTATGGAGGCGACTGCCCCGCTTTTCGTAGCGCTCTCCAAGACGGCGCCGATGAAACTGCAAGTCATCTGATAAGAACCCGAACATTATCTGGACGCGCGTGGATTGCGGTTTCCCATGCGTTGGGGGAAGAGTGTCATCACCTGAGTATATTCTTACACCGTGCCTATAACCCAGCTCGCGCCACTTTCCTATCAAGAATGCTATGTCACGCTGATAACGCGCGCGTTTCCCGGGCGACGGCCCGTGAAGCGGGGAGGTGGAAGGCGGGAGAGGAGGGTGCTCGGCGTGGCGGCTCGGTTAAAAGAAAGACGGTACTTTCCCAAAAATATCCAGGGACTTTAGATAAAACTAGAGTCACTGTATATGCTAGGTAGCATATACAGTAACTCTAGATAAAACTGCATCGCCGCGCCATCTTACGTGGAAAGTGGGCGTGCGCGTTCTTTCAATCTCTCAGCCATATCTTTTTAAGGCTGTTTCACATGCCGCGATTGCAGCGAAGGAAATCGCTCGGTTCGCTCTATTCGCTCTGTTCGCAACCGCCGCTAATGGCGGTTTCGTTTCACATGGACCGCGAATGGTCTGCGATTTTGGCTCTGCGACTGGCGCGGCGCGCAAAGTTGCTTGCTGCCGTTGTTCGTGGCAGACACGGCATAATTTTCTAATGTAATGTAACAAGCTGTGCGTTATGATATTCTTAAATTTTCATCACCGGTAGCGAAGAGAACGCCTGTCTTGTCATTTAAAAACACTTTACAATCTAAATTCACTTGAAAATACGCAACAACGGCCATAACCAAAACAAACTCGTTGGCGCAATTTCGACGGCTCGGCCGGGTCGGCACAATTTCGACGGGTCTCGACTGGAAAATCGCTCCGCCGCTGCGAACAGAGCGAAAAATTTTCAACATGTTGGTCGCTCGCCGCTGACCGCTGCGGCGAGAGCGATCGGCCTTTTTTTTCGCTGCGAGCGAATTCGCAGCCTGAAAATCGCTCTGTTTTGTGTCATGTGAAACGGCCTTTACTCGCTCGCAGCGGACCAGCGATTACGTGTAGCGTTTTGCGCCAGGCGTCGCTTTCTTTCTTCAATCCGTGACGCGCTCAATTCGACGGGGGTACGGTGGCGGTGAAGTGTACGCGGCTCGCCATCCCGTGAATAAAAAGATAGCGTATCTTGTCTCAGTGGCAAACTGGTGCCACATACACATCATTGCTTGTCTTCTCTGCACGTTCGTTTAAAGCGTACCATGTCATACCGAAACACGAACGAGGGTACCGAAAATGGAAAGGCGTTGAGCCGAAAGAATGCTTTAGTTTATTAACATAATATAACAAGACGCAGGCAGATCACCTTACACATGCAACCGAATAGGCGAATGAACTAGAAAAAAAAGAAAAAAAAAAGGCTCGCTGTATTCGGCGAGTGTATAGAGAGCAGTAAATCACAACGTGTTCCGCGTGGCTGCAGAAAGTTCCAAAAACACGTGGCAGCAGTGATGAACTCAAAAAAGCTGAGCAACAACTCAAAAGAAGAGAGCGTGTTCATCAATGAATAGAAGTTCCCTGCTTCTCTGTACTCTAAGTGTGAGCTCTTCGAACCACGATAAAACGAGAACGCTTGAGCTTCGCCTCCAAGAGTACAACACGATAACCTGATCGGGCCTAGTTGGCATCGCCTTCATAATTAGCCTCAACGTGCTGTGAGGAAAAGAAAACCTCTGCGCGCAACATTGAAAACATTTTTGCCACGCAGTACGCGCTGATTTTTCTCGCACTGCCAATGCCACTTACGTAGACACCGACACCGGAATTTCTGCGAAAGGAGCTTTTAACAACAGCGCGTTAAACGAAAAGTTCGGCTGCTCTGCGTTGTCTATGAAGCGGGCTGCGTACACTTCCTTGCCACCATGCCCCCGTCGAACTGAGCGCGTCACGGATTGAAGAGAGAAAGCGGCGCCTAGCGCAAGACGCTACATGTAATCACCTGGTCAGCTGCAAGTGAGTAAAAAGATATGGCTGCGAAATTGAAAGGACGCGCATGCGCAATCTCAATGTCAGATGGCGCGGCGATGCAGTTTTATCTAGAGAGTACCGCAAAGGTAGGCTGCACGCGGGCAACATTGGGCGGCGGCGGCCATTTCCCTTCCAGACCGCCCGGCGCGTTGCTATCGTGTTTTGAGAAGTGACCGATCTTTTAGCCTCAGTGCCGTGTTACACTCGGCGGAACGGCATTATGTGTGTGTGTTCTTCAAGAGGATATTAGAAGTGATTTCTAGTCATCGACAGGTATGGATCGACTGCGCGGTTAGCGGTGTAACTAATGAAACGTACGGCGATAGTTGCCATACGTGCTCGCGAACTCTCTTCATGGCTTCATCGGTCTCTTTTCGTGTCACGCCCGGGTGTGTTCGCTAGGTCCGGAGCTGTAAACATAGTTGCATTAGCGCATGCCATTTACTTCGAAATTTGGTGAATCTTGACTGTTTGAGCTAGCTTTGCAGTCGGTGTTCAGGTTCATTGCACTCGAGAACGTTATCTAACAACGTCGAGAACATTCAACATTGCGTCCTTCGACTGACCGCTGACGCATAGCTTGCTTGCGCACCATGCTTGCTGTTCAACTGGTTGATATGTGTAATAGAAAGTGTGTGTGTACGGTAATTGGAAGTTGTGCACGACGTATTTATGTCTTGATTCGGAACGCCAGCAGCCGAAAGCACGGGCGAATCGGCATGCGGTAGGTAAGGTGCATCTTATCTTGCGATACGTAGAAAATAGGCCATCAAAAATGATTGACATCACTACATATTTGTTTCATTTCCTATTTCTTGTCTCCTTGATATTCGCAACGTTGCAATGAATTTGCAAATATTTTGCTGTGTTCCGACAAACATTTTTTTTCTTGGCGTTGCCAGCGCGTAAACAGCTGGGGTTCGGTTTCTGCACTGCTGCACCTTCTTTTCATAATGCACTCTTATTAAAACTTCCTCGGTACGGTGCTTTATGTTCTTTTGATCAGAAGTAGCACATCCCGGAATTTTAAACCGCATGCTACTGCAACAGTGTATGTGTATAGATCTAGGGCTCGCACAAAAACGACTCCCTCATTGTGTGGGATCTGCCTTTTTTTTTTTTTTCTTGCTGCGACCATTTTTCACCCACTAAACAGTATTTTAAGGGTACGCTCGGCGCCATGCAGCATTAGCAGCATCTTTTTTGCAACAAATTTACAAATAAGCTTGATAACATTGCCTTATACCAAGTTTATCGACAGAGTGCCGCGCTTCTGTTTTGCGCAATGGCAAATGATCATGCCACAATTGCCTTCAAGGTATTGGCCGCGAGATCGAGCGGAGTCGCCGCCTGGCGGCTACTGGCTGAAGCGCGCCTAGTGTGGATTGCTCCCTCCGTCGTCTGCTAGGCACGTCGTGTTTGCGTGCGCGCGTACGTCCTGCACGTTCTCAAAGGGCGGTTTATTTTCTTATGTTAGCACGATTTTAACTGCTCGTACGTATACCTAACATGGTGTACAGAAGTAAATGGGCTTGCTCGGCTGCATGCGCATTGTAATAAGATCAGTGAGTGCGACTTTCGAAAGGGCTGTGTATTGATGTTGTATACCCTTCGTTCACCAGAATCATTTCCGTGTTGCTCCGCTTTCTGGTTCAAGCACATCCTAAAGTGCGCTTGGCATAGTCCCAAACATGAGGAGCATTAAATAGTGTGTGAAGGCGCCGTTTTAGCGACTTGTTGGTAAACAAAAACGAGGCTCTAGGCCATGCACTTTCGCGTTGATGTTATGTGTATAACTGCGGCACTGTAGTTCATCGGTTATGCGATGAGCTTTAGTTGTGCTTAGGATGTCCTTTTATTGTACGGTCGTGGTCCCGCTGCAGCGAAGTATTTCTATTAAGTGAAGTCTGACACTTCGGTACTCAAACTGTCCCCTAAAAAAAACAGACAATGGAATGACACGGCAGTGATAAAACGGAGTTGCCGCGCGCAATTTGAACTTGGGGCGAAATTTATGCAGAACCACCCGTGCGCTTAGATTTATAGGTACGCTTTGAAGGACCCAGATGTTCAAAATTAATCCCGACGGCGTGCCTTGCATTTCTGTCGTATAATTTCACGCAAAACCTCATCCTTTTTTTTAACATTATCTTGAGCATTTGTGTGGAGTTGTTAGAAATTGATGGAAGGTAGCGGACAATATTAGTTCGGAAAAAAAAAAGAGAAGACATTGCTTTCATAAAATAACCGGACCTTTGTGGCATCACTGTCGTGCATGTAAGCAGTCGATGAAAGCTCTGTGCTAAACTCTTACCTTTTTATTTTGTTACTGGAGCAAGAACAAGTGCGTACGCGTTGAACGTCTCCGTGGCGCTAAAGCGCTGTCAATCGCGTAGCTTTCCTGACTAAACTTATCAAGTGTCCTACATTTCACGGAGAACTGAACTATAAAAAAATGCGTATTCGCGCGAACAGTGGTACTGAACTCATTGCACAGCTAGGAATATGAGCTGGTATACAAATGAACAAGAAGTCAACACTTAAGTCGTTCAGTCGTACTACAGCAGTGCGTAGTACACAGAAAACAAGCTTAACACGTACAGAGAAAACAACCGAAAACGTCATATAGTGCGTGAGCGCAGACTGTCATCCAGGGCGAGCATCCCTTTCATCGGCAGATTGCGCTTCTCTTACTAGTAATAGTAACGTTGGATCCTCTTTGTGCATCGATTGAACAATGAAGAGCGTATATATTACCAGTATAGCTGTAATCCACGCATTTTATTCGCCGACAATCGGCTCAAACCGCTCACAACGAAGCGCCGCTGTGTGCATTTGTATACGCGCCGCCGACGGCCTCTCCACACTAACGCGGCGACGGTGCTGCCACCTATAGGACGATCTCGCGGCCAATACCAGTAAACAGTTATTATTATAATAAATCTTCGATTTCGTTCTCGTGCGTGACACGCTCATAACTCGGATAGCGCGCGTAATCTGTTCAACAGATAGAGATATAAACAGCCAAGCATTAAATAGAACGGTATGTAGTTTTCAATATCGCTGACCATAGCGAACCGAAAAGATGAAGTATCCTGTCGCATAACACCTTTTCCAGCAAAGCTAGTGTAGTTCACTGCAGGAAGAAGTGTTATTCGAGGGGTGCGAATTCATTCCGGCCAGGGGCGTAGCCAGAAATTTTTTTCGGGGGGGGGGGGGGGGGGGGGCATCTCCTTGATCTGAAGTGGGGGTTGGGCGGGGTGATCGCGTGCCATTTTGTGCTCTGTATGCCTTGGCAAAATACTTTTTCGGGGGGGGGGGGGGGCGACCACGGGCCCGGTGTGTCCCCCCTGGCTAAGCCCCTGATTCCGGCTAACTATGCAGCCACGTAGAACGGCGCTCTTTCACATTAATTTTTCCCACACGGCATGCAAAAATAAACGAGATTCCCAGAGTAGCTCACCAGTAACGTTCGATTGCTGGTGAGCTACTCTCTTCTGGCATCTGCATGCAGTGGCGTAGCCAGGGGGTGGCACACCGGGCCCGTGCCCCCCCCCCCCCTCCACCCCCCGAATTTTTTTTTTCCCGTGGCATACATAGCACAAAATGACACTCGACCACATCTGCCTGCCAGACCCCCACTTCTGATCAAGGAGGTGCCCCCCTCCCCCGAAAAAAATGTCTGCTTACGCCCTTGTCTGCATGACGCGTTTAAAAAAAGCGACGAAGTACTTCTGGAGACCGTGGTACTGCTAAATGTCCGGCCACGTTCTGCATTGAAGGCGCCTGCACCCAAAGCGCTTGGAAGGGATATGGTGGCGGGAGGTCACGTGATGCGAGTAAGCCAATAGCGTCGGCGGCGGCGCGCGGAAAACAGATGCGATACTCTGAAAATTTTCTAGTGGCTCTAGTTTTATCTGATTGCGGTCGTCGCTCGCACGTCCCGACTTATGTTGTCGACGGGTGTACTTTCCGGCGAAGAGCAGACAGGGTAAAACTATCGTACCGCTGCACTCTTGTCTTTCGAGTAACTTTTGCTGGTGATTCAGCCGCGAAACGAAGCCTTTTACGCTTCGGGGACTTCAGGGTACCCTTTAAAACATCCGCCTTGAGCCGTGCGACAGTACGCTCGCTCACGCCGGTAAGCTGGCTAACCGAACGAAACACGGAAGCGACGGAGAGTCCCGGTCTCACTTGGGCGTACACGTTGCAGGCCACTTGCTTAGTTTGCTTCGACAGCTTTTGGTACTCAAGCTTCTTGAATATCCTGTGCGGTGAGCCAATTGGCGAGCAACCGGAGCAAGAAGGCACAGGCGACGCGGAGGCCATTTTTTTTCTGAAGGGTGATGGTGAAGGAAGTAGAGTGCCTCGATGTCCGAGGAGGACATCGAGGCACTCTAGAATGGATGGATGGATGGATGCTATGAGCGTCCCCTTTATAACGGGGCGGTGACAAGTGTGCCACCAGGCTCGAAAAAAAAAAAACCTTTACTCTTTTTTTTTAGCGTTGGCCTAGTGTCTTTACTTCAATTAAAACTATTTTACTCCAGAAGAAAAAAAAAAACCTTAAGTTTTCAGCTCCGTTCTGTGCCCTTTACGGCAGAATGTCCTTATTTTTTTCCCATTATTTATTTTTGTCCTTTCTCTCTAGTTTTCTGCCACCAATACTCTAACCGTCTCTTACTTATTTCAATCGCGGGTGTGTTCAGCTTTCCATTGTCTCTAAAACCCAAGGCGTCATGTAGGCTCGTGCCCAAACGTACACCTGGGTGGATGTCTCCAGATTCAATCAGAACATGCTCCGCCGTTTCCTGATCTTCCCCGCAGCACGTGCATTGTTCTTCTTCTTTACTGAATCTCGCTTTATAACTACCCGTTCTAAGGCAACCCGATCTCGCTTCAAACAGTAAAGCGCTTCCCATTGAATTGTCGTAAAATGCCTCCCTCCTTATTTCATTTTTGCCCTTTCAGTAGTTACTCAAAGCCGGTTTTTTCTCCATAGCTGCCATCCAGTAAATCCTCTCCGCCTCTCTGACTTTTCGCTTAACGCTCTTTGTTGACATACTGCTTACACTACCAGCCGTATATTTACTAGTGAGCCTCCTAGTTCTTTTTCTCCACTGCGTGTCCACGCTCTTCCTATAAAAGTAACGGAACACCTTCTCTGCCCATCTACTCTCCTTCATATTCCTTAGCCTTTCTTCGAACCTTATTTTCCTCTGAGCCTCCCTCGCCTCAAAACCTGCCCATCCCATATCGCCCTTTACAGCCTCATTTGTCGTCTTCCCATGAGCACCCAACGCGAGGCGTCCCACAGTCCTTCGATTTATATCCATTCCCGATTGCACCTCTGCCCTCATGCACACCACTGAGTTCCCAAAAGTAAGCCCCGGAACCATTACACCTTTCCACAGACCTCGAAGCACCTCGTACCTATTGTATCCCCACAATGCTGCTTCATTATTGCAGCATTCCTCTTTCCTTTTGCTGCTGAGGCTTTTTCCTGTACCTCCATGTACCTGTCACCCTCATTTATCCATACTCCGAGGTACTTGTATTCGCTCACCCTCGGTATTTCTTGGCCCTGTATTGACACCGCCTGATCACAAGGGTCATTGAATACCATCAATCCACATTTTGTTACACTAAATCCTAGTCCTAGAGCTTCCCCTTCCCTTCCGCATATATCCGCCAGCTGCTGTATATCCTCTCGACTGTCAGCAAATAAGACAATATCGTCAGCATAAAATAATCCTGGAAGCTTCTGCTCAATCATCACGCCGCCCTGTTTGTGTGACAGATTAAAACCAAAGTTGCTACCTTCTAGCGCTTTTTCCATATTCACCATGTACAGCATGAATAACAGCGGGGACAAAGGACATCCCTGTCTCAGCCCCTTGCTAATCTCAACGTTCTCTTTGCTACTCATTCCTTGCCATTCTATGCAAACTGTATTTTCTCGGTATATCTCCCTCAAAAGCTGTATACAGTCGTCGCCTATGCCCATTCCTTTCAATATACCCCACAAAATTTCCTGATTAACGTTGTTGTACGCCCCAGTGATGTCTAGAAAAGCCATGTACAAGGGCCTATTCTCTATTTTAGATATTTCTATACACTGAGTGAGAACAAACAGGTTATCGTCTAACCGCCTGTCGACTCGAAATCCATTCTGGAGTTGTCCCAAAATATCGTTGTGTTCTGCCCACTTTTCTATTTTCATTTTTACTGCTTGCATCGCCAACCTGTATAGTACCGATGTAATGGTTAGTGGTCTATACGAGCGAATGTTATCCTTTTCTCCCTTGCTTTTATAGATTAAGTTCATTCTACCTTTTCGCCAACTATCCGGTATTTGCCTGTCCTTTAAGCATTTTTCTACAGCTTTCAGCAGTGCTTCTTTAGTGCTATTTCCTAGTTCGTTAATGAGGCTAACGGGAATCCCATCTAAACCCGCGGCAGTGCGCTTTGGAATTTTTCCTTCAGCCTTTTTCCAATTGAAATTCTCCAGCACTGGCTCTTCCTCGGTTGCTCTCTCCGCCACACTTTTACTCACCGGGGAAATCCCCTGGACGCTCTTTTTGTATTCGCTCACCCTCGGTATTTCTTGGCCCTGTATTGACACTGCCTGATCACAAGGGTCATTGAATACCATCAATCCACATTTTGTTACACTAAATCCTAGTCCTAGAGCTTCCCCTTCCCTTCCGCATATATCCGTGAGGAACGTGTGAAACCTTCGTCATTTTGTAGTGCCCAACCAGTTGAGGATTCTCAAGCCAAAGCGACGCCAGTGGGGAGCGCGGCAACTAAAAAAAACCCCGAAAAATCTAAAATTTAACACTGTTTCACATATTATCATTAATAATTTTCTGGCATTATCAATTAGCTGCTAAAAATTATAACTGCACATTTTTAAATAATTAGGTTACGCACAAAAACCCCTTTTTTGCGGAACTACTTCCAGCTGCGCAGCGACACTGACGAAACGGCGTGGTTCGGCTGTAGTGCCTAGAATATGTTCGGCTCTGTAGCCTTGACTGCATTGCCACAGAAAGTTGTCCCCAAGTATAGGTCCGCCGCACTTCGCTTGTGGCTGCTTCGTTTGCTCCGGTTTCCTAATTTCCTTCAAGTGCCAGCGCCGAGGCCAAACTAGAAACGGCGCGCGAGCGTGGAACGCCATTTCGCTTTTCCGAGATAAGCAAACTGCGACGTGTGGTGGGTGAGTCAGCAGCTACGAGCGAAGTGTCAAGCGAGCGGACTCCACCCGCCAGTCAGACACGAGCGATACACAAGCAGTGAAAAATTGAGCCGCGCTTCGGTTACCGTCAACTGCCGCAAACACGCCTATATAATATTTTAGCAACAGCCTGCTTCATTTGCCGGCGCTGGCGTCAGTCCAAGCCGGTTCAGAGGTGCTATCACAGTGCCTAGGCCCTATAGAATATCCTAGGCACTGTAGTGCTTTTCTGGACATTGCCAAATTCCGCCATGTTGTCGAATCCCGCCATTGCATGGTCAACAGTGATTGGCCCGTAGGGCTCTTACGCCCTCTCCGATTGGGCTGAAATGCCGCCATTACGAAATTTGACAAGATGGCGGAATTTGACGGGGTCCAGGATAGCATCCCAGGCCCCGGTGCGGAGCGTTCAAATTAAGCGTGCTGACGGCTGTACGTTTAAGAAAGTCCACTGCGTGGCGTGTGATGCGAACGAAAGCTCCAGTATGATAATAATAATTTACATTTAAGCTGTATTAAATGGGCAAGCAACGAGAAAACGGTCCGTCATAAGACAACTCGCTATAAATTGCATTTCTTGGTGGTGCTGAGTTTCGAACCCACGGGGCTGCTTGCAGAATGCGAATGTATCTGGACCACGTGACTGCGTTGTACGAAACAAATGTAAAGTACATTCTGGCCTCGCTGAAATATTTCGGCATGGTGGAATAGAAGCCCTTTCTAGGACAGCTTGCAAAGCCGACAGGGAGCATTGCATGGAATTCCCCGCAAATTCCATGCCAAACACGCGTTTTGGTGATCGTGCCTTCCCGTTTCACTCGCGGACCAAGACGCCGACCCGATGCTTCCTGGAAAGGCCTCGGTGATAGAACTTTTCTTAGTTAAGATTCTGCTTCAAGTTCCTTGTTACGATGTGCTATAAAAGCACGGGAACTTGGGTAAGGCACGATGAAATAACAGCACCGGAGTACGAGAACATACAAAAAGCCCCGACTCCAAACTGAACTTATTACAAGGAAACAGAGCGTAGATGGAAAACCACCGTTAGCTTCAGAATCATCGGGGCATGAGACCACACGCCTCGCCTTTCTTATTTATTAGGAAGGCTTCTGCTCTAACTAGCAAGGACGACGATACAGCATGATGGCCAGAACAAGAAGAACGATCGGTTTATTCAGTCACTGATTATATAGGCGCACGATAGCGCGCCGAGAGTATCTGCGCATGTCCGATGCGCAGTCGTGATGCAGTAGCCTTACCGGATACATCCTTTCCGTTAACAAAGAAATTACACACCCACCGAAACAGTGGTAAGTACATGGCACTTCAAAAAATGATATCAGACACTTGGTTAAAGTCCTTGTCATAATGAAGACGCTGTGGTGGCTTCGCGGTTCGAGTCGACCTTCTCAAAGCTGGCGTCGGTGGTGGAGTTGACTGACGCACCACAGGTGGCGAAGGGTCTCCCGACGTCGGAACTTCGCGACGTCGGCCGTTGGCTGGCGAGGTTGAAGTTGCCACTGTCGGATGGCCACCAACGTTGTTGTCCGCTGAGCTGGTATCAATGTCGTCGTCGCTTTCCTCGATGAACCGTTCGCCAGTTTGAAGTAGGTGACGACGGTTGCGCCTTAGCAGCTTCTGGTCCTCAGTTTTGACAAGGTAGGACCTTGGATATGGCGAACCCACCACTTGAGCTTTTCGGGACCATGCAGCGTCTCTGGGCCTCACGACGACACCCTTCTGCAGAGGAGGCAAAGGTCTTCCCCCTTGGGTCTGGCTGTGCTTCTTGACGTCGGTTGCGGTCACCGCACTGAAGTCCGGGACGTTGGCGCGAAGGCGCCTTCCTTGCAGTAGTTCACCAGGGGATCGCCCGTCCTCCAGTGGGGTAGAGCGGTAGGCCAGCAGGCCCAGCCAGAAGTCGTCGCCCGAATCTGCAGTTTTTTACAGATGCGCTTCACAACCTGCACACCTTTTTCCGCAAGCCCGTTTGACTGCGGATAATGAGGGCTTGAAGTGACGTGCGTGAAGTCGTACCTCCTTGAAAACAAAAGAAATTCATGGCTGGAAAATTGTGGGCCGTTATCAGTACATACTTCGACGGGCACGCCAAATGTGGCAAAAATAGCGCTCAGTGCTGCAATGGTTGATTGCGCCGACATGTCAGGTAGTTTCTGAACTTCCGGAAAGTTTGATAAGGCGTCAAAGACAACGATGTACGAGTCCCCCGCAAACGCAAAAATATCAGCTCCAACTCTGTGCCATGCACAACCTGGCACGGGCCGCATTTGAAGCGGTTCCTTGGGCTGTTTGTAAGCGTACTTGCGGCATGTAGGACAAAGTTGCACCATGGAAGCAATCTCAGCGTTAAGCCCCGGCCAAATCACGAGGCGTCTGGCCCTTTCTTTGCATTTTTGCATGCCGAGGTGACCTGCATAGATTTTTTCAAGCATAGTTTGTCGCATGCTTTTCGGAATAACAACCTTCGACGCCTTTAAAAGTATTCCGTTGACAAATGAGAGTTCTTGCTCAAAAGGCTTTAGTTCACCTTGTACTGGAAGCCCCACCGACAAACTTGCGATCACCGACTGTAGGTAGCGGTCACCAGGGCTTAAAGTCTCCCTTCATTGGAGGGGGGGCCCTCATAAAGCGGCAATATATATATATATATATATATATATATATATATATATATATATATATATATATATATATATATATATATATATGGGTCACTCCACGCCAAGTGTCCCAGACGTGGCGCTCGCACATCGCAGATTTTGCTGATAAAATTTGTGCCTTTTTCCTGTGCCACATAGAGTACTGTAGTATTGTGGCAGAACATTGTTGCTCGAAAAAAATTTTGACGACCATGGCGCCCCCTCGAATTTCGCTTGTATTTGTTAAACCGTGCCTTATAGAAAAATGTGTATAAAATCCATTTTTTGTGTGCTGAGCTTCGAAACCACGCTTGCGCCATCGCAGAGGTTCTGTTTAGTTGTCCTATTCATTAATTCCGAAAATTTTGTGTTTCACTACCAGCTACGTATCTTCAAAAACTACAAAAATGTTCAAAGTTCGTGACTTTTCCTTGACCTATCTGGAACTCTCCCTAACCAATATAAATAATAGTATGATTTTCAGGAAAGTGTATTTTAGTACAAAAATGTTTAGGGGTAAAATAGACTTCAAATCTTTCCGAAAAAATTGTGAAGTTAGAGAATATGTGCGATTTGTCGCATGTTTGACCGTATTTTTCATACGATGCGATCCAAGTAAAAATCCTCGTCATGCGGCGTTTGATAGCAGACTACATCGTTAAGCAATGAAGAAAGTCTAATCAAATCATTTTTTGTTTTAAGGAAGAAAATAATTTTTGAATTTGGCCCTCCGAACGCGTCCTGCATTTCTTTTTGTTGGTGCTTCGCCGCAAAGCACGTGGTCGCCCTTGCAGCTGACACTCGTCACAGGCAGAGGCAAGATGCGAGATGTATGTAAGTGGCTCGTGAGTGGTCGAAAGTCTTGTCGCGTTGATGTCGGGGCGACGAGTAATGAATTCGCGTTACAATGGGAGCCTGCTTGGCGGGCCCAATGGTAAGTATGGACGCCCGAGAGCAGCCTATGGCGCCGTTGGCACAATGTGCTAGAGGGCCGTCTGCACAATTAGCATACGCATACTGAATGAAATAATGCACATTGTATACACTTGTTTGTCTTGGTATACGTGGCCAGAACAAGAAGAACGATCGGTTTATTCAGTCACATATTATATAGGCGCACGATAGCGCGCCGAGAGTATCTGCGCATGTCCGATGCGCAGTCGTGATGCAGTAGCCTTGCCGGATACATCTGCAATCAGTAAGACATACTGTTGCGTAAGCGTGCACACCCGCTGGGAATCTTTCATTTTAACAAACTGAAATTAGCGCGAAAGAAGACGGACACAAAGACGAGGCAGACAAGCGCAGGCGCTACCGACAACAGTTTATTCAATAAACAAATGTTTCTTACATCAGTACACTTTCATCTTTTTGATGAATACGTAAATCATGTGCTTATTTTGCGTAAAAGCCGCTCTTTTCGCAATCTTTGTTTTGAATGCGACGACGGCGCCAGACTTAGCCCGAAACTTGCCCCCCCCCCCCCCCCCAGCACCCTTCCCTTATTATATATCAACACCACCACGCGCACGTGACGGTATAGTTATTTCGCAGGTAAAATGGCCGGATGTAGTTCGTCCATCACGATGTAGCAAATTAGCTTTATGCCAGCATACCGACCGCCACTGAATGCTCTTCAACAGCATCCGCCATGTTTCAGATGTTGTGGGGATCCGAGGCGCGCCCGAAGCCACTGCGCGGGCATTTCGAATCCTTTCCCTCTCCCGTTCTCCCGCGACGGCAAGTGGCGCCATTTTGCGCTACGCGCCGACACTCGTGGTGGCGCTGCGCGCGGTCGGAGAGCCGCGAAATTCGGCGACTGACGCGCGGGCAGGCCGGGACGAACTCTCTCTCTCCTCGGACGCCGCTGGGTAAGCACGTATTTCTTCCGGTCCAACGTCCCCTTTGGGAATCGCTGGACTGTAGCCTGCCTGGGTGCCTCGGCATCCTTGCAGGCGTGTTTACCTCAGTGTTAGCTCCGGTTCGTACGTGAAGCCAAAGAGCGGTGCCTAGTGCTCGCGCGCGGTCGTACCACGCCGAGCCGCACTTGCCGGAGGACCACACGTACAGAGATTGCCCTAACCCTCGCGACCAGGCCCAGTGGTCATCGCGAGAGTGCGCAGCATAGCCGCGAGGGACCTTTTTCCCGAGCGGCGTGTCAAAGCTCGCCATTGCGAGCTGCGACGTGCTTCGCGGAACCCCAGTTGGTGTATCGTCCGCGTGGGAAGCCCTTTGCTTCCCCGTGCCCGGGAGCGGACGCTGTACTGTGTGTTTGGGGTGCCGCCGAGAGGCAAATAAAGTGTTTGTGTGTGTATGTTAGCTCGAACACTGTGTTTATGCCGCGCGGCGCTCAACGCCTTTGCTAGCTGAGCGCGCGCAGAGCGGTGCCCAAAACGTAAGCAGGTAACGGTAGACGCGGCCCTGTGGCTCGCTAAGCCTGAACCCGCGGTAGTCTTCGGCTCCGGTGAGCATCGAGGCTACCACACTGGCGCCCAACGCGGTATCAAAGGCTCATTAAGCCTTTGATTAGACTTAGTCGAGTCAGCACGCCTTTGCGTATCAGGCTCGCCGTGTTACCCGCGTTATGTCTGCTAGGCGTGAGTTTTGTCCGCTGTCGTTTTTAGCAGATACCGCTTTGCTCGAGAACAGGGCCAGTGCCCCCTTCGAGCAGCATGCGCAACAGGCGCTCCCCGAGAACGGTGCAACGGCCGGTATCCCCTTTGAATCCGCGCCGCTTATCGATCTCGGAGACAGTTCCCCACCGCTCGAACGCGCCGTTAACACACCGACAGCTTCCTTTGAAGCGGGTGCACAGACGCTGCTGCAAAATGCCGCCCAAATGATACAGGCGCTCACAGGGGCAGTCCAAACGATTTCGGCTGTTCCGAAACGCACTCATTCCGCTGTCATGTTGGCCGTTCCGACCTACAGCGGGTACGGTGATCTGCAAAGTGCAAGCGATTACCTGGACTCCCTCACACGTTATCAGAGAGCATTGGGTTTGGATGATCAGGAGGTGCTCGGACGCGTCGTCCCGGCTGCACTGACTGACACGGCGGCGAGGTGGTATCGGCTTTCAGGCCACCGAGCAGCAACCCTCGATGAGTTCCGCGCGGCCTTCCTGCGCGAATTCTTACCCGCTGACTACGAGAGTAGGATGCGGCGCGAGCTCGAGCTCCGCACGCAAGCTCCTGATGAGTCGCTTCAGGAGTACGTACGCGCGATGGAAGACCTTTTCTCTATCGCTGAGCCCAGAGCTTCGAACGAGGAACGCGTCGAACGGGTGATCAGGCAGGCGCATCCGACCTTTTCGGCGTACCTGCGCGGCAGCCGCTTCCGAGATTTAGAGGAATTGGCCGCCGAGGCGAAGCGCATTCAAGGCGACATTCTCGCCGCGCGCGCCTATCGCCCGCCACCGCCAGCCAGCGTGGCCCTTGAACCGCGCTGCGCGTGGGGAGGGGCCGTGCCCTTTCCCCAACGGCAACAGCCCGCCGGAGCTGCCTTTGCGGCTCCCGCTAGAAGCGGGCACAGTTGGGAGCTGAGCGATCGCGCTCTAGATTCCTACGCGTACGCGAGGCGCGCAGCAGCCTGTGCTGCACCGCAACTCGACGCGCGCGAGCAGGGACGCTATCCGACCCAGCGCATCGATGAGGGTGACACTCGTCATAACAGATCCTTTGATCAACAGGCGAACCGACCCCTGCCGCTAGAGGCTGCTCCTCCTCGGGAGAGGGGCCGCGACGGCGCATCTTCCCTTTCCCGGGACGGAATGCGCTGCTTCCGCTGCCGCGAGCGAGGGCACATAGCGAGGGAGTTGAGGGAGTGTCCCGTATCTAGGCCTCCTGTGAGGCAGGGAAACGGGGGCGCGGGTCGTTCGTGAAGGCACTAGCGGCCGAACCCTTGCTTCTCCCCTCCGCGTACCGGGCAAGCAGTCTTGCTGGTGCGCACGCGCCGTTTATTTCGGTCATTATTGCCGGCCGCGAATTTTCGGCGTTGCTAGACACGGGCGCGAGCGCTTCGTTGTTTGGCGAACAGGTTTTGTCCCACTTGCGGAAGCACTCGGTGCGCTTGCGGTACAGCCGAACGACATTCACCCTCGCGAAAGGCGTGGCCCAGTCGGCTGGCGCCGCAAGGTTGACTGTCACATGGGGAGATCGAAGGAGACGCACACGTTTCGTTCATCTCCCAGGGCTCAGTGTTCCTGTGATTCTCGGTCGGGACTTTCTCCTAAAAACCGGTATCGTTGTGGACATTGCGAATGGAGGCTATCGCGACGGACCTTTTTCCCAGCTGAAGCCGTTCATCAGCCCGCCGGCGTATACAACTGCCTGTGCAGTAGAGGCGTCGGAACCGTGTCGCGTGCAAAGTTCGGGGGCAGGCCCCTACGCTATGCGCTCGTCGGCTCAAAATCCCCATCGGGATCGAGCGGCACGACACGCAGAGGCTCCGCATCCTTTGACCGCCTGTGCGACTCATTTGGATGATACACAGAAGGCTCGTTTGTCGGCACTGTTACGCGAGTACGACGAGCTCTTCGCCGATCAGCCGGGCTGTACTGAGTTGGTGAGCCACGCGATCGAAACTGGCGACGCGCTTCCTTTGAAGTGTAACACCAGGCCCGTCAGCCTGGCCAAGAGGCAGGTTATTGACGGCTTGCTGGACGATATGCTTTCAGCTGGCATTGTTTGCCGTTCGTCCAGCGCCTGGGCGTCTCCAATTGTGTTGGTGCCTAAGAAAGATGGCAGTCATCGCCTGTGCGTAGACTACCGCCGTCTGAACGGAGTGACTCGTAAGGATGCCTATCCGCTCCCCACGATTAGCTCCATCGTAGGAAACCTCGGCACTGCGCGGTACTTCACCACGTTAGATGCCTCCAAAGGTTACCTACAGGTCCGGATGGATGAGCGTGACCGGTGCAAGACCGCGTTCACCTCCCACAGAGGGTTGTTTGAGTTCACTCGAATGCCCTTTGGTCTTTGTAATGCTCCTGCGACTTTTCAGAGACTCATGGACCGCGTCCTCGGGGAAGCAAAGTGGTCATACTGCATGTGCTACCTCGACGACATCGTGATTTATTCACAAACCTTCGAAGAGCACTTGGCCCATGTTGCCGATGTGCTCGGGAGGGTGAGGGCTGCCGGGATGACGTTAAATCCCGCGAAAGCCCAATTAGCGCAGACTCGAGTTCAGTTACTTGGGTTTACGCTGGGCAGAGGCTCCATTGAGCCAGACCGGGAGAAACTTCGAGCAATCCTCGATTTCCCCGCGCCCAAGGACGTACGCGGCCTGCGCCGCTTTCTTGGAATGGCCAACTTTTACCGGTCGTTCATTCCGTCCTGTGCCCGAGTGCAGGCGCCCTTGACCAAGCTCTTGGGTAAGTCTGCGGTGTGGCGATGGGGACCTGAGCAGCAAGAGGCGTTTTGCCATCTGTCTAGCGCCATTGCGGAGACAGCGCAGCTCAAGCTCCCCGACCTGACCAGACCGTTTGTTGTCCAGACTGACGCGAGTGATCTGGGATTAGGAGCAGTTCTCCTACAGGAATACGATGGCGTGTTGCAGCCGCTGGCCTTTGCCAGCCGCTCGCTGATACCCGCGGAGAAGAATTATTCCGTGACTGAGAGGGAGTGTCTCGCCATCGTGTTTGCACTGCGTAAGTTTGATGTCTACCTGGATGGGACGAAGTTTGTGGTGCAAACAGATCACAGCGCGCTAAGCTGGCTGATGCGGCTCCGTGAGCCTGCGGGCAGGCTGGCGCGCTGGGCTCTCCTAATACAGCATTATGACTTTTCAGTGCAGTATCGGAAGGGGAGCACTAACGTGGTAGCTGACGCGCTATCCCGTGCCCCAGTGTCTACCGGGAGCCTGGATTCTGGTGCGACAACCGCTAGCGGTGCCTTTGCGCAAGCAAGCGTCGGGGGCGAAACGGCGGCCGAGCCGCCGAGCGGAGAGAAGGGTGAGTGCGCCGACGAGCGAACCCTTTCCGCGAGCCAGGCAAGCAGCGCGCCGCGAAGCGGGCGAGAGGGTGAGCAACACGAAAGCGAACCCATGACGCCGACGCAAGCGGCAGCGATGGCTGCAGTCCTGAGTAAAAACGATACCAGGCTCCCCTTTGGGAGAATGGGAACCGCTTTCAGCAGGCAAGAGCTACTGAAGGCCCAGCAAGATGATCCGTTTTGTCGCGAGTTGAGCGACGGTCTCAGGGAGACGGAGCGCCGTGACGCTGCTGGTAGTGCGGCGGGCGCAGGGGGACGGGAACCGGCGTGTGTCGCTGGGTCCCCCGCGGATACATACTTGCTGGACCATGACGGGCTCCTGCTGAAATACATAGCCACCGATGAGGAGTCCGTGGACCCGTTTAAGGTGGTTATGCCCAAAAGTCTGAGAGCCGCACTGTTGCGATCCTCTCACGACGAACCCATGGCCGGTCACCTGAGTGGCTCCAAAGTTTTTGCAAAACTGAGCAAGACTGTGACCTGGCTTGGCATGAAGCGTGACATTTTCCGCTATTGCCGTTCCTGCCATGTCTGTCAAGCGGTGAAATCAAGGGGTGGCAAGCCGCCCGGCCTGATGAAACCGATTGTCAGTGAGCGTCCGTGGCAAGTGGCCACCTGCGATCTAATGGGGCCGTTCCCCAGAAGCAAGCAGGGGTTCATACATCTGATGGTAGTCGTGGATCATTTTTCGAAGTGGGTGGAGTTGTTCCCGCTTCGGAAGGTGACAGCGCGAGCGGTGCTCGAGAGGCTGCAGGAAGTGTTTTGTCGGTTCGGCTTTCCGGAAAGGCTGATCACGGACAACGCGTCGTACTTCACCGCTCGGGTGTTTGGTGATACGTGCCGTTCCCTGGGAATCAATCACTGCACCACTTCGCCCTACCATCCCCAGTCCAATTTGACGGAGCGAACCAATCGTACGCTCAAACCGATGTTGGCGGCCTTTGCCGAAAGTCAAAAAGACTGGGCAGACCATTTGAGTGAGCTCGCGTTCGCAATCCGAACCTCCGAGAGTCGCTCTACTGGTTTCTCTCCTGCTTTCCTCAACTTCGGAAGGGAGTTGGCAAATCCGGTGACCAGTGTCATGCAATGCCAGCTCGGAGACGAGGAAGCACCAGCAGACTGTTCTGCTTACGCATCAAAGCTTCGGGACAGGCTTTGTCGAGCTCTCAGTAGAGCAAGGCAGAGTTTGGCATCGGCCAGGGCTGCGCAGAAGGCCCAGTATGACCGGAAACATCGCCATCTTTCATTTAAGGTAGGTGATCGTGTCCTGAAGCGCAACCACGCTCTTAGCGACGCGAGCAAGGGGTTCTCAGCCTCGCTCGCTCCTAAGTGGCTTGGTCCGTACCGAGTGGAGAAAGCTTGGACTCCGCTCGCGTACTTGCTGAAAGATCCCCTTTCGGGAAAACTCAGCCGTGCCCACATCGCAGACCTGAAAGCCTTTGCGTCGAGGTCCGACGAGCTCCCGCCAGCGCCCAGTGGCACTGCGCGCAAGCAACGGGGCACACCCGGGACGGCGGACCGCATTCGGACCACGCACCGGTATAATCTGAGGAAGCGGTCACCTTAGTGATTTCGCGCCGGACGGCGGACTTATTTCCGCAACCGAAGGCCCTCACCTTACTGTCTAGCCTCAGTTGCCTAACTTCCTTACGGCCTGTGCTCGCAAAGAAGTCGGCCCCCGCCCAGTTTGCTGCTATTTTTGTGTGTTTGAGTGTTCATGTTTATACTTGATGTGTTTTTTTTTCGTATTTTCCGCGTATGGAGTGTCATTTTGTTTTGTTTGCTTTTCGCTGTGTTTTTTTCTTTCGCCTGCGGAAGGGGTCGTGCATACTGGTGCTTATGCGGGGGGATAGCGACGAAGGACGCTACGCGCCTTCCATCGCGTGGCGCGTTGGGAGAAGCCCGTCTTCGGAGCTGTGTGCGTGTGTGTGTGTACGTGCGTGGTGGATCTGTGCGTGCCCTGGAAGTGTGCGGCGTGGTGACGACACCATAGGAAACCACCTTCACCCTATCGCCGTGGACCCTGGAGGTGTTCGGGGACCCGCTGACGTCAGACGGACAGCCCGGCTGTGTCCTGCTCTCGGCCGTCGTCGAGAAGCCTTGCTGCCGTTGGCCTCACGGCTGCTGCGCGAGGCTAGCGGACATGGCGGCTGCGCCCGGCTCTCTGCCGACGCCGGGACGCCTTGCAGCCAATTTGGTTTGGCGTCAGGATTACAGCAGAAGGACCGGCTGTCCCGGCGAGGTCTTTGGTCATCCAGCCTGGGATCCACCGAAGCGGCGTTCGTCGGACTCGCGGGTCTGTCGTCGACTAGATCGACGAGCCAAGGGTGAGCCCGTTCCGGGCATGCGGACATCAAACAGGCCCCTTGCCTCGCACGCTGGCCAACAACATTATGCGCCGCCTCCCCTTCGCGCCGTGGACGCTCTCCCGTGTGAGCATCACGAACACTCGTCTTAAATTCTTTTACCCCCTTCCGTAGCACCATATTGTATAGTATAGTGTATTTCAAGTGTATTGTGTTATTTTTTTTTTATTTGTAGAGTAATTAGCAGCAGTTGTGGGCCTGGGCTGAGGTTAGCTGTTGCTCATTGCATAACGCCTTTGCATGCATGGGCGACGACCGGCTGCCTTTGCAGACCGGTATAGGGTGATTTAAGGAGAGGAGGATGTGGGGATCCGAGGCGCGCCCGAAGCCACTGCGCGGGCATTTCGAATCCTTTCCCTCTCCCGTTCTCCCGCGACGGCAAGTGGCGCCATTTTGCGCTACGCGCCGACACTCGTGGTGGCGCTGCGCGCGGTCGGAGAGCCGCGAAATTCGGCGACTGACGCGCGGGCAGGCCGGGACGAACTCTCTCTCTCCTCGGACGCCGCTGGGTAAGCACGTATTTCTTCCGGTCCAACGTCCCCTTTGGGAATCGCTGGACTGTAGCCTGCCTGGGTGCCTCGGCATCCTTGCAGGCTTGTTTACCTCAGTGTTAGCTCCGGTTCGTACGTGAAGCCAAAGAGTGGTGCCTAGTGCTCGCGCGCGGTCGTACCACGCCGAGCCGCACTTGCCGGAGGCCCACACGTACAGAGATTGCCCTAACCCTCGCGACCAGGCCCAGTGGTCATCGCGAGAGTGCGCAGCATAGCCGCGAGGGAACTTTTTCCCGAGCGGCGTGTCAAAGCTCGCCATTGCGAGCTGCGACGTGCTTCGCGGAACCCCAGTTGGTGTATCGTCCGCGTGGGAAGCCCTTTGCTTCCCCGTGCCCGGGAGCGGACGCTGTACTGTGTGTTTGGGGTGCCGCCGAGAGGCAAATAAAGTGTTTGTGTGTGTATGTTAGCTCGAACACTTTGTTTATGCCGCGCGGCGCTCAACGCCTTTGCTAGCTGAGCGCGCGCAGAGCGGTGCCCAAAACGTAAGCAGGTAACGGTAGACGCGGCCCTGTGGCTCGCTAAGCCTGAACCCGCGGTAGTCTTCGGCTCCGGTGAGCATCGAGGCTACCACAATGTGTGACATTGCGCGCGCATTGCATCAAGTTAAGAAGAAGCTGCCGAGTGCCGGATACGCATGTGTACAAAACTGTGGTCAACTGGTGGTCAACAACTGATGAAGTCAGTGAGCGGATAGCGCCGCCTCGAATTCGCTTGTCTGCGCACTCTGTTTTCGCTCCTTTGCGGCGCACATTTGCGGCGCTTCGCGCTCGGCGCGCTTCTATAGGATCGTCCGAATCACACCGTGGTCCGAATTATCCGGGTGGCGGCCAAATGTAACTGAACTAACGAGAGTTTGATGCCATTAAACAATGCATATGCTGACCGGGATCAGGGAACACGCCCGAATTATCCGATTTTCCGAATTAACGAGCTCTTACTGTGTACACCCTGACATGCATGCATGCAGTCGTGAAAACGCCCCGGACATGAAAACGTATTCCGAAGAATGCAGTCCTACCGAAGTCGCGCTAACACAGTGGCACTGATCCCGTTGACCGGGAGGCAGTCGCCGGGCAGATTCCAAGGGCTGATGTATCGCCTCCCCCGCCCTCCCCCCGAAACGCACTACGGAATCGCGGACAATGTAGGGTAGGTCCTTTTGGTATCCAGCGAACGCCGGTTGGGGTCCAAAGACCGAGTAAAAGCCAAGAGTTGATAATACAACAATATGTTCTCACTTAAGGCAGTATAAGTATCACACGAACATGTACACTCGGCAGGTATCAATTACAATGCAACTTACAATATAACTTAGATGGTGTTTAAAACAACGAGAAGAAAACAAACAGATCGCGCGCTATACATGCAGTCTCATGCATTATAAACTATTCAAGAACACAAAGTCTTGAATATTCACCAAACGTATCCAGTCCACAATTCTTCGAACCTATCTCGAATACTTCTCTTCCAGGAAACACCCACGCAAACTCCAGCGCTAACAGTCGTTGTTCCCTTCCGTCGTCGGCCCGTTACATGTCTCCTCGGCGACAACACTCTTCAAAGCTTTTCGCTGCTCCCTCGGCGTGATCGCTCCATTCTTCAAGATAGGCTGACCGCACTGCATCATAAAACACGTCGTCTTTGGTCAACCGCACCGTTCACTGGAACAACATAACTTCTTCACTCACACATTTCCTCCTGCTGACCGACTCCGCGCGGCCGGTTTCGCGAATATTCCACGTGATTCCTCGGCGCGTAACATAGCGAAAGCATTGGGAAAGGGCTAGTTTCTCCTCGCCGGTTCCACTCGCCGCACTGCTGCTTGTCGACGGCCGTTTCGAAGGGGTGAGGAGGCCCGCTCGCGGTGTCTTTTAGATGCGAAGGCATCCCTTGCTCGGGGGAATGTCCCGCGGCGTGCTAGTCCGCACTCACACTACGCATGCGCGACTCTCCTCCTTCCCTCTCTCCAACAACTGCGCGTTACTCTCTCCACTTCTCTACCAGCACCTGCTTGCGCTTCTCCGGCGTTCTCGCTCCTGCTCTCGCTGCGCATGCGCTACTCTCCTCCTCTAGTTTCCTCTCCTTCAAGCGGTAGAGCGCTGCGCGCGTTCAGTCCAGCGCTTGCTTCGGTTGACTACTCTGAAATTCCGGCTCGATATGCCGAAATTCTCTCCTGCGCAACGCCGCGATGAGCGCCAGCGCATGCGCGTCCCCTCCCCCTCTCTCTCCTCTCCTACGCTGCTCCCCTAACGCGCGCCTGCAGACCGCGTTCCCCCAATACCACCTAGAGGAAATTGTTTCCAGGACGAAGCGTTCCCGCGGGCCCGTGAATATACGTCATCAGTAAGGGGCCCACGTCTCCGCTAGAATGCAATGACCACGTCATTTTGGCTCACAATTGTAACGATGACGCTCCTTGGATTAAGCACTCTGTTGTCGTAAAAACCGACCTAACTCTTACAGTAAACATCGCAAAAGCATCAGTGAAGCGGCTCGGGTGCAAAATGGTAGTTCCGTCCGCGATCGACAGCAAGCGATGGCTGCTGGAGTTTCTGGAAGGAGTTGAGGGGTTCGACAGTGCCCAGAGGTCAAGCTCTGAAAACTCAACCACAGACATCTTCGAGACTGTCGCTTCTCTTCTGAGCGAACTATCCACAGCACAAGAAAACGATAACACCCCGAGCATTCAACTGCTCGCTGAGCAAGTGAAGTTAATGTCAACAAAAAAGAACGACGGCGCTACTCTGTAGAATTTATGGTGCACTGCTGCATACTATTTACTATATCGCCTCACGCGTACAAGTACATGCGCAATCACGGGAGCATCATCATGCCACACCCAAGAACCATTCGGTCAATATGTTTGTCTTTCGGAATGAACCCCCAACTAGAGCATCAAGACAATACATTCCTCCGCTACATGGCCAAGAAGATATCCGCGTTGAATGAGCAGCAACGCTACCTGACTTTGATGGTGGACGAAATTCATCTAAAGCCATTTTTTTACTAAAAGGGAGGCAACATCGCTGGTATCGCGTTGAACAACGCAGAAGCAGCAAATAGTGCATTTGTATTTATGGTACACAGCCTCATGTGCAAGTTTAAGGAGGTAGCGCACATTGCTCCCGTTCAAAGGGCTAATGGAGAATTTCTACACAACATTTAGGAGATTTCATTCGCGGCTTAGAAAAAATTGGATACAAAGTAATGTGTGTAGTGACCGACAACAACGCCGTGAATCGAAGCGCAATGGTGCCGTTTAAGTACTCGGTGAGCAAGGCCCCTCAAGCCGTTTCAAAAAAATCACTGGCAAATAATTTCGTGTTTCTGCACCCATCAAATCCCCACAAGCCATTGTTCTTTGTCATCGACCCAGTGCATTTACTGAAGTGCGTGCGCAACAACTGGTTAAAACAAAATTGTATTGTATTTGTATTGTATTTATTTCCACAACACCAATACAGATTTGCGGAGGGCGAGTGGCGAAAAAAGCGGCTCATAACCGCTTGACCCGCCCCAAAACCCTTACAAAAAAAAAAAAATAGTACAGGAGCAGCAGAGCGGAAATACAGTTTTTCCAGCAGGTTACATAATACACATGGATATACATTACACATATTATATAAAATACAAAGAAATCTTGTCACTAAGCTGCATACCATAAATGAAAGAAATGTTACTTACACGCAAGAAAAAAATCAAGAATGGCATGAGAAGAACAGGACAAAACATCAGTATTGCCAACAGTCAGGTCCTTAAAGGGACACTAAAGGCAAATAACAATTTATGTCAGAGTGAAAGCTCAATGTATGATAACGTTTAAAACGGCAATATTATCAACAGCAGTGTCCTACTTACCGAGAAATTAAACTAAATGTATCACACGATGAGCGCCAGGAGCGGGACATTTTGGAAATGATCCCGATGACGTGAGAGAGTCCGACTACAATTATTCACTCGTAATCAAACTAGGTGCAATAAAAAAAAGAACCTTCCATGCATCAAGAGACGTAATAAAATGCTGCTTGTTCGTTTCCGCTTGGTTCATGAAAAAAAATTGAACCATCTCCCCGAAGGGAACCCTGATGGGATGCGAAGCAGCAGCGTTGCGCACGGGTTGAACGGCGCTAACGCGGGTGCTGCGGTGAGCGCTGGAAGATTCGTTTGAAGCGAAACTCGGTGTAGCGTTTACTGGTGTAAACGTTTGTTTGAAACGCAGACACGGGGGGCGAGCGGGCGTTGGAGCCGGCAGCTGCGGGCGCTCCGGCGGGTGAGCGAGAGAGTGACGTACGCGCGCACCTGCGAGGGAAACGTGCGAGGGGAGCGTGACGTCAACGCCCAGCTGCGGCGTGACCTACTTGGTACCGCTCCAACACCTGCGCCGAGGGACATAAGTGGCTATTTATTAGACGTAGAAGAACAGAGGAAAGGGAAGACGCTTCTTTCTGTCTCCCGTATCGGGGACACGGCTAAGCGCCTTGCGAGGAGGGGGGGGGGGCCTAAAAGGGATAGAGAGAGAGAGATAGTGAGAAGGAGAGTAGCTAGGGTATTAGGAGAGGAGGTCTTCCACCCTGGCACGGGAAGTAGGCCAGCGCATCTCGATTAAATATCATGGAGGTTAGCGGGTCCCGCAAACTCCAGGAAAGCCCGCAGGGCTGGCAGTGGTGACCGCGCAGGGAAGAGAATGTCCTCGACGGATGTCGCTGGTAGCCCAAGATGTTGGTAGCGGCTCACCAGTCTGCGTCGCTCGGCGGATAACGCTGGACAGGAGCAGATGATGTGCTGGAGTGTTTCGGTATCGCCGCATCTGCTGCAGCCGAGGGAAGCGCGTTGCCTCGCGTTTGTGCGGACGGAGGGACAGCGTTACACAGGCTAGTCAAAGAGCTGCTTCGCATATAAAACAACCTTTGGCGTTGCCATGGGGAACGGCGCGCGTGGTTCAAAGGTTCCGTTTTCGCCGAACTGCGCTTCGCCCGGCGCCCTGCTTCGCTCACGCGGTCGCGTCTCAGTGGTAGTTTCGGTATCGCGTACTGCCGTGTGTGTTTTGCGCGCTCGTGAAAGTCGCTCTGACAGAAAGTTCGACAAAATGCCGCATGCATGCGATGTTGCCGGATGCCCGAATGGTGCACGCCTCCAGTGCACCCCGCTGCGCAGTAAAGGTGGGCAACGTTGGGCACGGCAACAGTGACGTGAGAAAGACCGCTTTCAAGTGGGTGATTTGAAGTTCGCTGACGCGATGCGGACCACTAAAACGTGATTTTATTTCAAAATAAGCACTTCCTTGGCACAAAAGTAGCACTACGAGGCTTCTGGACCGCTATTTCAGCAATCAACGTCGACTTAATATTTGCCTTTAGTGTCCCTTTAAGCAAACGAGGCAATCTTGAGCGCAACATCTGAGATCCGTAGTTGGTACAATAATGTGGTACCCGCCAATATTCTGGTTTCCTAGTATTATAGGCGGCTTCATGCTGCATCAGGTCAGCCATAGTAGCAATGTGAGTAACATTTTTTTTTCTGCTCAGTTTTGTACGCAAGTACTAAGCGATACTTTAACACAGTCATTACTTTTGGTATCTTGAGATCCTGAAATAAAGGTGCTGATGGATAATCGTACGGTTTGTTACAAATAACCCGAAAGCCTTTTTTTTTTTTGCTGAACGTATAGCCTGTTTATATTAGTTTGGGAAGTTGTTCCCCAGACTAGGCAACAATAATTTAAATGGGTCATAAAAATGGGTCCAGTGTTTCTGGTTCCCTCAGTTCGAACCAAGCACAGCGGGGCAGCGGCGCATGCAGTATGCGTATTTCAAGACAGTGAAAGACGCATATAATTTAGAGAGTGAGCAGTTACTCCGGTACGGCTACACTTTGTCCAGAAAAGCTGTTTCCCCGACAGACATCGAGAAACAGAATGTTAAACCTGCTTTGCAGGTGTTCAGCGAGTCCGGACCGAATGCACTTCGAGTCATTGGAGCGAAGCACAACCTGAAGCACTAGGAAGAAACCGCCAGTTCCATTGATGTAAGTGAGATGGTGGAAAGTTGTCAACGTAAAGACTCCTTTCAGAGGACTGAGACTAAGGGATTACTTGCAAAAGCCCGTCTACTCTTCTCCATTCGACCCCAAGGTTTCCGTCTTGAACGATTTTTTGGACTGGTTGGAGGAGTGGAAGGAAAGGAGAGCGGATGATGATGATGAAATGAACTTTATTTGGTCCTGGAGAACCCCGATCAGACAACCCCCGAAGGGGAGTCCGCCGCAGTTGCTGGCGCCTGTAAGTTGTCTGATGAGACACATGGGCTCTTGACTATAAGGGAGGCAACATGAGGCTCTTATTCAGACGACTCGGGCGTTCATTGAAATCTGTGCATATTGCTTTGAGGAGCTCAAGATGTCCTTTGTGTTTCTTGGGAAGTTCCAAACAGACCTTCTAGAAGACCGTTTTGGTTGTTACCGACGGCTGGCTGGCTCGCAGTATCATTTGTCCGTAAGACAGATTTATGAGTGCGAGAACAAGTTGCGACTGCAAAGCACACTGCCACAAATCAGCACGGCGTCCGCAATCGACAACGACCAAAATCGAAATTGGGAAGAGCTCCAAACGCAGGCAGCAGTGCCAAGTGGAAAATTCAACGTTGTTGTGACCCAGGAGGTGCTATCAAAACTGAAGGATGCCATTCCGTGGTTACCTGTGTTGCCGGTTACTCGGTGCACGTCGCTGTGAAGAGGTTAAAATGTGACAAATGCAGAGAGCTCCTCACAGTTGACAAGACTGTCGCTGTTTCTCCCGAAAATCACATGTACAGTCTTCTCAAAGAAATTGACAGGGGAGGGTTGGTTTACCCAGCAATGCCAGCTGTGAATGCGGTGGCTCATAATTACGTTGTTGTGGAAGAGCTTTCCAAATGTACCGAATTTCTAAAAGTTCAAAACCAACGTCAAGTGGCCACGGAAGTAACACTGCAACTGCTCGGCGACGAGGAGCCTTCAGATTTCGACGTCTGTGAAGAGGGACACGCAAGTGAAGTTGTGCTCAAATATATATTGTGGTGCAGCACGAACATTCTGCTGAAGAACTTTTGCCGGCGATTAAGCAACAAAGTGTTGGACCCGGACAACAAGACTAGAAGCGAAAGCTGCAAACTCTAACAAATAAATGAATGAAACGCCGATGGGTGTAAATATGAGTGATCTCTTTTGTCTTTTCCTTCCTAATTTTATTCAGTATATTACACGTGTAGCCGCAAAAAAAGTCAGCCAAGCGCACAACTAATGCCCTCCGTAATGCCCTCCGGGGCCCTTAAAGGCCAACTCCGGCGATTTTTAAAGGTCGATGGATCTCAATGAAATTCGCTGGGTACGTTCCTTTGCACGTTTCCGTCATTTATGCCAAACTACAGGCTTGATACATGCGCAGATTGTTTGCAAATGAATTTTAAAGATTGTCTGCAAACGCCCTCGTGGCTTCTCACAATTATTGGCAACATTGCGTCTGTGACGTCAGTATTGGGAAGGCGGCGGAAGTGACGCAGCCGAGGGCACCGCTAACTTCGGCCGCTACAGCGAGCGTCTGCTGTGCTGGCCGAGACACTGTCATTATCAGACGCGGCACTGTCAGTCGCACACATTACAGCTTATGCGCGGCGTGCTCACCTCTCCACTGTGCGCCTGCTCGTCCCGGCTGTCACAGTTTTCATACTCCGCGCCGGCGTGACCGGCATGCCTTACACGACTTCCGGTTCGTTCGTAACAACGTCTACGTCATACGTAGACAGTACACTCGGTTTGGTTTCGGGTTCGGTGTTGCGCTTTTTTTGCTTATTTAAAATTATTCTCCAATTTGCCGAATATTTCTGCTATCACTGGAGCGTCTCAGGAACATAAAATCACCATCACTTTGACATGGCCAAAAAAACGCCGGAGTTGGCCTTTAAGGTGTCTGAAGAAATAATATAAGGACTTCTGTTGAAGCGTTCCCACGCTTCCGTCGGCCCCATCCCGGCTACGTCACAGGGGCAGCCCCCCGGCTATACCCGGCCTTGAGTCTCGGTGGCGTTGGTTCCCCGCTCGCCTTGTGAGAATTAGCGGCCAGGCTAGAGGGAAGACACGACGCGCGTAGTGTTCCTCTTCGCGTTCCACGACTTGAGGTCGGTAGCATGCCCAACGAACGCCAACGGAACGCGATCCTGCAAGTGCTCCGGCTTCGCATCGTCTCATGGTCCCCTTTAGCGGAAGATGGTGTAATTTTTAGGGGCGAAGCTCCTTAAAGCGGCACCCGTTCGTCCCCGTCGTAGTGCGTAACCAGTCTTAACGCTAGTACCAGATCTTGACCCTATCTTGACCCTATCTTGCATCGCGGCGCAGCAGCGCCGACGCAGACAGCGTCGCGGCAGCGTCTTGATTGAAAAAACCGACCGCTCGCGCTGCACAACCGTTCATTGACCACCCCGTATATATGGGGAACCAGCGCTGGAGTTTCCGCGGACAGGGTGCGCCGCCCTGCCGGGCACGGCCGGAAACACTCGGCCATACAAACAAATACGAGCGGCTGCTAACGTGAACCATGCCGCCGTGCGCGATCATCAAACGAGGAAAAAGAAGCGTCGAGACCGGCGGTATTGTAATCACATATGCCACAATCAAAAATGTCTTTAATAACTGAAAAAAAAAAAATAGTCTCGAGCATAGTTGACTCCCTTAGTCTTTGCTTTCCACCGATGCACATGGGTTGGCGCTCTGGAAAACATCACAAATCTTTTATTTGAAACTGGACTTGAAAAAGTTAAAGCACATGACAGCTTAGGTTGCGTAAGAATCGCGCCGTACATTACACATACCGTATTTACTCGATTGTAACATGACCACGATTGTAACGCCGGGGTGACATTTCATTACGTCCAGGAAGAAAAAATAGAATTTCGGTATTCGATTGTAACGCGAGGGTTGACTTTAGGTTGCAAAAATCTAGAAAAAGAAGTCGCGTTACATACATTAGAGTAAAACGGTATTGTACGTCACTGCCTAGTGCACAGCTCTAGACCGGTTACAAATTCATGACCGCTGGAAAAACCGTGTTGTCCACGCATGTTCCATTGCGGATCACACACTGCAAGTCAAACTCGGAACCACTGCGAAGTCAATTACCACTAGGTTCCTCAAAGGCATTTTTTAAAGTATCAGGCTTAAACGACTGCCGATCGCAAGTTTGCAAACGGTCTGCAGACGATGGATGGCGAGTCGATGTCGTTAAAGCGCGAGACCTGCGACATGTTTGTATTTCCGCTAACACCACTGATCTCCACTTTACACCTGGGTTTTAAGTGCGAATGCACTTTATAAGCGACCCTGAATCCGCCGTCCCATAGCAGCGCCGCGGAGAGCGGAGAGGAGGAGGAGCGTCAGTAGCAACGGCGCAGCGACGTCACGCCCCACGTGACTGCGCGCGCTCCGCCCTCCGCTCCGTGGCTGCGCGCGCCCCGCGCATTGCCTGTGGTGATGAAGGCCGGCGGCGAGACGCCGAACGAAAGCGTGCGAAGCGAGCCGAGCACCCCGAAGCCGATCTGGCGCGGGGACGCGCGATGCGTGAGCGAGCGCGGGCCCTCGAATTCGATCGGCCGGACGCGCGCTTCAAGCGAGACTTCCTGGACCGCAGCTTCGGATATAGCTGCGCGGTGTGCGATCGACTGTGGTTCGACAACAACCCGAGCCCCATCTCGGGCGTGCGCAACGCCGCCAACAAGTTGAACGCGTTGCGGGTTCTTTGGAACGAGTTCGGAAGACAGATCATCATCATCAGTAAAAGTGCTTTGCATTTAAAAACGGCCAGACCTCCGTGGGTCTGCTGGCACGTGCTCTCTCGCTGCCGTCTCCTTCGCTCGGCTCTAGTCGCGCGCGCCTCCTCATAGCATCACCCCGTGCTTCGCACTTCCTCATACTCCCCTTCGGGGAAATGCGTGTTTTTTTACATTTATTTCACGCTTCACCGTAAGCGTCAAAAACGTTTCTTTAAAGAATGCGATACAAGCATTTAGTGGGCACATACAAGCCGTTAAAAACACCGTAAAGGAAAGCGTGTAGCGAAACAGCTTCTGTAATATAGTACGAGAGCTTTAACTACAGATTACGTAAATGTGACATGCTCGCTCAAAACAGCTGTCACTCGCTGGGCTGAATGTTCTCAGTGCTGCCTGGGGCACTAAGTTATTTCAAAGCGGGCGCACAACGAGCACAATGCATACACTGTCGAGCTTGCTAGCGCAGTTTGAACACACTTACCTGTAAGTTTACGTCGTACGGTGCTTGACACTTCGCCGAAAGGTCACAATCGCTGTCTCTGCGAAAAACAGCTTCTTCCACGTCATAGACATACTTCGCATTGGACAGCTTCCGTCAGCACACTCTCGCGAAGGTACCCGTCCGCACACATCACGTCACTGAAACCGCAGCGGAGAATAGTAATCGGTGGCATCGCTGCCCGCCCGCTGCGCCACAGTGCAGCGAAGTGTCCCGATCTTCGCTAGTCTTGTGTGTTCCAAAGTATCAACAAAACGATGCACATCGAGCAAAAGCCGCGGTAGTGTCGAATGACGTTCAGCATGCGTTTGAACGTGCCACGAGGTATGTGAGGGCATGCAAAACGTGCCGTCGTACGCCTCGCGGCGGCTCTGTATTACTGGATGTTTCTAAGCTAGCTCGCCAGGGCAGCGCATCTTGTACATTGTAGGCGCGCCACCTGGGCAGTGCTGGCTACCCATGACCTCCAAGTTAGTCCGTGTGTGCGATTTTTCCTGTGCGTGATTAAACAATGAAAATTCACAGCGTACATGTAAAATTAAAGTGAGCTGCAAGTCGTCATAACTCTCATCGAACCTTTAGTATAAATGCGCCCGATCTCACGTCGGTGATGATGTACTGGGCAGAATTCACGTAAGATTCACGGTTTACCGATGAACCTCCGCAGCTTCGCCCACTCATCATCATTCACTCTGTGGATATGCTGTGATTTTTTTTTCGTTGCGCGCGCTCGTTGAGCGAACTGCTGGCGCGGTGTTTTCATGCTGTCGTCTGAAAGCGGCGGCGCGCTCCTGATTAAGCGCTCGTTTGTGACACACAGATTCGGTCATTCTTTTTAATAAAGAAGGCTTCTATTTATAGAGCTGAACGAGCATGCAGTGCAGCTCTCCCTAAAACCCTATTGTCCTGGAAACGTGGCTCGCGACCGCATGCAGTCACGTGTCTTTTACATTTAGGGGCGAAGCTCCTCTTACCCCCGTATTCAGAAACGCTCCTTCACTTGAACGTGACTTGCCACCGCCTTCAACGCGTTACGAACGCGCTGCCTTTAGGCTGTGCCAAGGCAGCGCAAAGGCCGTGGGAAGTCAAGTCCAAGTCGAGCAGCGTTTCTGAATACGGGGGTTAGTCTAACCTTGTCACGCGTCCGGCGTAAGGCGTAACCGGCAGTATCTCCCGAACAGTATCTCCCATCACCGATCCTTTGCAAACTGCCCACTACTTCGTCTTTGCAAACATCCCACTATGATCCATCACCGATCCATCACTTCACCGACCATAAAGCCGTTATAATGAAGGGGGAACGGAAGCAACGTAAAGCTACCACTTACGATTAATAAAATTTCTTGTATAAATATATACAGTGTTTGTCACGTCTTTGATGATGTACTGGGCTATCGCTTTGATTACTGCTGGGCGAAACCAATGAAGATTTCACGGTGTAACCATGATTGCTTCAGGAGCTTCGCCCAAGGCTTGCTCTTCATCATTCACCCGTGGATATGCTGTGAATTTTTTTGAGCACGCTTCCTTAGACGCCGTCGTTATAATGTATCGTTCAGTCTGGCCGACGTAGATTCTTCCACAAGTCAGGGTGTCATGAGTAAGGGTCACGAGACACGTTCCAGACGACGATGGTATGCGATGGTACGCGATGGTACGCGATGGTGTACGGGGAACGGAATATTACTCCCTGGTGTGCACCGCTGCAACGTCCAAAACGCCTTCGACCCACAGTACAGTCCCCGAGGCGCCACGTCGCCACTTGGGCTATAAAGTCACTTGCAAGCAGGAGCCATGAATGCGGCTAGGCCTAACCACTTTGCCCAGACGACGGCCTCGACGATGACCGGGAAAGTGGTGTCGGAGACAAGCGGCTCGTCTGGTTGCTGATGAGCGACAATGATCGCAGGACCTCATCGAGAACGTCGATGACGGGTACGTCGTGACATGGACGACAAGGAGTCGACTTTGGCATCGAGACATCTACACGAACAGTAGGAACTGATTTAAATCTATCAGGTAGTTGACCGGGGGTGTGCGTTCGACGAAACGATAGGGGCTTATTTGGGCAGTAGCTTGGAAGAGAGGCAAGTTGCAGTGGTACGAACCGAGAGCCATACGAGCTCTCCAGGGAGGAAGGTGGGAGCAGAAGTGGTGGTGTCACCGCGAATGCTCTTCTGCCGCTCTTGGTCATGCGTAGTAAAGGTCTTGGCAAGCTCGCGACACTCCTCAGCAAGTCTGGCTGTGGCAGAAAGAGGCGCACACTAAGATCGATCCGGCTTGTATGGGAGGATTGTGTCGATTGTGTGCGACGGACGCCTGCCGTACAATAAGAAAAAAGGTGAGAAACCAGTGGTGCTTTGAGGGGCGGTATTGCAGGTGACGAAAGGCAGAATGACATCCCAATTTGTGTGATCGGCGGCGACGTACATCGACAGCATGTCGCCGAGCGTGCGGTTAAAGCGTTCGGTGAGGCCATTCGTCTGCGAGCGGTAAGCAGTACTTTTGCGATGAACAACGTTGCGCTCTTTGAGAATGGCTTTGACGACTTCCGACAAGAAGACACGGCATCGATCGCTGAGCAGCTCCTGAGGTGGACCGTGGCGCAGCATGAATCGGTGGAGCAGGAAGGAGGCAACATCGCGCGCTGTAGCCGCTGAGAGGGCGGCAGTTTCGGCGCATCGCGTAAGGTAGTCACGACGGCCCAGCGGTTACCAGCCGACGTCAGAGGAAGTGGCCCGTACATATCGATGCCAACGAGCCCAAACGGCCGGTCAGGGCAAAGTAAAGGTTGCAGACCTGCTGGTGACAGGTGTGTTGAGGTTTTGCGGCGCTGACAATCGATGCATGAGCGAACGAACTTCGGCACGTAGCGGTACATCCCTCGCCAAAAGTACCGCTGGCGAATGCGGTGGTAAGTTTTCGATACCCCAGAGTGCGCGCACTGCGGATCAGCGTGGAACGATTCGCAATGTCAGAACGTAGACTGCGGGGTATTACTAGTGGACACTGGCGGCCATCGGCGTTGTAATTGCGTCGGTGAACGTCGTCGCGAATGGCGAAGTGGTGAGCTTGACGACTCAACGCACGAGTTGATGGTGCTGCCGATGAATCAGTGAGCAAGTCTGTCAGCGAAGCGATCCATTGGTCCTTGCACTGTCCGGTAGGATGGTGAGAATGTCGATTGAAGAAACGGCATTTTGAGACATTGAGCTGTGGGTATTATCGTCAGGCAAGGGGGATCGAGCGCGAGAGTGCGTCGACGTCAGCATGCGGGCGTCCGTTGCAGTAAAGCACGCGGATATCGTAGTCCTATAGGCGAAATGCCCAGCGGGCGAGGTGGCCTGAGGGATCCTTCAATGACGACAACCAGCATAGTGCATGATGGTCGGTGATGACATCAAACGGGCGACCATACAAATATAGCGTCGGAACTTCGTAAGGGCCCAGATGATCGCCAGGCGTTCCTTTTCGGTGACGGTGTAATTGGTCTCGGTTTTAGTAAGCGTACGACTTGCATATGCCACGACATATTCAGGGAACCCTGGTTTGCGCTGCCAAGGACAGCGCCAAGGCCAACACCGCTGGCGTCTCTGTACCTCGGTCGTAGTGGCGTAGTATGGTAGGCGACGTCAACAAACGACGGAACTTTGCGAAAGCGTCGTCGCACTTTGACGACCACGAATGGAGGGGCCCGTTATTTCCGAGGAGCTTCGTCAGCGGCGACATGATACTCGCGAAGTTTCGAATGAAGCGCCGAAAGTAGGAGCACAGTCCTACGAAACTGCGCTGTTCTTTGACGGACGTAGGTTTGGGGAACTGGGTCACGGCCCGAAGCTTGGCTGGATCGGGGAGAATTCCGTCCTAGGACACGACGTAGCCGAGTATTGTCAGCTGCCGTGCTGCAAATCGGCCCTTCTTTAGATTTAGTTGCAGACCAGCGTCACTCAAACGCGTCAACACATGCCGCAGGCGCTGAAGATGCGTGGAGAAGTCCGGAGCGAGAACGACGACGTCGTCGAGGTAGCACAAGCACGTGTGCCATTTCAGGTTGCGCAGAACAGTATCCATCATGCGCTCAAAGGTGGCGGGCGCATTACACAGCCCAAACGGCATGGCGTTGAATTCGTACAAACTGTCCGGCGTTACAAAGGCGGTCTTCGGTCCAGCGTCATCAGCCACAGGTACTCGCCAGAACCCTGAGCGCAACTCGAGAGATGAAAAGAATTCTGCCCTTTGCAGGCTGTCAATCGCGTCGTCTATTCGCGGTAGTGGGTATACACGTCCTTACGAGTGATCTTTTTGAGTCGTCGGTAGTCCACACAGAACCGCACAGAACCGTCGATCCTTCTTCGCAACAAGAACGACAGGACACGCCCAGGGGCTGTTAGAGGGTCGAATAACATCGCGTCGAAGTATGTCGTCCCCTGTCCATTTACTTATAATTTCATTTTCCCCCTTTTTTAGGCCTCCCTGATTTTTCTTTACTATTACTAGTCGCTAGATCATCGGAGCTGTAAGTGGCGATAGCGCGAATACCGGCGGTGTCCTGCGACGCTTCGTGCAACTATACTGCCATGCGATCTTATTTATTTATTTATTTTGCTGTGATTGGGTTTAAACTGCAAAAAAACTGTTAGCACCACTAAGCGCAAGCCGCATCGCAATGTTTCGGAAGCTTCACAATTTTTACCAATTGTTCTGTTAAAATTACGCGCAGGACGCGAGTAGGCTAGTTTAATCGGGAGCTTGCGCGAGCTCCAGTGATAACGCTGGAAGCTTTGATCCCTGATGTATGAAAGACGACGCGTTCCGCCAATGATCAGATTACCGACTACCGACGAATGTGATCGCCGCTATCACCGTGCAGCGTGCTTTGCTTGTACTTTCAGTTACTTAGTTTTCTTGGCGCAAGTTAGCTGAGTAAAGAGTTTCATTTCTACAGTTTGACTGCCGCCTTCATATTCGACACTATACCACGTGACAATACAATGCGTCTGAGACGTTTCCTGGTGGCACATGTTCCTTCGTTGAAGAAAAATTGTTCAAGAATTGCACGTTAGCGAGTATATTGATAACGAACGCCTTACACTAGAAGATCCGTAGAATATGAACAGCCATTTCTGTTTTATGTCCTCTACGTGTACACTACGCGTCATAAAAAATGTCGCTGCCAGCTTTGTCACTGCTGTACACCTGTCCGGGGATCCGTATTGCGTAGCGGTGGCTTACGGACAAGGTAAATGTCCACGCCGGTATTTGCACCATCGTGACAAGGCTTCTTATTGAAGTTCTTGTAATTAGAGGGCAACCCGCTAGCTGGTCGGCAAGCTGAGCAGCGACTCCCATCAATTGCAAAAAAAAAAAGCATGCACCGCTGTCAGCGAAGTTTTTAAAGAGGTGTCCTGTTAAGCAGCTTAAACAAACCCCAGTAAGTTATTTCGGAATTGAGCTAACATACTTTGAGCAAGAAGGACAAAACTTTTAAGGCACTAACAGACAGCTCATTGAAATGTAACAAGGTTGATCACAGTTAATAAATTTCAAGCAGACATTTTTGTGCATTGGCGTTTGCTGTTACATTATATGGATCTATAATAACAAATTTGCGAATTCACGCAAAACCTCATCCTTTTTTTTTAACATTATCTTGAGCATTTGTGTGGAGTTGTTAGAAATTGATGGAAGGTAGCGGACATTATTAGTTCGGAAAAAAAAAGAAAAGACATTGCTACCATAAAATAACCGGACCTTTGTGGCATCACTGTCGTGCATGTAAGCAATCGATGAAAGCTCTGTGCTAAACTCTTACCTTTTTATTCTGTTACTGGAGCAAGAACAAGTGCGTACGCGTTGAACGTCTCCGTGGCGCTAAAGCGCTGTCAATCATGTAGCTTTCCTGATAGGGATGGTCGATTAAAATTTTTAATCGATTAATCGTTAATCGTTAATCGATTTAGCCTTTAATCGATTAATTTCTTTCGGTAGAATGTTTTAATCGATTAATCGACATTTTTGTGCGTGCTTTAAAACCTATATATCTCTGTTTGCGAGGCATCGTTCGTGTTTGATATGAACCCAAATCTTTTTATCAGACGCGCTGACGTTCGAAAATTCCTACTTTCGAAAGTGTCGACGACGGGCCCCTTGTGTCCAGTGTGCGAAAATTCCCACTTTCGCACACTGGACACAAGGGGCTCGTCGTCGTTGGTTGATGCGGAGGATTCAAGCATCTGTGGCCATCATCCCTGGACTATTCGGCAGCAGGTCGTATTTTCTCGAAGCCTGCCTACTCGAGCTCATCGAAACCGGAAGCGCGTTCGGGGACCACATCTGGTTGGAAAGTCGCAGCTGAAACAAGCAGTGTGGCGGAGGGTGAGGAAATCCCGAGAAAGGAAAAAGAGAGACGAGGAGGCAGATGAATTAAATAAGACGCTCGCTCTCGTAAGCACGGTATCTTTTCTTGGTTTATCGGTTAGATATTGTGGAAGCCCTACATAATACTATAATTGCGGACTGACGCGATCTTTTCCTTGAGGTCACCCATGCAGAGATTACACAGAAACATACTGGCCTCAAACAGACTATCGGTACAGGCAACTGCGGGAAATAGAGTGACATGAGTTTCTGCCTCCCGGCTAGAACAAACAGCAGCAGCGCCAGTATACTCCGCAGGTTTCATCTGATCGTTGCCTTAACACGGCGCCACTCGCACATTTTCAATCGTGCGTACAGCCTGAACTGTGAGAGCTATATAGCGTATCGGACATTACAACATAAATTTCGCGACTGTCCTTCTTTCTTGTCACAGCAGAAGACGGGGGCATCTAGCTGAGAGCTGTATTTCTCCCTAAATATGCGACCATACAGTATTACTAAATGCTACAAGGTCACTTCTTCAATAGTAATGCACTGGATGCTAGACGTTCGGTAAACCGACGCGTAAAGTTGCGGATTACATAAAGGGTCTATAAGACCCTTTTCACAATTCGCGAGTGCGCATTCCTGCGCTACATTTTCTTTCAACTAATGGCAGCAACTTTCGTGCTTCAAGTGGAGACGAGGTCGTAGTTGCAAGTGCTGTCTGTTATGCGTGTTCGTGTCTATATTTTCCGCGCCCCAGCGCAAGCAAACCGCGCTTGAACACTCTGTTTGAAGAAGTGACTAGCTGTCATTAATTGGGCTAACTGCTTCTCAAGAAAGCTAGCTGAACAATTATGAAAATGGTATATACACAATAAGACGGACAGTTGGGCTAGTTGGCATACAGCATAATAAAAGATGGTTGCTAGCGTCCTTGTCATCTTTACGCTAGCAAACGTGTCTTATTATGTATATACGGATTACCTAATCCTCTCCCCATCATCGTACTTCATCACTCTTTTTTCCCCCGTTGCCTTTTCCCCGGTGCAGAGCAGCATGCAGGGTCGTGCTAGCTCATGTCACCCTCTCTGCCTTATAATATATTTTCTCTCTCTCTTTCATTGGTAAAGACTATTTTATTCGCTAAAGAGTAAAACAGAACGGCACTAAGAACCAGTCAGGAAATAAGCAGGGCATATTACAATGCCGCACTTACACAAGAAACGAGTAAAATCTGAGGGTTTAATAAAATACAAAGAAAGTTGCGATTGACACTACAGGCGACGAAAACTACTCGTTTATCAAATGTAAGGAGAGATGCGTTTATGCGGCAACACGATGAAACAGCGCGGCAAAAAACGAACACGAACAAAGAAAATTGGCTGCGTATCTGCGTGCTTCGCTGCAAATGTCGTCTAAAGACCATAGAAGAGGCGCTGCGTGAGATATGGACGCCATCTGTCAATACGTCGGGAAACATGAGTGCTGTGTTGCGGGCTGGTAGTCCCGGCGCAGCGGCAGGCGTAGACCGGCGGCATGGAGGAAGGAATACTAAGGAGAGGCCCTATCGTATTTCAATGCATTGCGAAAAGTGTGTCGGAAGTGACGTCAGATTTATGGGGCAAACAAACCGGTATGGGGCAAACAAAACAGCAGACGCCCCGCGGGCTCTCCGCGGTGGTTAGCTTCTGCGCAGATTTGTAGTCCCGACGTAAACTTAGCGCGTATTGTGCGGTTCGCACGCAGTAAAATGTGGCAAGCAGACGTTTACCAGGCTGTTCGTGCGTGGCAGGCACGAGCGCTGCGTGCTGAAATTCTTCGTGGAGCGTTTTTGTGCAACAGTACAGAATACCGGTACGTGCCGTGATCAAAAACGTTCAGCCCCTGCATCATCGTATTCGAACTCACCTAGCAGTGACTTACGCGTTCTGCTGGGCATTAGGCCTTCCCTTTCTTGCAGCCCGATTTCCCGATCTGTTGCCGGATTAGCACGGTTCTTTGTTCGTGTATATGGAGACTGAGCGTAGGAGCTATTCGGCGCAACGCCAACCTATAGTTGACGTAACTTTACGTCGAAAAGAGGACACCGCTGTATTGTATACGCGATCGTGCACGTAAAGTTTGTAATTCCAGTACGCACACAACGACAAGCACGCAGCGAGCGCACACCGCACAATACATATATCACGTAGTCCGATAACAACATAAGTTTATTGCCCTTTCGTTGAACGACACAGCCTCTAAAAACGTACGATGCCTTCGGCGCATGTTATGTACGGCGTGTCAGACGCCAAAAACAAAAGTTCACGTGTGTTCTGAGTTGACACAATGAGTAAGAAGCAACAGAGCGCACATCCGAGAGCTTCGCATGCAAATACCATGCATTAGTGATCAGCAATGAAGCGAACGTGTACGTACACATGAAAAGTGACACCCGGTACTTTCCGCAGTGCACGCGATTTGCACCGGGTATACGCAACCATACGCAACAGCTGGGCATTGCGTAGCTTTCCTAACGAACACACAGAAGGAGCAGCATGCGTGAATCGCCTGCGCCGCGGCGCAACACCACCTAGCGCCGCTTGCATGGCGAAAAAAAAAAAAAAAGGCTTGAATCGCGCATGCGCTTGCAAACGACACGGCGGAAATCGCGAAATGTTTCGAGGCTCCTTCGCTAGGAGGCGATGCGGGTGTTTGCGATGTGGAGGCTTCACGAATGTGACGTCAGGGCCTCTCCTTATTTTTCCTTCCTCCATGACCGGCGGTGACCAACGCGACCGGTGGGGACGCCGGCCAGCCCGAACACGCTATTTGGCGCGATGCGCCGAAGGAGAAGAAACGTCCGCACTCAACGAGTACTCTCCACAAACTCTCTTATTTACACGTCGCCTGGGTAAAAGAGGAATGCCAGAGCGGCGCCCCTGTCATTCGTACAATGCAATACTGAACCGAAACCAAAACACAACATGAGCTTGTGCAGAGGGCACGGAGGAAGACAAGTTTCAGCGCAGTCGCATTTTCAGCGCAGCTTAAATTTAAAATTGCGTATCTATGTATTTTCTATTAAAGGAACACACCACCTAATACTTACCTAATGATGTTGCGCCTCAGATATGCGTAATATTTACTTTTTGATCGACAACGTTCACAAGTATGAACAGCCGTACCAGTTCAAGATGGGTGGGCGGTAAGCAAGTGGTTCAACTTTGGCCGAGTGGCTGAATCGGGTGACGTGCCGACAAACAGAAAGACAGACAGAAAGACAGACCAAAATTTCTGCGTTTAAGTTCCCCAAGAAAGACTATCGTCTTTAATAAGTAACAAGACGATGCGCTGGCACGTATGAGGCAGTAGCAGCAGTAGACTGTGAGCCGGAGAGAAGCGGGCAAGTTCATTTCTGCCTCGATGGGGCGGAGCCGTCTCATGCCCGGGCTTGAAGCATTGGGGAGTGCTTGGAGTTGGACGCCGTACGCGACGGAGATCAGGGCGAGTTCATATCTTTCTCTATGGTGTATCCACCGTTAGCTCCGGGCTCGTTCTGCTAGCGCAGAAATATGCGCTGTAGTGAAAGCAGTCAAAGAGAGGCGATGTACACGGCATCTGCGCCTCAAGATAACGCGCCTCGCAGTCATGCGCTCCGGCCAAGGGCGAGGTTGGGGGCGGGAGTGGGGGGAGCCGTAATCGATTAATCGAATAGTTTTAGCCGATTAATTCGATTAATCGAAAGCCGGAAACCGATGACGATTAATCGATTAATTGTGGCCCTTTAATCGATTAATCGTTCATCGATTTTACCATCCCTATTTCCTGACTAAACTTATCAACTGTCCTACATTTCATGAAGAGCTGAACAATAAAAAAAATGCGTATGCGTATTCGCGCGAACAGTGCTACTGAACTCATTGCACAGGCATATGGGCTGGTATACAAATGAACAAAAAGTAAACACTTAAGTACTTCAGTCGTGCTACAGCAGTGCGTACACAGAAATAGTACACAGAAAACAAGCTAAACACGTACAGAGAAAACAACAAAAAAACGTCATATAGTGCGTAAGCGCAGACTGTCATCCAGGGCGAGCATCCCTTTCATCGGCAGATTGCGCTTCTCCTACTAGTAATAGTAACGTTGGATGATGTTTGTGCATCGATTCAACAATGAAGAGCGTATATATTGCCAGTAAGCTGCAATCGACGCATTTTATTCGCGGACAATCGGCTCAAACCGCTCACAACGTAGCGCTGCTGTATGCATTTGTATACGCGCTGCCGAAGGCCTCTCCACACTAGCGCGTCGACGGTGCTGCCACCTCTAGGTCGATTTCGCGGCCAATATAGCACGCAATCGAGGCGCGTCCGATAGAGGGCGACTCCGTAACTCCTCGAGGCGTATTGCGAAATGCGTTGCTTGGCGGCGAAGAACCCGCGGGTATCCGGAAGTTGATGAATCGGAGAGCATATTCAAGATAGAGACAATCCAAGGGTCCTTTCGCTGTTCAGATGGCATGTCGGTGACGCTAACGGTGGTGAGGGGGAAGTCAATGGTTGAGCTTTCCTTTTCATCGGATTTTACGGGTGGTCGTGAGAGAGCATCTGCGTCAGAATGCTTTCGCCCCGATCGGTAGACGACGCGAATGTCGAATTCTTGTAGGCGAAGTGTCCAACGTCCAAGCCGACCAGAAGGATCTTTCAGCGACGCCAACCAGCAGAGTGCGTGATGGTCAGTCACCACGTGGAAAGTTTGGCCGTATACAAATAGGGGCGAAACTGGTTTAACGCCCACACAATCGCGAGGCACTCCTTTTCGGTTACAGATTAGTTGACTTTCGCCTTAGTGAGGGCACGGCTGGCATAGGCGACCACATACTCCGTAAAACCAGGTTTGCGTTGCGCGAGTACTGCACCAAAGCCAACGCCACTGGCGTCCGTGTGTACCTCGATTGGCGCAGTTGGGTCGTAATGGCGCAGGACGGGCGGTGAAGTAAGTAGTTGGCGCAGAGTAGTGAAGGATTCGTGACAGGCTTGTGTCCAATTCGAAAGATCCGCAGGGCCAGCAAGGAGTTTGGTGAGCGGGGCGATGATGGAAGCGAAGTTCCGGACAAAGCGACGAAAATATGAGCACAGGCCCACAAAGCTCCGTATAGTTCTTTAATTGTATAGTCGGCTTTGGAAATTCAGCAACAGCGCGAAGTTTGTTAGGGTCGGGGAGGATGCCGTCTTTTGAAATGACATGACCAAGTATGGTGAGTTTCCGAGCCCCGAAGTGGCATTTCTTCAGGTTAAGCTGAAGGCTTGCGTTGGCAAGGCACTGGATAATTTTGCGCAGACGAGTGAGATGAGAGGTGAAATCGGGTGAAAAAACTACAACGTCGTCAAGATAGCACAAGCATATCTACCATTTGAGACCGCGTAAAATGCTGTCCATCATTCGTTCGAAAGTTGCGGGCGCATTACAAAGTCCGAAAGGCATTACTGTAAGTTCGTAGAGGCCATCCGGTGTGACGGACGCTGTTTTCGGGCGATCAGACTCGGCCAAATTATACGACAGAAATGTAAGGCACGCCATTGGGATTAATTTTGAACATTTGGGTTCTTCAAAGCGTACCTAAATCTAAGCAAACGGGTGGTTCTGCATAAATTTTGCCCCAAGTTAAAATTGCGCGCTGCAACTCTTGTTTTATCACTGTCGTGTCATTCCATTGTCTGCTTTTTTTAGGGGACAGTTTGAGTACCGAAGTGTCAGACTTCACGTGATAGAAATATTTCGCTGTAGCGGGACCGCTACAATAAAAGGACATCTTAAGCACAACTAAACTCATCGCGTCACCGATGAACTACAGTGCCGCAGTTATACATGGTTATACATGGCCTAGAACCTTGCTTTTGTTTACCAGCGAGTCGCTAAAACGGTACCTTCATACATTATTTAAGGTGGCGGTTCCACTACCACCATCTTGCCAATAGTTCGAAAAACGACAACAGACGACGCCACTCATCCACGTTTGCAGAAAGCGAGAAAATTGCGCGCGCAAGTATGGTCAGCGTCGCCTCGCGCGTGTTTGTCGCGCTAGGTGACGGAAATCGGCCAACAAAAAGCAAGGAGCACAAACGCGGACGGCGTCTTTCACCTACAATCGGGGCCAACTGTTGGCGTCGTTTCAACGACATGACGATAAGTGCCCCAGTTTGTAAGGACAAACGCTCGCTTCCTATTGCAGCCCTTGAGAAAGGACAGCGCAGCGTCTAAATACAATCGCTTGAGAACAAAAGAAAAAAAAACACGCACACACACGCACACTGGTGCGTACAACAGCGTGCACTCACACACGCACACACACACGCTCTCACCCACACACACGCGCTACGCTCTCACTAACGCACTCACTCACATAATATAATGTGCCTCAGTGAAATACTATTGAACAAAACATCAATCAAACGCTTCGCAGCGTTTCAGTGGAATTGCACGGCCGCTACTAAAACAATCATTTTGGTTCATTTTAGCGACCGTGCCAGTGACTATTATAGCATCGCGCGAGCGCATGTCTTTTGTGTGTGTGTGTGGGGGGGGGGGGTGCTTTTGCTTATTACAATTGGAGGAGGAAAAAATGGACAGACAGATTTCAGCAAATTATAATTCGAGAGTTATCTGCGAAATTTCATCCTCTCAAACTGCAATAAACGGTTATCAAAATAAAGTACATCTTGATGATCAGTTGAACACATGACTACCACTAATTACCGGAGTTAGAACCTCCTAGAACACATGCTTCTGCCAGCGAGACGTCTGACAATGAATGCGTTTGCGTGAGGAAGAAGACAATGATTTTTCCATGTGAGGCATGATTTTTTTTCTCTTGGGAACAGTAATAAACCAAGATGGTTTATGCGTTGGAGGGCAAGACACCCCGTTATTTTCGTCTCTTTGTTCTCATTTGTAACCTTTCGCGACGCTGTGCAGGCGCGTTCGTGGTCGTCTGAACGATGAAAGCCAGGCGGAAGACGCGCGTAGTCACACATACTGCTGACTGAACTTCTTGTATAGCTTCCACAGCGTTGCATATATTGTATGAAACTGAGTATAGGCATAGGTACATCGGCCAGCGTAGGCGTGCACACGAGGGGGCTGTGCGCCCCCCCCCCCCCCCCTTGGGAGGGAGAGAATACAACATTTATTGGTAGAAATAAGTCGCTATTGGGGGTGGGCCTCCTAGTCCGGAAGACCATTGGCTCTTGCCGCCGCCCGGGCACGACGGTCGACCAGGGCTTGTTGCTGCACTGGGTCAGAGCTGGACAGGGTCGCCTTGGGGGCTTACATGACCGGTCATGTAGGCTTTTACAGAATCCAGTTTTTATTTATGCGTGTTCTATAAAAGCATGAATACACTCATTTGTTGTGGAAAGCTGTGGTTTTCATTTATTTTGACTTACAGGCACCATCGACAAGTTTTCCATTTAGGTTGCCGCAAAAGTTTTTCAACAAAATGTTCGTCAGTAGCATATGTATCGGCACTGTTTTGTTCATGTGGCCACTCTCACGTGCGTCTAAGTCAGCTTATTCTTCGTTGACCAGACATTGCACTGTCCGCCTTGTACTTTGCTACGAACTAGTTGTTATCCGATCATTAGTAGTAGTTCTGGCTACGCAGCAAGCCGCTTTACGACAAAGTAGCAGTGCGCAACAGCGTTATCACTAGGTAGAGTAGTCCTCCTCAGTCGAACTGTTTCCTGACACCGTAGCGCTCATTAGTGGCAAAGACAGTGATCGCCTTATCCGAAGTGAGTGCGTCTTTTCACAAAGCACAATATAACTTTTCCAGGGTCCCGTACATTGAATATTCTGCCACGTTGACTAGAACGTTCTGCATCTTCAACAAAGTCTCGCTTCTGTCGCATCGTTGCAACTAGGATGTAATTACCTGATTGGGTACAACTTACCACTACTGGTCAGTGGAAGTTGTCGGCACAGTGCTCGACAGGCATACTTTGAAAATTCGGCAATGACAAGCTTTCATACGTTCACCATCGTGTCCCCTTTGAAGCGGCGCTACATACGTATCATTCACACGGCATGTCAGCGTCCTTCCTTTCACAATTTCGAACCTTACAGGCACGAAAACACTCAAAGGAACGCGCAAAACACGAGCAGCTGAACCACAAAAAGATGCACATTACTAAAGACGTGCCGGGGAACACTGGTTCTAAGAACGCGTGACGAACGCGCAATCTTCCTGCATACCGAAACCATTTGCCGCTTGATGAGACCGCCCCACCTGCTGACGTGGGGCGAGTGGAAAGGGTTTATCATTAAGCCCTCCTCCTTTTACGGTTGGCGTTTGTTACGCGCGGCGACTAGACTTGCTAGACTGCTAGTGAAGCAAACTATGAGGCCTGGAGATATAATTCATGCCTGTTCTACCCGTTTTATTATGTTTAATTGCGCCACTTTTGGCGAACGCTTGAACTCGCATAAAGCAACTTGATGTTTCATTTCATAGATGGAGCTACCACCAAAAAACGCCTGTGAGACTTATGATTCATTAAAAATATTTTGTTTGAAGCACTGAGTGGTCAAGTTAGTGAGCACAAGTAGATAAAAGACACAATATGCATCTACTAATGTGCAATACTCGTTGGCAATTAGCGTCTAAAAGAAAAAAAAGCGAGTTTCTACGGGACTGGTCAGCAAGAAAATTACGTAAATTCACTGCTGTCTTGCAGGTTCCCTAATAAAGATAAAGGAATTTTCTCTTCATAGAATCATAGAAAGGGCCTTGCTTCTTCATTATGTAGAAGTTCACAGTATCAGCTTGTATAGTTTTGTCGCTTCATCGGTAATGCGTGACCAAGTACAGCCATAAACTGCCGCATTGACACAATAATAATTCATCAAGTTTTTGTCAGAACACAAAGCAACTTCGCATGGAAAATAAGTGTAATGTAGTCTACGCAGCACTAAATATTATCGTTCTGCTTTGAAAAGTAAAAAGATATTCTCACAAAAACTTTTAATATTTTGCCCATTTTCATTGGAGCGTAAATAAATTACTAATTATTCTATGGCTAATATCTCTTCATAGAAACCTTAAATAGCACTTCTTCTAAAGGCACGGTAAATTTGGTCTTGTTATGTTGAACAGTTTCGCCGTACTGGCAGTACAACGGAGGCTTGTACAACGAAAATGCCTTTTGTTGCTCACACTATTTTCATTGCTATTAGGTAACGCTTCCGAACAGGCATTAACACCAGGTGTCATTAGGAAGCGGAGATCATAAGCTTTCTGAATTATTACAATTAATATTTATTTGTCAAGCGCAGCGAGCACAGCGCATCCGCAAACAATGCGTAAAATGCGGAGGGGGGTTCGCCGGAGTGGGACCGCCACCTTAATGCTCCTCATGCTTGGGGCTATGCCAAGCGCACTTTAGCATGTGCTTGAACCAGAAAGCGGCACCAACACTGAAATGATTCTGGCGAACGAAGGGTACGACACCAATACACAGCCCTCTCGGAAGTCGCGCTCACTGATCTTATTACAATGCGCATGCAGCCGAGCAAGCCCATTTGCTTCTGCACACCATGTTAGGTATACCTACGAGCAGTTAAACTCACGCGAACACGACATAACAAACCGCCCTCCGAGAATGTGCAGGACCTACGCGCACATGCAAACACGACGTGGCTAGCAGACGACGCAGGGAGCAATCCACACTCACGGCCACCTGGATCGGCGGTGTTGCTCCGGCCGTCCCATTCGGACGGAGGAGGCGTAATTGCAGAAAGGGGCGTGACCGCTCCTTTCGCCGCACCGCGGCGCGCGCCTACTACCCCTCCATTCCTTTGCGCTCTATGCGGGAAGGTTTGCGGCGCCTTGAAGATATCGCTGTAGAGTAACCGTGAGTTAGCATAGCACTTCCCCCACCCTCACAAAAAGCACATAAAAGGATGAATGGCGGCTATCGCTATATTCTTTATTTTTTTTGTGTGTGTGTGCGCGCCAGTCCTTGTCGTGATGATGGTGACCGAAGCGAAAACACCCGCGAGTAACATTTCAAGAAAATTGTTTTGGTGTTCTTAAGTGCAGCATATCAGCATAACGTAATCTTTCTTGGTGTTGACTTACAGTAAGGCACGCAGCAGTACGGCACGTTTCTGAAAAACACGGTAAATGAGGCAAGCGAGTGAAAAACTCGCAGCTACAGCTAACAGGCGTAACCTCGTGGTACGCAGACTAAAACAAATTACTTGCCTGAAGTCAATGTGGTATGACAATGTGAAACATCTAAAGAGAGAAAACGTATATTCACGTCTTTTTTTATTGTGAAAAAGTCGCAGCTACAGCTAACAGGCGTAACCTCGTGGAACGCAGACTAAAAAACAAATTACTTGCCTGAAGTCAATGTGGTATGACAATGTGAAACATCTAAAGAGAGAAAACTTATATTCACGTCTTTCTTTTATTGTGTGTTACGTATTAACACGTTAATTAGTGCAGACCGTTAGAGGCGTTTATTTCCGTCTTACATGTGCACTCTGCCCGTAATTAATTCAGATAGAGTTAAACGCCTCTATAAACTGCCCGTTCGCATTAAATACGACACGCACCAACACACCAGAAAAACAATTGATGCGTTTTGTTAGAACACGCACAAAAAATAAGAAAAAAAAAAAGCAGAGCAATACTAGCGAGAAACGTCCGCAACCGACCTACGGCCGTCGGTAAATCGACGCTTATGTAACGTCGGGCCTTGGTCAACCCGCGAGCGGCATGCACTCGGCATCGTCGGCCACGGTGGACGGGCCTACATCGGGTGCCGACGCAGGCCCACATGAGGCCAATGTCAATCCCCAAGACCGGCCCTACATTGGTTGCCAAGGTTGAGCCAACGACAGTGCAGTTGGCCAGCGACGTCAGGCCGACATTTTGCCAAGGATAAAATGTTGCTTGGGAAACGGGCTCTTTCATGCTGTCGCGTTAAAACGACAATTCGATACCAAAACGAGAGAAAGTGGCCATTGCGCGACCGACCCTTAGCTAATTCGCAGGCGACAAGCGTCACTCATCGCTTGCGCGTTCAAATTCGCCTACATGCGGCCTGCGCTTAAATAAGAACGTCGCATTCACATCACTGCATGTCGTATCGTGGGAACTTCAGAATGCAGAGACGTGCCCATATCAAAATGTTGCCTATCATCGGCAAGGAGAAAACGACTACAGCATTATCATTACCGCAATTGTTTTCCAGCAACGTGATGCTCTTAAGACAGCGCTCGACCGCAGAAGATAGCTATGCAGTGCCGACGACGACAAAATGTATTTCCTTTAGAAAGAAGCATGGCGCGCGCCGGTCCAGGCGGCCGTGGGAGAAACGATTGCCAAAACAAAGAATGAGAAGCACGGAAAATCACGTACTCGGCACAATATATGTGTCATGGCACTTATGTAGCGGCCGTGGTCATATGGCACATGAACGCGCCGCGCCACACGAAGTCTCTTAAGCACGCTGCTTGGCTCTATCTCGATTGTAACATGCTACAGAGAACACTCACTGTGTAAAGCCCGATTAACATTACATAATAGCGTACCTTGATTCCAGTCACCACGTGCACGATGTCCAGTCTGCATTTTTCCAAACACATCTGCGGCTGTCTACGGCGCGGTCAGCGCGGCATCATTCGCAAGGATGGATGGATGGATGCTATGAGCGTCCCCTTTAAAACGGGGCGGTGACATGTCTGCCACCAGGCTCGAAGAAAAAAAAAAGAAAGAAAAAAAAAGCTTCCTTGTTTCATGTTGGCCTAATACCTTATCTACATTGATTAAATCTAT